>NC_092520.1:151994603-152632460 GCF_037038585.1 Patagioenas fasciata | reverse complement strand
TCTGTTCCCTCTCGTGCAACTTTACAAAACTGTCTTGAAACAACAACCAAGCCACAAAATTATTCAGCTACTACTTTTCCAACATTACTATGAAATAATGCAGATATTGCATGGCCTAGTGGGGTTGTTTGTTTGTTTTTTCACTGTGTGTTGTTAAAGAACGATTTTTGTAAGGCTCACTTAATATATTTGTGATTTCCCCCTGGGACTCTGGAATGGAAGTGCTAAGGAGGAGAAAAGCTTTTATGTGGCTTTCCCTTCCCTATTTCTTCTTTGCTAATCTAGAACCATCTGATCTTGGCTTGTGCCTAAAGGCAAACAGACCAGAGCTGTAACTGCGGTGTAATGATTTCAGTGATTTTACAGAAGGTTTCATCACAATGTTCCCCTTTCTTCCCAAATCTTGAGTAACAAAACCTCACAAACCAAAGAAAAAAACACTTCAGAACAAGGTGAGGAGAAGCCAGGAAATGGTTTGTGATGGTAGGAATTAGGGGAACTTAGTTGAAATTAGGGGTGGTAATGTGTATTGTTATCACTCTATGACTTAATGAACTTCAGCAAGAAGCTTGAATATTTTTAAAAGCCCTTGGGACAGTAGAATAGAGGATTTCTGATCTCTGAAAACACCAAATAAGCTTAGTGGGTTTTTTCCCATCAAATTACTAGCTGCTATGGTTAAAAACAAATCCTACCATCATCTATTTTGTTAATTGTTTGGTTTTTCAGAAAATGAGTATAACTTGTAGACCAAAACCTTATGTAGGTCACTAAGGTTGCATAAAATACTGTATAAATGCTGTCATAAGACCAAAAAAAGCAAAATTATTCTGCCGTAAATAACATATGGTTACCATTTGTTTATAATTTAGTCCAGCTATCAAAACAAGCTAAACATTTTGATAAATGGTTCACAGTCATTTTGTAAAGAACACAGTTTAGGGGAGGTATATCCAACATCTGCTCTTCTAGTGTCAGCAGTCCTGCTGAACCTCGGGTCCCTCTGCCTGGGCAATACACAAGCTACCAGAGCGCTCTGGGGTCAGTCAGACTACATAGGCTAATCATATATACTGCTCACTGCACTTTCCGCAGATGACCCGATTCCACTGAAGTCATACTAATATTTTAAAATAAAATAAATGCAGTTATTTCCCTCTTGTTTTCATTTAATTCTTTAAGAAGTAAATTATTTATAAGGAAGAGTGGGATTTGGGGTTGACAACACATCATTTTCTTAGTACACAAATGACTTAAGATCAGCAATTATAATTTGTCTGGAGGATAAACACGGAAATGTTTTGCACTAAAGAGCTGTTGGAAGTGATGTGCAGAGAGGGAATGTCTGGTTGCCTGTGGAGGCTGAAGAGAGGATTGCTTCAAAGCCAAGTTTCAAATATCATCTGTTTTCACTATAACACTGTGTAACAAAACAAGCCTCAGTAAAATTTTCATTTAAGTAGGAGAGAATTTAATTGTTTTGCTTTTTTTCACTGTTATCCCTCCTCCAATTCAGAAAGATGTTTGAAGGAGTTCTGTTTACTTGAGTCTTGGACATAAATAAAGAATGTGCATTGCTCAGGAACAAATGAAGTGTTGCAAATTGGAACGAAAAATATAAACATATTGGGAAGTTAGGAGCATGTACGTGAGAATGTGTACATGAGAATGTGTACATGTGGATGCATTTTTTTGTGTAGTGGAAGAGTTTTTATAATAAAAACTTTCAAAATCTAAGGATCAAGACTGCTCATAACCAAATCAACCATCAATGAATGCTTTCCCCCCCCAGTTCACTTTGTTTTCATACGTAGGCTAGAGAAAAAGAGATCAAGCAAAGCTATTAAGTGAAGGCTGGCACTGAAGTGAATCTGCTATGCAAACCTAAAATCAGAAATCCTATCTCCTAACTAAGAAAGAAGTGCACGTGTTATTGGAGAAAGGATATAAACTGCATCGGTGGACGACTGCTTGCAACTGACAGACACAACACCTGGAAGCGATGAGCAAAATGACTGCTGATCATAAGTTTGTCTCACTTGGCAGGTGATTCCTGTGTGATAAGGAGTCTCACATGATAAGGATGCATGCCGAAAAATGGCCAAAGTACGGCATTGAAAGTTGCATGGCCAGCACCTGAACTGACCGTGTGACACTAATTGTGGCTATAGCTTGATTGTGTGCTCAGTGTGTGAATTAAATGTCAGGTAAGGTGCCCATCAGAGACATACTAAAAGCCAACAAGAACAAAACAATCATAAATTCTTTTAAAAAAAGTAAAAAGAAAGCCCTCTTGGTGGAAAATGAGGCTCACGGCTCCTGGAATCGGGTTACTGAGTCAGCAGAGCCCCATGGTATACAGCCTGTGAAACCCTCCTACTGACAGCACGTCCAGTACTTATCACGCTGCCCTAGTGAAGGCATCTGATGACAGAATCCAGTGCCAAATAACTGGGCAAGATTGAGCAATTCAGTCCCCAGGAGAAGGGGGATTAGCAGCACGCTGTGCTGCAGCCAGCTGGGGCCTGACGATGGGCAGCTGTACTTGGTGCTGCTGGGGGCTGAGGTTCATCGTGAGGCCTGGAAATCCTGTGGAGGGAAACAGCGTGTGATGGAGCAAAGGGATGGATGCCCAGGAGAGGCAGGTCCCAGAAAAAAAGCAGATAGAGCAGCGTGTGCTGATATGTATGATGATATAGACGTAATAATTGAAATGGAAAAGAATGTCCAGAACAGGAGAAAGACAAGTTTGGTTATGCAACCCACCCTGTTTACAGGGCAAAAGGGAAGTTTGTATTCCCACCTGATTTTCTGAGGACTGCCTTACACAACACTAGCACAGCATGGTCCACTTGTGAGCACAATGTAAGTAATTCCAGAGGAGAACTGTCCTATTGTTCCTGTCCCCTCTGACAAAGCTTCAGTTGTCACAAAAGCATGGCATCTCTCTTCATCCAAGCCAGTCACATTTTGAAATATTTTCTGGTAACTGTATACTTAGAGCAAGAAGTTCAGGGAAATGAACAGAATTTGATTTCCTAGGGAGCTTGAGCATGTGCCTGACTGGCTGTCATTTCTAAGATGCCAGCTCTACGTGTACATTTCCTATAGCAGAGCTACAGACCACGGCCTTAAGCTCATGAAAATCTGTCGGAGACAATGGAAACCATGCTTAGTGAACTTCAGGTTCTAGCTGCTGGGCAGACCGGTTGCCACTGGTTATAATCTCACTGGCAATCTATCAGTATTGTGCTGTTCTCCTGACTGACCCATTGCCTGAATAAAGAGAGATAGGGCTGTAACTAGAGAGGCCTAAAGGCTACTGGGGGATGCGAGGGCCTAACCTTAGAGGAAAAGCATGAAAGGGTACTTTATAACTCTGACATTGACCATGTGGGGTCTAAGAGGGCTTCAGCCAGGGGTGCAGTCTTTCTTCAACTCAAATACAATTGCACCATCTCTCTCTTTTACCCAGTTGCTTAGTGTCATCAAATGCACAAGGACCCTAGTTTTTGAGGTGTCTTCCTCTCTCCCCTACTGAAAATGACTGAAAATGGGCAGTAGGTTCTGAGAGCTGAGGAAAACTAAGGACCGACACATGCACAAAGCAGTGGTGTTTTTCATAGTAAATCAGGCTGAAACACTTTCCACAATTAAAATGTTATGCAGAAGGTACTGTAGATTCATCTTGTAAAATGGAAGAGCTCGAAAGATAGACTTGCGTGGTTTTAAACTATGGTAATAGGTCAAGCCAACAATGTCTAAAGAGCAAGGATGACAGAAGTCTGGAAGAACAATAACAAAGCCTCACATCTACAACAGAACAGGAGGCTTACATGAAAGCCAAGTCGGAGGTGAAGAGAAGTTACAGTAAGAAAAATACTAATAATCACCACCCCACCCCTGATATTTTTACTATATTCAGATGCTTTGAAATTGTCTTCTTGTCACATACTTTTGTGCAAGCAGGCAAGCTATTGACATCAGTTCCCTAAACCACACTGAACACGTGATAAAGCGTTATGAACCATTTTTCACCTAATCCACTATTACAACAATACTGGCTGCTGCCTATTTCACCCTTTGCTTTTGATGATGCCAGGCAGCATGCTGGGCAAACAAGACAATGTGGTTCAAGGTTTCTTGGAAAAAATCACTGTCGTCATTATTTGGCAGTTCCCTAAAAGCAATGCACTGAAGAAAAAGCACATGATGAAACAACTGAGAAAAATACACTCATTTTCTCTGTTCATTCCCCTCCCTACTTCTACTCTACTTTAAAAGTAGGTGAGCGGGATCTAAAAGATCAAAGGATCATCTCCACATGCAAAAGTATTCCTTTTCAAAGAGCTGTTGGGAAGCAGTATAGAGAAATCAACACCATAAGATACTACTTTTGAACAGCTTAACTCTCACCGCGGAACGATTCCCCGTGCCCCTGAAAAACAGTGTAAACTGCACTACAAGAAACCACAAAAGGATTATGGAATCTGTTTGGAGCCCATATTCAGCTGGACACTAGAGTTCATTTGTCTGAAAACAAAAAGGATAATCACAGTTCTTAGGAGTGTTATCATTTAAAATGAGTCTTAGAAGTTTTTTCCACTGTCCAATTCTTCACAACAGAGTAATTCAAGTGTACTCCAGTCCTCACTACTACAAGTGGCATAAAGTGTAAAGTTTATTAAACAGTTGATGGCAATCACCTATAAAAAGAACTGCTCATATAAACATAAAAAATTATTCCAAGATCCCTTTCTTCTGATCCACCCTTTCCAGCACTCAGATAAGTGCTCTTTCCAGTAAGAGACTGGTCCCAGGCCTAGCATCCACTTTACTACAACTTCTGATGCCACAGACCAGGACAGAAAGCAATAAAAAGGGATATCTAGTGCAGAGGGAACAGCATGTCCTCAGATGGAGTAGACAGCTTTCAAGTACAAGCTCGTATACTAGGAGATACAAGAGCCTGAGAAGCAAAAAGTGTATTACCTAAATCAGAGAATACTATTATTTACCATTTTGTTCCTTCAGGCATAGGGTACCAGTTATGAAGTCTGATGCCAAAAAAAAACCCCACAACTATCTGCAAAGTGAATGTTTGTTCAGAAACTTCCTTTCCACCCGTTTACCTAAAAATGGGAAATATACTGAATGAGAAAATAATCCACTTGTTTAAGGTGAAGACACTGACTTAACTTCTTTTAAAAGATCCAAATCAAACTGGGTGTTTCAGGCTACATCCGTCCTCACCCAATGACCTACATAATTCAGTCTCAAACCAACCTCGCGTACTTGATAGCTTCTTGTGTCAGCATGTGTCTGAGGCTGAAACATCTCAGATTGAACTTGGCTATGACCTAAGTGCACAGGGATGCGTTTAGCAGATGAGACTGGCAGTAACAGTGGAGCTTAATGTGGTCTGAGGTTCCAACGGCAGTGGAAGTGTTATGGCTGCTGATGTACTGAAGGTATAAAGGGAAGGTTTTATCTTTTTCTCCCTGGTTCCTCACAGTTGAAACACTTGGATTTTTACTGTGCAATGTCCCACCACTCAAGCAGGAGAGGAAACAAAGTGGTAGGATTTTTCTGAATGTTTCTGCAAGCCTTCCAAGACTGCACTATTGCAAAATAAAATGGTACTCTGAAAAAAAAAAAAAAAACAAGTCTTAAGCAATTAAATTCAGCATGCCTACTAATGAAATCATTATTCTGTGACATATGTAATTAGCAATTAATTATCCCTCATTTTAACAAGTGCAGTAGGCTAGGGGCTTTCCTTTTAATTCCACATTAAAAAAAAAAAAATCTGTAGTGGTATGAAGACAATTGATTTTAGGTTTTTCAGACTAAAATTATACAAAAAGCTTCTTCAAAACAATGAGCAATGGAAGTCCTATCTGCTTACATGTGTTTTGGTAACCTGGTTTATTTCTTTAAAAAAAGAATTAACTACTGTGTCTCAAGTCAGCTCTTTAAATTGTGCTACTTCCTTACATAGGTCAGTATCAGTTCAAGAGTATCGAAAATCCAGTCCTCATTAATTTCAGTCTTCCTTAAATGTTGGTGTTAGAATAGCAGCTATGGGATGTTCAGTTCTCCTGCAGTCAGAGTGTGAAAATGGCTTAGGTCAAACTCCAATCCTCACTTTTCAAAACTCTCACCTTCAGCTAGCAGATTGATGCAACTTCAGCATAACCAGTTTTGGAAAAACATGAACTGCAGAGACTTTAGAAGAATTTTCATTTTCTTGTTTAAAACAACCTATGGAAACAAAATAGAACCACAACTTTGGTTTATAAAACATAGCTTTATTTGTACAGACTGCTTCAATGAGTTTTCAAATATAGATATCAAGAAGTCATCAGTGTTTAAATATATGCTTTCTGAAATAACATTGTAACATTTACTTGCGAAATACTTATTGCTAATGTGTTAGTATTTGTCTAATTTTACCAAGTGTTAAATATAAAATGCTTTTGTTTAAGTGTTCAATATTAATTCACTCATCATTGAAATGCCATGTCTAGACGTTTGTTAGTGCCTATATGCTTTCATAGGGGTTCAGGTGTTACTCTGATTTACAGGTTATGAAGAGCTTAAATATGCCTGCTAGACTCAAATGGGAGCCATGCTTAAATTACAGGGAAAAAAAAAAAAGCAGCTAACCTACTGAAGTAGCATAAATAACTAAGAGAGAAGATAATGACTTGGTCATAAAAGCTAACAAATTTATGTACTTGGAGCTTCAGTTTTAAGTCTTTTTTTGGTCTCAGGCAGAATGTCAAATACCAGAAAGCGAATGATTGCCTTACCCACAGCATTCTGGTATAATCACAATAATCTGCGGAATTCAAATAGATAGTGAAGAATTTCATGTGAAACAAATTATGTTAAAGAAGATTCTTGAATATAAAGTCATTTTTGACTCATGGAGTAGATTAAGTACTTTGGAGGGAAGTCTTCAGGGCCACTCAGACTCCAAGTGGATTTCCTCATATTGTCTCCCAATGCACACCTCAAGAGGTAGCAAGGTAGTTTTATCATTAGCCAAGCTGAATTTTGGCTTCTTTGCTGAAATTATCAGCAAAGGCACAAACTTGGAGATGATTTCTTATCCTATGCAAACTGCTCAGCCCCAGTTCCTTTGGAATAAGCCCAACAGCTTCTACTGACCCACCTGACAGTGAACAAGCAGTGAGAATCTGGTATTCTACTCATAATCTCCCAGACACTTGCTTCTTTCACAGTGTTGTTTTCAAACCAATCTTGCAATATTTGTTGCCTTATACACCACTGTAACCTGAATTTGAGAGATAAACTCTTCTACAGATCAGGAATTTCTTTAACAACTTTGTACAGACTAACATAAAACTGAATAGCAGTATATACTTTGAAAACAGATTCAGATTGGTTTTTAATATATTTTTCACTAGCATTTTAGTTTCTTTCAAAAGTGCTACTAATTTGCAATCACCATAAGATAGCTGACTTCTGTGTAATTATTTTTGTCATTTGAGAACATAGTATATTAGAAAAGAATACAGTTCATCAGATTAAACAATTTCATTTTGAAAAGTTACTTTTCCTGTATGTTACAGACCCGAAAGACGACAACTGAGGTTAAAAGCGTTACACAGAAAATCCAGTAATGATCAGAATGCAGTTTTACGACCTGGAGGTTTAGAGGTGTGGAATTTTTGGAGTTTTACAAAGTAACTTCAGAAGAATCAGAAAGGAATCTGAAATGATGCAGCACAAAATTTGCAAGGATCTCACAATTAATTTTCATGGTAGAAAGGTTCACGTTGAAATACACTGTGTTCAAACTTTCTGGGAGAGAACATGGAGAATCTGAGTTCTTAAAAATGCTGTCAGATAAATCATGTCACCCATGTGACCCACACCAAACCAGCGTCCGCTAAAGCTTCAAACACATTAGCACTGAACAGAGGTTTCCAAAATCAGTCTCTTTAGTCACTAAATGAAGATTCACTATCAGAACTGTCTTCTGCATTCCCATCATCTCCCCAGGCAGGCACAGGGGCATCTGGGGTCCTGCAGGCAACAAAAATATTGCATGTTATAAATCCTGGAAGGCGGTTGAGAACACAAGCAATGTAGCATGTAACGCTAATAATGCCCTTTCACTGCTTATATCCACAACATTTAACACATTAACAGTTTACAAACTCACACCTTATTGGTATTGCTTCACTTACAACTGAAAGATAAACACTAGAAACTGTAACCCACTGGACATCAAAACTCTGCAGACATCAGTCTGAATGCACACCTTTGAGGTTATTGGAAATAATGACAGATCACTAAGAAGTGGAGCTGAAAGCAGGCAACATCGATTAATTAAATTTTTTTCAAACTTCAGAGGTCCTAGGGCTGAAAGGAACATGCTGTACACCATTAAGCAGTGTAAATAGTACATGAAAAAAAAGACAGGAAATGAACAATATTGTATCCAACTAAAACTGCAGGGATAATTTAGAGAAGCAAAAAAGAATTACTCAGAGTGGAATTTGGCTAGAACACTGGGATTTTTATTGACTATAAATGATCAGATCTCCTGTGTTTAGTTTTGAAGAGAATATTTAAGATGGATCTTAACATCGTGTCAAAACATTTGCGCAGGGAATCTATTGGGAATGAAGTGGGAGAGAAGCAAGCCATCTAAAGAGTAACTAACACTACTGACTGAAGATGTTGGCTCTCCCCAGAGTCTCCCTCCTTAGTATGTCATGAGCTGGACAATACAAGCAAGACTAGTAAATTCTGAAACCAAGGTAAAAAGTATACATGCAATTGTACTTGGGGAAGAAACCAGCTTTCTGTATGATACTTAACTGCTCTTTTTGGTAAAATACTGTGTTTTAAACTAAGTTGACAATCGTATTATTTGTCCCATTGTTATTTATCTTAAGGCTACCCCTTTTCATCATGCCACAGAATTTCTTTTCCAACTTTAGTTCTGCTTATTACAATTTCTCTGTTGGAAATCCCTAAGGCACCTTTATGGTGTTTCTAAACATTCTGGGTGCAAAAAGGAGAAGTGCCTTAAAGAACTGTAAGAGAGTCTTTGCCCTTTCCCCCACTGCACACCTCCAAAATAAATTAAGCAAGCATTTGCTTTCTCATGCAAATACCACTTCACAATATTATTGCTTGTTGCTGTGGTAATGACAAAACAGAAGAGCCGTGCAAAGACATGTGATCTGGAGAGACCAGCGCAAAAACTCTCCAGTAGTAAGGAGAGGAAGACGGTAAAAAAATTCCTTCAGTTCATGAGGGCAGGACAAGCTCTCCTGGAATTGTAGACAGGCAAGAGAGGAAGCATAACAATCAAAAGTTAAAAATAGATAAATTAGGAGCTTGATAGAATAGGTAGTTTTCACATTCTGTAAAAAGTTGAGAAAGGAGCGATAACAGAAGTAGAACAGTCAAAAAGAGTATAAAGACCTCTGTATTATTAGAATTACCATCTCTGCAGCCACAGAAAAATGATGCTCAGTCACTGGCAAGTAGCTGGAAGAGTCTGCAGCAAGTGACTGAACATACAGCAATATCTACATTTTCCCAGTTTCCACTGGGACTGAGCAAGCAGGCCTAAGTAATCTAAAGACCCAAGAAATACGGCACGAATGGCAAAATACATTTAAAAAAAGAAGTCTCTGATATACAGACAAGAAGGAAGTAAGATTAAAAGAAAGGTCACCCCTGAGTCCTTAAAATATTAAAAAACTAGTTAAAATAATACCAGTTCTTCAAAGAGGCATTATGTACCTTGCCACACCATTAGCATTTTAAACCTGGTATATTTTCTATACAGTTTTCAAATCAATAATGTTTTAAAGAAAATTTCCCTTCACACAGTTCTGTGTTGCACAGAATCTTTAAAGATGGACTTTGAGACAAAACCCCAAACATACTTTGTGAGCCCAAATCCACAGTAATAATGTTTCTGTCTTAACCCAAAACAGAGAATTCAAAAGCTTTTGAAACTTTAATTTATTTTCTTCTTTTTATCTACTATATAAAAAAAATAATCCAAACACAAAGAAATAGCAGCTTTACAGAAAGGTATAGACTGAAAATGCACATTAAGAAATATAACACATTTAACACATATAGTAACACCATGTTTGATAACCCTGTCTCAGACTTGCACAGGTTCTTACTTGTGTTCTTTCTATCATTTCTCATTTGATCAGTAGAAATATCAAATGAGGAATAACTGCTTTAGGCTTATTTAGACACCAGGAAGTACCTCGGAGATAATGAGACTCAACATATGACGAGACTTCGGTTTTCCTATATTCATTTTATTAAACAAGTTGCTAGTTTCAGAATAAGCCTTTCCAAAAATGTAAGAAGACTTCACTGGAAAGGAGTAGTGGGCTGTCTAATACATTGACAGTTTCTGAAGAGGATGCACAAGTGTTTCAGACAGTTTAGTGGCTACAATGTAAGAATGAAATTTCATATTTTCATCAGTTTAACAAATTCTGTGAAATACTACAGTAAAACTAAATTACGTGTCAGATGTAAAATCAGCTTAAAATTCACACTTAAGGCCAGAAAAGTAGCTTTGAAAATCAGCACCTATTCTTAGTAGCCTTCACATCAGGTTAGCCCAATCAAAAGTCACAATTTCGAATCGCTGACTTCAATTTACACTGACAATGCTGAAGTCAAGTTGTATGCTCCATCTACTGGAACCTGAAGACAACTATCTTGTCTATCATGCATCCAGCAAAATAGATTTTGTTCTTATTATTCTACAACAAAGACATTTTGTTATTGAAGTGTTGGAAGAAAACATCTGGGAAAAACCTCCTACTCTAAACAGTACAGTGAAAATGGCTATTGACGTACTATTTGATTCCTCATCACTAAATGCACATTGTCAAATGCTACCTTGTCATTGCTACATCCTTTTCCTTGAACTGCACCACCACTGCTTGGCTTGGAAGAAGCCTCTCCTTTTCCTCCCAAGTCTCAATGGTAAAGTCCTGCAGCTTTCTGTTTGGGAGGGTGCAGCACCTACCCATTTATGTACCAGTCTCTGTATTTCCCTGGCCTTGCCTTGAACTAGACAATACTGAAAAAACAGCTGAGGCTTGGGACTGCATCCCTCCTCTTTCAGCACTGATGGGTCTCTTCAGACCTATAAAATGCTAAAAACGCCTTTCACAGAAGACTTCAAAACCCGTTTTAATGCTGATAATTTAGATTCACAATAACACAAACAAGCTTTTCTAAACACTTTTTTTCCCAAGTTTTTTAAGCACATGATTGCATTCCAGCCCTACTCAAAGTTACAAATTACTTACTCAAGAAGATCTGGATTTAGCCCTTCAGAAATCATTTTGTTGCGTATTGCCATTACAGGAACACCCTGTGCAGGAGGAAGAATAATATGAAACTACTGGACACAAACAGGTGAACTAAAATCCATAGGTTCTTTTAGGCTACACTTTCATACAAATTTATGCATGTCACTTGTTAAGCAAGAGCAATTGTCATCAGTAGGAACCTAGAAGCAAGAAATGACTGAGATCAAAGGCCCTTTTAATCCTTATATTTATGGCAAAATATCTAGAGAAAGTTGCAGGGAGAGAATAGGCAATCAGGAATGCACAGATATATTTGTAATTCGTGCAGACAAAAACATGAAGTTGAATTCATGTGTATGGATGAGAATGTAAAGAAAGCACAAAGCAGCACAAAGGCAGCAGAGAACAGTTGTGCTAGAAAGATGAAGAAGACTCGGACATGCTAAAGGTACAGCCAAAGAGGGAGGAACATCAGCGAGTGCTCCTGCTAGAGCACCAGAAGGATACCTTAAGGTAGTGCTAAATATTGAAAAAGTCTTTAAAAAGCATGCAGAAAAAGGAAAAGAGGACATGAGAACAGAAGCAGAATTTAAAAGTGATTCCTCTGAATGCAAGTGCTTGTACAGTCAGGCTTGAATCTTCTATGACTTGTGGAGAGATTTTAGCCAACTATGTACGTGTTAAAAAAAATTCCTTCCTTTCACTGCAAGTCCTTCCACAGCTTCTGCACTTTATTTTATTCAGCAACACCTAAACATCCCCGCATCTTGGATCGCATCTTAAGAGATACATTCCAACAAATTGCTCCTGCATTTCCACTAGTGCTGCTAAAAGACAACTTGTTGCCTTGCCATCCCCCACTGCAAACCATCAGAAATGCCACCTGCACCACTGTGTGGCGAGATAGGAAGGGGGAGGAAAAAAAAATATACATACAATTTCTGATTTCCAAGGGACAAAGCTACTGGTGGTCTAGGAAAGTCATGAGAGGCATCACAAGCTAAATTATGAGTAGTGCAAGATTCGTTCAGCACAGGATAAATATCTTTTGTCCAAAGTAAGTAAAGTAGGGATAAAATAAAGGGCAGTCATGATTATAACAATATTCCAGAGAAGCATGTGGTACGAGTGACATTTGCAGTAGCTAACCTGTCAAAGTGAGAGCTAAGCTAACTGTCTTACTGTGCTTTCCTTCAGCATTTTTGCAAAGAATCACAATCGAATCTTTTGTTTGAAGATTCTAGAATATCACAGAGAAAGGAGCATAATTTAGGAATCTATTAGGCATATTGGCAAAGATGTGACTCAAATAGTGGTGAGGTATTACCTTGTAATAAAGAAGTCTTCAGTAATTCACAACTAACGCACATTACAAAGAGAAAAGCATTTGAGTATTTCATGAGTTTAAAATATTTACTTGCTCTAGTATAGATTTAAACACCAGGGATTGTGTGTCCATTCACTGTCTCATACTATCTAATGTTTTTTTCACTCATTTGATTGCTCCTGTGGTTCCTTT
This sequence comes from Patagioenas fasciata, assembly GCF_037038585.1. NCBI lineage: Eukaryota > Metazoa > Chordata > Aves > Columbiformes > Columbidae > Patagioenas > Patagioenas fasciata. The sequence goes on along the minus strand of NC_092520.1, from coordinate 152,619,593 downwards.
CCCCAGATTAGAAGTCACTGACAAAGTGTTTATGCATCAACACAAACCAAGTGAAAACAATATTGAGTCAGGCGGGGCAAAGCAAAATTCATATTTCCTTTTGATGAAAGGGAGCTTGGTATATGAACTTCTAAGAATGGATTGGAAACTGTTATGTTTTTACATTCACACTTGAAACAAGTGTTTTAGTCCAAAACTGTATGCATCAACACAAGTACCTCTCAGTACCCTCATAAATCATAGATTCATAAAACTGATCAGAAGTTTAACCAAAATATCCTCTACCAGTGCACATTCTTCCTGAAGGAAAATAAATAAGATTGTATCTCTGTTTATAATATAATTACGGCATTGCAAATACTTTACTTCACATACTTTCCTAAATTTTAATCTGGAAAATCAGAGCCTAATACTGCTGTGACCCTAAATCTTAGTAAAGAGACAACTATTTTAAATCCAAACACTAACTACACTGAGCATACGGGTCCAGTGAAATGGCACAGGCGTACTTTGCTAAAATGGGAGCCAATACTAAATTTCCATCTCATTTATCTCTGCCCAGTTAAGATTTGAAATAATCCAAATCCCTACACATTCAGCTCCCTGTACCCCAGCCCTGCTCCCAGCCTGCTCCAGGTTTTGGTTCTCCATAGTGCAGAAATAGGTCGCGTTCAATCAGTGCTGGCAATCCTTGAAGATCAGTGCACTCTCCATGTTTGATTTTTATTTCAGTCCTTTAAAGCAAAGATCAATCTGTATCAGGCCAGCCAGTATCTTGGTGTCTATGAAGTCATGTTTAGTATTTAGAATCAAGAGTATTTGTACTTTAAACATTAAGTTTACCTGAAATCGTAGACTGTTTCTCTCATGCTACCAATAGATGTGTTCTAAACATTCATTGTAGCAAATATGATATTGCTTTTGTGAGCCTTCCTTGAATGTTATCATTTTATATTTTAAAATATTAGTTTAGTATGCTCAGCTGTACTCAATCGAAATGAGTTTGTTACTATTTCACAGAATAGCTATCTTTAATGTAAAAGAAATACCTCTTCATGGTGCTAGTTCTTAAATACTACAAATATTGTGAGCGATAAATAAACGATCATTCCAAACAAATCTTCAGCTATAAACTTAATTTGGGCAAATAAACGACACTAACTGAAATACTTGACTGGATGAAAAGACAAGTTTGGCAAATACAAAAACACACATTAATTTGTAGTATGTTAGTTTGACTTTCCTACCACAGTGTTTACAACTGGCAGAGGAGTCACCAGCAAGTGCCAGTACAAAGGATAAATGTGGAAAGTGAGATCTCACTCCTTTAGCAGTCACTGAAAAAAAAGCCCAAGTAATTAGACCATCCAGCACTCTCACATCCACTTTGAAGTCTGGCATTAAATCAAAACACTAACACAGTGTTCTACTCTCTGCTACTACTCCACTGCTAAGTTTTCCGAATCATTTGTAATAAGCTACCCACTAAGTGCCAATTTCTGATTCAAATGTAAAATAAGGTCTGGAACATCATCCAAAGTACCAAGCACATCGATTGTAAAAATTGCTCTGAAGAGGGAGTGAATCCATAAAGTTAGTTTTAACATAAGTAACATCTTACTAGTACTATAACATAGTAATATTTTCCAGAATTATATATTTCAGAGGAAAATTTCCACTGACAGCTTGAAAATAGAGACAGGTTTTTTTTATTTGTTTCCAATCTCATTTTTAATTTGTAGACATGAAAAAAGAGCTCTTAAAAAATGTCACCAAGAGTCTCCCATTCACTTTTTCACCCCTTCAATAGTTTTCACTCATGTTAATATTGAGATCACATTCATTTATTTCCTATTTGGCTTTAGAACAGCCCACAGATAAAAAGGTAAACACAACCTGCATCATGAATAACAGGAACCTGAAGTGGAATCAAGTAGTGAAGCAATTCTTGTATCTCTATTTCAAACCCTACAGAAATATTAAATACTGCCGGCTTGGGACTACACTAGCAAAGCCGCATTTTGTACCCTACATCAAAACCAAACTGTAATCATGTCTGTTTGTACGGAAAGACACCAATTCTGCCATAATAACTACACTTCCAGTGGTATCTTCTATGACTCCAGCTCATATCACTCTGCATTTACACATCTTCACACCTTCAGCTCACAAGTATATTATCAGAATTGCGTAGAAAGATCTTGCCTGAAGCTGTCTGAGGGAATATATTGCATCAACTCATTTAGTAGAGAAGATGTGCTAGAAACAAGGTGATGTTATCCTGGTTTAAAGATTACTGGTTCAATGTATGTCTTCAAGACATTTAACATTTACTTAGAGCTGTGTGTGACATTTCACCTAAAAATAATGCAGTACCTAAAGAATGATAACAGAACTGACTTACCACTTGTACCATTTTGAGGTATCTGGCGTATCTTGGATCCTTGGCCACAGTTCTGACATTTTCTGTTACTACCTCTGTTTTCTGTAACTCTTCTTCACGTACGTTGTTCTGCTGTATATGAACAATATAACACTTCAATGGTTACGTATGTAGATCAGAAGGATGGAAAGATTTCAATCCATAAAATTTGTAATTTAAGGGTAGAGTGCAACTCTTCTTACATCAAGGTAATTCTCATCTATGCTCATACTATTAGAGACTTCCAGCATGTATGAATACACAAAAAACAGCTCTTTCCTTATTGACTATTACAAGTGTGACCTTCTGCTTTTAGTCACAATTTTAATTTATTGCACAATACATGAAAAAAAAAGCCTATAATAGCCCCATTAAGTTTGTTGCATTTAATGAATAAAACAGAACTACATTAAAATGCTCACTTTATAAAAGATAATTTACGTATTATATCTATATATCTCTAGTGGTCCAGTGCCTTTTTTTCTCAAAATATTTCATTTCCTGACAAATGTTTCATACAGATCATATGACTTTTAAACTATAATTTTTAGTATAAACCATTAACCTAAAGAATAACATAATGAAATCAAAGAATTATTGAGGGCAATTAATTAAAAACCGAACAACTGCAAGAATCTATAGTACTATTTAAAGGACAACAGACAACTGCATATTTGCTATTAAACTAATAATTTGAAAGCAGCATTGGAAACCTCCTTTCAGAAATACCTGTTCCTACTGTAATATCTGAGGGAAGGAACATTTATAAAAAACAAAATAGCCGAGACTCATTCTCTAACATAACTGAAACATGCAATGTTAACTGTCCGTGCTGTCTCCCAGTTGCTGGCTGCAAATCAGAGCCACAATTTTTAAGAGGCAGGGGAAGGCAGCAGAGTACTCCAGCTGTTGCTGCTCCACAGCAACTTCTACCAAATAAGAGCATGAGCAGAGACTGGAATTGGAGATTCCAAGAAAAGAAACTATAATAGGAAACTGGGGAAAGAACTCCATCTACAAATGAGCCAAAAAGCCTCACTTAGCGAAGTAGTGATCATAGGATTTAAGTCTGGGCTAAAAAAAAATTACACACAAAACCCAACCAACTAAATTGCAGGGATACAATTTTAATGTTGATCACTTATGATAAACTGGCATTTTCTGTACCTAGATGATAATATATAGAAAACATTCATTTTAACAACTTCTTTAAAATAAAGTATGCTAGAAATTCCAATTTGAGCTGAAAGCTCATTTTTATAAAGGAAGGAGAAAGGAGTTAGAATTATGTGCTTCAAACTATTATTTCCACTCATGACATTCCCAGTCCCCTGATGTAATTCAGGTTCATATTTTACTGTGATTGGAGAAGAGGAAGGAGTCATTTACCATTAGATTTGTATTAGTTCTAATTATTTAAGCCCCATATTCAAGAAAGGGCATACCCTTTTTTGTTTTAAGTCACTCATTAAAACATGTTCACTAGTGAAAAACTTATGTTTTAGATCAGGGGTGTCAAACTCATTTTCAGCAGGGGCCACATCACAGTTGCCTTCAAAGGACTGAATGTAATTTTAGTAGGGGGTAGGAGTAGTTACACAGTGGTTAGATCTTTACAGTTGATTGCTCTCTTCCAATAGACTTGCTTCTTCCATCTATTTCAAACGAGACTAGAAACTTGACAGAGAAGTATATTCCTTCAATCTGTTAGTTATGCTTCATTACTTACTCCAGGTTGAGGTGATACAGCTGTCTCTTGATCCGTAGTACCTTGTGCCACAGGACCATTTGTAACACTATTCATATTTGCACTGGACACTTCAAATTTGACATCTTCTAGGCCAGGAATAGAGGACAACTGGATGTACAAAACAATATCAAATAAGCAATGTGAGTATCTTAAGTCTATGTGTACAATAAAATCTGCAGTATGCTGCTCATCACGTATTCCCCAGGTAGTATGATTAGTAAAATAATACCATTTTTACCACTAGTTCTGGTATTTTTATTGGAAAAAAAAATTCTATTCAGGTGGCTTCTAAAACAAAATGCCCAGAACACTCTATTGGAGGTTTCACTGTTAACACAGGGTTGCAGTGTAGGAAAGGCTTCAACACCATTTTGCTGCTGCACTTACGAACCACACAAGAGCCGGATCATCTTCCTTGCTACTTCATCCACAGTGAAAGAAATCATGACAAGAATAGCTCTATTACCTGACAAATGGGCAACTGGATACAGATTTTGCAATTTTCTACATCTTTCACTCTATTAAGGAAATGCTAAGAGTAGATATTAAACACACCGCATAATTTGAAGGAAATTCTATTTAACATGATTTCTAAATATTTTGAAATAAATAAGAGTCGGTAAGCACTGTTGTACTACTACAGTATTTTTAGCACAAAGATCTCAGTAAACGGCTTCAAAATGTCCTGCCTCTGCTCTCAGAAAACCCAACCAAAATTGCTTCCATCATTATTGACAGAGGATTGGTTAAAACTATATAGTGGGGTTGTTTTTTGGTTTTATGTTTTTTGTATATTTTTTCATATATTTTTTGTTTGGTTTTGTTTTGGTTGTGTTTGTTTTGCTTAAATGATAATACGACTATAGATTATATCCTGTCATTTTAGCTAAAGAAGATATATTTGTATTGGTTTAGATCCAATTCAGTTCACAATATCAAAAGGTTTCCAAGACTTTTTGCTTTACAAAGTGAGCAAAAATTAAGAGTTTGCACGACAAATGCAATTTCATACTGCAACCTCACAACAGAGGTTGCATATTTTAACGCTGGAAAACTTTCCTCCATTTTCTTAAAACCAAACATTGCAATAAAATCAAGACAAGTAAGCTGCCAAGTAGTTCAGCTGCCCTTTCAAGATCCAAGTGCTTCTTTGGTGTTCAGTATGCTTAACAGAGACAAAAACAACATTTCCACTAGGTGCTGTTGGTTCCTTTCTTCAGTACCAACTACATGTTCAAATGTTATACAATAGAAGTAGCAAGGCACGCAAACAAAGAATTCGCCATGAGAGCGTTTTGTATACGCCTTCAAATACGCCTTCAAACGTATTTGTGCAAGTCCAACTATGAAAATGAAGTTAGATAGTGCAATCTAGGAGGCTGTCACTGTCAGAAGACAAAGCCTGTACACATACAAACCTTTGCATCCAAAATATTGAGTGTTGTTTCAATTTGTTGGATACGGAGAGAGAGCGCTGACAATTTCTAGAACAGAAAATAATTAGGATATGAGAACACTCCCCTAGTCCACTTGTACATATATAAAACTTCACATCTACATAAAATCACTTTCGTCTTCTACCTGCTGAAGGTAGAGTGTAAATGGGATAACATTATGAAATAAATGAAGCCATTACATCCCTTTTTAATAAAGTACCAACAGTGGTTCAAATTTTAAATAATTTTTCTAGGTAGGTAGTTTTCCCAAATTATGACTGACAGAAATTAAGGCAGACTATGTGCAAGGGAAATTAAAGTCAACAGGGTATTACTTTGAGCAACAGGGGAATAATGGTAGACATATTGTACTCTCGCAGTTACCAAAACATCTTTCTTCAAAGCTTTTTCCAAATGTGGAAGATGAAAAGATGTGATGTGTGCGTGTGTGTAATTGAGCAAATAAAAGGTAGAAAGATCTGATAAAGAATACAACAGGTGATTGGAAGTCCTGTATAGTCAAAATGCACAGTGAATCAGAACTAACCAGAAGCTTTATGTGCTCCAGGTGCACCTCAATCAAACTTTGACACTTTTTTTTTAACACAACTTAGAGTTTTTTTTTTCTTTTTCTAAATTACTCTAAAAAGAACTGTCACTCTTTTAACCAATTGCTACCATACTCCACCAGACCTGTCTAAGCGAAGCTGGCTAGCAGGCTGGCTGGCAGGTGTGTGCCACCCTGACAGCTTTCTGGCACATTGGCAAGATTCTGCCTGGCTCTGAAGCAGAACTTTAACACCCTAAGAAAATGGCAGTTGTGCCAATATGCTAGAAAAAGTAAAAAGAGCCCAGCAGGAGTTCAGTCTTTTTGGATAGTGCACTAACTTGTTTACAGATGGTTCTTTGTTCATGAAGAGGAGGTAGCTCCCACTGAAAGGAACTATGAGCCCTGCATGTATTTGGAGAAAGGGCAGAAAAGATGTGCAAAAGACAGTTATGTAACTTTATGGGTCAGTTTGCCTAGACAGAAGCCAAAAAATTTAGAGCTAAAGATGGTGTCTGCCCTAATTTTGAATTCCTTGACTTCTGTTGATTTACACTGGGACCTTTCACACTAAAAACACTTCTGAACTTGATGAACACAAAAAACTTTTCAAGGAGTTTATAAAGCAACTCTTGGGTAACAACACATTCAGGTTAACTAATAACTGTTCTATTAACTAGACTTCACAGTGTTTCTGCATGCTTAAGATGGCTTTAAACGTATGTGTTCTGATTTCCATAGTGCCTGTGTAAGTGGTAACACTGAGATCACACGACAACAGTTTTGGACAACTGACAACAGAATCACCAGGGAGCTACACCATCCCACATATCAAGTTACAGTAAGTTCAAAAATGCAGAAAAAAATTACTTTTTTTTTTTCCTCTGAAGCTCCATAAGTTGATGCAGTAGCCAAATTTTATAGTTGTCACTGGTCTGGCTCTAAACTTTAGTAATAAATAACAGAATTTCTCAGATTACACAGTTTAGTCTAATTGGATTTGACTGCTGCCCTAGCCCTGCTGGCTTGGGCTGCCTAACAGTCTTTGTTGAATAAACTAGTGAAAGGTTGCAAAAACCCCACTAATGATGAAAAGGTTAAGCTCAAACTGCATTAGAAAACACTTTTTCTACAAGGGAGAAAGCACTCTTGTCCTGTTCAGTGGACAATTCTAGTCCTGTCAGGCTGACATATTTCCATTGACAGTAAAGTCACCATAAAAATTTACTAACACTATGTATTTTTATTTTTGTCTTTTTACAAGGTACTAAAATTTACCACTTCGTGTTCCATACTAACCACTTGCTAAAAATGTATTTTTCTCCACGTCAAAATTATTTGCATTCAAAGCTCAGTCTATCGTGGTTTTAAATTAAAGATGCTAAAATCTGAAAGCAAGTTTTGATGTAATATCCTAGGACACAGATGAGGGGGATACTGACTGTCAAAATGAATTAATCACCATAGGATTATGGCATCCTTCTTCCAAACCAACATGATATCCACAGATGGAGCTGCTCAGAACAAATTCCATGGATCAAAAAGTCCAAAGACTGTGCCAGGCACACAAGTTCAAGGCAACAGGATTAAGTGTGGTATAATCAGCAGTTCATGTGGGTATCTCAGGGAAAAAAAATCTGTCTTAAGCACTTAAGAGAAACTTTGAACAAAAAGTAGACTTTTGGTTTAAGCTACCAGTATTACTGCATCAAAAATATTGAAGTGAATGGTTCTCATTTCTAGGATTTTTTTCATTGTATAAACTGAAGCCAGGAAAATGTTTAACAAACATACCTCTTCACAAACAGTAGAAAAGCGGTTGAGAAACTGCACTGTATGAACCACAAATTGGTTCAGAAATGCTACCGTTCTTTTCTGCTGAATAGCGGGAACCTGCATTAAATAATATAAGAAAATTATATTATACATAAATGTCAATTCTCACATTTGGATTAAAAAACCTGCTAAAAATCCAAATGTTTTGGAAGAAATTATTTTAGAAATCTCCCAAGTCTGCTTGTTATGAAGGTATATATATATATACATATACAAACAATTTAAAAATATTTATATGTATACATGTATTCAAATCATTTTTCACTAAAAATCTACTGACATGACAGCTGAAAAGTTGCAGGATACACAGAAAAGGCAACAAGATCCACATAAATAAAGGACTGTTATCTTACTCAAGAAAACACTTTTAGATGAAATTGTGAGCATTCCTGAAAATAATTGTTAAAATTAAAAAAAAAAAAAAAAAAAAAAAGAAAAAAAGAAAAAAAGAGGAAATCAAAATCTTCCTTCTGAACCCTAGGAAGGAAAAGAAAACTTGGTCATCCACACAAATACTCAGTTAAAACCAACATCACCATCAAAACCAAGGAGCAGTAGAACTGCTGTCTCAGTCAGAAGTGGCTACCTATACTTTTTCTTATTTGCAAGCCCAAACTATCCTAAAATTACATTTTAGCATCACTCCTCCAAGTCAGATCTGATGCACACAAACTTTTCAGACTAAAATGTAGAATGTTATCTTTGACAAAAAAAAAAGTCTGGTGCCCATAACAGACACGTGTCATTTTTATTTAAACCATTATTCAAGACTTTGAATGTTGACTGTTGAATGTTCCTGATTCATTAATCAGGAACAGTCACACAAATGTTTGTGTATAAATTTATAGTGCCTCATTGCTAATTACCCTGGACAACTGTTTAAGTCTTAAACTTCACACAGGAAATTATGGAACTGTAATCGGTTAAAGTGAAGAATTTACAAGGAAAAATGTTTGCAGCTAAGTTTCAGCTGCACTAAAGAACAGTTTGTGAATATAGTGACTCTCTGGTCTTCACCTCTTCTTTGGTCTTCCATTTGCCACTCACTACACTTTGCCAATCTTAAGACATCCTGATTTTTTCTGAGACTTTGGTTTCTACTCTCTCAAGCTTTCAGTCTGTGCACATGTATAGCAAGGTTTGCTGAAGTTCAATTCTGTAGTTCCAGACCTGTCAAACAGTGCTTATGGCCTTACCAAAAATTTACAAGGGAGCACAGAGAACGGAAGAATCATTGGATCATTGGGGCAGCTGGGACTGTCCTATCATTATGCTCTATATTTGAGAAACAAAGCAAAAAAAACCCTCCAAACCAACAAACAAAAAACCATCTTTTTGCTTCATTAAAAGACATGAATGAGCAGCTTTGCACAAAATTTGCCTCATGGTTTTAAGACTGAAACAGCTTGACCTTTACGTACAATGTTATCATAGAATCACAGAATGTCCTGAGTTGGAAGGGACCCACAAGGATCACTGAGTCCAACTCCTGTCCCTGCACAGGACAACCCCACAGTTCACACCATGTGTCTGAGGGTTTGTCCAGTCTCTTCTTGAACACTGTCAGGCTTGGGGCCGTGACACCTCCCTGGGGAGCCTGTTCCAGTGCTCCATCACCCTTTGGGTGAAGAACCTTTTCCTAATGTCCACCCCATCACAGAACCTGCAGCAAAACGGCTTTGGAAAACACCAACATCGCACTCCTGGAGACACAGCTCAGGACACAACAAACCGCCTCGTCTGCCTGCGACCCCCCTGGCCGGCGCAAAGGCAGCGGGCGCTGCCGGCACCGCCCGGGCAGCGCCCGGTACGTCCCGAGGACGCACGGGGTTCCCGACGAGGCCGCAGGCGGGCTCAGGGTCTCGCCGCGCCCCCAGGCCCGGCCGCGGGGTGACGCGGGGTGAGGCGGGAGGATGCGGGGCTCGCCCAGCACCAGGGCCAGCTCCGGACCCCCGGGCGACCGCAGCCCGTACCTTGGTGAGGTCAATGCCGGAGCCCACAATGGGCAGCCCGTCCTCGTCCATCCCCGCGGGGCCGGGGCCGAGGCCGCGGGACGGGGAGGGGCCCCGCACCCACCGGCCGCCTCCCGCCGCACCCCAGAAAAACCCGACACTGCGTACACGGCCTCTTGACCTTGTCCCGGAAACGAAACCTGTAGCCCGAGAGGCGCGGGAGGGGGGGGTGTTTCCATCTACGGTTGTGCGCATGCGTAGGCTCCTCCCCGAGCGCAGGGCATCATGGGAAACGCAGTCCGAGGACGGGAGGGACGGGTCGGGGTCTCCCCAGCTCCTCCGGCCTCTGCAGTGTGGGTGGCGGGTCGGTATACGCCTCGGCAGCGGCGCAACGCGCGGAGCCGCTGCTCCAGAGCCTCAGGGCAGGGCCCTGGGCAATGCAGGTTGTGAAGGTTGGCCCTTCATTTCCAGAAGAAAAAAGAACTGCTTGACAGAGTCCAGTGCAGAGCCAGGAAGATGATACGGGAGTGGAGGGAGCATCTCCCGTATGAGGAAAGGCTGAGAGAGCTGGATCTCTTTAGCTTGGAGAAGAGGAGACTGAGATCTTATTAATGTTTACAAATATATAAAGGGTGAGTGTCACGAGGATGGAGCCAGGCTCTTCTTGGTGACAACCAATGGTAGGACAAGGGACAGTGGGTTCAAACTGGAACACAGGAGGTTCCACTTAAATATGAGAAGAAACTTCTTCACAGTGAGGGTGCCAGAACACTGGAACAGGCTGCCCAGGGGGGTTGTGGAGTCTCCTTCTCTAGAGACATTCAAAACCTGCTTGGACACCTTTCTGTGTAACCTCATCTGGGTGTTCCTGCTCCGGTGGGGGGATTGGACTAGATGATCTATTGAGGTCCCTTCCTAACATTCTGTGATTCTGTGAAGACAAAGTGTCTGCCCCAGTGCTTGGGCATCAAAGTAACAAGGAGAAAAGCTGGTGCTGAAACTGCTCCTGTGTTCTTACATATTATTTGGGTGGTTAAGAGCTGCACTTTGAACATGAAGAATAGAAATAACAAGCACTGAATGACCCTGAAAGACAAAAGCATGACCATAATCATGTTAGGAAAGATTCCTGTACTTTAATGCTTACACAAAAGTTAAAAAAAAAAAGGGGGCATGGTAAACCTAGCTGTGGTCTGTCGAACAGTTTTGTGTTGTTCAGCAATACCCATCAGTGCTTCCACTTCATTCTCAAACTTAGGGTGCACGTAGGTCTATTCCTTTTCAGCTGAGAAGCCTTAGAGATACCAGGCTCCAAGAAAAGGGGGAACAGTCTGTAAGTTTGCCAATGTTTCTCTGAAAGAATGCCCTAATTGGAAAATAACCAGCCTAGTTTTTTTAATCTTTTGAGTGGTTGCTTGTATTATTTTTCTCTACCACAGTTTCAAAGGACAGACCAGACCATTTAGAAGGGGGGGTCCCAATACAACGATAGGTTGAATGGCTCAAACGGGTTGCATCATCAGAAAGGATTTCTAATCTCTCTGTCCCCACTTACCATTTGTAGGTTGCAGATCACCATGATCCCTCCCATAATGCAGTTTAGATTGCCATCTTGGCAGAGAACCAGTGTGTGAACAGCAGTTCCAGCTAAGGGGCCTTAGACAGATTATACAGAACTATGTTTTCTATGAGTGTACGGAGTGATAGCCCAGGCCAGTGAAAATGGTATCTTGAGTCGGAAAACCGCCCCTATATGTATCATGTGTGAATGTTGGGCCTGGACATGTGAATGAGTGGGTCAGAATGCCGCCCACAAGATCTGCATGGGAACATGACTGAAAATAGTCACGACATGAGCGTGGTGTGTTTAGAATAACATTTTTTGAAAAAACTGGCTAAACTCTTGGTCCAGTCCTGTATCTGTAAACATATAAATTGAGAACTGTTAATAAAAAAAAGCTTAGGCTGGCTCTGCTCTTGCTGCTAACAAGAACTCTGTGCCTGTGCGTCTCTGTCTGCATCCCAGTGTGCATCGTTTCTAATTGCCGCAAACCAGTTTTAGAGGAGGGTCTGTTTTCTGCTTGGTTCATGTATAGAATCAAACCAGCCACAGTGTGTGTTGAACACCAGTCTGGTTAGGAGGGTTACAGAGTAAGCCCTTGCTGGCTTTGATACCAAAAATGCAGATAACTCTGCTACCTCGTGCAACTCAACCCATGACATTTCAGCAGAATAGCTACAGTAATACTTTGTTGGACACATCTGGTCTTCTGTGTGGTGCTTGATTGAGCTCTGCTGGCTGAAACTGATAGATGCAGTCAAGGCCTAGGAAAGGGAGCTCATCTCCTGGTACTGCCCATCTGTGCTGACAAAATTTGGAATGGGATATGTACAGCTATATACAGTTATGTGCAAGAGACTGTGAGCTGAACAGAAAGTACCTTTGACGCCATCTTAAGTAATCTGCTTTCTGCATCTTCAGGAGGTGTTCTGTGAGCCAGACAACTGGTTGGGATCAGAGCCACTGCAGAACATGTCATGAAACATTTCAGGACATGTTGCCTCTGTGAGTCAGGAACAGCAACTGCATACATATCATGCATCTAACCCCCAGGCTGATGATTAACCATGAATTAAAGATGAGAAATGACCTTTAAATCCCCAAAGATGTGGCTCCAGACAGACCATTACACACATTCACATTTGTTCGTAAACCTCAACACGAACAGTATATGGAAATTGCATCTATTGGGTTATTCCATGAAAACTATCGTTGGCTCTCAGAATTTATGCTCATGTTAGTCAGGAATAATGAATTCAGAAGAGAATCTGTCCTTTGGAAACGGGATGGAATGTCAAACTGAACATGGAGTTCCCAGTCCTGATATCTGAGCTAAGTTTTGGAGAATCAAAAAATCCTAGAATGATGATGTGTGCTATATTTGTTATAATACCAGAACAAAAGACTACCAACACCTCAGCCTGTTAAGGAAAACCTTACTTCATTTAAATTATAAGGTTGTGTAGTACTGGAAGGGAAGACAAATCAGGGTGATATGAGGTCCTTGTTTATGGCAGTGAATACAAATACAGTGTAGAGGAAAAATATTTGGTGAAAATTCTTCATGGCTACATCTAAATACTGCTACATTTAATTTAAAAAACGATCTTAAATTTAGAGCAGTTAAGAATCTGTTATACCATAGTCTGAGGCTATCAGTAGGAAGCTTCTCATGTGATGAGATGAATAAAAACATGCTAACTACTTTAATACCTTGAAGATTAGAACCCAAATGTGCTATGCTAATTTTGGTTTAAAATTTCAAAATTCTGAATTTACTTCCAAATTATTTCAGTTTGCTAAGCATTTTACAAACCCGTATATGGAACCATGGCAGCTCTGCACAGAGCACTTAGATCTGCTACTCAAGTTTACATAAAATTCTCATCTACGTACTGAAGCAGCTTTTCTTTGATTTTGTACTTCTTACTTTCATTATATATTAATAACCTGCTGTAATATGCACATAATTCTTACTCTCTTACTAAAATAGCATAGCAAAGTATTTTTGCCCATGTTTGAATTATTCAACAACCTGTGTTTTGTGCTATGTTTTGGAGCAATGACTGTAGATGGCAATTTCTCATATCTCCCAAAGGAAGGACAGGGGATTAGCCTACAGAGTTCAACAGGTTTAATCTAGTTTATAGCAAATGTGCAAATTTTTGTTGGGCAAATGAGCTGTTTGTTTGAATTACCTAAATCATCTTGCCACCTTATTACCTCAAAAAAACCTCCTAAATGATATTCAAGAAGAATTAATCTCATTTACCAGAAAATGTCCATAATATAAGTTTTCCAGACAATGCCACAGAAATTGAATAATGCCAATGCTTTGTCAAATCTTATCTGAATCTCTTGGTCTGTAAAGCTGGACAAGAAATCTCACAATATGCCCTTCTGTGAACTTTCTGGTGCTTCCTGCTTTTAATTTGGCCAAAAATACTACATAGAAAACTGCAACACAGCACTTTTTCTCCCAGCTGGAATTAGGAAATACAGGGTATGAAAAGTGAAAAACAGAGAGTAGAGGAAAATGATCCAAATTTTTCCAAAACCTCTTAAAAATGTTTTAATTCAACAGGTTTGTTGACCTGGAACTATTAATGACTGAATCCCCAATGGGAGGATTTATATAAAAAAAATCTGAGTAATAATATCCAGATTTACATTGTGTTCAGTTTGAAAACGTACTTTGTACCAGCACCCATACTGGATGATAAACGTCAAATTAAGGAATAAACACTGTACAGTCCCTCACTGCTGGCAGTTTATACCCTATGCATGTGTACATGTGTGTGCAGGCATTTAAAGACACAGTCACGTAGCTCCGCCCTTCAGTGAAGTGAAGATCTAAGACTGTTTAACAGGTACTGAAATGCAGGTCAGTTGAACATTAGTATTTTGAAGGTGTTAACCTTAGAGATGCTAAGGCCAACTTGGAGTGCAAAAGCTGTGTGTACAGAAAGCTGGTCAAAGCTTTTTCTTCATCATTAGCAAAACGTATTTTGTCTTGTGATTAGCATAAGCTAAAGAGTAGAGGCAACAGCATGGGTTTCAAAGCACTGAAACTGATCTGCTACATACATTTTTATACTGCACAAAATCAGAGCCTCTTGTCAACTGCAAAACAAAACTGCACAAGCTGGAAAAACTGGCAAGTGCTACTGTAACTTAAAATGTTGGTATGCATTTTCTATGCTTATATACTGTTACAGGTCCCAAGACACAATATCCTGTTAGAATCAGCACAGAACTCAAATAGCTATACAATTGAGAGGCAAGTTAAACAGAAACAAAAAGCTGATCCAAAAACAATTCAGACATGGTGTCACCTGATCCTCCATAGAGGCAATAGTTATTTTCACTAAGGTGGTCCAATGAACAGCTGAAAAGGTCAGAGTGTGGATTAACATACTTTTGATTTCCCATGGAGTCGTCTAAATCCACACTTGCGAAGGGTACTCTGGCAAAGCTTTCTACATGAAACTGATATTGCCTCAACGATTTTTCCCTCAACTGAATTAAAAAAAAAAAAAAGTCAATCTCAATAATTTAAGTATGTCAGAATATGTACAAATTTAGCAAACAGAAGGTTGAGAGAATTACCAACCCTTGACAGTTAAATAGACTGAGAAATACAAACGTCAGGTGTTACGTAGGTTCATTTAAAAAAAATATGGAAATTAAATGATAAATGGTTTGCAGTTCTCTGAAAATGGCTCTTTGAGTTTCACTTTTCCAACTACTTGTGCTAAGGCAACATAACTAATTATTTTGTTCTGTATGGAAGAACATGGGGAACATGCTAAAAACATTAACTGCTCCTTTTCTTTTTTCCTAAATACCCATTTTATACTGGAAAGAAGTAATATGAAGAGCCTTGAACTTGGCAAGATTATTCCAATCCTTGGTAAATAGTTTTAAGTAGACCTTAAAAACAGAGTATTAAAAACAAGCATCCTGGCTTCTGAATTAACTACAGAACAAAAGAATTTCTGCTCTTTCCCCCCTTGGGTTTACTAAAAAAAATGCACCTGCACATACCCATGTCATGGGTACTGAGTATAGTGTGTGACATTCTGCACAGGCAGGTGTTACATAAAGCTTTGCTCTGAGAGCAGGCAGAAAAAACACCAACCTGTTTATATGTATATATAAAGGGTGAGTGTCATGAGGATGGAGCCAGGCTCTTCTTGGTGACCACCAATGGTAAGACAAGAGGTAATGGATACAAACTGGAACAGAAGAGGTTCCACTTAAATTTGAGAAGAAACTTCTTCACAGTAAGGGTGCCAGAGCACTGGAACAGGCTGCCCAGGGGGGCTGTGGAGTCTCCTTCTCTGGAGACATTCAGAACGCACCTGGACACATTCCTGTGTAACCTCATCTAGGTGTTCCTGCTCGGGCAGGGGGATTGGACTAGATGATCTTTTGAGGTCCCTTCCAATTCCTAACATTCTGTGATTCTGTCTCATCCAGAAGGACAGAAGGACAGCAGTATCCCAGTCCAAGCCTTCTCATACCCACAAAGATTTCTAGCTCTGTCTACAAGCCAATTAAACCTCCTGTTAAGCCTGTACTCTCTGGTCAAGATTTGGATATGAGATAAAGTGCTGTATCTTGAAGCATTCTCTAGTCTGCTTATTTTGCAGTATTTCTTGTTTAGAAGAGGTCAAAGAAACTAAATTTAAAGTACACATAACAATCCTAAGAGGTTAAAAAGAACTTCCAGGGTTATAACAGTATCAATTTAATTATGATACACATTTTTCTAAGAGTATTTTACGTTGACAAATACAATCCAATGATTATAGTATCTTGGAACAGATGGTAAGCAGCTTTTAGCTTGTTGGTAACTCACGTAAATCTACAAATGCACACAGCAAGAGTTCATTTGCTTACCAGCAGGTATTAGACTTTAATTTGCATTAGAATGACCTTTTTTTTTTTAATTAGTCCACAACCCAGGGTTACTTAAAAACTTTAACACACACCGCAACTAGAGGAACATGCTTTAAAAGTAGAATAGTACTTCAGAGAAACAAAAAGGAATGTAACTTCTCCAGAAAAAGAAGCCTTAGAGAATTGCTTTACATGTTTGACCTTTTAAAGTGGGCAGTCAGTAGAATACCTTTGTGTTTAAATTAAACAGAACTTTAAATCTTGAGGAAATTAAGTCCTATCGCTTACGAAGGATGATATTAGAATCATAGGATCATAGAATTATTTTGTTTGGAAGAGACCCTCAAGATTACAGAGTCCAACCATAACCTAATTCTAGCACTAAACCATATCCGTAAGAACCTCATCTATATACCTTTTAGATACCTCCAGGATGGTGACTCAACCACTTTCCTGGGCAGCCTGTTCCAGTGCCCAACAACCCTTTCCATGAAGAAATTTTTCCACATACCAATCTAAACCTCCCCTGGTGCAACTTGAGGCCATTTCCTCTTGTCCTATCACTTGCTGCTTGGGAGAAGAGACCAATCCCCTCCACGCTAAAACCTCCTTTCAGGTAGTTGTAGACAGCAATACGGTCTCCCCTTCAACAGACAATACTGAAAATAGATTAATCTATGAGGAGCCTTATGTTCATATTTTAGGTAAATTTTGGTGGCACTTGGAAAGCAAAATTTCTCAAGGATAAGAAATGATGAGAATTACAATATGGTCATATAATTATAAGCTGACTGTAATCTCAGTTTTTGCTGTCCTAATTCTGAATCGGTTGTATGTGTCCAGCATAAATAGGGACAAACAAAAGAATATTTTAAAATCTAACTACTGCTAATAAGGATGGCTACAATGCTGTAAGGTGTTGAACATCTTGATATCACTTCGCTTGCACTCTTGTATGAGAAGGGCAAGAAAAATATGCTTCTAGAAAGCAGAATGTCTTTGATTTTCCCATAAAAGGCTGAAAGTAAACGGCTGAAAACAGAGAAAAACCACACACTGTTTCGCATACTTGAAGTAAATCACTCTGTCATCTTAAGAGAAATAATCTTAAAATTATCAGTCTGATTATACCATTAGCTTCTTCACTGCTAATGGTAACTAATATATTCAGCAAATAGATTCACAGACAACATTTTATGACAGCAAATTATTGTATCTCTTTCTTATAGTGATGGTTGAGAAAGCTGATACAGAGACAGGTGTTCTTTCTGCAGGTACTCAGGACAATTTCAAGGTATTTGAGCTGTGTTACCTGACCGAGATTGCCAGACTGAGATTGCTGGACACAAAATCTCAAAAAAAAGAAAAAAAAAAACTTAAAAAAAATTCATTTCACACCAAATACCATGTTAAAAAAGTCTAAATTTTATTTTAAGGGAAATAACCAAGATTAAGATGTATGATAACCGATTTTACAAAAGCTCTTGTATTCACATGGTAAAAATCAAACACAAATTTTTTGTATTTTACTTGTTCCTTTCATATGTTCTCCAAGTGAATAAATACCAGTACAAAGAGTAAGTTCCTTCGCTTTAACCAGAAAGGAGACACTATACTGTAAAGTTTCATATTGAAGGCAAATGCTTGTTTTACATTTCGGTTACCCAGAAGAAAATTTTATGATCTCCTCCAACTGCACATAATGGAAGAGTTCTGTGCCACGTCAAACCAGATCCTACAGCTGCAGTGCCAGTAAGAATGGGCTTAAAAAAAAAAAAAGAGAAATATCAATACAACTTACTATATAAATGATTTCTATACCACATCTACCAATATGCAGAGTCAAATAAATACCATGGATTTAGTACTCCTTTAGTACAGTTAGAATACAACAGAAATCTAACTGAAAAAACTGACTATCTGCTACTTAGTTCCACTACCTACTTACTACATTTAAGTAAGATACAGTAAAATATTCCATGATAACTGTTTCAACTATTTTCATTATTATCATTTTAAAGGCATACTTTCAAACTTAGAAACCTTTTTTAATGAAATTACTTCCTGTTATTTAAACATACTCACAATTAGTATGTTTGGAGGTAGTATTTTTACTGTAAGCATTTCAAATGTATGGTAACTCCAACAAAACCAAAATATTCCCTATGCTTGGGGTTCATTGCTTCTGGATATACTTTCACTGATGATTTAAAATATAACTAGTTGAAGCCTGTAAAATATACAGCCAGCCATTTTTAGCCTCTTTAGAATTAGAAATACTGAAAAATTTATTAAATAATGATTTATTTTTTTTTCCCTTAGCACTGATAAGGTAAACTAAAATAAAGCATATAGATCAAGCAGCTTTTAAACCAGCAAGTTAAGTGTATTTGTAGACAACAGATGCAATTCCAGTCATAAGCTCAACTTGAAAATTTACCTGGGGATGTCCTAAATGATGAACAAGCAGTTGAGTAGTTGTCTTCCCTGGATATCCAGTGGTTGCAAACAGATTTTCATTCACCCGGGACCACCTAAGCATAAAATTTATGTACTTTTCAAATATCCCTATTGGACTATCAGAAGTGCACACAAAGTGGAGTTCTCTCCCTTGTGGTTAACTGTGTGAACCTCTCAGATATTCCACTAAGACCAGAGAAAGACATTCAGAGAAATGGCTTGTAAATGATTCACCACCCACAGCCCCACATGTGTGTCATTGTAAAACAGAAAAAAATTATGGGAATGTTACATGTATATACTAAAAGTGGGTCATTCACAAAGTTTATAGACCAGGTTCCCCTAAAAATTATTTAAGTAAGACACAACCAGGTCCCTAAACTCACAACTGCTTGCATATACACAGATTTATATAGACAAAAATCACGGAATACAGACAACACTTATACCTGAATAATCTGGCTCGATCAACATGGACAGGTCTCTTCTCCTGGGGATAACTAAAACAGACATTCAGGGTAAAAAAAACATTGTGCAAACAACTAGAGCTCAAACTCTAAGTACCAAAAGCATCTATCATTTAAACAATGAAGGGGACAAATTGTCTACTCCCTCTGAAGAAGCTGAGGGAAAACCAGAGCATTCCTGCAGCTTACATCTCAATTTGGAGTAGTAAAACTGAAACAGTTATCCAGTTTATTATGGTTCAATAATTATGTATTTGTGATTAAGAATGAAATTTTAACAAACATGTAACTTATAGGGAGTGACAGTAGTGAGGTGCTGTCTCAAATGGACAAAAAGACAATGTGACTTCTAACAGATAAATATTGATAGATAAAGATGAAACAAAGAATGTCAGGGAATGATCTTATTTAAGTACTATATTAGGAAAATAGCCACATCTCTTTACCTACAGCTTAAAAAGAGAATAAAGAAACCTATCTTGTGTATAAAAATACCTGGAGCGAGTGATATCCCAGATCAGCCAATCACTTCCAGCAACTGCTCCAATTTTAAGAGTATTTCTTAAACACCAGTCTGCTGACATCAACGGTGTTTGTTCACTCTCTAGGGAGAGAATGGCCTGCTGTGTAATTAAATCATAGAACCGTATTGTTCCATTCTTCTCCGCTACCATCAGCTGTTAAGAGAAATTAATAGAATGTTGGAAACTTGGCTTGTAATGAATCTTAATATTTTTATCAGAGCTGTTTAATATCTTCATTATTGACATAAACAGTGGGATCAAGTGCATGTTTAGCAAATCTACGGATGACATCAAGCTGTGGTTGACATGCCTGAGGGCCAGGATGCCATCCAGAGAGACCTGGACAAGCTCCAGAAGTGGGCCCATGTGAACTTCATAAGGTTCAACAAGGCCAAGTGCAAACTCCTGCACCTGGGTCGGGGCAACACCCAGTATCAATACAGGTTGGGGGATGAAGGGATTGAGAGCAATCGTGACGAGAAGGACTTGGGGGTACTGGTGGGTGAAAGACTGGACATGAGCTGGCAATGTGTGCTTGCAGCCCAGAAGCCAAATCTTGGGCTGCATCAAAAGGGAGAAGACCAACAGGTCAAGGGAGGTGATTCTGCACCTCTGTTCTGCTCTGCTCTGGTGAGACCCCACCTGGAGTCCTGTGTCCAGCTCTGGAGGCCTCAGCACAGGAAAGACATGGACCTGTTGGAGAGGGGCCAGAGGAGCTACAGAAATGATCAGAGGGCTGGAACAGCTCTGCTGTGAGGACAGGCTGAGAGAGTTGGGATTGTTCAGCCTGGAGACAAGGAGGCCCTGAGGAGACCTTATTGCAGCCTTTCAGTGCTTAAAGGGAGCTCATGGCAGGGGGCTGGACTAGATGACCTTTAAAGGTCCCTTCCAAACAAAATTATTCTATGACTCTGTTATTCTACTCTATAGCAAACCCAGCATACTTTCAAGCAAATATTAATAACATAAAAATAGGTACAGTTTTTCATTTTGTACCAGAAAACATCCTGAACACTCTTCCATCAATATATGAAAAGCACTTTAGTCTATACTACTGTCATATTTTTATACATAGTGGTTACATGATTTTATCTATATATATCTTCAGAAATCTATGTATATAATTTTGGCACTTAGAAGCACCAATTCTTAATCACAAGTGCACTGCACTTTTAGAATTGTAAAGCAGAAAGTTATTCTTTCAAAATTGAAAAGCGCCTGTTCTGACTACAAAGAACTGGCTAACGGACATAGTGCTGTACAAGGAAACAACAGTATTGATCAGTGTAATTGTAGAATTCCGATTCACACTCACTGAATTTATATACCATTTCTTGCTTCATCCGGTAACAATTTGCAATACATTTTATCTAAACTTTTTCTATTGAAGTAATATATTCAAGTAGTTGTTTACTAGGTATTGTAAAAAGAGCCTTCTGATTAAATGATGAAAGAGCATTTCTCCATGAGGAGATGATGGTTCTCATATAGTAACAAACATTAAATAAGGAAGGCAAAGAAGCATTAAAAACAATACTCCAATGACATCACAGTTTGTTTGGAAAAAGAGTTGTCAACAAAACATGCTCTTCTGCAAACTAAAAGACATGATGCAGTAAGCATTTTGACCTGCAACGACCAGTCTGTCAGGTGTTACTAGCTTTTTGAAGGGATTTTTCTTTACAATAAAAACCAACCCCAAGCTGTGCCTACTCTTTGATAAGGGTAAAAGAAAAGACAAACTAATGTTTGAGACTGGTGTAATACTGCAATATTTTGAGGCTAATCTAGTAATTTTGTTGCTAACCAAGTTGCCCAATAGCAAAGAGTAGCAAACACATTCAATTGTGATACCATCTGAATCAACAGTTTTCCTAGTTTTCTTAGTAAGGACTGGATATTGATATTGGTGGAAAGTCTGGTGAGAATAGAGATCCTTCTTCCACATTGCTATGTAAATATTTTGGTACCTTATTTGACTGCTTTTCTCTGTTTTAAGTGTGTGTTTTTGTGGTAATCTGAACAACTATTTGTAGCTGCTTAAGGCAGTTATTGACTGGTACAAAAGGAATAATAAATCCAAAACTGCAAGCACTAGACCATTAATGAAGCTGAATATTTTGGTATATATCAGCTGGTTAATCCTCCCCAGTACAATAAGCAGATAAGTATAAAATCACAGTTTATTGATTTGTTTTCATTTTTCAGCCCAGATTTCATATATTCGAAGCAAGAACAAAACCAAGAAAATCCCTTGCTAACTTCAAAAGGATCCTTTTCAAAACTTGGCATGCTTTATAAGAGTCTATGTTATTGGTGAACCGTGTTACCACAACTGAGAAAAACTTGAACTTTTCTCTGGTAACTGTAAGTTAATATGGAATAAGCAGAATAGTTATCAGCAACAGCTGATGCATGTCATCAAGAAGGAATATTTCTGATGGGAGGAGTGAGTGACTGAGGGTAAAATTATGAGAATGAGAATTCATTTACAGTGACTTCACATTAGCAGATCCAACCAATATCCAGTTACAATGTACACTAGCTCTCCAATCTTTCTACAGCATCGAAGATTCATAGATTAGATAAGTCCACCCTCCTGTTATTTTAAAGGTGGTGACGGTGAAGAGCTGGAAAACACAACCTTAAAAGCCTCCTCAGGATGCCAGCAAACACTCATTCCGGGAGAACGCAAAACAAAATGGGCCTTCTCATTTCCTTCCAAATCCCAGACCCTAAACAAACAAACAAAAAAGGCAAAGTATTTAACTATTACCATTTGACTGCAAATGCATTAACTTTCAGTGCCTCAATACATTCCTAAAGGAAGAGACCAAATGAAAGGTTTGTGCTTTATCACTTCAAGATGTCAGTAAAAGAGGTCAGTGCTGAAGATAATGTATTTTGACGTTGACAAACTAGGCAGAGCCTCTGTTTAAAAGGGCAATATCCAAATAATTTGACACATTTAGTTCTCTAGATCTGCAAATGGGATGATACATTCCCACTTGATTCATAAGAAGACACTACAGCGTTTGTACTATACCATAAGTAACAGTGGGACAATACAAAGCAGGAAGGTCAGCTGATACCAGCAACCTAAATCATCCACATTACCGTGTAAAGGGCAAGACCACGTACTAATGTATTTTGTTTTTCTAATACATAAATTTCATTTTTTTTCCTTGTACGACAAGATTGATTAATGGAAATACAAGAAATTAAAAATGAAGCTAAGGCAAACAAAAGGGTCTACGGAAGAGATAACACTAATCCACAGAGGGTCTTGGCAAGCTTTCAAATAATAAATTGCATGTGCCACTTTAATCTTTTCCTTTAGAAGCACATACAGTACATATCAAGCATTTAAAAGAAATAAAATAAAAAAATCAATATTTGGTCAATATGAATTGACAGGGAAGCATATGCTGAGACACCAAAACTAGGTTAGGTGATGAGTGAGTTTTCTTTGGATGCATTTGATTTGAGTGTTAACGAGCCACGAAGCTACTTCATTTATAAAATGCAACAAAACCAAAACTGAGACTATTTCACCTCACGGCCACTGTTCAACTGCCTCTTTCCCTACAAAATCAGTAGCTCAGTTGTAGGCCAAAGACATCACGGTTGTGAACATCAGTCTGAACCACAAGGTTGCATGGCATTTATATGCACTTTCACACCGAAACATACACATATATCCTTCCTCCCTATAAGCAAAACCTTAGAAACAGCCAATTTTTTAAGTAGTGTTCTGCCCAGTCTTTTGAGTTAGTTGAGTGGCTACATACTATTATTGTTTATTCTAGAGGATTTTTGCTGACTTCCTCCAGACTTTTTCAGTTTATATCTCACCAGGGTGCTTAGAGCCTTATATTTAAGAGATTTCAAAAAACTCTTAAATAATACATCATAAGTCTAGACAAAATATATGGGAATAAAGTAAATATATTTAATGAACAACGTTGTTTTCTTATGCCAAACCACAACAGATCAAATATTTGTTTTCCCTGCGGAAAACACAGGGTCTCTAATCTTGAAGGATCAGTGTCCTTATTAAAAAAAGTCAAAACAAAAACCTGACAACTGCTTAAAAAATGAAATATCTACTTGATTAGGTAATTTAGAAACACACAATACTTTCTTCTACTGCCAAAAATTTTGCCTTGTAGATTTGTCCAAGTCAAATCAACACTTTCCATGTGTATTTACTGTGCAGGGAGAAAATTATGATATAACAGAAGACAGTGAATCATTTTGGCCAAAGGAGCATGCCATCGTGTTTCCTTCCCTGAAGTAAGTGAGGTTGCTAGGTGTGGAGACAGAAATTTATGCTTTCTTGTTATTTATAAAATGCCAAAATTGTATCTCTTACTTCGTAAGAATGGTAAGATTGTTGGTAACAAACCATACAGGAGCAAGGAAAAAGGGATAAATGCTCTCTTCTATTTTCTGTTTTATTGATAACAAAGATGGTATCACAGTATTGAAAATAAAAAAAAAAAGAAACAGGTAATATATATCAAAATAGATCCTTGTCTGAACACATCAAGTCCATGCTGGTATGGAAATTTACAATTACATATGTGTTCAATTAACTCTTTTCAATATTTCTTTGTGACTAAAAAAAATGTGCAAATACCAAAAATTTAGCCAAACTGAATTTCAGTTACTCAATTACTCAGTAATCATGACCAAATCAGCTACAGATGCTAATAAAACCCTCTAGTTTTCTCCACATTCCTATCACATAAATCCATCCAAAAAGACTGAGCATTTTGTCTCCCATTCAAAGCCCTTGATCTTTACTAACATGACCATGACTTTATAGCAATGCAAACTAGTATCTACTTATCTCGGTACAGCCTTATTTTTGTAACCTGCAATGTGTCACCCTTTTACTTCTCCTCCTAACCCTATCAACCATTGTTCGAGAGACTTGTTATAGTGCTTGAGGTATTTTTTAAATATTTAAAAAGCTTCCACAACAAATTTAAAGGAGAAAAGTTTGAATAACTACAGTTGGTCTAAGGGCCAAAGTTTGAATAATGGAAAGCCTCAAAATAGTCTGTAATCTGCACAGTAAATTCATTATTTTTTAAGTAACTAAGGCCAGAAAAACTATATGCTGCAGTGTTCACAAAATTTAAACTAACACAAAATACATAGTTGCAAATGCCATTAAAGAAAATCGTTGAGATATTTGTACATTTCTCTTGACACACATCCTATGATTAAACAAACAAAACGAACAACTACAGTTATCACAAAGCATGATGATACTCAAACTACATTGGAAGAACTTTATGTTGCATACATGAAGATGGATAATGACATACTGTATATGTGCAGTAATTTTATCACACAATGGACTTTTATTAAAATTGGCAAAGTATTCATTAGAATGTCTGAAAAGCTGTATTGTTGCAATGGACATGATCCTTAGTCTATATTCTAACTTTCTGAATTCTAAATAATTCTAACTAGAGAGCAAAACCAAATCCTAACTGAATAAAACTTATCATTTGTAATGGTAAAAGTGCAAACCCATACTGCAACCTTCAGGTAGTTCTCCAGTCCCCTGAAGATGGAAGTAAAAAAGGGAATTCTTTCACCGTAAGTTTTCCAACAATTCTAGTGAATGGGGTGGGGGCTGGAATGAACCTTGACATCTGATACCATTCCCAACCACAAAGCATGATCAACTGTACTTGTACTCATTGATTAGTGTCTGACCTACTCTTAAAAATGCCCAGTTGTTTTGTTTTGTTTTAAATATTATTTAACTTAAATACCCCTTCCACATGTGAGGAAAATCCTGTCACCCCTGAAAAGCCTAGAGGGCTATGGAGAAAGGAGAGATTCCTGTTACAGAAATCACACAACAAAGGTGAAGGGTGAAGTTCCTCACTGAGCACAAGGAGTAGGGGGAGCAAGATGTCAGAAAAGGAACACAGAAGTGCAGAGATTAGTTAACGCTGTGGAGAACACAACCAACACTGGCCTTGTCTCAGGCCTTCTGCCAACTCCATAGGGAGGTGTGTTATCAAAGATCCGAAGAGGATACTAGGTAGGACAGGAAAGAACAGAAGGCTGAAGTGGAACTGTAGAAATCCCTTCTAGCTGTTCAGAAGAAAAGGTGTAATATTAATTTCTAGTAATTTATTTTACTGACAAAAATAAAGAATTTAAGTTTTTATAAATCAGGTAATGTACTGATGAACTAACAGTTCTGCTGCAGAGGCTGTAGAAGAATGAGGTAGCAGAACTCCTTGCTCAGCACACCGTGCCAAAAAAGCCACAGAAATGGTTGCATGGGGAGAAAGTGGAAATTCATCAGTGCTGCCCAGCACCACTCCACCAGGCACACCCATCTTACACCATCTCCTGATTGTGCATACAGCTTCCTAAACTTGTGCCCATGGAGCATTTCCTTCAGTTATTTTGATCCATGAAATAAAAGCCTTTTCACAGACTAAACATGTAAATACTCTTTCAGAAAGCTCACCCATGTCCAACAGTTTCTTGTGGTGGTCAAAAGAAATGTCAATGTTATAAAAGAATTAGTAATTAGAATATTTTGGATTTTGGCATTACAATCCATGTGACCAGTAGCTTCTTGTAATATCTACTTGGATATGCAGGCACTGATCTGTTTTTCACTGGTAACTGTGGGATGTAATTCTGATTATCCCCTGCAATGTTGGTAGAGGTAGCAGAGAAGCTGCACACGTATTGTCTCAAGGGTGAGTGTCACGAGGATGGAGCCAGGCTCTTCTCAGTGACAACCAATGATAGGACAAGGGGCAATGGGTACAAACTGGAACACAAGAGGTTCCACTTAAATTTGAGAAGAAACTTCTTCACAATGAGGGTGCCAGAGGACTGGAACAGGCTGTCCAGGGAGTTTGTGGAGTCTCCTTCTCTGGAGACATTCAAAACCCACCTGGACGCCTTTCTGTGTAACCTCATCTAGGTGTTCCTGCTCCAGCAGGGGGATCAGACAAGATGATCTTTTGAGGTCCCTTCCAATCCCTAACATTCTGTAATTCTGTGTCTCAACTGACTGTTCTTTGCTACCGTGCACTTCAGAACATGCACACTCAGAAGTAAGTCCAAGAAATACATGCTACTACTACTACTCAGCTACTCAAAGTTATCTAAAATGAAGCCAGAGACTAAGCAGTATTTTTGCAAAAATGTGAAGCTTCAGTCATATCCTTTCAACCAAAGAAAAATTAGCTGTTAGAGTTATCAGCTTATTGTTTCCAATGGAGACATAAAACTAAATGCTTCAATGGGATGACTGTTACTGAGAAACTCAACTACAATCCTGCCAATGAGTTTCTAAAATACAACGTAATTGCTAAACAAATCTAATGCAATGCTTTGTATTTAGAAGAATTTATAGACTAGAATGTGTTGTAGGACTGTGTGACCCTTACCATAAGTCATAATGCGTCACACGGGAAATAGCTACCATTTCATCCACATATTTTGAAGACTTCCTAACTGAAGGCCTATTCATCCACACTTAAGACTACACTGAAATAATGTTCCAACCATTTCATTCAGAATTTTTTTTTTAAGCTGACTGGATCCTGTAACAGGAGCCTGGTTAATACTCGCATAGTGATTATGAAATGCGGCAAAAATTGTTGGTTAATACTTGCATTGCAGCTGTAAAGTATGACAGAAATTGTGTAAGACTACGTTTGGGGTACATAGAGGGATGCCTACAAAAAGTATGCAAAGTCAATGACTAGACTGTCAAAAATAATCCTAGACTGTCCTTTATTTTCATCGATTATAATGTATAACTAGAATTATAACTGTAATCAGCATACCTCAGAAATTTCAAATATTCTGGTATGACATTTCCTACATGAAGTAACATGGGGGAATTTTTTTACAATGAACAGATGGAGATAGAACAACATGAAATAAGATACCTTTTTTAAAAAAAATGGCAAATATCCATAATTGAGTGCACTATGAATGGGAAGACACAAAACATAGTTTTGGAGGCAGGAAAAACTGAGAATAGCATCTTTTCAATACAGCTAAAACTGAAATATTTACTGAATTAACAAGGTAAGACTCAAGTGCAAGGAGCGCCGGAAAGACATTAAAGAACACAAGACAAAAACCAAACAAACAAGTGTTACCATTGGCTTTCTTTCATATTGTCTAGCAAACAACCTACACAAGAGTACCATGTAAACAAATACACTACAGATTAAAAACCCCTAAAACCAGACTAAACACTACAATATATTTTGAGACTCTAGTTAATTTAGTTTCCAGTGATATCAAATGTCCAGGGAGAAAAACAAACCTTCTGATGGACTGGCAATTGTGGTATGTGCAACAGAGAAGGCTGAACTTGACAAGTGACTGATAAATTCACAAAGTCCTTCTCTATGAAGCAACAGGAGCCATAGCATAAGTAACCAAATAAAACTCAGAAAGGACTCAAACAGCAAGTACATTCACAGATCAAGTAAAAGATAAGTCAACTGTATGTTCTCTTCTATTACACACTCAAACCAGAGGAAGATGATATAGTTTAAGCTGTAATGAAAAAGAGAGCGGGAGGGAAAGAGATGGATGAGTCATTTCCAGCTTTTTAAAGTACAACATAATCGAGCACCTGATGACCATAAGAAATTGCCAAACTGCCATGATTAAGGGCCTCACACTGTCAGTGATATTTCAGTTCAATGTGAGGATGGAGTATCAGGTAGTCATCGGCTCGACTGAATTAACCTTTTAACAGTCACAGGTTAATTTTTAGCATGTGTATGACACTAGTGGTTTTTACCAGGATAGTATTTTGCAAGAAATAATTCAAGAAACATCAGATAGTGTCAAAAACTACCAACAGTGGAGGGGTGTCTGTTAAGCTCATGCTGTTTTTCAAACATTTCCTGTGTTTTTGCAGAGGCTTCATTAATTATCAAACCAAAATGATTTGTACATCTGAATCCCTCCAGCCACGTGTATGGTGTTTCCAAATCATAGTGAAAAAGCCAGCAAAATATATATATATATGTTTTTTTCTTAAGAGTGGTGCAGAGGGAGTTACTCAGTTCTCATGAGCGAAGTGGGACACAGATGTTCCTATGCATAATGCAAACGTTCAAAGTAGTGTATAATGCTTATAATGTTAGAGAATTCAATGAAATATTACTTAAAGCTCTCATAATTTTTTTTTTTTTATTTCTTAAACAGGCTACCAAGAAACGGATAAGCAAACTACATTAACTACACCTAGACATTACACAGAATTTTGAAACTGTCATATGGATGGTAGATCCTGAAGTAAAACCAACTAGATTTGAAGTAAAACAGTTCGATTAAATCCAGGAGGTAATTTACTTTTCTGCCATGACCAAGTTAGGCTTTTAGCAGAAATGTATAAATACCCTGAATTTTATTATTTTTATGCGCACACACAGATATTTACTTTATTTTTACTTCAATTGTACTCCATATGTTAACACATATGACTTATAAATAAAAAAACTGATTCAAATTTTTGTTTAATATAACAATAGTTATTTTAGCTGTTTCCTCCGGCACTCTTTTATCATTTTCTTTAAATTTTGCAATCAAACTTTAAAAATAATTTTATTTTCTATTTTTTTATGAAAGAGTAAAGCAATTATGAAACGCGTAAAAAAGTTAAACACAGGAAACTTTCCTGCAAGTTCATCAATATTATTTTACTATAAATTATCATACAAAATAAGTATGATTTGAAAATTACAATATCCAGCCAAAGATACAAATTACCTATATGCTTGTGAACAGCTTCATCTGTCTTGTAACATAGCCATCCTTAGGACAAAACGAAGGAAGTAATATACAATACTTAGGACCCAGGATTTGAATTTTTTTATCAACTTCGCAAATGCAATTTTAGTTACATGAATACTGATCTTTAATATAAATACAGTTGCGAGTAACTGCAACATGTTGGGTTTTAAGACTCTTCCCAAAGTGTCTTTCAGAAAAGCCATTTTTTTTTAAGTTATAGTAGTTTTGACATTCTCAGTGCAGAGAAACACAAGAGTATTAAAGTGTACAGCATATTTACATACTAACACCTCTTCACTTGTGTATGAATGCACTCAACACATTCACAACTACATAACATAGATAGCTACTGCAATAATTTTTATGCAAGAGTATTTTAAACTCAATTCTCCTTCACAGCTTTGAAAAAGTCTTGTGTTTTAAGAACAAGGCCAACAAAGACTGCAAGAAACAAGAATTCCTGAATGACACAGCAGCAATTTAAAGATTAAGAACACTGAATATACCACCACAGCTTCTTCAACCACTGTCTGACTTACACTCTCTGTCTTCCAACCACAATGACTGAAATCAGCTCTGAGATACCACTTTTTCAGCAGCTTCTTGCATGAAACCTGAAAATTTGGCCGCATTAGAGATCTCTGCTAAATTTACTACTGAGTGAAAACCTGGGAAAATCTACATCTCTTTGTATAAATTCTGCACCCACTGAGGCCTTGTATTAAGGCATTATTGAGATTTAGAAGTGCAACTCTAACAAAACACCCAAATACTCAAAACTTCATGTTCTTGTGCTAATTGTTCTAGAACTTTATTCTAAAGGTATTAACAGATGATGTATCCTGAGAACAATTTCAGGATAGAAATGAAGTACAGACAGAAAAATTATTCCTCTTCTTACATTACTGCTGAAACAAATTACAGAGTAAGTAAGGAATGATTTTAGTAAGTCCCAGGGAATGCATTTTCCATTAGTTTTGAAAGGGTAACCTTTAAATTCAATAAAAACTTCATGCTCCACATGCATGAATGGAAAAAATAAGAATTTGAGTAGCCAAAAAAAATCCTACTTATTTCCCATGGCTTTTAACCAAAGACTATGGTTTACTGCATAAAATATCTTTCAGAGTTACTAAGTTGAAATCCTGATAGTATACCTTAATTATATAATTTTTATTTCCTTTTAATTTACTATCAGTTAGACTACTGATTTTAAAATAATTCTCTTCCATCCCAAAACCACTGATCATTTCGTAAAATAAACAAAAAAGGTCACACATTCAAACAGCTCTTTGCTGAGTAAGTCCAATATTAGTTTAGATTTAATGAAGAAATCAAGGATAGGAAATAAATCAAAACAAGCTATGAATAAGTCATATATTTCCACTATTCATTCCTAATGATTTTATAGGGTGTCTATGAAAAATCTGCCTATGCGTCAAAGGAGTATTTCTGAATTCTCCAGGGGTATTAAAATCATAGGCCTCTTAGATTTTCCATTTATGTATGACAGAGTAGACCAACTAAAGCTACTCGACTCTGATTTGTACCAATTGATGATCTAACTTTTACAAAAATCTCATACAGAGAGTAATAATTCTAAGAGCTATACCCTTCTCTCTTAGCAGGTAGATGGCTTAAGTGAAAAATAAGTTGTTGTTGTTCTTTGTTTTTTTATCCTGATTACTATCTTCTCATTTATATAAGAATTGATATGGTGGTAATGTCAAAGAGCAAATATTAATTTATGTAATCAGAGAGAAACACAAACAATTCCTTAGTTGAGACAAGTTTGGAATTATCACAGCTATTACTGAGAGACTTTCCCAAGTCTCTTGCTGCTACTTTAATAACCTGCAAAGCCTACATAGCTGCCCTCCTGATCTTTCCAAACTGTGAGCTGCATTGGAAGAATAAAGATGATCAAGGGAGTGGAGTGTCTCCTTTATGAGGAAAGGCTGAGGGAGCTTGGTTTCTTTAGCTTGGAAAAGAGGAGGCTGAGGGGTGACCTAATTAATGTTTACAAATATATAAAGAGTGAGTGTCATGAGGATGGAGTCAGGCTCTTCTCGGTGACAAGCAATGATAGGACAAGAGGCAATGGGTACAAACTGGAACATAAGAGGTTCCACTTAAATTTGAGAAGAAACTTCTTCACAGTGAGGGTGACAGAGCACTGGAACAGGCTGGCTGGGGGATTGTGGAATCTCCTTCTCTGGAGACATTCAAAACCTGCCTGGACACATTCCTGTGTAACCTCATCTAGGTGTTCTTGCTCGGGCAGGGGGATTGGACTAGATGATCTTTTGAGGTCCCTTCCAATCCCTAACATTCTGTGATTCTGTGAATAAGAATAGCAGCTTTACAGATTCATGTGCACTACTAAAAGAGGAGGATGGGGACCTTTTGACAAGGAAAATCTCCTGTATTACAAAACGTGAACTAGTGTTTTTCAACATATTTAACCATGTTTCTCCTTTACTTCCAGTTACAAATAACTAAACAGATGGGTTTGAAACAGCTACAGTAATGGTACTATGAGCTGCCAGTATGACTGTATTAATATGGTATTGTCCTTAGGCTATGTAATCCCACCTCCTAGCAAGGCTAATACATTTGATTAAGTGGATAAATTCACATTTATATACTGGTTTTAAACCTGACTCATTTGATGACAGAGTGGATGGAGGGTAGGTACAGTTCAATACTAAGCTATGCATGTCTTCTCTCTCCTGTTCTCATGCCTTTTATTCCTGTCCCAGCAGGGGATGTACGTAATTCCAAGACAGAACAGCTTTCTTCACATTGTATCTACTTCGTTCAAAATGTTTATTTGAAAAAAAAAAACCAAACCCACAAGTCACAACAAAAGGTCTGTCCACAACCCAGTTAACAAGAAGAGTCCACTTCTTGCCATGTTGGTGGACCAGTCTTGTTAGTGGGTTATGAAAGTCCAGAAAAAAGAAACTAATAAATGCTTATTTGTTTAAGCAAGCATATAAAGAATACGTACACAGAAAAAGCCAAACATTACTATTTCAATAATGTTTTGAACAAAATGCATACCTGCAGGTGTGATCATCACTAACACTTGCAACTTCTTGACCATCTTTGGGAGCAAACACCAGATCATTAATATAATCTGAGTGGCCGTCAAATGTCTGTCAACCAGAAGAAAAAAAAATACTTTTACCTTAGAGCTGTTTGTTCCATCAGTTCAGTTCAGATTGTTCCATCAGTTCATTGATTTAATAAACCCACTAAAAGGAAGATGTATGAGTGTTAAGATAGAGCTCTCACTTTACATGGAAGGTTAAAAAAAAATATTAGTAACTGGAGTTCTTTAAAAGATCTATTAATTATTCCTGTGTAGATTCATAGCATAGGAGAAAAGACCCCGTTATTCCTTGTAGTTACCACAGAGGTCAGGTTGATGCCCTTGCTTGACAGAGATCAGTGAATTGCACCAGAACTTTTTATCTTTCTTTTAATCACTGAATTTTGAAGGTAGAAAAAAATAAATCCCAGAAAGAAAAAAGAGAATGAGCAGCAAGTGAATGTATGTATGATCTACATATCTTAAAGAACTCAGATTACTATTTGTAAATTTTTTCTCTGAACAGTAGTTTTTACTAGGGGTTCCTGCAAGCAGCAAGAGAGTTTTGTTTCCTGAAGGAACAAAAAACCAGCCACATGTCCAGTATATGCCCATTTTCCAAGCAGTCAGCACATAAATTGCCCAAGAGGATACATCTACTAAAGATGGCTGGCCAAAAGGCTACCTTCAGGAAAAAAAAAAAAAGTGAAAAAAAGTCAGTGAAAGGAGATTAAACAGAAGACAATGCACAGTAGAGACTTTAAGAAAACCAAAAATGAGGAACAGCAGCACAGCAAAACCAGGCAAGCCATACAACACCTTAGTAATTAAGCACAATTTCTATTAACCATTTCAAAAGAACAGAGAAAGTGCTTTGTGCTTTCTTTCCTCTTCAGCACAACAGCATATAAAATGGGTTACAGTGCATGCTCTTCTTTTACCATGAATTAATAGATCATCCATTCTCTAATAATAGGATATGAGCATTCATGAGGTGAATGTACATGTGAACTGTCACTCAAAAGCAAACATAGCTGTTTCAGAAAGCATGATGTCATTTCAAATGGAACCTTGTTGTTGTGCAATTGTTCTCACCTGAAGCTTCTCAATCATGACCTTTTTATTTCAAAGTATTGGGAATAATTTATAGCACAAACCAACTTAGCATAGCTTTTCTGAACAAAAGCAAAATCCCAGTTTTAGTACAAATTAAAAAGTTCAATATTATTTCAAAGGCTTTTCAGCTGTTTTGGCCATAATATCAAGACACTTTTTTCTTCCTCAATTCTGTTACGTGTTTTGCACTTATCTAGAGACACTAGTAATTTTTTGAGGTTTAAAGTAGCCTTGAAAACTTAAGTGAAAGAACTTAAAACAAATTTAGTATTAAGCAAGTATGTAGAACTCATCTCCTTTAGGGTCCAGTCAAAGTTTAAAGTACATTCAAATTCATTTACATGGGGGCTAGGTATGAATAAATCATTTGTAATCTCACTAGAAAACCTGTAGCTAGTTATCAGTTTGTTCCATCTAAGGATTTAAATGTATTTTCTCTCATTAACTACATCTATGTTCTTTTTGACAGAAATCTCCCTTAAAATTTTAAGTCAGGCAAATGTCTGTGTGTAGATGATGGATTTGTTACTGTTCCATCCTCTTCAGTCCCACTGATAAAGTTTCAAGGCACGGCTGCTCTTGCTTTGCCCAGCAAGGTATCATAAAAGGAGATAAAAATACCCTCTGTGTAACAGCATGACACGGAGAGATTGCAGAGGAAAACAAGGTTGAATGAAAACAACCAGTTCCATTTTTTCTGAAAGGAAAACACACTATCTCTTCTCTAAGCATAGCTATTCCGAGGAACAAATGCAGAGTCCATTTAAAAAAACACAACCGAACTCACAAGCATGCACAATAACTAAATCCCCTCTCCCACTTTCTTAAAACTTTTATGAATGCCTCATCAATTCAATACAGAAACATCTTCAGCAGCCAACTTATTTTTTTCCAATAGCTCATAATTTTATTGAAACCTAGTGGATATCCTAAGATGATGGTAAACTATTTAGACAGGAATGCCAAGCCTTTTGAAAATTTTCAGCATTCTGAATTCAAATATCCTGCCTCATTTTACTTCCACAGTTCTGATGAAATATGCTTTTTATTAAACAAAATTTGAAGCAGGAGAAGGAAACCACAATTCGTTTCCAAATGAAAAGCTCCAAAGAAGAAAAATATTTCACGAAGAACCATCAGTCATATTTTACCTTTTGTTTGGTGTTCTGGATTTGATTCAACCCATAAATTTTGGATTAGTTGTGTTGACAAAGTAATGGAAAACTCAGTATGCTTCAAGTTCCTTGTTAATAATTACATCAAGACAGTTTTTCCGCTGGGAAAACAGAGTAAGTTACTCTGTCTACCCCTCCAGAAGTAACACATCCTAATTGTTTACTATAAAAGACAAAATGTTCAGAGATTACATTTTAACTGTAATCACATACTTCCTTCAGCTCTGTTTGCACATTTTGTACCTCTCCTGCAAATCTCATGTGTAAAGCACGAGCTGTACAATGGATCGAAGTCTTCCATGTGTTCTTCATGAGTTCAACCTCAGGTTTATGAAATAGCTTTTCTGAGGTATCAGTTGACTGTTACGAAGAAATCACTGTATCAAATGTTATTGAAAGCCAGCTCAGCATAGCCCTCCAAGTACTTGTGAACATTTAAGATTTTGCAAATACTTTAAATCAGATTATTTTTTTCTTTAAAAGAAGTACACAGTATAATGATCATCCAGGTATAAGAAACTGGTAAATTCAAGCCAACACTTCTTGTTTGCATTACATAAGCACCAAACAATCTTCAGTCTTCTGCAGTGCCAAAAATGAAGAAGCATCCACGATTTCTTCAGCTGACAAAAATCAAATTCTGTGATCCTTCTGTCTTCATTAGACACTGGAGGAGCTTATTCATATCAACTGACATTGAATAATTCAGATATTGTAATTGCTTGTTTCCTTCTGGGGCAAAATACCTTCTATACTTCTAGTACTTACAGCTGTGGCTGTTCAGCCTAAATATCACATTCTAATGTGCAACATGTGTTGCATTAATGCTCTGTGGTCTCTAATACTCACTACCTATCATAAAAAAATTACTCTGATGTTATGCTATGAACACGCTTTTGCAGCAGAAGTTTATAACTTCAAGTCAGAGCATTCTGTGTAGAAAGAAGTCCTAAGGGCAGATGAATCAGTTCTCCAGTGAACTTTTTGTATGAAAAATAATTGCTATCTTAATGGAAATGTAAATTTGGCATTTCAAATTTCTTTCTAGGCATCCAGTCAAAGCTACTGTGTAACAAATTCCCCTGAATTAGAAGTGCATGTTTTAAAGTCTCATTTGTGTTGGTCAGATACCAGAAAAAAAATCTTGTCAGAACTGGGAAAATAATAACCCATCAGAGAAATTATGTTCTGAAAAAAACAGCATTTAGCAGATCGTGCTACTGAGTTGCCCTCTTTACTTCTCTGGTTGTAATATAGATTATGCATTGATAATAAGCTCGAAAAGAATAATCTGGTATATTCAAAATCATTGTTATTTTAAAAGTGTGTTATTATCTCATTCTAAGTCAGTAATAAACAGCTTACTAGAATCCTTTCATTAGAATAAACTTGCTTATTTGAACTTCTAGGTTAAAAGTTTAAGGTCATGAATTATCCAAGGTGTGTTTGTGTGAGGTTATAAGACTGATTATTTCTCTGGAAGCAATTAGTTCCTAATGAGCAAAGTGGCAGATCCCATTGATAATTCCTAGTGTTAAGCCTGGGCTGTATCCCACATCAATGTGGAGAGTCTGAAAACTGCTGTAGACATGAAGTCAACTCTGGAAGGTTTAGAAGGTCCTTTTGCTAAGGACCAGATGATGTAGGGACAGGAGGAGGTATGAACTACCTCAGCTGCCACATTCAGTTTTTTGGCAAAAACACATAAAATTGTTGACCATCAATTAACCTCCACTAAAAATAATCAACAGCTTTCATATTTATTAAACATGGTAGAAAAATACTCATCTATGTCTTCAACCAGTGTTCACTGAAGCCAAGGGACTTACTGATTTTAGCAGACAGTCCATGAGGTCCCTTGTTAACCCAAAATAAATAAAAAAAATAGAATGTAGATGATTAATTTAGCTGAATAGAGCCTGTAGTACCAGGTTCATCCATATGTTTAATTATTTCCACTTATTAACCCTCCATCATCTACACTTATGGTTTCATCCATTCCCTTTCTTCTGCAAGCTTACAAACAGCTCTATAAATTTCTCTAATTGCAGTAGACATATGTAATTAATAAGTAATTTTATGTTCTGCTAAAAAATTAGAATATTTATTTCACAACTTAACATTAAAGCCTGTTGTCTTCAATATCATAAAACTGTCAGATATCATATAAATAGATTCCTTTAATAAGGAATGACAGACATCAACTCACAAGCAAACAGAATTAAGAACTTTTAGAAATATTGTGTCAGAAGCGCCACCCAAATTGATTGTAACTGTAGAGTTGCCTGGGTGACAAAGCCATTTGAGATGACCAAACAGGAAAGAAGGAAATTAAGGCTTTGTGCATGTATGAAGTAACATAAAATTATTTTATTTAAAGAAAAGACATTCCTTTTTTAAGTAACAGCCATCTTTACTTCTTATGCCATGCCTTTATCCATTCCGTTATCAGTATGGCCACATAAGTGACATCTGCAATTCACTTAGTTTCTGTATGACAAATACAGTTGTCTTACTAACACAAATTACCAAACCACAAATTAAAGTCCTTTATTTTCTCCTTTATGCTCAATACACAACACTAACCAAAAGAAGCATTATCATATTCCAAAGCTCTAAAAAAGAAGGGATCCTCTCCTCTAATATTTTAGTATTAATTAGCCTTGCTTATTCTTGGATGAGGACTTCAACAAAACAAATTCAAACTAGTTAGCACAAATATCTAATTAATATTACTATTTGGACTAGGACATTGTTTCAAAGGCAGAATTTTGAAATGTATGTACACATCCAAGTGACATAAGAGTTGACAAGTCATGCAAACAAAAGCAATCTCCAGAAAACCAAAATTCAGCTTATAAATTAATGAAAGTATTTATACCTAGCTTCTTTTATATTACTGAACAAGAACATTACTATCTTTATTGGAACAAGGGAAGTGAAATTGTATTTGAGGTAGACATTTGCTTTGAAGTAAACATTTCCTATGTTTCTATCTTAGAAATAAACAAGTGACAGCCTATGGGCATAATTAGTGTACCTGTCTGCAGTTATGTACTAAATTCAGTATTCTTTCTTTAAATTTTCTACTGTTTGAAAGAGTTGAATTGCACTTTGCAGTTCTCCATGAAAAAGAAACTATTAAATTTGCTTTTCTTATAGAGGAGGCCAATACCCAATACCAAATAAAATTATACAGGTCTCTATACAAAAGAACATATCCAACATGGTACTTGAAATTCGCCTGTAGAACATTCTGTTTATGAGTACATTTTAGATGATGCATAGGCCTCTACTTGCTTTTCTTCAATTTGGTTAGATTGTTACATAAATACTTTTAAATCAAAAGATCATGTAGCAGATAATTACACTTATTCCCACTTGAAAGACAGAAAGGTATAAACAATACAATGGCAATGGATTTAGGATCTGTCACAGTTTACTGTTCTGTCTCACAGCACATTAAGCAAAATGATACAGAAGGGCAGTTAAAACACTAAAGACTAAATAATTTAAAAAAAAAACCAAAACAAAACAACTTAGTTACCCTTACCTTAAATTCATTCTTGTCCTGCAGGTCTGAAGTAAATAGCCTTAACTTCCTATCAGAAGCTGCAGTACAAAACCTGTGCCCAAAGAAAAGTCTTTTGATTAATACTGCAATATGTGACAGTTTCCCTTCAGCTTACACCTGCAAAGTGACATGAGAAGGAAAATTCGTATTTTGAAAAAAAAATAAGTAAATAAATCAAAAGCTTCTATCTTAACTTTTCTCCTTTGCAACAAGCACAATTATAATTGGAACTTATCTATAAAATAGTGTGTTTTAACTGCTGAGAACACTTTTTCATGGAAAGCAGCACAAGATATTTTACAAAGCTAAATCTGAATCAATTACCTGAAATATCTCTCAAAACTGCCATTGAAACTTCCTTTGGAAGAATTCAAGTGGTAGACCACAAAAAAGAACCCTCATTATCAGTGTTATAAAATACTGAAACATAAATTCATAAAGGAATTTCTAATATATATTAAACAAAAGACTGTATAAAAATGCAACAGTAAGCATCCATCATAATTTTGAAGAGGCTTACAAGCTACTGAGAACATTTTAATTCTTACGTGCATATTTAATAGTAACTATCTTGCTAGATTTAAACCTCAATGAGTTGCACAAATATCATCTGACCTATTCCTAAACACAGCCCATACTACACAGACCATTACAAGTAGCTTTATAAACCAGGACATTACAACAGTCTTATCCTTAATAAAGTTCTTCACAGAGGTACGCAGAAAGAATTAACTACATTTTAGGTCCATTAAAATGAATAAGGAAAAAAAATATTCACTGCTAGTTCACTGGTGGGAGGGGCAGGGCCACAAGCAGAACGACCAAAAAAATACTCTGAGAATGAAATGTTGTACTACTGAAATGTGATTTCTAAAGAGTTAGATTCCATCCATAAGCTTTAAACTTAGTCCAGTATTAAGGAATTACGGGAAACAGATAAACTACAAGGATCCATTGTACTAATTTATTATAAATACCTTATCTGGGGAGGTAAAGCATCAAGTCTAGTTTCTGGACTCCATGCTATGGCATCAACCCTGATTCCATGGTGAAATGTTCTTAGTGTCTTATATTGTATACCTTCCACTTCTGCATCTTCCTCCTGTAGAAATACTGTAGTTAGGTAATCCAGAACATTACCTTGATGACTTCTAACAATTCTGATTGATAAGAAATTGAAAAGCTTTCAAAATTACATGTATGTAGGATCTTTTTAGATTGTAACGCCCTCAAAGTGAAAACCTGGAACACAAAGGAAGTATTAACTTAAAATATATAAGTACTTAAAAATAGATGAAATGATTGCAGTTTCAAGCCAGAGGCCAATGCAGAGCACAAAAATCAGAACAGAGATACGAAGATGCTGAGGGTGTTGAGGAACTGGAACAGGTTGCCTGGAGAAGCTATGAATGCCCCATCCCTGGAAGTGTTCCTAGGTCAGGTGGGATGGGGCTTTAAGCAACCTGGTCTAGTGGAAGGTGCCTCTGCTCATGGTTGTGATGTCGGAACCAGATGACCTCTAAGGTCCTTTCCAATCCAAACTATTCTATGATTCTATTCAAAAGGAACTTTATATCAGCAGGATAGTAATTTATATCAATGTGTATTTTATATATGTATTTTCTTTAAGAACAAATATCCCAGACTCGTTAATGTGATAAACAAGCAAAACCCTCCCCTGCTTAGGTGAGGAGGGGAGGAAAGAGGAAAGAGACCAGGGTCTTTGTTTAGTAGAGGTGCTGGAAAAGTAAGTTTCAGGAAAACTAATAAAAATAAACAATAACACAAACTAACCTGAAATTTGCACGTCCCAACAACTACATAATTATTGCCACCATATGCAATGAGGGAACATGCATCTCCGCTATCGAATGGATTGAATTTTACCACATGCACATAATCTTCACAATTCACAGTGTAAGCAGTGTTTCTAGTAGAATCTTGCTTCATTTTCAGTGGACTAAGTCAAGGTATCATAGAAGTGATGTCTTCTCCAGGATTAAAATCTGCATTCCTACACAGAAAGTTTTAAAAAGCATGCATTACTCATTTGCATGAGGAAAAAATGTAAAACGTATTTGCAGTACAACAAATCAAAATTTCCTGTAACATCACATTTAAGAACACAAAAGCTGCAGTTAAGCTCATTATTTTTAGATGTAGCATGTAGCTTCATCAATCAAAAGATTAACTAAGTTAACTAACATACATTCAAAACTGTCTCCACAGACTTCAGCAATAACTGCAGATTCTGTGCTACAGTGGGCAACCCAACACCAAGACAATAAATTAAGTAACTGTACACACCAAAAAAGTCACATGCAGAATTTTTAAATTTTCAACCAAATGACAAGATACTTTACTACCTTCAAATTCGCTTTACTTCTGTATTCTTTAAAGACTGTATGTGTCTAACAAAAAACACAGTTAATCAAGGCTTCAAAACTCTAAATCAGAATACTGTCACACATAATATTTAAAGATGGTTTCATAACTTTCGCCACCACAACTGTAGACAGAGCACCTCTGTGTACCAAAGAACTTGCACTTTATTGTATTCAACCGATTTTCAAGAAAATCAGGTCACTGTGCATTAGTACAATAGGCCAAGATCCATAACTGATTTCAGAATCGCTCCTTTTAGTCCCAGGACAGATTTGCCACTAGTTTAAGCCTTTTTGAGAATTTAGACCTTTGATTACGCACCAAATGGAAAAAAGGAACAGCTTTAAATTTCAGACCTCTGACAGATTTTGCTGTGTCAACGATCCAAATGTCTCAGCATCCAAGACTGAATATTTCACTTGGGAGCCACCCAGGCTTGACACAGGTATCACTGAGACCCAAAGACGCTCTCTGTAGTGGCAGAATTTATTTATTAGTTAATACTACAAGCCATCACATTAACATAAATACTTCAGCCATATAATTTGTATGGCTAGGTTCCTAAGGCCGAATATAAATTTTAACCCTATCCGTAGTTTAATTAAGGCTTCGCACAAACCCAGGCCACCACGGAATGACAGAATGTTAGGGATTGGAAGCGACCTCGAAAGATCATCTAGTCCAATTCCCCTGTCAGAGCAGGAACACCTAGATCAGGTCAGCTTCAAGTGACACCACCAAGAATACCATCGGCTTCCTTTTCCTTTAGGAAACACAATTCGGGCAACTGAGCCCTGTAGGTGCCCGCGACCTCCCTTCTTCCCTCTCCCCCCGATCTCGTACTCCCTCCTTTTCCCTTCAGGGCCCGGCTTGAGCTCCCGAGCGCGGCTGCCGGAGGCCCCACATGTCCCAGCGCTATCAGGCCTTGGGAAAGGGCGAGGGCCCGGGCTGGTCTGCACAGAAGCTGGGCCGGCCCAGCTCCTAGGTCTGACCGGACGAACCTCCGAGTTCCCCACCCCGGGACATCCCTCTCCCGCCAGCCCCCCACTTCACAGCCACCTCAGCTGCCCCAAATCACCCACCGGCACCTCTCCCGCCAACAGCGAGCGTGAGCAGCAGCGGCACCTCCCACCCCGGGAGCAGCAACCCTGTGCTTCCGGGGCAGCGGCTCCCCCGCTCTCATTGGGCCGCTGCGGGGGATTTAAAATTAAACCGCCCGTGAGGACAGTGACAGGTTCCAACGGACTCGCGGTGCGGGCAGCTGTGCCTTCCCGAGCACGCAGGTATCCCTGCTGGGAGAGCAGGAGCCGGTGGGTGTCGAGGCTCCGGTCCTCCTCCGGGAGAGGCGGTGGCCTCACCTTGTACCTAAGGGAACTGGGGGGAGCTGCGCAAGGCTGGGCCGTGGGGAGGGGGGACCCCGAGGTGGCCATAGCCAGGGGTTCTCAGCTGGGGGAGCGGGGCAGGGGTGGTGGTGGTGGTTGTGTCGAGTTTAGGATTTGGGGCTCGTTTCTCAAGTTTTTTGGCTCGTTCGGGCTGTTATGCTGGGCGCTCGCTCCGAGTGTCTGGTCTTGTCCCTTGGAAACCCTCTCAGAGTCGGGGGAGACACAGAAACTCCTCCGGAGAGATTTTTGGCTGCCCCACGCTGACTTGCAGCTGCCCCACCTGTTTCATCCTCTATGGCCCTCGTGTTTAGTTCATGTCAACGTAAAATAAAGTAGGTTGTCCCCTTCAAACGTTTTGGGGAGTAAGTAACTGCAGTCACTGTTACAGTCTTGCTTGTTACCTGGTGTCTCCTCTTTTCCCTTCATCTCTACCATGCTTCATCATTTTTTCCAGTCACACCAATTACCAAACAAAAACAAAATAGCTGTGGATTGTACCTTAGCTAAGTTAAATAAGGAGAAAGGTTTGGTTTGTATTCTGAAAGTAAATAACACAGGTATTGTTCCTGTACGGTATGCCCTGTTAGTGAACAGTGTTTCAGGAAAGAACAGGTTTAAAAAATGGCAAATTTTTTTAAGGAGTCTTATGTACCTGTGTCTTGACAAATGCAAGAAGGTAAAAAACACTGGAGCATGAAGAAATCAAATTCAAAACTGATACTGAAACTCATTGCCAAAGGAAATAGGGAAGATAGTGACTTATGGAATGAAAACAAAACAAACAAACAAACAAACACAAAAAAGATGAAAATACCCTGATCTTTATAGATATGAAGTTCCTTGTTGCCAGGTTTAAAACATTCTGATAGACGCTGGTCCGAATGTATAGTAAATATAGATAGTACAGAAGACACTCTTTGGGGTATTCAGACTGGCTGTTCTCAGAGACAAAAGACTGTGAGATTTGTGATAACACTTAATCTTTTATGTTGGCATAATGTAAGGGCATTGCGAGGACGTGTCATATGTAAGCACTTTTAGCCCCTTTTCTTCATAGTGGTTGTGTCACAGTGAGGTGAGTCACAACAGACTTTCAGTTTAGTGGGAAGAGTTTATTCTGGGAACTTGATCTGCAAGAAGATACAAGAGAATTTGTACAGTTTATAGGAAGGTAAAGATGTGTGTAGGACTCTTGCTTAGTTATATTCACTTCTGTTTCTCTTAATTATTTCTGTTTTCTACTCTAGACAATGATTGATTTTCAGCAAAAAATTCTAAACTTGATCAAGTGTTTCAGAAGACAGTGGCCTTTATTTTCAAACTCTGACAGGACTACTGTATGTGGAGCAGACTGCATGTTAATGGCGTTACAACTGTCAATGGCTGAAGTCAATAAACAGGTTAGCATTCTTTCAATATGTGCTTTGTCTTTAGAACATCTCACACTTGGTTCACTTACTGGACTTTTTGCTTAAGCATCTCCTTGAAATGGCAGTTTTGTCACTTTGTTGTGCTTTTAACTGAGGGTCAGATCCAGCAAGGCACTAAAATATATATCTAAATGTTAAACATAAAACCAGTCAATTCATCCCCACTGTAATAAACATTGTAGTAGAAATATTAGCATCCCAAGATTCTACATTTGTACTTCACGGAATGTGACATATTCCAGCCAGGATCCCAGTGTCCCACATGGGAAAAACTAGAAAATGCTTGTGCATCAAAGTGAACTCTCAGAGAACTGATAAAGGACAATAATGCAAAACTGCCTGTGGAGGCAATTGCCGGTTG
The DNA here is from genome assembly GCF_037038585.1 of Patagioenas fasciata. Taxonomy (NCBI): domain Eukaryota; kingdom Metazoa; phylum Chordata; class Aves; order Columbiformes; family Columbidae; genus Patagioenas; species Patagioenas fasciata. The sequence continues at coordinate 152,575,391 of NC_092520.1, read as the reverse complement.
TCATGTTTGTTGTGATTCTCAAGGGAGAACTACAAACATTTTTCCAAAGCCAACTCTGGGAAGTGAAATTTGTTATTCTTGTTGGATGCCAAAAATTACAGACATGATAAAGATGATATTTTTATGGTTCATTACTGCATCTCTCCTAACAGCTCACTATAAGGAGGAGCTGTTTTCTTCTGCTAGAGATAACTAATTTATTCCACTTTCTCCTTTTCTCTTCCAGCAAAGATTAATTCCAAGTATCTTTTTTTTTTTTTTTTTTTTTTTTACAGAGATGATCTAATAAAAATTAAAGCAATTATTTTAAACTCATTTGATTTTGAAATAACCTGGTTTTACTTCAAATCTGAAGAAAGACCAAATGCTCAAAACCTAATTTGTTTTTATATTATTATACTAGTTGGTCTAAGAAGATAAATTGCCAGTAGTTATAAACCTTGTCTTGCTTATGTGGATTGAAACTATTTTAGCATTTTCATGTGCTGCCTCTGAAGTTCAGTTTCTTCACTTGCATGTCTATTTTGATGTTTATAGTATTAGAGTAAAATATTGCTTCTAGCTAGGATGCAGAGTATTACAGCTGTAGGCATGACCATTGTTAGGTCTCCAATTTAAGTGCAGTAATTTTGTATTGTTAACATAATACCTGTAGAATATAAGTCTGTTATGATAAAGTAAATTACTGCAAGAAAAATAACTGTATTAACAGGCTATGACTGGCTGGGCAGGGGAAAAAAAAAACAACAAAACAACCCAACAACAAAGCAAAAACCAAAAAACAACCAAACAACAACAAAAAACCAACTCAAAACACTCAACAACAATAACAAACTTAACACAAACAGCAAAAACTCTTCTCTTTCTTTTGGAGCCTGGACAATTTTAATGGATTAGGTGTATTAGCTGTTATCTACAAAGATGACAAGGGGACTTCAACATCTTTCTTACAAGGAAAGGCTGAGAGATCTGGGACTGTTTGGCCTGGAGAAGGCTGAAAGGGGATGTTACCCATGCTTGTAAATATTTTAAGGGGTTGTGTCAGGAGGATGGGGCCAGAATCTTTTCAGTGGTGCCCAGCAGCAGGCTAAGAGGGAATGGGCACAAACTGAAACATGGGAAATTCCATCTGAATGTGGAGAAACTTCTTTACTTTGATGGTGCCAGAGCACTGGAACAGGCTGCCTAGAGAGGTTGTGGAGTCTCCTTCTCTGGATATACTCAAAACTTGCCTGGATGTGTTCCTGTGTAGTGTGTTCTAGGTGAACCTGCTTTAGCAGGTGGGTTGGACTGGATGATCTCCAGAGGTCCTTTCCAACCGCAACCACATTGTGATTCTGTGATTTGTATATGCAGTAGAAATGAAAAATAACAAAGCTTTTTGGAGAACTCCAGAAAAGTTTAAAGGTCTCATAACTGATTAGAATTAGATTTCACCAAGAATAAGAGCAGCAAACAGTGTGATAAACATTGATCAAATAGCGGGGACAAAAGGAATGACAACAAGAAAAATTCCATGCTTTGAATTCCTCTGAAAATACTTTGTGTTGTAGCATAATTGTAGCTATATGGCATAAAGACAAGTGGCATATGTTCTGTGGTGAAAGTTAATACTTTTTACATAGATGGAGTAGCATATACCTAAAATCTAGGAAAACTTCCAAGAAGAAGAACCTTTCTTAAGGTTTGAAATACAGTATTTCTATTATAATATTCTAATAGAAATAACAATTTTCAAGTTCAGTTGAGGGTAGTTGCTGTAGGCTGACTCTGCACTTGTGGATGAGGTGGGGTAGAAGATTGGTTATTAGGATACGTAATCACTTGTCATTTTCAGGCCATGGCTGTTTTAGCTGGTAGTGGGGGGAAACTGAGACATTATGTAAAACAACTGTTTTTCCTGAGTCTGTGAATTTAAATTCTCAGGTTTGTTGTAAATGTTTTGTAAATCTCTCTTCTAGCACTGGAACTGTGAGACTGGAGGAAAAAGAGCTTCATTTTTGATTTTATAAATATATTTTTCCCTTTAAAATTTGTGCTTGTCTCTTTCCGATTCTGGATGAAATCAATTTTAGTGTGTGGTTTAGTTCTACTCTGCACTACCATGAGTTACCCAGGACCGTGTCCAGATGGCTTTCAAATGTTTCCAAGAATGAAGGTGCCACAACCTCCCTGAGCAACCTGGGCCAGTGCTGAGTCACCCTCACAGTAAAAAAGTGTTGCCGGAGTCCCTGGCTTGAACAGTGCCAGTTCTCTCAGCCTTTCCTCATGAGATGTTCCTGTCTCTTATTCATCTTTGTGGATGATTCACTGGACTTGGTTGGACTTTCTCCAGTGTGTCTCTCGTACAGAGGAGCCCAGAACTGGCCACAGTACTCAGATGTGGTCTCACCAGTGCTGAGGAGTCTTCTATACAAGGGACAGCCTCTTTTTTAGAACAAAGGTTGAAGTTTTGCAGAAAAAAGATTGAAGTAGTGAATATTTAATTGGATTTTTTTTTAAAAAGTAAATGATACATCCCTACCATGTATAACCAAATCATAAGTAGTTAAATTATTCTTTCTTATATTTTTGTGTTGTTTAACAGGTGGAGTTGTTTTGGCTGTTAAAATTCTTGCACTGAAATCTTGAGGCATCTTCCCTAGCTTATCAGTAGACTTTCTGTTCTTCTCCTTCCCACCACCTTCTCTATACTATTAAATCTTTCTCTTTTGAGGAGTGGAAGGAGAAAAAAGAATGTGGGATGTGTTGGGTTTTTTAAGTTTCTTTTTTTTTTTTAAACCATGAGCATGCTAAATGTTCTCTCTCATTTTTGTTATTACTATAGTTGAGAGTGTCGACTTTAGAAAGTAGCAGTTTGTTGCTTGGATGAGTGCAATTTTTTCTTTGTCCATTTCAGAATCCTGTTTTTGCAACGAATAACTTTGCTACTGACCCATACGTACTGTAGCTCTCCAGTCCTACTTAAACGGAGCATACTTCTGCTCTTTGACCCTAGTACTTTTCTGGCTTGACACACGCACCCCCCTGCAGTTCCTCTTCCCCACCACCCATTTCTCTAAGCTTGGGGTATTGGCCTGTAAGTTCACTGACTTTGCTTCTGGCAGATTGCAATATAACAACCATCAGATGCTTATGTCTACATACTTGTGTTTACATGAACCAGTTTCTAAACCTGTGCATAGCACTATCAGCATTCATTGGAATGGGAAACTTATTAAAAATGCTGCTTTATCCTACTTTAATATGCTTTATGTACCACTCTTTGGGAACTTATCTCTGGTACAAGAGCATATGCAAGCAACGAAGACTCAGTAGGACCAGAGGTGACAAGATTGTGAATCACAAAACTTGAGGGCAATGCCAGACAACAATATGCAGTTTAGGACTATGCCTGAAAACAACAGAAGTGGAGACAACAACAGTGTGGGGGTTAAGCACAGTAGTCTTGAGCACATATTTTAAAAATGGTCAGTGACAATTTGTTTGGGGAAGGCAGGAGAAAAGATGCAGTTGCTGTTCTGTCACTATCAAAATAGAAGCTGCTTTGCTATGCAGTTAACCCTAGAAAGCTTACAATACCTACAAATACTAAAAAAATTGTCTCTTCAGACATAAAATGTGGCTACTGGATTTCAGACATTCTAAAATAGAGAGCCCCAGGACACAACATACTGTGCTACTGAGAAGTGAAGACACTTTATAATACTTCATGGTTTCTATGCTTATGAACCAATAATTGCAATATCTATCATGGAATGAAAGTATGTAAGCTTTTGAACTTCCTTAAGCTATTAGCCCGTTGGCATATGCTTACTGCAAAACACCACATTGTTTGTTTTAATTAATTTTAAAACCAGAGACTCTTGACAGATTGACTCTATAAGTTACAGAATACACTACCACAGTGAGCACCTGATCGTGAAGGTAAATATCTGGAGTGCAATTTTGTTTGGATTTAAAATATTTTTGCAGCGCTAATATGAACTTTGCTAATTTCTGCAGATCCTTGGTCTGGTGAGGAAGGGGTTTGATTTATGAAGTACCATACTGAAGTTGTATTTTTTTGTAGTCCTGGAGGACTTTGTTTCAAAATCAAGTGAAAAAGCTTTTTTTTTTTTTTTTTCCTGCGACCTACTGCTTTTTGATCTGTGTAAATTGGGTTATACAGTGATTACATATTTAATTTTTTGAGGGGCTGAAATGAAAAACAAGTGCCTTCCAGAAAACATATATGCCATTTCAATATTCTGGTGATCTGTGGGATAGCATGCAATTTCACAGTGCTGGGTTATTGTAACCTACGCACAAATTAGAAGGCAAAAAAATGGCTCTGACAGTAATATGCATGAATGCTCTTTCATTTTCACTCTTAGTTCTTTGTCTAGGCAATATCAAAACAATTGACTTTCAGGACTTTGGAATCACATATTTATCAGGCCTGTTGAGAAAGTTGTGCTAAGTATACTAGAACCCTAAGGAGGGATCTTTTGGACTGAAACAATTTAAATTATTAGAGACAGGAAAAAGAGCTCCTTTTTTGGGATGTGGCATATGTCTTCCCATGTTACTGCCTGAAGCAAGGTAATAGAGCTAAAATCACTGCCTTTGTGATGTACATGCCTGCCATGCTGAAAACTATTTCTGCAAGTATATAACTTTATGTAAGCAGTAGTGCTGCAAAAGTCAACATGTATTTTCTTAATGAGTGAAGTTCAATATACATACCTAATATTTTGAAGACTAGGATCAAACACTGTAGGTAACAAAACTGAACTGAAAAGCCAAACCACTGGAAGAACTTCAACCATAATCAAGACTTAGTTTATTATAAACTTAAATTTTTAAATTATAGTAGTTTGTTTTGGTTTTTTTTTAACACATGCAGCTTGTTTTAAAGTAATTTTTAAAGCTATGCTCAATACAAAACATAATATTTTTGCTGTTTTCTGTTAGCACCATGGAGATTTCACAGTTTCGCTTAGTGATGTATTGGCAACTTGGAAATATTTATTACATGACAAACTGGGATTATCATATGAAAACATGAAAGAACCTGAGAATTATGGTGACCTAAAAAAGGCCTATGATGCCTTCTTAGCAAGAAGCAATATGTTAGATCTAATAGACATATGTCAGAAGTGCTCTGGTCTTGGACTTATATCGGAAGATGAAAGCATAGCCCCGGTAAGTATTTTATTTATTTGATCTCTGATATTGCTTTGACATATTTTTGGTTTTAGTTAAGGATTTATGACACATCTAAATATACACAGGAGCTCTGAATTATTCACAAACTGCTTTGCTTTTCCATTGGGGAACTAGATAAGTTTAAATTAGTAAATAATTTAAAGAGGTCTTAACTCAAAAATTACTTCTTTCTGTTGTTTTGCTGTCTGGGCGGGTCCCACAGTTCTTCAATGAGAATATCACTCTTTGCCAGAAATGGAACTGAAAAATGAACTGTAGAGATTTGATAAGGCAGAACAAAGCTTAGTGTTTAACATGTGTCATGGAGTTTTGGTTGTATGTTGATATGCAGTCAAAATATTTTTAATGATTATCATTAAAAGCAAAACCATCCCTATCCTACATGTAGTTCCATGTTAGATTTTTTCAGAAACTGGAAGAGGTTCCAGTTCAGCTATTCAGTTAACAATCATTGAACTGAGGTACATTGTGAGCATGCCATTAATTACTAGTTACAACATGATTAAAACTGTTTAGCTTCCAGCCCTAGTAAAAATGAGAAGCTTTTACCTCAAAAAGTGGTGAAATATTGGAACAGGTTACCCAGAGAGGGTGTGGAATCTCTTCTTTGGAGATATTAAAAACTTGGCTCAGCATATCACTGAGCAACGTGGTCAAACTGGCCCTGTTTCAAGCATGGGTTTGTACTAGATGATCTCTATACGTCCCTTTTAATCTAAATGAGCTTTTCCTAAACATAGTATAACATATGAAATGTTCTCCAAAACATAAGCAGCTGCTTTTAGTGCAAGTGTATTATATAATTGTTTTTAAATACATTTGCTAAGTTAACTTGAATCTTACACCCCACTTCTCTACTAAACAGTTGTAGTTTTAAAGACTAAAATGTAAAGTAGGTTGTTATGGCTACTCTGAGTTCAAAACCTTAGCAAACTGGTAGAGACATAGTTTCACCAGGTTTTAATAGTACTTTTGCTTTTCAGTCCTTTTCATATTTAAGTGTATTCTATCTAATTTTTTTATTAAAGGTTCAGCTGTTAGAATTTATTTCTGGCATAATGAATGTACAAGAAAATAATGGCTCTGTTCTTTCTACTCCTACATCGGTCAACAGACAGGGCCAGGAGAATGTGAAGGTAAAAATTATTTCTGTCTCTTTTGTAATGTTCTGGGTATATTGAAAACTTAACGTGAAATGCATGGTTCCTTTGTCCGATTTTTGGTATTCAAATGTTACTGGTTTAAAAAAAAAAACCAGAAGATGTGTATTCCAACTCTGTATCGCTTGAGTATATTGTAGGTGTGTGTAAGGGGCTAAGTGCAGAAACTTGTTCTGGAAGGCACTCTTTTTATGGCAGGCACTTGATGTAAACTTAATCTGCCTTGAAACACCAGGGAATAAATTTTTCTACAAGTACACTATCACTCAAACATTGTCTTGACTAAGAGTTAAAAACAATTTGCCCAATGCTGCAGAGTGAAGTGGTAGGTGAAGTAAACTTCTTCGGTTTCATTTTGTTAGCTTGTACTCCCTTACATATGGAAAAGATCTGAATAGCCACTTTAGTGGTAGCTGTAGCAAAGTAAACAAGGTTTGTTCCAGTAGAGAACTTGAGGACTTTCTGGGAATACTGGATTCTTTCATTTTACTCTTTCAGTCCCCAAAACAAGAATCTCAGAATACTATATAACAATGCTTGAAATGCTGGAGCTTTAGTCATCTCCAGACTTGCTTTTCTCATGATAAGTGGCAATTTCAATTCAATGTTGGGGTACAAATCAGAGTATTTCTGAAGAAGAAAAGTATATTCTGAACTAAGGTTCTACCCTAGACAGCACTTCTATCACTCACATGATCGCTGTCTTGCCACTATGACCTGTGTAGCAAAAGTATGCCTTGCTCTTTTTTCCTTCTCTTGAATCTGTCTTTTCAGACTGTCATACATACATGCTTGTTTTCTGTGTTTTTTTTTGTTTTTTTGCTGCCTACTTTTATGTTCTGTACATCCCATCGCATAAGATGAAATTCCATAGCAAATATAGGTTTTCTCATTACCTTTCCTTTCATTAATGCCCTTTGTTTTGATCTTTGTTTGTTTGGTTTTTCTTGTGACAAAGCTGTAAATTATTCAGTTCAGGGATTGTTCTTACAGGGTCCAGAACAGTGCTGCAATATAAGCAATTGTAATGTATCGTGAGGGTTGAGTTGGGTCACAATTTGTGCCTAAAGTCAATCAGTGGTATTTCTATGATTGAAATCCCCTGGGAGCCAAGGCATTATTGAATCTGGCATGGAGATAGTGAGTTGTTTAAAATCTTAGCCTATTTGAAGTTAATGACAAATCCTTATGTGATTTAATGATGCTAGTCTTTTGCCTTTGATAGAAAAATATGTGTGAAGAGGTTTCTAAGTACAAATTGATAGCTAGTTTTAATAGCTAGAGATCCAAAAATCATATCAGTACAGGTTTAGTTAGCATTGTCAAAACCAAAGGAACATAATTTAGTAGCAGGATGACCAGTTTGTGTTTTCTTATACAGGTGACAATCCTGGCAAAGAAGTGTGTATGTTCGTATTTAAGCCTGTTGGTGAATTCTAAGGATGATCTGGCATTGGCTCATGTTCTAAATGTTCCTGACAGAGGACTTGGTAGAGAAGCCTTCACTACCCTAAAACATGTCTCACAGAAGAGAAAAATGTCCATTTTCCTGGTATGTGTGTCAGTTGAAACTCACTGTAGATCAGAAACAATGAAATAGATCTATAAACATAAAATGTTGCTTTAATCTCATATGCAAGACTGACATTTGCAAGTCACGTCAAATAACCACCATAAACATGATTTCTAAGTTAAATTCACAACGGAGGTTTTATGTGAAGAAATGGGTACTTGTTTGGTCATGAGATCTAAAGACACGTGGAAAAATAATTGTGTGTGTGTGCATTTAGAGCTCTAAAAGGTAAAATGGTTAAAGCTGGCATTGAGACTGCTCATCCCAAACAGTGTCTGAAATTCCCAAAAAGTTTACTGTCTTAAACATGGTATAAGATATGCTTTTTATTATGGCTTTTAAAATGTTGTAATCTTGATAAATACTGTGAAATGAGTCAATGAGTATTCATATCAAAGAAAAGATGAGAAAAATGGCATTAGACTTTATGTTGCTACTTACCAAACACCTCTAAAAGCGATGAGGTTGGGTTAAATAAATTTCACAAAGCAGTATTAACATTAACAAAACCAAGCCTGTAGCAATCCATTACAGTGTTCCAAAGTGCTGTAAGTAAGTATTTTGTTTAAATAGTAAACCAGCATTTTTCAGTGCATTTGTTAAACTTGAGACATCTGGAACCCAAACTGTACGAATTGCTTTTCTTAGAGCAACCTGGTAACAAAACCCTGCCTTTGACATGTGCACTAAAACAGAGGCCAAAATTCAAAATGAGAGTTTTGAAGGGGCTTTGGTTTTATTTTTTTCTCAGTTTTGACTTGGAATTTGGGGAAGTTAATGCTTTCCAGTGATTTGCAGCTTCATTGGTCTTGAAATACTCTTCAGGATGTGACTGATACGGGACATTCCTGCTCATTCCATATTCTCAAAGGCACAGAGCTAGAAAAAACCTTAAGACAGTATAGTCTTTCCTTAATACCCTTATGTAGGAATATAAAAAGCTATGGCATCAATATGCAGTGCTCCCATAGGCTTGCTGCTGAAGAATCTAGTTTGGTATGTGAGGTGCATGTGTAGTTACATTAGTCAGCACAGAGTCATCTCAAAAATAGTTGAGTAGGATTTCTTTCTCCAAAGGATCGCTGTAGTCTCTCATTCAAAATAATCAAATTTTGCATGTGTGGTGGCCTCAGTGCAGACAACAGCAGACCAAGGAAAAACAATATAGGTATGTAACAATCACTGAAGCAGCTGCATTCTCAGGTTTTTATGGTTGAATAAATATGGAAAATTTGTGAAATCTCGGTTCCTGGATTAATTTTTTTAGCTCCTAATGCTCTGTTAGTGTTGTGTATATATATAAGAAAATGTGTGTCTGGACTGGATTTATTACCTCTTCCTCACAGTTGCCAGAGGGGAAACTTCTCTACCATGTAAAGAAGTCCTCTTTTCTGGCATTTGTATCTTGTAGAAGTCCTGCAAAGCCAGAATATTTTCCATTGGGAAGGCAAGGTCATATCAATTGTACTTGATCCACAGGAAATATTTAGCACAAAGGCAGGAATACTTTATTTGCTAAAGGCAGGTTTACTTTTTTTGCTAGAGTAATTCCAGTTTTACTCTTTCCAACCCTAAGCTTTTATGATTTAGTTGTGTAGCCTGAAATTAAAATGTATGTGTAGAATTGAACTTGCTGCACCTGTGTCAAGTGTGTTCGATTGTTATCTTTTCTTTGACCTTTCTGGAGAAGTCCTAAGCAGTTTATTCTGACTGTTGCCTTAAAATTCGAGGGGTTATCCTTTAAGGTGTACTGCTTTTGGGACATCTCTTGTTTTCAGTGTCTTTATAACACCTAAAATACACAAAAACTTTCAGAATTGAGTACCTGTGGTGATAGAAGCCTTAACTGCTGTAGTTTTTCAGAAGTTTTAAGTATACATTATTTTTCACCTCTGAAAATAAATGTACTACTGAAGTTAACTTTTATGTGCTTTTGTTAAATTTGCTCCTGGGTCATAGAAAGCCCTCTGAATATAAGAGCAGTTTTTTTGAGGTAAACGTAAGCATTTAAACAACAGCAGCAGCAACAACAAAATCTATATGCTGTGTTAATAGATGTTTTTTATAAGCTGTTAAAAGGCCAATGTGAATATCAAACTGGCTGGGTCATTTTTGCTTTGGCTTTTTTTTTTTTAATACTGCTGCACTATTTTAGTATAGATATTGTGAATATCTGTGGTGAGACGTACAAAGCTTGCTATTGAGAGGCATTTTAGTGATTTCAGTTACATTATTTTTGCTTTCAACCATGGTTTTGCAAATCTATAGGAGAGGCTCTCTTCAACATGTGCATTTCATGTATCTCTACAGTTTCATATTTCTGAATATTTCTCCTAATAGATGGCAACATCTTTTATCCGAACCGTAGAACTTGGAGGAAGAGGCTGTTCATCTTCATTATTTGATCCTTTAAAAGCCCATGTAAAAGGACTTTCAAACTTTGTTAATTTTATTGACAAGCTGCAAGAAATTGTTGGTGAAATCTTAAATCCAAGGTAATAGAATTTCTGTTATATTTCTACCTTATTACACACCTTTTTTTTTTCCTTTGTGCATGTGTGTTGCATGGGGGAATGAAAGAAAAAATAATAATGTAAATGTTTACTCTGAAATATTAAATAAGTACGACTTAAACTTTATGAGAAAATATAAATATTTGAAAAGCAATTGGGGTAAGATTATAGATTTTTTTTTTTGAGCTTATTCTTTGTATTAAATTTTTACCAAACAACTGAACAACCTACCTGCAGTATTGCTGTTACTCTGATGTAGAGATTAGCGAAGCTGCAAAAACTAGGTCTCAGAATTTGCTATGCCACAAGAAAAATGCAGTATTTTGGTTGTTTACTTGATGATTACAAGTCTGTTATTTCAGTCTGATCTTTTTAGAATGGAGATCTTATGAAACTTGAACTTGGATAAAATAAAAAGTAGCCAAATAAATGCTGGGTCATTGTGGAGCACATGTTGGAAAGAGGCTTTCTTTATCTGCCTGAGTCAAGTTCCTTTGCATTGGAGACCTTGAAACCGATTTGAAGATATTGGACATTGATGCGATATACTTAAGAGTATTTTGAACATCATAGGAGAGATGGTGCAACTGAATATCTGCTAACCTATAGAGAATAAGAAAAATGTATTTCTCATCACCAAGTCATTCAGCTAAGAATAGATGAGATGAGGGAAGGTAAAGCTGTAAACAGAGTGGTAATTTGATGATGCTACGATGATTTGATTCAAGTATGGCACAAAGTGTAAGCAGACCTGATAGCAGGAGAAATGGAAAGATATAAGGAACTTTGGTAGTTTCAAACTTATTCACTGAGCAGAATGAACATTCTTACATTCTAACAAATCTCTGAAATTTTTAAATAGTTCAAGTTTGCCTTTCCTCATTTTTCAGATGTCTAAAATTAGAAGAAATTGCTGATCTTTCAAGAATCAGTAGCATGAAAATTCCTTAAAGTTTGAGGATGCTGTAAAACCAGACAACAATGCTTCGTACATCTGGAAACAACTTATTCTGTTTCTGGAATGACTTTTTTTCAAGTTTGTAAATATGTGTGTGACTTAAAATTGAATGATGGAAAGGCATTTGTGTTATTTGTTACTGCACTTGTTGGGTCATATAGATATGTGTGTGTATATATACATATGTATATTTAAAAGTCCCCACAGATTTTGTAGAGTAGCGAAGTTGGTAGATGAGCAGTAAAATTTCTTCTTTAATTGGGCCTTGACTTTGCTGTGCGCACTGACCACTAGGTGACACTATTGCACAGCTCACATTAGTAGCTGTTTAAAGTTAGCTGTACTGTTCCATTCAACACACTTGAGCGAGTGTGATGGTTAAGAGTGGGTCTTCATTTCAGGTCCATGAGCAGTTTCTACAGTCAGTTGTAGAAATCATACTGCTTGACTTGATCATGCACTTGGACATTATGAAAGGGAGATCCTGGTTGATTAACCTGCTTCCTTCTATAATAAGGTGACCTTATTAGTGGATGAGGGAAAGGCTGTGGACATTGTCTACCTAGACTTCAGTAAAGTCTTTGCTGTTCCCCACAGTATTCTCTTGGAGAAACTGCCTGCTTGTGTCTTGGGCATGTGTACGCTTTGCTGATTAAAAACCTGACTGGATGGCTGGGCTCAAAGAATTCTACTGAATGGACTCAAATCCAGTTTGCAGCTGGACACAAGTAGTGTTCCAGAGGGCTTGATATTTGGGCCGGTTCTGTTTAACATCTTTATCAGTTCTCTGGATGAAGGGATTGATTGCACCCTCAGTAAGTTTGCAGATGACACCAAATTGGGTGGGAGTGTTGATCTGTTGGAGGTTAGGAAGGCCATACAGAGGGATCTGGACCAACTAGATTGATGGGCTGAAGACCACTTGTATGAGGTTCAACAAGATCAAGTGCTTGATCCTGCACTTGCTTCACAACAACTCCAGACAATGATACAAGCTTGGGGAAGAGTGACTGCAAAGCTGCCCAGCGGAAAAGGACCTGAGAGTGTTTGGCAGCCAGCTGAACATGAGCCAGCAGTGTGCCCAGGTGGCCAAGAAGGCCAAGAGCATCCTTGTATCAGGAATAGTGTGGCCAGCAGGACTAAAGGAGTGATCGTTCCACTGTACTCAGTACTGGTGAGGCTGCACCTCAAATCCTGTGTTCAGTTTTAGGCCCCTCACTACAAGAAAGACATTGAGGTGCTGAAGAGAGTTCAGAGGAGGGCAACAAAGGTGGCAAGGGGTCTGGAGCACAAGGCTGAGGAGTGGTTGAGGGAGCTGGGACTGTTTAGCCTGGAGAAAAGGAGGCTGAGGGGAGACCTTATCGCTGTCCACAACTGCCTGAAAGGAGGTTGTAGCATGGAGGGTGTTTGTCTCTTCTCCCAAGTAGCAAGTGATAGGATGAGATGAAATGGCCTCAAGTTGCACCATGGGAGGTTTAGATTGGATGTTAGGAAAAAAATTCTTCACAGAAAGGGTTGTCAGGCACTGGAACAGGCTGCCCAGAGGAAGGCGTTGAGCCACCATCCCTGGAGGTGTTTAAAAGATGCATAGATAAGGTTCTTAAAGACATGGTTTAAAGGTGAACTTGGCAGTGTTAGGTTAATGGTTGAGCTTTATGGTCTTAAAGGTTTTTTTCCAACCAAAATACTTCTATGATTAGTGCATTGATCTTTCCCTTGACAGCGAAAATGCTGTTTCTTATGTACTGCTTTTGTGAAGTTGTGATTACATCTGGAGATGCAGTAATATTTTGGGAGAAAATGCATGTAAGACTTTTTCTGGTCTTGTGCTGAATGTTTGAGTTAATTGGATAGCTTTCACACAGCCCTGGAGATTTGTGTTTTAAAATTGATGGAAAGTTGTGCAAGCGTGTGCAAAACATTGTCTACTGGACTCCTTAAACTTATGATCATAGAATAATTCAAGTTGGAAAGAACATTGGGAAGTTTTTGGTTCAACACCCTGCTCAAAGCAGGGTCAATTATGGGGTCAGCCTAGGTTAATCAGGGCTTTGTCTAATGGAGCTCTGAAAACTCTGAGTATGGAGACTGCAGAGTCTCCCTCTTGGCAACCTGCTCCACTGCTTGAGTGTCCTCATGGTGAAGTTTTTTTTTCCTTGTATCAATCTGGGACCTCACTTTTTTCAATTTATGCCTGTTGTCTCTTTTCCTTCCACTAACTGTCAACATGAGAAGCCTGGCTTCCATCTTCTTAGTTACCTTCTCGTAGGTATTGGAAAGCTGTTAGTAGATCCCTCTGAAGCCTTCTCTTTTCCAGATTGAACAAGCTGTTCTCTTAGCTGCTTCTCACAGGGCATATCTCCCTGACCATCTTGGCAGCCCTCTGCTGGACTTGCTCCAGTTTATCAGTGTATTTCCTGGACTGGGGGGCCCACAACTGGATGCAGTATTCTAAATTTGATCCAACGAGTGCTGATTAGAGAGGAATAATCACATTCCTCAGACTACTGGCTACACTACTGTTGATGCAGCCAAGGATACTGTTGGCCTTCTTTGCTGCCAAAGCACACTCCTGGCTCACAGTTAGCTTGCTGAACATGCACCAAGAGTCCCGGGTTCTTTTACATAGAGCTGCTCCACAGCTTGTATCATTGCAAAGGTTTATCACTTTCCAAGACTTTGTATGTCCTGTTGAATTTCATATGGTTCCTGTCAGCTCATTCCTTTTGTCTGTTTAGGTATCTCTGCATGGCAGCTCTACCCTCAAGTATATTGACAATTCCATCCAATTTGGTGTCATCCGCAAACTCGATAAACGTGTAGTTTTATCACAGTGTCACTGCCAAAAATATTTAAAGGAAAAACACAGGTTCCAGGATAGGCCCTTATGGTACTCCATTTGTTACATGTTTACTGCCTTCCGAGCCTGATCATCCAACCAGTTTTGAACTCTAGTTATCCATCCATTCTGTAACATCCAAATTTGTATGTTTAGAGTATTTTCTGACAGTGTTGAAAGCCTTGCTACAATCAAGGTAAATGACATCCACCGTTCTTCCCTGATCTGCAAAGCCAGTCATTTTATTATAGGAGGCAAACAGATTGATCAGGCATAATTTACATTTACATGCTTACAGTTACCAGCCACCACTGAATCCTTCACATGCCACAAATGGTTTCCCAGAGGACTTTTTACATTATTTTATTAGAGAACACACTGAGGCTGATAAACCTGTGATTCCCCAAACTGTCCTTAGTTTCTCAACTCATTGCATTGTTGAAATGAAGAATAAATATGTGTGGTTTTGAAATATGAACTGGTTATATAGAACGAACCAAATTAAGACTATATTAGCATTCTAGCATGTTAACAAACATTGGGCTTGTGACTTAGTTAAAAATGATCTTGCATTTTGAAGAAATATCAAAATATCAGAAAGGATTTTGTAAGAAAATAATTATTTTCTTAAGAACAAAAAATGAGGATTAAACCAGAGTCTTAATTTTTTTTTTCCTGAAAATGCCTGCCACTTCAAAGACTAACATGTTTTAACATAACTTTGAAGTAAATTATCTGCTTTACATACACATTTAACTTTATAATGGAAATACTGATATTTTTTAGTCTGATTGATGTCATTTAAAGTTAATGTTGAGAATGTTTCAAAATATTAAGAATTAAATAATTCTAAAATAGACCAAATTGTGGTTTAAATTGGATTTGCAAGAAAATAAAAAAAAAAATTGTTGAAAAAAGCTGATCTTTTGAGAGTGTCTGACTTAAGATATAACAGTTGAAGTGTGGTATTTTAAGTGTTCCAGTTGTACAATACTGCATTTAATTAAATTGTGACTTTTGTTATTTGTTATCCATTTCCTTCCTAGCTTAGGCTGGTGCTGGAGAATACACTGATCATTCTGTCCTAGGTATTGAAATTCAAGTATAGTCCGTTAATTAAAGAGAAGACATGGAGGCTGTGGTTCTATGGCACCTTGATATTGGTGCTGGACAGTATAATCTTGACCTTATGCCATTATACAGATATCGAACTACTAGTTCACCTGTTTCTATGGCCTCCCTTTAATCCAGATTTGAGCAGCAGAAGTCTGGCAGCTTCCTGCCCGTAATTCTGGTTCTGATAACTTTCAGTAAATTGCAGAAAGGTGACTATGTCTAGAGGGAACTATTACATTGGATATGTTATGGAACAACGGAACTGTAGCATGGAACGCACAGGGCTGCTGATCAGGAGTCTTATTCTGAGAAGAATACATATTTAAATTTATAGTAGCTACATCACAGGACTTGAGGAGCTTTGCCTGCTATGAAGAATATCCCAAATTAGCCTTGGTGAGAGCAGACACTGACAACACCAGTTTTGTTTTTTTGCAGTAAGTTCTTGGTAAGGTACCAGATCTTTCAGATGGTGGCACTTTCTGACAAGAGTCGCTCTTAGTTTGGTGGAAGAAACCAAAGGTAGAAATTTTTTGGCAATACAACAAAAGTGGCAGCAGCAACATAGAGAAATACTTAGCAACAGGGTTTTTTTTGTTTTTTCTCCGTACTTTTCTTTTGGATCTAATAACATGCGAAACTCTGAAGGGCTTAAGGTAGGGTCTTCACCTAATTTTTAGTTCCGTATGGTTTAAAAAAAATTGGAGAAATAATGCATGTGTCCATTATTTGAAGTGAAAGTTTTGAGTGCTATGCATGTTTTGATATAGTTACTTATTTCTTTTACAGATACATCTAAAATCTAGATAAATTGACTGATACAGTTTTATTGTTGAAATTTTGAAATACAGATTAAAGTGAGCTACTGATTTTGTTTTTCTTAATTTATGCATATAACATAATTAGAAAAAACATTGGGTTTGTTTTAAAGGCACAGTTACTGCTCTGTTAAGAGCATTTGTATTTTATATGGTTTCTTAGGTAATTTTTTCCCTTCTTTTCAACCCAGGCAGATAAAGCTCTAGTTAACATCCCGCTTCTTTGCAATTGAGAATAAACTAGATTTGTACTCTGTTCATATAGGTCTAAATTCAAAAATTGTATTAATGTTCAGTGCTTATAAAGTTGTTTTAAAACACCTTACTAAATCCATAACAAAGAAAAGGCTGTGATTCCCTCCCATCCCATCATCACTAGGTGTTTACAGTCTGTTTTAAGACATTTGTTCCCACTACATAAGTTAGATAGCTATATATTTGTCATCAGTGTTTAACCTCTAGAGAAGTTGAAAGGAATGAATAAAAATGTTGACCTTAGTATAACAGAATTTTGATACATTGTTTTCTATTCTTGGAATAGGCTTCGGGAGTCTGTTCTGCTTTTTATCAGGTTTTGAATATTGTCCATATCCTCAACTCTTTTTTTTTATTTTTTTCCTTCTCTGTGCTACTTTAGTGTTTAAAAAAAAAAAAAAAAATCTCCAGAAAATAAATAGAAATGCTTCTGCATCATATTAACTTTGCACACTAAGACCCCAGTTCTGTAAGAAGAACTCTTGGTGATGTAATTTAAATTTTAGCTATGCAGAGGAGCTTGTTTATGTGATAATCTCAATAGGAACAAAATAGACAAGGCATGCAATTACTTTCTTATAAATTAATTACCTCAACATGAGAAAAAAATGGTTTGATAAGGAAAATGAGATGGAAATAGATAGGACTGGGATGCAGATGATGTAAGGCAAAAGCGTTCCAGAAGTCACAAGATATGAAAATATTTTCAGTAGAAGCAGCCATTGACGGAAGACATGATTTATACAATGCTTAGTTAACAGATGAAGTTTTACATTGTATTATTATCTTTTAAATTCCCTTTAGAAGCACTGATGCAAATAAGGCATTGTTAGCATGTGATTAATTTTATCTTCATGTAGATATCTCTTTTTCTCTGTGGTGAGAGAATCCCACCTGAACTGTTTACTGTTCTTGTATTGCCATTTCATGCTGGAGATAGTGAGCCATTCATCCCATCAGTTCATCTACAAGGTTTGGAAACTTTTTAATTAAAAAAAAAAAAGGTAACTGAACATTGTCTGTAAAACTAAATACTTAGAGGCTGCCAGTTCAGTTGTCTGAGATGCATCCCTTAACATAGTCTTTAATTGTGCACTCAGTTTTCCCCTCACCCAGCCACTGGGCAGTCCTGGCTTTTATGAATAGGAAATAAGAAAGTAAATTGTGACTGAGTAATGGAAGATGGTAGAGTTTGTTGGACTCTTCCCATCTGCTGAAGAAAATGAAGAATAATGCAGGCTATCAAAGAAGGGAAAAACAAACAAACAAAAGACTCAAACAAAGAACAAACCAAACTCAAACAATGAAACAAAACAAAACAAGCAAAACCCAAGTTGCATTTTTACCATGTTTGCTTTTTATCTTCATGCTTTTAATTAATCTTTTTAAACCTCACTAACAATTAAGTCCTACTGGTGGATCTTAAGTTGCTCAGATAACTTATTTGATTACTTTAGATAGAACTAGTATGTTTATTATTGAGTTCATTTATAGTTTCATGTTTCAGATCATTATTTCTTGAGTTTTTTTGACCTAGTGAATTGTCTTTTTTCTGGGAAAAGGATGATACTCTTTTTGCCACAAAAAGGACTCTATAAGCATGGACAGAGCTCTAGCCATCTCCATCTGTGCTCTAGATGGCACATATAAAGAGATTAAAGGAATGCCTCTCCTATTGAGGCTTGCTTGACTGTACTTTTTGAAACTGCTAGACATGGTTAGTTAGGACTTTCTGTAGTAAGCTTTGAAATATTTATGAAATCACAAATGAGGTGGATTCAACATTTTATAAATATATTCAAGACTAATAAAGCAAACTTCACAAGATACCTTATTTTGTTATATCATATCCTGATGTAAAATGGCATAAGCTGTGGCACAGTGTTTCAGTACTAATCCATACACGTTAGATCAGCATTCTATGTCTTGGCCTGTTTATATAAATTATAGTTGAAGCATGAATAAACTTTTCCTTTTCTTTGCTCCAGTTAAGTTAGTATTGTGTGTATATCTGATGGTGGATTGGAATTCTTTCCTGGAAAAGAAAAAGGAATATGGGGAGAAAACGAGATTAAATGAACTTTACTTCTAATAGCAAATATCCTTAGTTGGCATTGGGTAGTAGAGGCAAAAAAATAAACATAGAAAATGTTTTTATCACTTTTCTTTTTCTTAGTCAAAAGCTACAAGGTAATCGAGTCACATACACTGCATAGCATTGAAGTTAAGACCATGAATATCATAATTGACTGACGTTCATTGCCAAATGTATAATAATACTTCTTCTTCCAGCATACATATATGTATATGTATGTTAAATGTGTGGAAATTATAATGATGTAGATAAGCTCAAGAAATCTGTTGACGCAAAGGACAGATGAATCTGGCTTTCAAAGGCAACTTCAGTCAATCCCTTCACCTGCTTGTTTATCTTAGAGTTCGAAGTTCAGCACAGTATTTATGGAACAGATACCACTCATTTAATACAGTGCTTTTCTCGTTTGAGGGTATTATTTTGGAAAGTGTCAGTTTAGGGCTGAGGGAAATAAAGCAAATTGGCAAGAAACATTAGGATACTTGGCTACGGTTCCTATACGCATCTCTGAGACAGAACTTCAGCAGTGCTCTCTTCTTTCCTCTTGACAACTTGTACTGGATGATTTTTTTTTTCTTCCCCTTGAACTTTTCATTCTCTTGTGGTTAGACTGAATTGTGTTTTTTGGAGCAGAGTTTTTTTTTCTTTTTCTTTTCTAACTAGTCTTTCTAAGATCTGGCCGATTTGTGAGAGACTTCACAGGGTGACTTTTCTTTTGACTAAGTGCATGCAATGTGCAAAGCACAGGTTTTTCTGTTTAACCCAGGCTGCAAATCTATAGTGAATTTAACAAACTTTAATCTATAAGAGTTGAAGCTGAGAACTGTGTGGAAATACTTGGTTTTGACCCGGAAAAAAGCCAAAAAAAGTTTCAACTTCAGGTTTTCTGTTCAGCCAGAATAAGCCAAAACAGCAAGGTCTCTGGCCTTTTCCCTTCATGTGTTTCAACAGGGAACAAACTAGTTTTCCTCTGACTCAATTCCTGTTCTTACCTAGCCCTGTCTTCTTGTTTTATATTAATAGTTTTTAAGAAAGTAAATACACAGTTTCATTTGATGGAGGTTCTTCCAACTAGAACTCTGAAATTAATCTTCAGAATTTAATGCTTACAAAATATACTTTAAGTATACTTTGATTTCAATTTGCAAGGTATCCTTTTAGGCTAAGTAGGCAGGAGCACGGAGGAACATGCATTATCAGCTGGTATTCAAAGGTGAAAATAAGTCTGCATGTGAAAATGTAAAACGGAAAGAAATAAATTTAAAAATCCCTATAAATTAGAGTTTAAAATATAGACTACCACACTCTGAAAAACTTGAGGAAAATAAGCAGGTGAATGAAATTGAAGACAAAATGTCCCAGGGAAATAATGAAGTGCCGATATGCATGTGATATGAAACAGAAGATAAATGATTGCTCGGTGGGGCAAGAGGAATCTTGATTATAATCAACTTTGTTGGTCTGGGTGATGGGTTCCTGTTCCGAGAAGACTGGAGAATTGATGATAAAGTTTCCAAACAACATGCAACTTCAAAAAGCTTATAAGAAGAGATACCTTATGATGTAGGAGAGCTGAGTTGTTCTTGTAATGCTTTTTTTATTTGCCCAAACTCAAGCGATGGTAAAACATACAGTGTAGTGCTTCACGATTCATGTAGATACTGGGCAAAATTACTAACCTTTTAACTCAAGTTTATTTTGTCTTTCACTAAGTCTTCGTTAAAGTAGTTGGGACACATTTGCTGTCTCAATACAGTTTATAAACTTCGAGATAAGATCTGCGATCCTCTAGCTAATTTACTTAACCTGGTTCATTCCTATTTTTGTACCTGCATATGCTTTTGCAACTATTCGCCACGCACTATACTTGCAAAATAAGTAATTAGCTCCTAACACTTGCATTCTCCACTCTTGTGATGGGACTATGATCACTCTAATTCTAAGCTTTAGGTTCTTTTATTTTATTCATTTTGGGCAGCATTGTTCAGGGCAGCACTTTCAACTCCTTAGTGGAAAAGTTACACTGACAAATGACCAGTGGGATTCTTGTAACTGCTGCTTCTCATTCATCAGATCTGGGGTAAATCAAGGTGCGTTGTCCTAAGAGCCTCAGACCCTGTAGCCATTTTTGGGGCACAAGATCTTTGGGTTTTCTTGTTATTCTGTAATAATTGATTATTTATTTTTCTTATGTATTCAGGACAATGCAGTCTACCTGGAAGCCTGTTGTATTTCTATTTTTATAGACTATGTGAATCTTGCCAGTCTGAGGGAGCAAGACATGGTCTAGTTCTCTCAATACTCTACCTATTGGAGTGTCATCTGTACAACTGTAACTGTTAATCATTCAAGAGTTTTGCTGGGAACAGACCCAGTAGTTCTAATCCAAAAGTAGTCTATCATACATGCAATTTGCATGGTTCAAGGTACAGGATCATGAAACGAAATTCACAATCTAAACATAGTTTAGGTGCACTCACAAATTCCTTCTTATCTTTCTATAAGAAGAGCTGAAATAAATCCCCTGTATCTGTCAGATCCAATTATTTATGTTTTTGTTGTCAAACTGCATGGACTTTTCCTAATTAAACTGCTAAGTTTTTTTTTGAGAAGGCATTTTTTCTAGTTGATTGAAAAAAAGAGATTAATAGTG
Source organism: Patagioenas fasciata (assembly GCF_037038585.1). Taxonomy (NCBI): domain Eukaryota; kingdom Metazoa; phylum Chordata; class Aves; order Columbiformes; family Columbidae; genus Patagioenas; species Patagioenas fasciata. Next base: position 152,554,200 of record NC_092520.1, on the reverse strand, counting down.
TGTGCCTTTATGGCAAACAATGATGTTCATCTAGTCTAATTACTATCTATTTAAGTAAAATTGAAAGCAGATTGATATTTTCAAGCACTTTCATGAAGCACAAAAGATTCAAAATCTAATAGGCTGTTAAACTGGAATGTGTGTTTCAGTGAAACATTTTGTTTAGACTGAACAGCTTATGAGCAAAGGGGTAACTGTGGGTTTAAAGAAAGTACTTTACTTTGAGCTTTTATAGAGAAGTTAGTTTTGTGTTGCAGCTCTGTATTAATAAATGCTGAATTCATTACCTATCTTTATAATCTCTTCTTTAGCAAACTATTATGTTGGACAATACTTTTACACTGCTGTTTGATTTAAAAGATAAAAGCAGTTCTCTGAAGAGTTTTGAGTAGCTGTGAAGACTGGCTACATTCAACACTAGGAAGTATACTAAAGTGCTGCCAGGATTAACACGGAGATGACCCTGTACTTATTTTCAGAATCTCTGGGGGGCGAATTCTGTCAACAGTCAAGATGCATTTGATAAAAGGCCGAAGCAATGGGGATCCTTTCTGTCAGGCAGTAGAGGAAGTTGTAGAAGATTTGGATTTGAAGATTAAAAATATTATTGATTCACAACACGAAGTCATGACTGCCAGCACTACGGGTGTCAGTCCAGCACGGGTAAAGTGACTTCTTTTTTTTTTTTTTTTACTATTTAGCTTTACAAGAAAGCAAATGTCTTTTGTCTATTTTGTTTCCTTTTAATTTTTTAAAGGATTTTCTACAGAGTATTGTCTTTTCCTATACAGTACAGAGCAGTGTCACTTCTTCTACACCGTTGTTTTAAACTAGTTGAAAGACTTATAGTTGAGGATTACAGTGTGGATTTCAAAAAGTTGATTTACTTTAACTAAATTTCTTACCTCAAAATTATAAATAAAATGCTCTTCAAAACTTATTTGTGCAGTAGTTATAACTGTGAGGTTTGACACTAATTTCAAGGCAGTACAACTATAACAAATTTACAAATAAACTTATGAAAGTGAAATTAAGATTTGAGAACAAGTATCAATAATTATGAATAAAATACATGTTTTTTAATTAGCTCAACATCAAGTATTTCTAAGGACAAGGCATTCAAAATAAGGGTAAATATGAAAGAAATCCAAAATGCGCTAAAATGTGGAGTGGGAGGGGAATAAAAATAAAACCCCAAAGAATCAAAGTGTGAGTTTTTATCTTTTAGTGTTTCAAGACACTAATGAAATGAGTAATTATTTTAGTTTCATGGAAGGAAGCAGAATATTTAAAGTTCTTTAAGTCAGGTGTGTAGAGCAGAAAACAGGCTTTCTATTTGTGGTTTCTGTACTCAGAATCTACTCAGACTTATATTACAATCATTTTTGTGATGGAAACAACTTTATTTTACATTGTCGATATATCAAATGTCGAGTGTCACATATTTTTGCCTAGGAAACTTTTAAAAACTTATGGATGCTTTGAATGTGTGCACTTTATTAGAATTATTTATTTTGTGCGATCACTGGACTTACCCCATGCCAACGTAAGATATTAAACAAATTTTAATCAGACTTCCATACACCTTTTTTAATGAGAGCCAGGCCCTAGTGACTAGTCAAACTGGTTAAAATCTGTGTTTCCACTGAGCAGTTGGAGTATTTATTTCATCCTCATTTTCCTGTTTCCCCTGAATCTTTCATCACTGTATTTTCCCCATTTCCCTTTCATATACTTCCCCATCTGAAAAATTGATCACTGTTATCAATTCTGTCTTTATTTAGCTACTTGTATTACTGGTAAAATTGTTGAAAATTTAGATTGTTATAAGCTAGGTAAAACTATTTTAATCAAACTTCGTTCTTCAGAGACATTCACAGAAAAATTACTTTTCCAAAATAGTTTGTGTTTCTTATTGTTCTCCATAGGCCATATTAATAGTCTAATTACTCTATAAAAGTTTTTGTCAGTATCTTTGTTGAAGAAGAAGGTAGCAAGGATGATTGTATCCTAGTGTTGTTAGGAAATGTGGTTAAATACTTAAGCCCATTGAGAACAGTGTGAAGTTAATATTTTTCTCAAAATTGGCACCTGACGGCAGCTTATGAACTTAATTATGTTACTGTGAGTATCGCTCTGTGTTGAATTTTTTGCCTATTCTTGATATAAGTTAATTGATTACTGGAGTATCCCATCTTCTTGTGGATGGGCAGATTCTACTATAGTTCTAAGTGAGGAACCTTGAGTACATAACAGGATGATGGGCTTTGAGTTAATCTTTTTCACCATACTCACTACAGTACATCTGTACTCACCACAGTATGGATGTAATTGAGTCATTAGAGATGACTGTGGCCTGGATGTGACTGATGTGCCACTTGGCCTGACAAATCTACTGCTATACTGGGTTTATGTGGCAAGGTTTCGGTAGTGGGACGGGCTGCAGGGGTGGCTTCTGTGAAAAGACGCCAGAAGCTGCCTACATGTTCGACAGAGCCAATTCTAGATAGTGCCAAGATGGACCCACTGCTGGCCAAAGCTGAACCAGTCAGTGATGGTGGTGGCACCTCTGCGATAATATTTAAGAAAGAGTAAAAACTGCTGTGCAACAGCAGTTGGGAGAGAGGAGTAGGCGTACATAAGAAAAACAACTATGCAGCCACTAAGCTCAGTGAAGAAGGATGGGGAGGAGGTGCTCCAGGCATGGAGCAGAGGTTCCCCGTCAGCCTGTGATGAAGATCATACTCATTCTAGTTGTCCCTCTGCAGCCCATGAATATCCACAGTGGAGCAGAGATCCACCTGCAGAGGAAGAGTGTAAGAAAAAAGGAGCAGCAGAAACAAAGTGTTAGGAACTGACCACAACCATCATTCCTCATCCTTCTGTGCCACTCAGGGGAAAGAGGCAGAAGAGTTGGGAGTGAAGTTCAGTCTGGGAAAGAGGGAAGGATCCTTTTCTGATTAACTGGCAATGAATTACATTGATTTGCTTCTTTAAGTCTGGCTTGCCAATGATGGTAATTGATAAGTGAGCTCCCTGTCCTCAGCTTGACTCCACAAGCTTTTCATCATATTTCCTCTCCCTGTTGAAAAGTGATAGAGCACCTGGGTGGGTGCCTGGTGGCTAGCCGACATCAACCCACTACAGTCCTTTCTAGTGCTCAGTGCAGGGCCTGAGGAATTAGAGACAAGGACAGTAATTGGGAGAGGTAACAGGCAAAATGTGGACTGAACATTGCTAGAGAGTGGAAAACGTGTGGAGAATTTTTGTTTTTGTAATTGTGGTGAAGGTAGAGTGTGTGTAAATTGTCTACATTTGTTGGTGTTGTGGTGTTGCTATTTTGAATTTGATGTGGATAATTTTTGTTTATGTAAATGAAGTTTGTAAAGACTGTGTAATGAATGCCCGTTTTAATGATAAAACTTAAATATGTGATTCAGAGTCAAGGGGTGGAAAAGGAAGCTTAGCAACTATTAAGGGACTGAGAACAAATTGTATATTTTAGTGGAGCTTGATGCAGAAGAACATTTTATGAAGCATATACGGGCGTACATTACCATTACTAATTAAAACAAAACAAAATCGCATCAGCTTTCCAAATGAATTTAAGGTGTATGAAAAAAAATTGGAGCACCTGTGTTGTACCACTGAGATCTCAGGACAACAAAGACTAATGCTTTGTGCTTAGTTTCACATATAGCTTTTTTAAAAATTATGTTTTGTTTTTTACTTTATAAAGAAACCTACCAAGTCTGATGCTATAATTTTTCAGGAAAAAAAAGGATTCTATATTCAGAGTAACTCTGATTCTGATAGGATGTTATGTTTTTTCATGTGTAAGAGGCTGAATCACTTCTTTGAGTGCAGGTGTAAAACATTATCTTAACTATAGAGCTGAAAATGATGCCTCTGCTAGCTTTTGGGAACACTGCTTCCTCATAAAATGCATCTGAAAAGAGTTAATTTGTTAGAAAAATATTTGCTTTTCTCCTGACAGTGGCCATTTTCTTCTGTCATTGCTCAGTTTTCCTGCAAATACCTGTTTCATAAGAATCTAGAGCTCTGGGAAAAGTTATTACTTTATGTAGCAGGAAATGCTACTTTGTATTAGTGACTAATAGAAATCACGATAAATTTCTTCCTGAGAAAATTACTACCATAGATTAAATCTGGCCAAGATTTCTGGAACTAACCAGAATAGTCCGGAGTAGCTAATGGTCACTAACCTTGAAAGACTGGTCAACTGTTTTATCAAGAAAATAATTTGAGTAATGATTTTAAGCTTGCTAATTTCTTATTGTGCCTTGTACAACATGATTTTAGACCATGGGTAGTCCACAAGGTCACTGTTGTTGTAGTACATAGGATTTCTGAAGGTAGTTAGGAGGTTATGTTATATTCTAAAAATTATTTTTTTCTTTTGTGTATAATCAGTCAAGATGATACCAAATTTGTACTTTTCTCATGAAGACAAATTTACTGTGGCACACATGACATTTTATAAAAATCTATGATGTGGTGATGTAACGACTGAAGAAGTTCGGAATAAATTTTGAGGAAATTAAATGGTACTGAAATAGGCCAATTCTGTAAAGACAAGTAACAACCATTTCTGTAATTGCTATTTCTAGCTATTGATTATAACTTATAGTAACTGACTGACATATGTTGCTATGGTTTCTTGAAAGCTACATACACTAATTGATGTAATCAAATAGAGAGAGAAATAGAACTTGATCTTTTCAAGACTCTGTTTAAAAGCCGTTAACTGATTAGATAAATGCAGTTCTTCCTGTCCTTCTGAACAGAGTCAGGCTATTCAATGTTTCTGTGTATTGGTAAATAAGAAAGCCTATGGTTTTTAAAATCTACTACTGTGTATTAAGTCCTAACTTCCTCTATGGAACTCCTAGTACTTTTAAAGAAAAATGTATCAAACTCGCGATTCTTGCAGTCCCACAGTGGCTATGGAGCTCTATAATACATCTATACTGCTGACTGTAGCATTGAACACTCCCAGATGTGGATTATTATTTTCTTGAAGGAATTCTTTATTTTTGTGGGAAATTGTGAGGAATTAATCCTGTTCCAAACAATAGGAGATTGTGCCAAGTAACTGTATTGTCAAATCTTGACAGAAATCTCACTTTTAACCAACTACTTCAGCAGATTCAGATAGTCAGAGGAGTTGAACTTCATCAGAATGTGTTTGTGTATCCCATAGCACTCAAATTGGTTGTGAGAAAATAATACGTTAATATCTACTGCATGGTTTCATCACAGATTTGTATGTGTAACTGTATGACTTGCTCATCAGTGTATACCTCCAGCTGGCAGGGATTTAAACTCTACTAATTGCTTGGAATGAGGAAGAAATTTTCCCATGCACAGGTTCCACATAAATGCTTATTGGGAAGGAGAAGGAAGGGATTCTCGCACCTTGTGCTGATATGGCTTATTTTTGGAGGTGAGCTATTGATCTGGGTTGCTGACATTTCCTGTTGTCTGTTCCTTTTGATTTTATTTACTTTCAGCCAAAATTGCATTCCATAAATCATGGCACTGCATATTGTGGCAGAGATACCGTAAAGGTCTTACTAGTTCTTCTGGATGAAGAAGCTGTCAATCTTCCTACACAGAACAAAGCAGAACTCTTATATGACGATGAAAACTTAAATTTGTTTGGAATCACCTCTGTTTTGACACTCTTCAGGTGAGTTCTAGAAGGTTTTTGTGTCTGTTTTGTATTTGTTTGTGTGGTGCTATTGTGGTTCTTTTGTTTGGTTGTTTTTTTCGGAAATCTTACACTGAGTGGCAAAAAAAGCATTAATAGTACTTAAACAAAGCAAATAAATGAAGTGTGATCTGTTGTGAGGTTGGGTGTAAAGGGAAAGCATTTTTACAGCAGTCTCAAAAGTATTCTGCATCCTCATTCACATTTGCTCTATCTTCAAGATACTTTTGTAATATGGACTTTTTGAGCTACTACATTTCTGGGCTGAACAAAACCCATGAGGAAATATCCTTTGCAAAAAGCCTTCCAAATATTCACCTCTAAAGTTGAATTTTAACTCCTAGGTTCAAATACTGTCTGTTCAGTAACTAGATTACTGTTCATTTTGAAGATGCCTCCTTTGTCTAGCTACAACACAAGAGATTTTTGGGGTTATATCCCATTTTCTTCCTACATAATAATTATTTTGTAGAAGCAGTTTTAAATAGTTAAATAGTTTTTCCTGTTATGATCCACCAATCAGGATAGTATTGTACAAAGGATCTTGAAACAAATTCACATGCATGGAGGTTTATTAGTAAGTTCGGTAACTGATGGCATATGTTGACTCTAATGGTGAAAGGTGCTTTAGGGAAGAATAAAATCAGAAGAGGAGGGAGAGGAAAAACTCTCCCTGGTGGTCAGCAGGGAAGTAAAGCAGTGAGAGCTCCCAGACAAGCATCCTCTGTAGCACAATAGTTGTTTCCTCATCAGTGCTTTTCTCAGGGTAACAAAATTGTCTTTGTAAGGACCTGCTCAAACCACTTATTAATTGTTCTTGCTTTTGGTGCCTTTAGCAGTGATTGGAGTGTCTGTTCCTCAGGGCAGGGGCTGTGAGGCCTCTTATTAAGCTCTGTGCATGCACATATTTGGGTTCTCTGACATAAAAGAGGAGCTAAAATGAAAAGGGTAGAAAAAATGCAGGAGGAGTGTTTCTTATGCTGGTGACAGTCATTTCCCATGAGGTCCCACCATAACACTACCAGAGTGTGCAAGGCTGTGAGGTTAACAGCAAGAAAAGAGCAAACCAGTGATAGGTCCTAAATTGGAACATGGAGGATCCTGAAAGTTGAAGAATTTAAGGGTTCTATTAGTTTTATCATTTGATGTCTTTGAGGAAACCAAAGGAACAAGCACACACTAATAAAACTTTAAAAAAATACTTTCAGTAATAAAAAGTTTAAATAAACCTGTAAATTTTAGTATAAAAGGCAGTGTATAACAATATATTGCAGAATATTTCTTTCACCTCAAATATCTGAGAATAGCTGTAGCTATACATTTCTATTTCATTATATAACAAGATGTAAATAAGTCTGGTTTCAGTCTCTTATTTTTCTGATACTGTGGATTCAGGAAAATTGATCCACGTTCCTTTTTAAAGTGTTTTCTGAATTTAATAAACCACACTGCGTTTGTATTTTTATCAGAATAAAACGGCGCTTAATAGGATTTAGGTTAATCCTCTATGTGAATGGAATCAAGGCTCACCTGAATTATTATTCTGAATTAAATACTGCTATTATTCACAGCTAGAGATCTTGATTTTTTTTTTTTTCCTTTAAAGTAATTCTTTAATTTAAAATGGGTTTTAAAACACTTCTGAATAAGAATGCCCACTGAGAGCTTTGGTTTCGCTTACCTCATTTGATTTTTTCAGCTGAATTAATTTTTTTGAATTTTCCTCAAAAGGATAAGATATTGTTTGACTTAAAATCTTCTCAGTGTAGGTGTAAACATGTACTGCTGTCTGGGAATTAATATTATAATCTAGACAATTCTTGTGTTTTCCTTAGTAAGTCTTAGTGATTCATTTGTTTTAGATTTTATTTTCCTGTATATAGTTTTTTGAATAAGTTAATTCTAAATCAAATATTTAAATGGAAGCACACAGATAATATTAAAAGTTTTGAATTTATGATCCTAAATTATTGTTTTAGGAATAAAAAACTTTGCAAGAACTGAAACTTGGAAACAAAGCCGGTTCTCAATTTTTATCGGATTTTGTGTTTTGCATTTCTCAAGCAGCTTTACTGTAAGATTCCAGTTGCTTTATGTATGCTGAACACCTTAATAGACACAGAGTAGTAGTTAATATGTCACTCTGATTTGCATCGGTGTACAGGTACCTTATGGTGCAGCACTTTTTTGGTAGTGCTTGTGTCTCAAGTATTTGAACTACAGTATTTGTAGTCTTCTTGCCAATCTGTTGTTAACAGTAAATCTGGAGCAGTTTGCAGGATAAATGGCAGTACCTTTGGCAATCAACATCACTGCAGTTTTCATGTTCTTTTAAAGAATCTGATTCTGTGCATCAGATTGTTGGTCACCTCGTATAGTAATTGGTTTATGGTTTTTGATCACATGGTAGTTTTTCACAATGCTTTTTGTTATTTCTAGAGATTTCATTACTAACGAATCTCAAAATATGTTTCAAGTTCATGAGCAGTTTTGTCTGGGTTCAGGTCAGTTTGAGAAAGCAGTGTTAATGTTTCAGGTGTAGACTGAGGTTAAATGAGAGCATCTCTCATTCAAAACTTCAGCATTTCAGAAATTTTTCTTGCTTTATTTTACTGTTCTTTCAATAAATTTCTTGATTATTTGTGTAGATAAATATCTCTGCACTGAAATCCTGCAAAAAACCTACTGCCGAGAAGCAGCGATTGTGTTGTTTAACTTTTGGTTGACTTTCTTTAATTAAAAATATTTTCATTTTAATTTATGAAATACATGCATTTTGGGAACTGAATGTAAGCACTGACAATACATCCTCAGTGTTTTAGAACATCCTAACCAAGCTGAGGTTTTTCTTATTTTATTTGTCATTTAGTTTATCTGTCAAATATTTTCCTTCTGTTAGCACCTCATTTTTATCTTCCAGAAAATATTTGCATTGTAGAATTTCAATTTCTCTTGCTATTTTATTTATATTTTGAAGCTGCATGCAAGGCAGAAGTGTGCTGTGTTCCCATAGTATGTTCACGTTTTTTAAGCAAACACAAAAATGTAGTGATGCTATTGAAAACAAAATAAGGTAATTCTGATATCATTAATTATTTAAATTTTAGAGTTAAATTTTGCATGACCATGGATTAAGTATTTTCATAACTTTTTGCAATAAAGGATCTCTTTTTCTGTTTTTTCAGGTTCAACAGGTATTCAGTGTTAGGGACAACTTGTTTTCTGCTGTTTTTTATATCATTCTCATCTTCCCATCCTAGTAATGTTTAAGCTAGTCATTACTTCTTGCTCATTTTTTCTCTTGCTTAAAAAATTTCTGTCTATTTAAGGAACATCCATGTTGATCTGGTGTACAAAACAAAGGCTCTCTTGAAAATCCATTTCTGTGGGCACTGAAAAGGAAACTAACCTGTCCATGCACTGAAGAGCAGTGATGATTTGATAAGTTGCTCATTCTGAGGAATCATGAGTTGGAGTAGTGGGATGCTGAGAATTTTGTCATTGTGGGTTACAAAGAGGACTCACAAAGCAGAACAACAGTCTAGACAGGAGTATGCTGAAGCCACATATTTTGGCAGTTTAAATAGCAAAAACATTGTAAGGTCCTGCAGAAATGTTGCACCAGACTCAAATAGAAATTAATAAAATGATGAATGAAATAAGCAAAATAAATTTTATTCATGGAATAATTTATTTAGCTCATTCTATTCAATAATGAGTTATTTTTGAAATAACTGTCCTTATATGCACACTTACCTGACATGAGCATAAACAGAGAAGTTGTTTACAGATGCATGGATTATTTCTTTTTATTTCAAAACCAGAAAATCCCCTCTTGTATGCATCAATAACTTATTGCATTACAGGCATAAAAGTTTTTAATCCATGTATGTAACTATTCACATACTCAAATATAGGAGAGTGGAAGCATTTTGTGTGTGTGAATGCTTCTGTTGAAAAGTCTGTAAATATGAGGAAAATTATTTTGGATGTCAACCAGACGCTATTCAAGGGGTGTGAGTAGAATAATGACTTGGTAACTCATTACCAGCTGCAGAACTGCATGTTGTAAACATACTGCAAAATGATACTAGAAATCGGAACTGTAGGCTTGTTTTCATTATGCTGTCTTCAGTTTTCACAGTACATGTGGTTACTTAAGAAGGGAGAAAACGAAGTAAAGCTTGGAGAGTAAAGATACCTTCCTGTTTCTGAGGAACTTGGTGTGGTAGCTATTTTTCCTAACAAAATGCTTTTACATGTTCTAAATACTTCTTATCTCTTTTAAGTATAGATCTCCAGCACAATCCAGTGATTCTTCTCCAAAGCCTCTTAGACAACGTATTAAGAAATCTTTGGATGAAAAAAAAATGGAGGTACTGTGTAGGAATTGCTATGCGACTCTAGATGTACTGAAATAATAATGCTAAAATGAAAACAGCAGTGTTAAAATTCTCAAATACCTGCCTGAAATGTAGCACATAACTAAAGAAATATAATTGTGATTCACTAGTGGTAACTGGCCCAACTCAAACGGTGGTGTATTATGAATGGAAATATCTAAAACTCCAGGTGGGAGAGACTTTAAACTTAGAAATACTTCCTAATGAAGATCTCTTAATGGAGATGTAATGAGTTAATCTATATTGCTTCATTTAACCATCTGTGTATTTCAGGACTATAGAAATAAAACTGAAGCTATGTGAAAACAGCAATAAAACTGAACACAGGCACCTGATTTCAGTTCTGATATAGACATTCTAAAAGTGTAATAATTACTTCTTTTGTTGCATTTTTTTTGGGAATACTTTTTATTTGTAACATTCTGAGGACATTTCCATAACATTTCTTTGTGAGCAATAAATGTTTGCTATTTTGTAGATGAAATGGAACATTACAAGAGTATGTTGGTATTGTGAGTTGCACTATTCAAAGGAACAACCTGTTTCTGAAAATTGCAGTCTTCCAGTGTACTGCATTTTATGTAGTCTTTTTTTCCTCAAAATTGTCAGACTTGAATGTTAGGACTATGGAAGGAGTCAGAGCTTTTATCTTCCACAGCATTTTAATAGAGGATTAGATAAAATAATGTCTTAATATTTTTTTTACAAGCTTAGTCCTGACAACAGGTAAAAGCACCAATGTAATTATTAAATAAAGAAGAAAACAGATGTGTTTTAAACTGTCAGAGTAAGTTCTAGAACAGCAAAATGCAAAATATGTTTCTTTCACTGGACATGAGGAGAACTTTTTGTATTACTTGTTTGAGAAGTAGAAAGTCATTAAAAGGGAGTACAATTAAAAGCACTGTCAGTATTTCCAGTGTGTGTTTTAAATATACTCCAACTTCATTCTGAGGTTTTTTTTTTGAATGGGGTTTTGGATAGATGCACTAATTATGGTGAAATCTAGCTTAAAACTCGTAGGTGAATTATGAAAGATTGAAGCTGATGAAGGATCTGCATTATATTAATTTTACAATAAACAGCTCATTTAAATTGCAGTGTTACTCATCAAATAGTAGAAATGTGATATGCTGCTTGCATAACACATTGAAAGAGACAGTTTTCTTATCTAAGTGGAGGGTTTGTAATTGCAGTCATGAACAGCTGTGTTCAGTATCAAAACAAATAAAATTATTATTTGAAAATAATTGCCTGTCACATTTTGGGACTTTTACTGGAAACTTACAAGGTTTTTGACGCAAACTATCAAAAATATGAGTCTCGGGGTCGATTCATATTGTGAAACTATTTTTACTTTTTCAGAAATACTTGTTTGCTAACCAAAAATACCAGATTAGCAAATAGTAGTTCTTTCAGAGCTCTCTGAATAATTGAACAAGTTCTAATTCAGGAGCAGGAGTTGCATGCAAAGGTTCATCATGATACTGCTGCTTTTGTAGTGCCTCAATCTAAAAGGGTTCTGTGACTCCTATGATACTTTTTGATACAATACAGCAGGGGTGTCAAACTCATTTTCACCAAGAGCTACATCAACCTTCAAAGGGCCAAATGTAACTTTAGGACTGCATAAATGTGGGAGTGGTTTGACACCCTTGTCTTAGACCAACATTGAGGATGCTAAACTGCCACTACTAATGACAATCAGACTTTACAGCTTTCTTCCAGTGTTTCCTATTGTACCAGAGAAACAAAGTACAGAGTGTAATGCAGTTCAGACTGTAAATGTTCCTTAATTATGTATCAGCATAATGTCTTCTTAAGCAAGATAAGATGTCTGAGTGTTTCACATTATGTTTGCAGTTCTCTTTTCTGTGTATCAACCGAACGCTGCCATCTAAACTACGCTATGTTTCTGTGAAGTCTGGAGTTGTTCTGGTATTTCTATGTTCACTTTAGTCTTGCTTCTCTTTCCAGTCAACTAGAATTGCTGTACCTGAGCAACTAGTAACATTTCTAACTAAAACTCAGATAGTTGTCTATGTTCAACTTTGGTTGCCCTCCTCTCACGTAAAATTCTGTTGTCTTTCTTGAAATATTAATTTTTCATTTTATCTTTCTCTGGCTTACTTTGTACCTTTCTAACAATTTCTACAGAGTTTCTTTTGTGTGTTTCTACTCCTTCCTTTTCTTGCTTTTTCTCTTTCTATACCTTCTTTGTGGATGAATATTTCTACAAACAGAAGTTCAGCTGTCATTGTTATATGAACAGTTCACAGATCTATATCTGACCTAAGTGTCCTTAGTGACACCTAAGTGTCAAAACTGACATGTCTTGTTACTTCTGTACCATCCTGTGAACACCCAACTGTGCCTTTAAGTTGCAGTCGATATAAGATGCTTGTTTTAACCTATCCCAACCCAATGATGATTTCTAATTTGCTAACTTGAGACATCTATCCTTGCTTAAATTCAGCCTGCACTACCAGTCTTTGCTATTGGTTTGTTAATTTTCAGACTTTCTTTCAGCTCTGTTTTGTACTGTTTCTTATGGCTGAAGAGATTTCCTGTAAATGTCTGCAGAACTCATTATCCTCCTTCAAAACCTTTTTCTGTGCTTTTAAATCAACCTCTGCCCAAAATTTAGCAGCGCTTTGGGTTGAGATGAGTATCCGTTACAATGACAGTATCAGTTCCATTCTCTGTGAACCCATGTATTTCTTGTCTTGGATTGTAATGTCTCTTGGTAGTAATAAATTTTGTTCTGTCTTTACTGTGGAGCACCTAGGACAATGAATTGCTTGTGCATGACCATAGATCTCATATGCTGTAGTAGTATTTATCACCTCCTTACACTGAATACCAATTTTACGTTATTATTTCATACAACCATCTTGAAATGTGTACAGGTTGCTTGTGAAATTCACAGTTTTAAGTTTTGTTATGCAAAATGCACTAATTTTCACAAGCACCTCAGGAGAGATATCATACTTACGTTTTTTGAATAAGACAATAGGAACATGATGTTTCTTCTTAATGTCAGTGATTCTTCTGGGAAGTTTGTTGTGCAGTATGTGTGATGGTAGCACTAGTTCCATAAAATTGTCCTAAGGACTTTTTTACCCTGCTGCCTTTGATGGTTAGCCTATAATACAAATTTGTGATCTCTCATTAGTACTTGTCCCATAAAAGTCATCTTTTCTGCATTTGAGAGGGAGAGAAAAACACAGTAGTGATGATTAGGTTGGTTGTATACTGAATCCCATCAGGATGCATGTATTGAATAAAGAACTCTAGGACAGTCTAGGAAGTGAAAGGAGAAACAATTCTCCAAATTAAAACCAAACAACAAACAAAAAAACCCCCAAATCATTATGCCCTCTCCTTCCTTAAGAGGGGAGTTGATCTCTTACAAGAATTCTGCAGCATTGTGTGGAGGAGTGGAGATTGATAATGTCTAGACCTAGGGCACAACAAGATGCACACATGCTTAATATCGAAAAATATGGAGAGTGGATAAAGTAAAAGGGTAGTCACAAACTGGAATTGATGTTTAAAAAATAAAGTAAATCTGTGGGTATTTCCATTGTGCCAAAACAAATTCCTGGCAACAGTGCAAGGCAAAGAAATATTTTTGTCTTTCAATCCTCATTAAATACTGGAAGAGATGCAGAAAGATCACCTAACTATAACAGCATTATCCATTGAGGAGAAAGTCATTTGGGGAACTAGCCTGTTGCATTTTTTCATTGCTTCTAGTAGAAGCAGGTAAGAGTAATAATAAGAAACTCAGTCTTCCTTTGAGAGACAATTTAGAGTTTCAACTTTGTGATATATTGTTTAAGTGTCTTCTGGTGAATGGTGTTTTGTGGAAGGAGGCTTTAATTCAGAAAGGTCCGTAGAACACCTACTGAGTTATGTTTTTTGTTGTCAGTTGTCCTTATCTCTCCTTTCTGCTTTATAAAAATCTGTAGAAAGTTTAACTGGACAGGAGAGAGGTATTTTATCTAAAAACGGTTAATCTAACCTTATGTCTGTTTCTTTAACCTGTACATCCATTTATCTAAAATGGGTACATACCCTATTGCTTCATTTTAGTGGGGTTATGCAAATCCTGCTTATTGGTAGGAGAGGGGAATGGAAGGGCTATTACAGTCACCTGCTTCTTTTAGGTTAAAGAGCAATTTGAGAGAATGAAAATCTTACACAGTAAGATTTTCACCTTTCTTCTGCACCAAATTTCAAATTGTAGGTAAAATACTGTTCCTGAACTAATGGGATTTGGTACAACTAGGGAAATTTAAGACTTAAGAAGGAACAAAAGCTATCAGGCTGTGAGCATGCAATATATGAGAGATCACTGGGGTTGATGTTTGTTTGCTTTTTTGTTTTGTTTTGGGTTTTTTTGTCCTTTTTTTTTTTTGTCGTTTTTTGTTTGTTTTTGTGTGTGTTTGTTTGTTTCTTTTTTTTTTTTTTTTTTCGTAAATTTAGGGTTGCTTTGACCTTTTGATATGTTGTTTCAGAAATCCTAGTGTTGTTAACACATTTACCCTGAAACAGCTGCAAGGACATTCAGTAGTTTGGCGTGGTTTTTTCGTAATATAACTGTAGACAACCTTTCCTATATGAGGTACTGTTTCCTTCCAATTGGGAACATAACTTTAGCTCTAGTTTTAAAAAGAATTTGTGGCTTAAGCAATCTAACAAATCTTGGCGTGCTTGAAGTTCATTGTAATTTTACTGTGTATAGAAATCCTTCCAAGGAAAAAGCTCCACAAAGTAAAAAATCCCAGTCTGCCTTTCTCATGTGACTTGTTCATGCCTATATAAAATGACTTAATATCTAACTTCGTGCACTGCTTTTATTTTTCATTGCTTAGTTCTCTAAATGCTGTTATTTGAGAGAATTGTTTTGCCTGTTGGTGATTCCATTACAAATAAACTGTGACTTGGAAAACTATCAGCAGGAAGTTATCAAGAGTTTTCTGTATGCCCACGATAATTGTGAACAGAAAATATGTAGTAATGAAGAAGAGAATCTTTGTCAGGTAGTAGTCTCATCTATTTAAGCAAGAAATATTTGGTTTCAAGTGGAGTATAATTATGGAGAACACTAAGCTGACTGGTAGTTTTGGTGTGTATGCACAAAATCTGAAGAAAGACTTTATTAGCGTCAGTTGATAAACTACACTTGTATAGAATTTATTTATTTTTTTTTCCTACAAGACTCCTAAACTACTTTCCTAGGATCTGTAGCTATGAGTTTTGAGTACTTTTGAAACCCAATAATGAGGTGATTTGAGGTTAAATGTTCTCAAAACAGTAATAGATTAATTTAGGATAGCAAAAGGCTGGTAAAATGTCATGCTAAAAAAATTGGATCATTTCAGTACAATAAAAGCTTTCTATTACCTGAACTATTCAGGACATTTTTCATGTTTGAATAACATGATGCCTTGGTTTGGTAATAATCCTAACCATTTATTGTTTTGTTACTCTTCCCTTTGCACTCCCTTCCCTTTTTCAACTTTCTCTTTCAGCTAATCTTTAATATTTTGTTGTTGTTGTTTTAAAAGGGCAAGGATAAAGGTGGAGAAAAGACATTTTCTTTTTTTATCTCTTTTCCTCTTCCAAATAGTACTGTAATTGTTTGGCTAGAAAATAAAAACATGTGTTTGTTGTTACTGCTGTAGGTTTTCAAATTCTATTATGCCATTCCAGTGTATAAAAACCAAATCTCAACATTCTTACTGACTAAATATTGGCAGTACTGTCTGTATGCAGATGCTGGAAGGAGATCTGGAATAGATTATCAACTAGACTTTTAGAAATAAATAGAGCATGCACCATTGATATTTCATATAAAAGTGAATATTTTATGTTGGCATCTTGAACAACTTAAAAACTTTTCTAGATATAGAAGTCAAGGTGTGAGAATGTTTTGCTTTATCTACTTATTACTACTAGTAATTGACTTATGTGTGCCGAAACACTGTCCTAAATTCTGTCACGCTTTCTTCCAGCTGAACAGGACTAACAGCAGACTCCTTTTTCTGAAATGCGGCAGAATTTCTTTCTTTGTGTAGGGATAACAGCAACATCCCACTTGCTTGTGAAGAGGAGAAGGGATAGGAAGTTTGAGTTACTTGAATGCCATTCGTGCACCTACTTGATTAGCAAATTCTGCTCCCAACGTCTTTTTGCTCTCCCTGAGCTGTGGGACATTGGGACGGTGCCCTCAAAACAGTGGATTTTTGGGAATTTAATGTGAAATAACTCTAATTTCTAAGAGTGGTTTCAAACTCTTGACAGGCTGCATTATGTTTGCTTCAATCGAATTTTAAGTTACCATATTTTCTTTAAAAAACATTCCAGTGAAGCTCTACTTTATAACTCTAGTCTTGTGCTCTTTTGCTCTGCCTTCAGGCTATTAAAATTTACCTATTGCTACCTCACTTAATGTAGTACAGTTGTTTTTACTAGTGAATACACATTTCTAGACCAGTTGGGAAGTTTGACTGCTTCAACAAATGTGGTCTTGCACTCTTGATGTGTATATACCCTCTAGGTTAGTACTAGCATCCACTGAAAAAGTCGTATTTGGTAGAGCTTTGTATACTATTTGCAAATGACAAAATGGTATGTGATGCAATACAGAGTGAAGTTCTGAGACATATTTCAAGTTTCAGTGAAGTTGAAGCAGACAGATGGGTTTGTGCTGCAAGTTTTTCAGTGTTTGATCTTCTGTCCTTTGACTCCACATATTCTAGTATTTGCAAACTGAATTAGTGAAGTGTCAAATGAGGGCATTAAAAAGAAACCCCGGTGTCCCAAAAAATAACTGAATTTATTGTTGGTTATAGAATGGTAGTTATCAGGCTTTCTTATTGAAGTTTGTTATTTGTGCTAAGTTTATTATATCTTCATCAAGTCAGCACAAATTGTAGCTTATTTGCCTCTTGCAATATGAATGACTGAACTCTGTGCAAGTTATTGTTGCATAATTTTGAAAGTGTGTCATTTGGTGAACAATAAAGAATTGAGGGAATTTTAAAGCATTAAAAGGAAACATTTAAGAAACAAGAAATACAGGAAATTATTTTTCATTACTATTACAGAAACAGTTTGAAGAAAGTGTAAGCCCATTATGTTCTGAATCCTGTAACACTACAATAGGTTGTTGATTAAATTTAAACTAGATTTGAGTTGCATTGTTAATTATTTCAAGTTTTAAAGCTTATTCTGAGTATAACTTCTCTATTCTCTAAAACTCTTTCTGAAGAGTATAAAGTTAACAACATGCACTTAATGACTCAGTGAGCTCAGGCATAAACTTGAAGCACACAAAACCTTGTGAATGTCTATGTATACAGTCTTCCCTCATGGTAAAAGTTTTAAGTCCAGAGTAGATTAACACTTCAAAAAGATTAGAATTGTTGAGAGTCAGGCTGCCTAGTTGTCCCTGGTAAATCTGTCTGTCTTTCTCAGGCTGTTATCTGGCATGAAGAAATAACGGTTTGGGAATGATGCACAATTGGGAAAATTGGGTCTTTTTAACTTTTGAAGAGAATACTGAGTTTAAAATAAAACTGTGTATGTACAGACATATTAAGTCAGAAAGAAGAACTAAGTTTCTAAAAATATCCCATTTATTAATTTCCAAATAGACTTACTTTAAGTGTGTTCACCTGAACAGCTGCAGTATTGTGAAGAGATACTTATGTTGCACCTGAATGATAAAAAGCTAGAGTCCCTTAGCTTATATAGATGAAAAGAGTATCAGATGAAAGTGGCATAAATCATGACTGAATTTTCTGGATAAAGATCCCTGTGAAAAGAGATTTCTGGGAAGATTTTCTTTCTCTCCCGTCGTCGTCCCTCTCTCCCATCATCGTTCCTGTTCTCTCACTGAGTTTTTGAGTTAGGAGAAATGCATATCTATAAGGGTGAAGCCTCAACTGTAAACTTAAACATGCCTGTGTTAAGAAGAAAAGTAGACTTACATAATGCAAACCTTTTAATCTGAAAAGTGCTGTAAACCTCTTATTTGAGAAATATTTACTGCCATCTGTGTATATCACAACCTTTATTTTGTGACAAGTTTTCTTGCGTTTTCTTTTTCCTGATATATTTGTATTGTGTAGCACCTGTTCAGCCCAAATTTATTGGATTTCATCTCTGCTGTTGTAACAGAATTATTAGCTAAAAATCCTAATATCATTACTTGCCTTGCACTATACCTTTCAACATATTTTGTACAATCTGGTAGTCTTTCAAGTGAAAGTGAGGGCAGCATTTGGCTTGCAGAGTCTATAGTATTAGTGATAAATTGGCTGGAAAGTACTAAGCTTGGACCCTGAAAGTCTAAGCTGATGTGAAGCTGTAACTTAAGTGTAAACAGTGGAAGTTTGACATGTAACCATTGATGCCATTAAATATGGATATATTGAAAAATTTTAATTTATTTTTTGTAGTGGAACCAAATTTATTGATTTACCTGTACCATTACTAGGTTCCCTGCTGCTAAAACTAGGAGGTAGGGATAAACAATGGAGAAAAACGTACAAAAGTGTTCTCCGAAACTGTAGATTTCTGGCAACTTATGCTATATGGATATAGCCTCACCTGGAGTCCTGTGGGCAGTTCTGAGCACCACAATATAAAAAAAAGATACAAAGCTACTGGAGAGTGTCCAGAGGAGGGACAGCAAGTTGGTGAAGGTTTTGAAGGGCAAGCCGTATGAGGAGCGGCTAAAGTCACTGGGTTTGTTCAAGCCTGGAGAAGAGGAGACTGAGAGGAGACCTCATGGCGGCTACAGCTTCCTCACAAGGGGAGGAGGAGGGGCAGGTGCTGATCTCTTCTCTCTGGTGACCAACGACAGAACCCGAGAGAATGTCAGGAAGATGTGCCAGGGGAGTTTTAGGTTGGACATTAGGAAAAGGTTCTTCACCCAGAGAGTGCTGGAGCACTGGAGCAGGCTCCCCAGGAAGGTGTCACGGCCCCAACCCTGACAGTGTTCAAGAAGAGACTGGACAAGCCCTCAGACACATGGTGTGAACTGTGGGGTTGTCCTGTGCAGGGACAGGAGTTGGACTCGATGATCCTTGTGGGTCCCTTCCAACTCAGGACATTCTATGATTCTATGACAAATGTGGAGTTACACATTGGCATTCAAGGAGAAAATGGCTGTATTTCATGAGTAAATGGGAAATCTGAAATTTGCCAAAGATCAGTCTGAAATAATGTTCTATATTCCAGGTTTAGGTATATTGAAGCTTAGTTTATATTATCTACTATTCCTTTTAAATGTTGCTATTATGCGGTCCTCTGTATAAATTGGTTAAGTGGCAAGTTTCATTCTGTACTTGCCATTTATGAACTGACCTCTCAAAGATAATGACTTGTAGAAGAATAATAACTCACTGTAGTAGCTATGACTGCTACTCAAAATGGTAGAGTCTGCAGCCTATCAAAAGAGAGGACTTTGACAGAAAATCTGAGGTTGAATCTTTTAAAATTAATATGTAACTTTCTGAAATAAATGAAAATTATTTAAAAATTACTTTAGTACTTTAATAACATCATTTATTAGTGTTCTTGAAAGCCTTTACACTTCGTAAATAAATACTTCATAAATATTTTTTTATATGAGCATACTAATTTTTTCTGGTATTTTACATGATCTAAAAGCTTTAAAGAGAGAATAATCAGGAAACTTATTATTTCATTAGTCTTACAAGTATTGTCTTTTGTAAATAACTCAAGCTAATACCAGATTGCTGTTTACAGATGAAGCAATCTTCAATCAAATCTCAGTTTGCATGCACATATAAAAATGAGTTGAATGAAAGAAATGGTCAGCAATTCCTCAGCAATAACCTAATTCCAACCTGCATGCATCCTGCACCAAGGAGACATTTAAAAGCTGAATATCTCACAGGTGAGCTGTAGTAGGTTCGAATAAGTAAATGTGATACTAATATTTCTAATTATTCAAATATATCAAATAAGGCTTTAGTAAAACTCAAATGTAAATGTTTTCAAGAAAAAATTAGACATCTCATTGCTCTGTGTATGCTATGATCAGTTAAATGTATTTGCATTAAAATTGCAATACTAATGCTTTGAAAATATCAGTCTGAAAAATACATATTGATGTTATCTTGAGGTAAAAAAGATGCATTTTACATACATAATGTTACTTGTTTTACAAAAGTAAGCTGAGTGAAATTTGTGTTTTTGCCGTTAATGAAGGGAAAAAATGGATTTACTCCTCTATAAACCATATCATATGTATAATTTATAGGGGCTTTAAGCATCTTTTCCAATATCTTAAAGTTATAAATCCAATTCTAAGTAAAGCTGCTATTGGATGTTTTTAAGCAGTGTCATTTTAAATTGGTAGTACACTTATGAACACATAGCAAATGTAACTGCAATGACCAGCAAAGGATTTTTTTACTGATAAAACACTAGTTTGGATTTAAAATAATCACATGCTGGTTCTATGATAGAAAAAAAGATGAATAATCCCAGGTAACTTTTTATTTTTTCACATATAATTTTGATATTCTTACATGACAGAAGGTATGAATTCAAGTCTCGATGTACCAGTGCTTGGAACTATTTCTGAAAATGTTCAGCAGACTAGAAGTTTTACAGAAATGAGAAAGCTGAGTTGTCAGCCAAGAAACAAGAATTCCAAGAATGAACAGATGGACTTGAATAATGACAAAGTAATCTGTGGTAAGGAAAATGAACCATTTTTGAAAAAAAAAGCTAAAAGACCTAAGACTTCAAACAACCCTCGGGAGGAGTTGGACAGCAAAATCAGTGCAAAAAGAAAACGCAGCAAAACCTCAAGCAAGAATAAATTGATTGCTGGTCAGGCAAAATTAACTGATTTTTTTCATCTATAAGTTTTTATTTTGACATACACGGTACACTGACTGGTTCAGAAGCTGTAAAATTTTGCAAGGAAAAGGTGCAATTTATTAATTGCTTCCTTTCGTACTCAAATAAGTGGAAGTAGCTTGTGTGTAATAAAACAAATACTTACAAGTCTGGATTATGCTGAAGTACTTTATTTTTTGATAACAATACAATGTTAGTAATTACAGCTATGTTATTTTTTGGTAGTGAATTATGTTTCCCTCTACAGTGTGATGGCAATGTATTTTTGGATGCATATATATAGCCACACTAGAACACAGGAACTTCAAATTACATTAAATTCATAATAAAATGTTTAATCTTCAAAGAAGGTCACATAGATCAGTAGTTTTCAGACTTGCCAACAAGGTCGATAGACTCTTCCCAGCATACACCTGAGAGCTACAGGAAAAAAATCTGAAAGTTTAAGTCATCCGAGAACTAGAATTCTTAATGGCCTCTGAAAATAATTTAACAAATGCTTCCTCCACTGTGGACTGAATATAATAGATGTAAAGTGGAAATCCAAGATTTCTTCAGCCTTAGGACATCCCAAAGATGACATGGGTTTTTTTTATATGAATCTTTATTAAATTGCTATATAGAAATTGCAATTCTTTACCTGAATTAAATAATTTTTGTGTAAAAGTGAAAATATACTTACTGTCAAAATCTCTTCTTCCTATAGGGAATTTAACTGAATCTTCTTCATCTGCAGTTTCTCTTTCCTGTATTGATTCAATATTTTGAATTTCAGTGTCAGCTGGAAGAGCCATGGCTCCCTTCAGTGCAAGATAAGGTAGTTGCTTTCTACCTAAGTTGATTGGCATAACATGATTTAAGAAATCACGTCTTGAACCTGTGTCCTGTTTTAAGGGAAAATAAGAGTAACAGTTTGAAGTCAGTTATGTTCACTTTTTGTACTTGACTTTTCATACTTCATAGTTAGCAGTGCAAGTATTTTATCTTTCAAGATGCCAATTTAAAAGTAATGGCTGAAATGGTTTTATGGTAAAGAACATGAGAAAATAATGAGTCTTCTATTTGGTGGACTTAAAAACCTGTTGCTGCATATGGGATGTGCTGAATCAAACATAAATATAGGCTTTTCCTCCCACAAGTTTTGGCTGCATATTGTTCTATAAGGATCAGGTTTCTTTTATTCAACTGTCAAAGTTACGCATTTTAAAATCTTGGAATTAGATAATTGCAACTGAAAATTTGTTCTTGACTATAGTGTGCTAAACTGATATTTTGTATATTCACCAGGTTATTGTATTAAGTTAATGTACTTGTTTTCTAAGGGGTTATAAAGAGAATGTCCATTTTACAGTCAAGCCAAAATGTAAAACTTAAAACTCACCAAAAACTTCATGTTTCTGTCATCCTCTTCATCCAAAGCACTGCTGTCTTCAGTCATATAATGCTTCAGCAAAGGTATAGCAACTCTGTTCACAGCTCTATCTCTATTTTGAAGAGATTTTCCTAGATTGAATGTGGTTAGCAACATATCTTCATCTTCTATCTTTTGCAGAGATTTTGAAACTGAGAGTAGAAAACCTTGAGAAAAAAGAGCGAGAGAGAGAATTAACATGTATGATGAGATACACATTCTTAGTTACTTAATGCTTGCATAGAAATTAAACAGTTTTAAAATGTTAAGAAAGCTTTTCCAGTTGTAAATGAGTATGTTCTCCTTCTGTGTCCACTTTATATATTTTACAGATTGAATGGAAACCACTTCAATGGCTGAGTTAACTCTTTTAATATGACTCATATTAAGGAGTAATCTTTTCTATAATCCTTCTAAT
This sequence comes from Patagioenas fasciata, assembly GCF_037038585.1. NCBI lineage: Eukaryota > Metazoa > Chordata > Aves > Columbiformes > Columbidae > Patagioenas > Patagioenas fasciata. Next base: position 152,531,320 of record NC_092520.1, on the reverse strand, counting down.
CCCATCTGTTGTTTAGAACTACTTAAACATTTCTTTAGCATGGATAATTTGTTTCTTTGTATGCTTTTAGAACAGCACAGATTAGTTCCTTTTGATGGATCAGTGTAACAAAGTTCCCAGAAGAAGCAATGTCCATTTGTGTTGTTTATAAAGCCTTACCTCCTGTTGAGGCAATTTAAAGAAAAGGAACTAATCTATCTAAGCAAGTAGGGCTACTGTAAAGACATGATCTATCATCGTTTTTGATTAAAACTGATTCATGAAAGAGTTGAAAAGCGTAAAATTTAACAATAGCTTAGACTACTACTGTTTTACAGCTGAAATAATTAAGTTGTTTTTTGATGTCTGTTATAGCAGGTTACATTATTCAGAACTTATATCTAGAAATCTTTATTATTACATTACCCAAGTAATCATATTTGTCTGCATTTTCTTTGTGAAAATGGACCTTTCCCAGCTACAAGTGTAATATATTCGGATATGTGTGCTAAGAACATAGAAAGAAAATTTAAAGTCATTCATTTATTTTGAAATCTTTGAAGTCTACCTATTACTCTGTGAAAGGAAATGTAGGAATTTCTACATAACATTTTTTTTAACCTTATCTGGAAAGCAAATGGGGCCAGCTCAAATTCAGCTAATCTCTTAATGTCAGTGATTCAAGCCACTCATTCAGTGGCTGTGTACCTCTTAGATAGTTCCCATCTCTTAATTCCATGTTTGTTTTAATGTTTAGGCTTGCGCAGGGAAGCAAATATCCTCCTAGTCAAGACAAACCACTAGGGAGTTGACAAAGAACCCGACTTAAGCAGAAAGAGCACTGCTTCCCCCTTGTTTTCCTCCCTCACTCTCCATTTTGCTTTTCCTGCTTTTTCTCTGTAGTGTTATAGACTAGGAACAAAGTGTAGATTTTTAGTAGCAAAAGTGATTTTGTACGATTTTTTTTTTCTTTTACTGATGTGGTATGAAGGAGAAAGTAAGTTTCCTATTTAATAGTCTAGACAAGTCTACAATACATCAATTGTAGTAATGGGTGGCAAGTATACGTTTTGTCTTTAAACCTGTTACAAGAAGTCAAAGGAAGGAATATGAGCGCTGCTGAGAGATGTCACAGAGTCTTAGGGAAGTATGGAAGAGTAGTAACAATTCCTGCTGAAACAGGCAGTGATACAACACTAATCCATGGACTGAGAATGTTATGTAGAAGAGCTGACCAGCACTGTTGGAACTGAGGGTTTTTTAGTCGCTACTCACTGCTAAACTTCATGGAAAAGTAAACTGCCTTGCCAAAGTAACTTCTTAATAAGAAGTTTCATGGGAAAGTATCTCTTGCCGGACTAAGCATATCTTAATTAAAAGACATTTTGGGTATACTAACTTTCCCCAAATGAGGAAAGTGCATTTAATGCTTTCCTTGTAGACCATCTCTGACAAATTGAATTATTGCTTCTCATTCTTTACATTTTCTTGCTTTGGAGATTGTACTTGCCTCTGGGCAATTGAAGTGGTTTCTTTACTTTGATTTTGGTTGCCTGGCTACAGAGAAGACAAATTTGAAAGTCAATTGTATATGGTTTTGCACTTCTCATCCAACCTCTATTTACTGATTTGTATTCTTCCCTCGCATTCAGTATTTGAACAGCTTTGTTCAATTAATAAAACAAAGGTCATGTATGATCTCTAATGGTACTCTTCATTTAGCTCAGCCTAGGCAGAACAGGAGGAGTGTTTTAGAGTTTTCTCTTTATATGTTGATATATGCATTAAGAGTTGGGGAACAAGCTATCCACCCAATAATTGTATATGTGGCAAGAGTTTCTGTTTATCTGAAGCTATGGTACCCACAGGTGTGCAGCCTGTATCACACATGGCTTGCTTTCAGATGTTATCTTTCATTTTAGTACAAAGCACAGTTAAAATAAGAACTGACCTGGATCAACTGGAAATACCATCCACAGTGTCTCTTTAGTTTTCTACTGTGTCTATAAGCTGATGTCTACAGAAGAAAGTAAGTTCAGAGCGAACTTATAGTACTCTCCCAGTATCCTCTAGCGTTTCTTGAACTGGCCGTTAATTTTAAAGCACTGTTAAAGATCTGAGGTCATTCTAATGATGATTAGTAAAACCTCCTAATTACACTGTTAAGAAATCAATAGCGTATGTCTACAAATTCAGTGAATTTTCTGCCAGTTCAGAGCAGTGTACAACAGTTGTAGACCTGCAGATTTGCAATGCACTGTGTAAATCTCTTCGTAATGCCTTTGAGAATCCTGCCACTCTGATGTTTACATTTTTTCCTTTTCATCTTGAAACTTTAAATTTTAGTAAAAATGTAAAATGTTTTAATATACTAGCTTCTACATTCTATAGTTAATCAAATTGGCGTTTTATTTTTATAGTAATTAATAACCTAGTGCTTCTTACAGAGCAAAAGAAACCTTTTTTGAGAAACTCTTTGCTTCTATGTTGCGTCTTGTTACAATGAAATATGAACTCCTAACATCTGAAATCTGATGTGGTATATGTGAGTAAACAAAATCTAGGTGATAATGTGCCTGGAATTTTTCTCGCAGTCATTTTGAATTCTAGGCATGAGTTATGAAACAACTGTAATAACTTTATTTGGTGTTGTAACTACTGCAATTGTTACATACAAGTGTTTGAGCCTAATGCCTAGTATTGACTGAACAGTGAATAAAGCAGCTCTATCTTACATAAAAGTCAAACTTGCTTTTTTTCAATATTATAAAAACTGAAAAGCTTCACAATGCAAGAAACTACTTAAGCAACCTTAGCAAATAATTTTAGTGAATCTTAAAAGAGCACAGAAATAATCCACGATACAGGGCAGTGAATACTATTGTTGATACACAATGATTGTAATACTGACCATGGTTTGCATTTGAGAGGAGCAACAGTTATTCTATTTGCAACTTTATGTGACAGGAGTCTGGGTGAGGTCAAGGAATGTTATTACCAATATTGTCACAGGTCTCATCCATAAATTCTACTGATGTTTTATTTTTGTTCTACACATCAGTAGAGATTTTCTTTGTGAGCTGAATTGTCTGGGTCTGTTTGCCTGATGAGAGTTGACATACTCCTTTTCACAGACCAGGTGTACAATAAATCGGCACTTTGTAAAAATCCAAACATTGAGTTGTTTATTACCTGATTTTTTTTTATCAATAATGTTAAATTTTTAGTGTGTGTTTTTGTTTTTTACATTTCATTCACTTTTTAAAAGAATTGCATTTTTATCTGAGTTGTTTCTACCAAAGTTTTGTTCTTATGACAGAATATAATCCTCAGTTTTTAGAAATCTTGTTTCTTGTGAAGCAGTAAGTAACGTTGCATTATGAGTCCACAAAGTATTTTTACACCACTTTGGATGTGAGGTACATTCTTCAGACATGCTATTTTGTAAGTAATTCTTGAAATGAAAACAAAGGTCAGAGGTGCTTACAGGAAGCTGTGACGCCTAAAAAGAACATAGAAATGCTGTGCTATGCTTTTTATGTGGCAAGCTGAGCCATATACCTGAGGTGTAGGTCTGGGTTTCTCCCCCTGGACCCTAGCCAGAGAAATCGGGTATCTTTTCATTCTGTTATTGTGAAGTAAAATTTAAAACCTAGAAAGGGCCCATCTCATATTCTCTCTTTTGTTTGCCGTACCAGTCCTTGATACTGACTATTCTACTGTTTCCTCCTGCCATTCATATGATATAAGCACTGTGGTTTACAGAACCTTATAATATTTGTGACCTCTTAATTGCAGCAGTAGAATATTATTGCAATGCTTGTGATTGTTATCTGAGATTTAGGAGTGATATTATTATTTTGTGAGTATTGTAATCTTGCAATGCTTTTTCTTTATTATTATGTAAGCCAGTAAACTAGCTAAATTGTACCTGCTCCTGTTATATCAATTATAGTTGGGTCTTTTTCATCACAATCATGTGAACTTTTATATGTTTGAGACATTTGTCTCACAGGCTCTAAGGAAGGGGAGTTGCAGGCCATTAATCATACGGTTTATACACTGTATTACCTTTGTCTGCAGATGAGACTGTGGTACCACTGATACTCAAAAGTACAGCCAGATACTTACGAAAGTTTTCAAGACTTGCTGTACAGAACGTCAGTCACACTGGAGATCCCAATGGAAGCTGTCCAGAAGAAATCACTTAAGGTTCTGGATATATTATGTACCTTCATGCCAGCATGCCTCGTAGTTCTCATATATGAGCGCCTGTTGGAGTCAGCCAAATTACTCTGGAAGACATCTGCTTCTTTAGTGTTGACAATCCAGATGGGTGGATTGTTGTTATGCAGTGCTTTCAGCAAGCTTTGAACAAGTCTATAAACACAGGCACCAGGGTTGCTGACTGTGGCAGCAGTCCACTAGAGAGATGAACACCAAGGTCTACAAAGATCAATGCCATAAGATAAAGAGTTACACAAAAATTTAGTTACTTTAAAGGCAGAAATTTTTTTCCTTCGAAATATCTCATTCTGGTTATGAGCTAATGCTTTTTAATCAGGGATGTCTTTCATGGAAGATAGTGTTCTTGTCAGTGAAATATAAAGAATTATTTGCATTGATATAGAATCATAAAAGATTTGCCTTATCCAGAGTTATATTTCGTTAGACTCAGTTAAATTCCCAGTAAAAAATTAAAATAGTTAGCTTAGCATATTCCTGTGTTTAGTGCTTGTTTGACATCCCTCATATTTTGATATTAAGTGTAATTTTGCCCAAAGGCAAGCAACATCAGCTATCTTTTCTGTGAAATGTACTGCTGCAATGACTTTTGCCAAACATGGACTTCTACTTCGTCATACATTTAGATACCAAGTTTAGGATTAAATGTTGTTTGCAGCTGAAATTGCTCTGTCTCACCATTTTGGGGGCTGCTCTCTGCCATTCATAGTTACATTCAAATTGTTTCACATTCAAAGAGTAATTACTTGCTGACATTACGTCTGATTCTCTGAGATGTTTTCAGCATGCGTCCCATAACATACTGTTTCCATTTCTGCTGACCCTGGCTGCTATGGACATAGATTTGTATGTGACTTTTAAAGGAGCAAGGGTTCCTTGCCCTTTATGCTATACACATGAATATGAGGCAGCTGAGTACACATGATATTTATATAAGAGTTGTTGTTGTTGTTATTATTATTATTATTAGTGGTACATACACACAAATAGAACCAATATAGATTACAGCTTCAGCTGGATGAGTCATAGCTGCTTTGCATGGGTAGTGATTCTTTTTTGGCTATATAGTGATTTGCCAGTGTTGTTCTACTTAGGATCTGAACTCAGAGATTGATTTTTGTTCGTCACCATCTACTGAACTCATGTTTACAGTATCACAGTTCACACCAGCTTGCCATTCAAAATAATGGGCCTATTGGAAGAACAACAAATGTTTACAAAATTATCAAAATCTCCAGCACTGTCTTTATTACTATATAGGGATTGTTAAATCTCTTCTGTGTTTTTGACCTATGTTTTTCTTGAACAAAATGGAAGACAGAGATCGCATTTACCCATTGCTTACCCAAGCCTAATTCAAAATTTTTTGGAAACTTAAGCTACTAATTATTTCACAGATTTCATGCTTAAAAATTGCTGTTTAATGAAATTAAATTGGCTATTAGCTGTAATTGGTTGCCTATCTGTTGATTCAGAGATGCCATCTATAATTACAATAATTAATTTTAAATAAGCATGCTAGGTAATTCCTGGCAAGGAACGATCAGGTTTTAAGATTGGATTTTAGCATTAAAAAAAAATATCTATAAATTTCTGCCTGCTAGAAGGGCAGCACAGCAGGTCACAAGCAGTCCAGGAGACATCTGGAATTCACCGATTATGAGTTCTTGGTGCAGGCTCACTTAAAAGCTGATGAAGGGAGAGAAGCACTCTGGACCTGGTACCAATAATTGGTAAATGGATGTAGAAAGTGACCCGGCTGTGGCTGCAGTGACTATGAAATGGTGGAGTTCAGGATCCTGAGAGAAGAGAACAGAGCAAATAGCGTCACCGCTTTGAATTTCAGAAGAACAAACTTTGCTCTGCTTAGAGTTCTACTTCGGCAAAATCCATGGAATGAAGGCCCGGAGAGATGAAGGGTCCAGGATTGCAGGGTCACCTCCTCTAAACTCAAGATTTGTCCATCTGAAACTCAAGGCAAGGTGACAGGAGGCCTGTGTTGATCAACAAGAAGCTCCTGACAAAACTCAAACACATTCACAAGGGATGTGGAAGCTGAGACAGGTAACCTGTGAGACTATAGACACGCACTCACTGAGTGTGTTGGACTACCTTATTAAAAACAAAGATCAGATGGAATTAAATCTGGTGAGGGGTGCGAAGGGCGAAAATGAGTTCTACTGCCCTATCAGCAGATAAAGGAAGAATTTGTAAAATGTAATACAAGACTTTTGAATATGATGACATTATATTTATTGGTGGCAAATGATGGAGAGCTGTATAGTCATTGGTGGAAAGTAATGGAGTGGAGAGTCATTTTTCTCTTCATATTTAATAAATAGGCAACAAGCGTGTATTTATTACATTCCATAGGGTTTTTAAGCATGAATAGAAACAGATGTTGGAGACAATACAGAGAGGTCAACTCATATGATATAATTCCACGCCTCTTGACAGTTCTGTACAAAGAATATGACCTACTTCAGAATCTGACTTTCTGATTTATGTGTAATATAGAATATTTGTTCTAAACTGTATGTATATGTTATCAAAGTCATGGAGTAATATATGAAGAACTGTGTGGTAGGACATGAAGATGTCCAGAGTAGATGCCAAGCTGGTTCATTTGCCTTCTCCTCAAATACGTAAGTTGAAACAGAAAAATAATGTATCTTACCATTACTTTGATATTTTTATAGTAAACTGGTGCTTAAGAACACTTATGTATGGGTCCTTATTTAGTACTCTCCTTACATCATCATTTCTGATTAAATAATCTCTTGAATATTTTTGTAGATGAAGTCATAGATAATCTTAAAAGCCAACAGTGTTTTGATGTTAAAAAATGTGTCAATTGCAATCATCTGTATTTTTTCCTGTTGTGGAATTTGCTTTCATAAACAGGCAAACATTTCTAGAATGGTAAGGAAATTGTTTATCATCAGCATACTAAAATGGGTGCAAAAGCTAAACAGTTACATGACATTGATTATATTGAATAAGATTGTCGCTGCAATATTTCCCACATGATGATGGTGCAAAATCATGCTTCCGATGACGTACTTAATTGCAGTCCTTTAAGTGCTTTTTCATTAGAAATACACAAGCTCTACATTTTGCTAGGTATTGCCATTAAGTTAACATATTTTTATGAGAGCTGAGGTGCTTAATGAAATATTGGTCTTTATTATCAATTGAAGCTTATGTAACATTTTCTTCCCACTTTAAACACTGAATTGTTACTTATTGTAACATCATTTAGAGATGAAGCTTGTTAAATCAGTAAGCATTTTATCAACCAAAAGAGATCACTGAAGTTAAATTTATAATTGGACTTAGACGTATACATGTTGTAGGAAACAGCAGAATTTGGTCATCAGCTAGGATAGAGAAAATACAGTCAAATACAAAGAAGGTTGTTTTTATATCAGAAATAATTGTTAATGAGAGTTTTAAATATAAAGGTAAGAAATTTATGTTAATGATGTATGACATAGTTTTTTTTTTTTGGAAAGCATGATATATGTTGAACTAAGCCTGCAAATGAAAATGTAGTGTTTTGTTACCTGTGTGTATGTGCCTATGATTACAATAGTTTCAAAACATCGTGGGTCTTTGTCACACAGAAATTTCATTTGTGGGAGGTTGAGGTCTTATGCTCTCACATATATGAAATCCATGACATGTATATTATAAAGTGTTATTGAATACATTCTGTATATACAATCTGCTATAGAACAATTGTTTTTAGAATTAAAAAGTCTGAATAGAACTTTCTGGCATTCCTTGGTCAAAACTAGCCAAAATATTTAGTTACTAGTAGTCCAAAAGAGCTCATAGGTAGAACAGAATGAATATAAATGCAAAACTCTTCTGGTATTGACTAGCAATAGCTATTCATGAAAGTAAAAATATCTGTATAAACGTATACATAGACAGAAACATAGTAAAGTTTGTTACCTTTGAGTATTCTGGGACTGGGAAGTGGGTCTCATTGAGATCTTCGCATTGACTTGACATTTCCAGCTTAGCCAGACCACAAAATATATGATCTTACATGTTAAAATGTCACAAAATTAAATTTAAGTGTTGCTGACATATGACTGAATAGAACTCAGCCTAGAGCTGGAGTATATAAGCAAAAATTCACAGGGAGAAGCTTAAATATTTCTCTGTCAAGTTATTTGTAATACTAATAATAACAGTTACTACTATTAGTTACTGGCTTGTGGAATCCACAAATGCTAGGCATTTGAGTCTTGGCAAAGGGTGACAAAAGGTAGGTAGTGCAGTCAAAGATCAATAATAATAAATTTTGCAATATTACATCACTTTTAAGTGTCTAGCAATACCGTATCTCAGGGACAACTGTCTGCCTTTATAAAAGAAGAGTAAGAAAGTCAGCTATGTACGTCAATATTAATTCTAACTGTGAGCTCTCTCGTTTCCGAGAGAAAAGGGATTTGGTTGCTACTCTGGGCAGAAGAACATAGGTCCTTGAATGCTTCCAAAGGGATAGTCTAGAAGATCAGTACTGCCAGCTGGTGAAGATGGAAGGCGTCAAGTCAACAGACTGTAAGACTGGTCTTTGATTTAGAGGTGGTCGTAGGTCCTGTTGATGGCAAAAGAGAGTGCTGTGAACTAAATGTACCTTTTCCCTTTCAGCCTGATCATATGCTGTGTCCTGCTTGGAGAAGGGTGCTCATGTGTTTTGCTTGTTTGAGTAAGAGTGGTTCCCTTTGTTACTGCTAAATATTTGTGTTTGTTTGTGCCAGAGACTCTCTCTACTTACTGATTGTATATTTTACCTGCATGTCTAGCATCACTTCTGCAACTGAAAAGAGAGTCGTTGCTCCTCTTTTCTTCACCTTCACAAAAATTATCATCCTCATTCATTTTCCTGTAAGCATTTCTTAAGACATAGTTTGTTTTTTAATTGTGTGTTCTTTCCTAAGATGCATAGTCTGTAAATTAAACCCAAGCATGTTTATTAGCTCCAGTATCAATGGAACTGTATCTTGTTTAATGATATTCTGTCTGTAGAACCTATGAAAGGAATGCAGTGTTTGAATCTATATTGAGTTGAAAATGGAAGATAACTCTGGTAGTTCACAGAAAGTGGCTCTGTGCTTTTGGGAATAAGTGAGATATCAGTTCATTCTTTACTATTTAAGTATCAGTTTAATCAGAGGTTCATATAGACATCTATGGTAAATTATGAAGTTTGTTTCTTTAAATTTTCAAAATAGGAAGGAGATTTAATCAGTAGATAATGAATCAACTGTAATGCCTAAAACAAAAAGAAAGTCTATGCAGAATAGATTTTTTCTGTGTTTTTCTCTATAAAGCTTGAGTCAGCATGAAACATGTTATATGCAGTTTTTCATATGGTGCTTCATAGTCATAAAACTAATGAGAGATCATCCCTCTTCACTCTTCACAATCTCCTGTGAACTCTTCAAAAGGTGATACTAAGAGCAAGAAACTGCAACTGCACAGTAGTTGCCTAAGAATCATGTTTAAGCATGACTGACTATATATTCAGCCATTGAAGATATGTGTCCTGGTAACAGAAGAAATAACTGCATCGGTGATTAAGTTCATGCACCCGTATCTGAGAGTGTGACTGGAGCCCAGAATTCGATCTTTGATATAAACAAAAAAATCTTTGTAGTGAAGAGAATAGAAGCTATATTTTTTAATTGTAACAGTTACAACTAGAATTCTACTTTTAATGTTACCCATCTTCTGTAGGTAGGTATGCAAGATGTATTATATTTGATTTTGTATATATTTTACCAGTATGCAACATGCAAAAGTATTCTTTCAAATGTTTTGAACCATTCATTAGCTTTTACAGCTTAATTTTCCTTATATGTGTTATCATTTCTCTATTAGTGTAACATGTTTAATTTATATCCAAAATGGGTGTGCTCTCTCCAGTATAAGATCCTTGCATTCTTCATGAGAAGCATTGCAGTTTGAAGGTTTCCTGATAATTTTTGTCAGGTATTTTGTGTGTAATAAACCTTGTAGAATTCTCTAAGCGATTTCTGTATCTGCTCTAGTAGCTTGTCATTTAGCCAGCATATTTCAAATTCACTTTCAAAAATCTCAAATATATGGGTTAGATTGTTTTAGCTATAGGCTGGTAGCGAAACAGGGTTTTTTATAGTTGCCTATGTATGCTGTATTGGTTTTTAGGTTATAAGGAATAGAGTTTACAAACATTAATTTTTGAAACATAAATTAAAAGAAAATAGAAGGGATTTGGGAGGATAAATTAGGAAATTATAGAACACATTTATTCTTTGTTAATTCATTTGTTTACCACATGATGTGTTTGTAGTTCTTGAAAATATTCTGAGTTTGCAACCATATGGAGAATTTGGTTTTCTAAAATAAAAAAGCAATGAGTAATAATCCAACTGTAGGAGTTTAAGCTGTAAATATAGAAGTTTAAGAGAGGAACTGGAGCTATAGTTACCTAATAAGACAAGCTTTGAGCTAAATCCTGTACCTTCATCCTTTTAATCGGCACTTTCCTGATGTGTGTGGTGATTTGGGATTGGGGTGTGGTAAATAATGTAACTAGATTTTGTGTAACTTATTCATGGGGTTCATTTGTCACTTCCAGAAGTGAAATGTGTTATTTAAGCAGTTAATAAGAAAGTAAAAATAAAGCCTGTCTGAAGCATTCACAGGTATACAGTTACCACGTTTCAACTAGAAAACTTGTTAAAGTGTGACCTGTCCTGTAAAATACATATATATGCAGCCATAAAAATAGCTTTTGTTAAGAATTTATCCTGTGGAAGTGTATTTGTGCTAAGTGCTTCTGAAAGTGAGAGACTACTGGTAGCAGGAATACTATTCATGGAAGGGGTGACAAACAACTGCAACAACTGAGACTCGGTAAATAATCACATTTGCTTCATCTTATTTAGAGAATAAAAGGTGGATTGATGTCAACAAAGCACTTAACCCCGTTTCTAACTTAAGCGTGACAACAGTATAGCCAGTGATTAACTCAAGCAGCTCTTGCATTTTGTAGTACTGGCTCTGTGTTACAATGATTTATACTGTTCTATTGCCATCAAGATCATTAAAACGGTTTTTAAGATCATTGCATATCTGTTGGTCAACTGCTGATGCATAAATGGGGCACATAATGTACTACAGTAGGATTGCCAGTAATATAACATCTCTTTCCCAGTTCTAGTTTGGTGATTGCATGTGTAATCACGGAAATTTAGTGTGATGATGGGGAGTATTAATTATTGTCACTGGCATTTAATTTTACCCTCCAATGAGAATACTATGTTAGTGTAACTCAACTGTACTACAACTCTACACTGATTTGGAAAAAAACCCCTATTCTTTAACAGAATACTGGGGATCAAGTACTTCTCTCTGACAGACACATCTTACTCAGTTCTTAGTTTTATATCTGGCTGGCTCCAGCAACTAAGTAAGAGCATTTGCACTGCATATTTTATATGTGTCTCACCAGACCTAGGTAATTTATTCACCTGTAGATTATTCACTGAGAAACATACTTGTGGCTTAACATAGTATCTAAATAGAAGCTGAATTTATTACCTAACCTTATCTGATCTGCAAATGGGGGTCAAAATTCACAAAATTATTATGATGCTTTTTTCCTTCTACCCCATGATGCAAAAGTCAGGCAATTTATATGCTATTTGTTTTCGATGGAACATCTTTTAGTTTTCCCTGGGTGAAAATGGTACAGCTGACCACAGCTCCTTTGGACATCGTTTCCTATGCTCCCCTGAAGATTATTTTATATAATAGTGAGATGAACAAAAAACACCAACAAACTTGGGTTTGATTGAGAACAAGAAGCATGTTCCAGAAGAAATTAAATGTTCTCTACCCCGAAAAGGAATTTTGAAATTTCTGATCTGTACCTGATGTTTTTTTTTACCCTGACTCCTTAAGGAAATGAGACTTAGGCAATCACTTTGAGTATCTGGATTTTCTAAGAGTGTGTTCTCAGCTTCTGCATCTCTGCCAATTTCAAACAAATTTGTTTGGGCTGTGGAAGAAAAGTAGGGGTCTTGCAGATAAACAACTTCCTATAAGTGTCAGTAAACTAAGTGGTTAGGAGGAGAGACCTGTTCAGTTTCCCAACTGAAAGGCAAACTTCTGTCTCAGTTCATGCTTTCTTAGGCTCTAGGGAATGAATGTGGTTAAGCGTTGCCACTACAGGAAAAACTTTAACTCTTTGTGTTCTTTTGATACCCATTCAAATGCATAAAAGGTATGTTAGCTTTGTGCAGTAGTGTGCCATATGCAAGAATGCCTCTGTTTTCCAAATATTGTATCATATCTATTCAACGTGACAATAGCTTTGGGCATAAAAGTAAACTTTGTTCGCCATTATTTTAGACTTATGTGGAAAGATGTTTATGATACTCTCGGAAATACTGCATTGAATTACACTTATTTCCCAGATTTATATTGGGCTAAAAGAAGTCATTGGCAATTTGCATTTTGAGAGCATTGTTGGTGCAATATGGTGGTGTGAGTCACCATAAGCTTAGTGACATAAAGAATTGCAGCCTGAAGGAAAAAAAAAAAAATATAATTTGCCCAGAGTACTGCATCTGATTTAATATATTATGATCAGAGATTTTAATTGCTTTTTTTATATCTCATTCTTCAAAATATGAATTTAGTACTGGTGAAAGTACTAAACTCGGAGTTTTGAAACAATTCCTGTGTGTCCTTGAACAGACACATCACAGGCAGCAGCAATTTGTGTCTGTGAACAGATGTAACACAGGCAGCAGAATTGTGATCTTCCCCACACTATTCAACTATGTGCTTTGAATATGACTTTGGAACAGCGATGGCAAGCTTCTGGGTTGCATGTTGAAATTGTTGTGTGTTCCCGTTGTCAACACAACAGAAAATTGCTGTTTCGTGCCTTTACTGCTGCTGTGCCAGAGTACGCTTTTCCCTTGCCTGTTGCTCTCATGGGCAATATTAGCAGGTGATCAAAAAGGTTAGTTGTCATTTAACCCTTAGTTCCTTTATGAGGCAAGATAACACTTTAAGGAGTCTGGGCTTATCTCAAGTTCTGACTGACTGATCAACTTACTTGTCAATTTAAGTTTGCTTTTTAGGCAGCCTTGACTGGGGATATAAGAAGTGTAAGCTCCAGTGCTTTCTGATACACAGAGATCCTTCAGAATTAACTGTGTATATAGCTTTCCATAGAAGAATATTTGAAAAGAAGAAAGCAAGCACTAACTTGGAACTGAAGAAGTAGAAGAAACTGTGGTTTAATTTATGAGGAGCAAATAATTAATTTAGCATGTATCCCATGGAAAGATAGTTTCTGTTAATTGACTTAATTGCAATATTTTGGCCAAGTATGAATAAAACAAATTCTTTTGACAGAATAATAGGCTTTCACTGTCCTACACTAAAGTTGACACAACAGTTCTGAGCAGTAGTTTTTTATTTACATGAGGAATTTTCAGAATAAATAGACGTGAACATGTTTTAGCAGCAGATGATTTGGGACCTTTAATCTTGATAAAGTGACATTTAGAGTTTTGTTTAGTGAGGGTTATTGTGTATGAATTTATTTATTATTCACTTCTTGTGGAAAATATGGAGGGGATCCTCCATGTCAGTTTTAACCTTTCAGTTGTTTCTACTTCAAACTGCGTGAACTCTTATTCTTCCCAGTGTTCACAACACTGTCCTGGTTAGTTCTCTTTTCCTGGAGATTTCTTGTGTTTATAGCCATATGGGGCATGAAAAGAAGGAATAGTATCATCCCTTCTAGCACAGGCTTGCCAGACTGCAAAGTAGTAGGAAAGGCTGCTGCTATAAACCTTTGGTGCTGAGAGGCCTCATATATTAAACCGAGCATTGTTCAAGTCCAGCATTGACTTTGCAGATTCAGTGGTGTCACCAGCATTGAATCTACATATTTGTTGATGTTTTTGTATTCAATAATAATGATATACAGTGATACTGCTTATAATGATATAATATTTTATAACAATTTTTGACTAATGTTTCATGATTAATTTTTCATAAACACAGGCACTATCATAAGCATTTAATGGAGGGGGAATGTTCATCGGATAGCTTTGTTTCGTTATTTTTTTAATGGAAAACGCAGGTGCCTGAAGGATATAGAAACTCCTAGCATTCAGATACAGGATAGTAGTGGGACCTCCAGTTTAAAACCTGATCTTAAATTGTTTTGATGAAAATTGCTGTAATGCTGGGAAAATACATATCCTTTAAAAGGCAGAACTTGTAATACTTTAACTGAACAGTTTGGAACAGAATAAGGTACTGGTTCCTACTTCATATTTTAACATTAGTATCATGAAGACTCTTCAATACTGTAGGCTACACAGGAATAAAGAAAAACAAATTGTTCTATGAAAACGTTTCCATTTTTGTTTATAGTTGAGACTATAGCCTTTCTTTCTGTGGGAACATTAAGACCATCACGTTTTTCTACCAAATATTATTACATAAAACTTCTAGAAAGTTGGAAGCATAAATACTTACTCCTACTGAAACTACTATGATTTTTATATATATTGCCTTTACAAGAAAGCATATTAACTTTTCTGTTGTTGCTTGCTGCTATTTACTAGCGAATCTGGATGACTGTCAGAAATCTAGAAAGCTACTACAAGTCTGAGCAGGAATAAAGAGTACTTAAACTACAGCTGAGTTTTGCTGGGTAATATCAGCTGCCAAAATGGCAAATCCGCACCAGCTCTTTTTTGAAGGTTTTATGTAACACTGTGGGTCTACTTGATCTAGGTGATGAAACTAATTTTCTTACTGAAATGTTTTATTTTACCTTTTATGGTGTTAGCATTTTGATGGCAACAAAAATGAGGAGTTTGTTTTTTATTTGGTAATTTCTGTTTAACACCGAAGAGCTAGTCAGAAGAGCATTTGCACTGTCTGGATGTTCTGTAATTAGTAGAATAACAGAATATTGTGGATTCCAGTGTGATGCAAAAAACACTGAAAAAGATTGTAGGGGAAGGTCATTGACTCACCATCTCTAGTGTCTAAGTCAGTCATGGTTATACCCATGGTTATACCCTTTAGTGCCTTTTATTTTTGCTTGTCTTTGCTTTAATGTAATAAATGTCTGATCCCATTATTGTCTTATTTTTTGAATTGTTTTGTGCTAGAGATGTTGCTGTTTCTTATCTGGATGAATGCATCATTAGGGCAGTTCGTTAATAAATAATATATTTAGTCATACTTTGTGGAAAAAACCACAACCCTCTTGTTAGAATGTGGAACCAACTACTAGATTTATTTTCTTACATTATTTAATCATTCTGACTTATGCCCTTCTTTATTCAATCTTAGAATACATACATTAGAGGTCTGTTCTCTCTTGTCTGCACATAATAAGCTTTACTAAGCAACTTTTCTAATCACTGAAAGTGTGAGAATCAACTAAAGCAGTAAACAAATCCAGACATGGTAAGAATGAATTATGTGTATAAAAAGATAAAACATTGTTTGATTGAAATCTTGACTTTCATGAAAATATAGTAAGAAACTTGTGGTAGGAAGAAATATTTTAAAAAAGACCATCATAGGGGAAAAGCTGTCTTTGACAGTTTTTCTTCTAGAGTTACCATGTAGAAATTTGTCAGGATCGTAGGTAGTTCATTTCTTTATTGCAGCTGAGATTAATTTAACTTCTGCTGCATGATCTGGTTTTGGCTGGCAGCATGGGGACTTGGGTCCCCAGGTGGAAGGCAGGCTCTGCACTCATACTACGTTTGAGAAAGAATCCCATGGTAAAGTTAATTAAATGACAGAAAGCACGTAAAGGGTAGAAAAATCAGGGTTCATTTTTTTTAATCAGCTATTTTACTTTTAGGTTTTAGAATGTAGCCCACCTGTGAAAAGAGAAGTCAGCAAGATGGAACTTGTGCTTTGAAATCCTTCAGCTGGTGGTCTGTGTACATGCCCAGGTGGAATTTTCCTGAGTGAAGCAAAGTTACTTAAGGTCACTGTAGTTTTATTGCATCTCTTATACCATCAGCATATGGAAAAAAAGATTGTCAGGAAAACAGGAACCTAAGGTCAAGTGAATCCTATCAAAGAGTATCTAGTGCAATATGATGGCCCAGTACAGTCCTAACAACTAAGAAGTGAAAGGAAGTTGTAAGACCTTAAATCAAGGTTCAGCTGCTTCTTGAACTGTCAAGATTTGTATAAAGTCTGGCAACACCTTTGGCCTTGGTGGTCATGGAAAGATACCTGCAGACCCAACAAAACTTATATTATTTTGGAGGCTCATATAATATCACCTGTCCAAAACCAGGCACAGGGAACCTAGAGAAGTGATATTTGTCTCAGAGTTAAGCAGTACAGTCGTTGCATCTCATTTCAGCCCAACCTTTACCTGTTGTCAGAGTCAGTGAATTAAGTGTTAAGGGATTCAAATTGCTGCTGCAGTGAGATAGTTCAGTGACAACAAAGCTGAAAGTTCCTTTTCTTCATCTGAAACTCAACTACTAAGAAGAATTGCATCTTGGACTTCAATAAGCTTTAAAGAGTATCTGTTTTCACTTTTGTCAGTAATTTCAAAACTACTTTTTTAATTTTTTTTTTTTTTAACAGAAGGTGTTCCCAGTTTTTATCTGCTTGATACACCTTAGAAAGGTTAGACTCAGTGATGATATTGCTCAGTCATGCAGATCATCCTATCAGTTTTGAGTAATATCAACTAGGCTAAATATATATTCAGAAATGAAAAATTCTGACTGTAGATTATATCAGAGTTCTAAGAACCTAGGTGATAGGCAGATGAATTCTTTACATGTCTTTTGGTGACATGAACTTGTTCTTGGTGATTTGTCTTAAGCAAGTGCTCATTTATTCCCACATTTTACCCTCCCTTTTTGTTATTAAATCCATTTCTCTCTAGTTTAGTTCAAATGGAGGAGATCCAAACTATGTAGTCCTTTTGCACCAACAAATGAGATCTTCTTTTCTATAAAGCTGTTTACCTACTGTTACTCATCCACAGCACCTACCCAGTGATTCACTTCTGAAAGCTTTTTTTCTTTGTACAGAATGTAAGATCTACGTTTAGAATGGAAGATCTATGTTCCCAGTTTATAAGTTATAGATTTACTCAGAGAACTGTCACAGAAATCAGCTGTGATCTGCACATTTCTCTTCATTGTACAAATGTGATAAATTTCAAGAGACTCCACAAAAGTTTAGTTCAGTATAATTATTTTTTTAAATTAAGTGTTACTATCAATGTCAGTATTTCCATACGCAGAATATTTGGTTCTGACATTCAATTACTTATTTCTCCTAAGATGTCTCAACAGCCTGTATTTCCTCCTAGATTAGTATGAGTTCATTCTGCACCACGTCAAATTATGTTTCTAATCTATAGCAACAAGCACTTGTATAAGACTACTTTTTCTCTAGTGGAAAAATGAAATATTGACTAATTCTTGACTGGTATTTAGTTTGTTTTTGCCTGGATTTGTTTTTTCCATTTTTTTTTGGTATCGGCATTTTCCATGAAGCAGGAAATCTCCACTTTTCAATCAAATATACTTGCATGTTTAAAGAAAAATTGATAGTCTTTTTGAGCTGAGGAAGTTAGCTTTATTTAAAAGTAAGATCTGTAGCTGTCAGTGGAAGTTAATTTCAAGCAGCAGAAGTTAAGGAAAATAAAATAACTTCAGTAAATTAACTTAAATTCGAGAAATCTGTACTTGGATGTTGTCTGATTGCAATTCCTATGTCCTACTAGCTAACTGAAGGCTTTATGTAATTTCCACTATCGCAGGAGCCTTAGCTCATATTGTTTGTCCCTTTGCTGGGTTTCTTCTAATTTCTTTTCAATTTTAGTCATAAACCCTATCGGCATTTTAAGAGATTTGCAATCCGTAGCAAAACAAGAGGAAGAGTCTGTGCTTGGTCTTCTGTTTAACAGGAAGGCTGCCTTCAACCGAAGTGCTCCAGTGCTATTGCTTTTGCAACATATCATTACAATCAGTATCATTTGTTCTACTCTTTTTAGCATCTGTGAAGCAGCAGCTGGTTACTGCTTTCTTCATCACCAAAGTGCTTTCAAGGACATTGGACTAGAAACTTCTAGGAGAATTTATTAATTTGCAAACACAGAAATATGATTATATCAATATCGGTTTCAAATGTAGGTCAAGGAAGATGTTAAATAATATTGGGGAAAGCTCATCCACCGTGGGAATGTGTGTGTTGATCAAATATGAAAAATCTTCTTGGAAGCAATGGAATTTTCTTTTTACAATTTTGGTGATTCTCAGTTATTTCAATAATTTTAATTTTATTCTTTATAATTGTCTTTTATTTTGCTAGGGATACCAGAAATACAATAGGACCCTTTAAATATTTATGTTGACATAAAACATCTACATTTAATACACTTGACTTATGGGATTTACATAGCTCTAACAAATCTTCAAACAGAAATCTAGACACATTCTAGCCACTTCTAATCTTTTTGTGACATTAAACATGTACAAATTGCGCTTAATTGATAGCTACCACTCTATGCTTATGAGAAGTTTGGCAATAAAAGCAAAAAGATTTGGACATTTTGATTTAGAAGGCTATTGGCGCATCCCTTACTTATTTGTTCTTACATGTAAGTGGGATTCCATTTTTATGGTAAAGCTATCAAGAAATATATCATGAAGAGGCAGTTGCTGTCTTAGCTAATCAGCATTTTTTTTTAATTTTTATTTTTTATTAAACATAAACTTGGGGAAGAGAAGATCCAAAATGATCACACTTAAATGTTTTAAATAGGTAAAAAACAGTGGTAGAGACACTGTGGGACATAAGAATACTAGATCATCTCAGTGCTTTGTCATATTCTTCATTTACTTAAGGCCAACCCATTGCAAATGTTGTTAACAATAGCTAAAGTCTGATAAAGTCAAATATACAGCTAAATTGCTTTGATGACACTATAAGATGACGTCTGTGTTCTATTTATTATACCTTGAAATGCAAATTAATTCTTACTTTCAAAGTTCTTTTAGAATGGATGAGACTGGTGATTTTTGGAAAGCAACATAGCAAACTGCTGTTTGAATTTCTCCACCTATCAAAATGTTGTTAAAGTATCATCTGTAATTCCATTGCACTTCCTTTAGTAAATATAAATTCAAGGATGTACTTTGATTAGCTACTATGATTTTCCCCAACCTCATTGATTTTGTTCTGTTGTTACGAACTCATGGAATTGTTGAGGTGAGAAGGGACCAACCTCCTTGCTCAAAGCAGGATCAACTACAACACATTGTTCAGGAGCATGCCTAGATGGGTTTGAATATCTCCAAGGGTGGAGACTTCACAACCTCTCTGGACTACTTGTTCTGGTGTTTGACTACCCTTACAGTAAAAAGAAAATTGTTACATTTCAGTACAATTTCCATTATTTTACATTCCAAATGTCCAAGTTAGCTCCCAATGGGCAGCCTGGTTGCTGTAGCCCTGAATCCCCTTAGAGCCACTTGAATTTAGAGAGTTGAAATTGCCCAGTAAATGCCAAGAGCTGGGGTTATTCAAATATCCCTGGGGAATTAGGCTCTCATTTGTTACTAAAAGACATTATGAGTTCAACACCTCTACTTGTTGGCCCTTCAAATTTGTCACTGTTGGTTAATATTTCTGAAATTGTTATTTATTTAAGGGCATTAAAATTTCAGCAAAACCTCTGACAGAAGCTAAATATGGCTTTCTTCAATTTATTTTTTCAGTAACACTATCACATTTCTAACTAGCTTTCCTTCTTCAAATTTTCTGTCCTCTGAATTATTTGTGTAATAGCTTCTCAGAGTAAGTGTTCCCCAATTTTATGAAATGCTAGAAGTCTGCACTATTAACTATTCTCCTCTCTGCACTCTCAACAGAGAAAGGTCAGTGAGGGACAAGAAATGTGACCTCAAAAAGAAAGACCATGCAAAAGGAATTTCATGGAACTTGCATGCAGTAGCAAGTGCTAAATGTTAGTATTTTTACTCTGGTTCAGGTGTTTACTTGAAAGCGTCTCATTCTGCTCAAGCATATTATAATCCCATTCTGCAGAACTGTGTAAGAGCTTTTCAGTCTCTGTCTTTCAGATGTTTATACCCACAAAAAAACCAAAAAAATTGAACAGCAAAACACCTCCCCCAGATAGAATTCTTTTATACAGATTTCAGGATATTAAAAAAATATATATATACACAATTATGAAATAAGTCAAGTCCTAAGTACTCAAGATTAGAGATACCACATCTCCAGTCTTTTTTTCGCATTGATTTGAAAATGAAGATAGATGAACTCCGTTTCTCTTTACTGTTGCTATATTTCTGCACATTCTGATAGTAACTGAAATTAGGTCAGTTCATCATGTGTCTGCCATACGTTACCAGGGAACACAACAAGGATAAAGTAATGTAGTAGGAACTTTAGTTTTCTTATTCTTGATTCAAGTGCAAAGTATTTAGCAGATTATTAGAATTTAGCATCTTTCTTTCTCTATTTTTCTTTTAAACAATTACACTTTTTGTTTTCCTGAAGTATTGGAAGTACAAGTCTCAAGCTCACCAAAACAATTCTTGTTTTGCAGTCTTTTTAAGTCCATAGTGTCTCTCCACCCCCATGGTGGCCTTTCCTATCCTTTTTTAATTCTTAGGTTTATAAGAATGAAGAAGAGGATATTTAATTAAGCAAACTTATCTATGGAGATAAAGGTTTTTTTTCCTAACTTAATTTGTTCCTGCTATCTACTGTTCTTCTTCGTATTAACTTAAAGATAGAATTTTCATTCATCAAATATCGCTTTAATTTTTTGATTGTTCTTCCCTTTCCACTTGTGTATGTTTATAAGCTTTTTACAGTAACAGCACAACACCTCAAATCTGTCTTACATCAGTCACATTGAGCCAAAATCTATGATTTCTTATCAGTAAAGTTCTAGACTATAGTAGGAGTTTTGCTCAATTTAAGACCCTACAGCGTTTAGCCTGTAGTTTTTCCTGTACTAAAAGAACTCGATCATGTTTTCATGAAATAAACCTAGTGTTCTTTTCTACTGGTTTTTCTTTCCAGGATTTAATTTCCTCTAAGACATCTGGCATGTAAAATTCGCTGAGAGGAATGTTGCCTGGTGCATGAGCCTTGGAATCTTAGCACTCCAAAGCTCAGTGCCATATCATAAGTGTGTTTTTCATCATGTCAGAAAGGATGAGTTTCCAGTTTATTCTTGTGCACAAACTCAGGATTTTTCTTTTAACAGTGCCTTGACCAGTTGTTCTACGTAGGAGTTGGAGCTCTAGCCAGTAACATACGGAGAGCAATAGGCTGTTCAAGTAAGCAGCTCAAAACAAGACACCGAAACTGAAAGGTTTGATTTCCTCTCTGAATTTTATGACATTAATACATTCAGAGTGATTGTAGATGACTTTTCCTCAACTTGTGTTTTGAGTTATCTGTTACAATGTTGATGGACTGTAAAAATATTTGCTTTGCAGAATAGTCATGCTTTATGTCTTTCTCATAAAACAAACAAAACCGAACTCCAGTCAGCCTAAAATCATTCTTTAGTTCCATTAATATGAAAGGAGAGGTTTCCATTGATCCTATTAGATTTTGGATAGGGCTCTTTGGCAGGCTTATAGCTAAAGTATTTTTAGTTTTCTAATCTAACGAATGTATAATTGAAATGTTCAGAGCTGCTGTCACCTACTGCACGCAGCACATATGAGTGGTATTATTCTGTTAGTCAGACCTGTATCACATTTGGGCTGTCATACATTCAAACTATACTGAAGTCAGGGAGCTGCAGCTCCTCTCAAAATCTTCTAAAGGTTCCTTGTCTGTCATGTCAGACAGTCAGGTGAGTGCCAAATTCGTCGAGCTCACCGAACTGGATAGGTTGAGGCTATAATGACTGGAACAAGTTAGGAGAAGTGAAGCTACAGAGCAAATGGGGATGGGGTGGAGGAGAAGGCAGAAAACAAGATGACAGGGCTGAAAGCAAGCAAGCAAAAAAGGATTTGTCAAAATCAATGAGGAGAGAAACCAGATGTGAACTGCTTAAACTTCCTCAGAGATGCTCTGGTCAGCTACCCCTGGTACACTTTCACTACACATTGGTTTCTCAGGCTCTTTTCTCCCTCTCCTCCTTCTTGTTCATAGCAGCCTCATACTTTTTAGCCTATAGGTTCCCACTCCACTGACATATTTGACTTTCCTGTATGTTTTTCCTTAATTCTGCATTATGCAAAAAAAAATCTGGCTTGTGGCTGCTTCACATCTCTGGAATTTCAAATGGAGAAGTCAGATTATTGGGTTTTTTTAATCAACAACAAACATAACAGTGAAGTACCCTACTAGTTGTGAATATCTTCGCACTGGCACTGTAATAAGTGTGATTAAACTTTTAGGATTTCTGTTGCTATGAAGGTAGAGAGTTTGTCTTGATTTATGTGTTATTGAAAGATACCGAGTTGTCAAAATTATGCATTTTAAAAAAAAGTCGTATTTTAGGGAGCAGAACATTTTGCATGCTGAGCATAGTGTTAGAGTGTGTCTGCTGAGAATTTGAACCAGAGACAGAATCTAAAATAATATAGCCCTAGAAAGGATACTAAATGAATTTGGAATCTGTACCTGTTTCAAATTTCAGCTGCTGTTTTTTCTTGTTTTTCAGATATAAAATAGGGCTTACTGTGTTGCAAAAATGTCCAGTTTAGAGGAACGTTTAAGGCTTTGAAGCTAGGTTATTTATAATTATCAGCAAATTGTGTAGTTTTGTCGGAATGCCATGTGCATAATGAATTTCAAAATTTACAGTGAAAGTAGGCTTCAATATTGCCTATGGACTCAACTATGCGTGTCTGTAACATTCTGCTAAATGTTCAATATTTATGTTTTGCACTATACAGACAGACTCATTAATATCACTTGCTGGTGAGACAGTGCAGTTAATGGAATGCAACTGTCTTTTGACGTGTCTTATTTCTTCTGTCATCATTTTCCAAAACTAAGAGAACCAAAACCTTTCATGTTTCCTTGTTTTTCATGTTTTCTAGACCTCTGGTAGTTTTTGCATCCATTTGGATACTTTACATTCAACATCACTTATGGAATTTGATGAAAAATTGTTCTAGTATTCCAGTGGAAACTTTAACACTTCTGAAACTGTTTTATGTTCTATCTTCTACTCCTCCTCCTCTAATTTGGAAGATGCATTTTACAGTGAATCAGCTCCTTAAGAAATGGAAAATAGTTAAGTAAATTTTGTTTGAGATTAAGAGTATTTCTTCTTGTAACATTAAATCTATATGTAAAGTATTGAAAATGCATCCTTTTTTCCCCACTGTGGTGTTTTGTATTAGGATGTGAGAAACTCCTCAGGAGAGAAGTGGTAATTTTGGATCCATAGCATCATCTTACCTGAGTGATAAGGCATTTTCAGCTGCTATCTGAGAAGGCTTGTCACAATTTCTTAGTACTAGATTTTGTGCTAATGGAAAGTTGAAACATTAATATTTAAAATATTAAGTATCTACTAAGTTCATCCTGTGTATGGTAGGATGAAATGATGATATTTTCAGAGGACATTTTTTTCTCCACTGCTTTAAGGAAAGGACTGGAAATTGAATATTTCAATAGCTACATCTAGATGTGCTGAATGAGTGCAAATACACTGTGGAGAAAGATGAAAACTTCTTGGAAATTCATCTCTCTATTTCTCTCTAGTGAGTCAAGTGGATGAATGCTAAAGTAAAGTTAGAAATTAAAGTTAGCCAAAATGAATAGCAATATAGAAATGAGAAATGACTTGTTCAGTGTCTCATGATGTCTAAAATTCTACAGAGAGGTTGGTGTGCATTTGTTAATATGGATGACAAAAATTAGTACTTTAATGCCAAAGCTGCAACTTGACATTTAGAGTTGTCCCTGAGTCAGCTGGTGTTCCTCTTCAGGCTTCTAATGTGGATTAGCTCCTCTGCATGCCCTAGAACATCAAAATGAGAATTTTGAAGCAAATATTTTCACCAAATACTGCTCTGTAAATACATAAACTACATGCATAATCTTCTAAATTGAAACATTTTTCAATGGCAAGTTTAGATCCGTAGTATATTTTCCAAGTATAAGTTTGAGGCAGTCATCTGACTTTTTCTTAAAGTAGGAAAATATGCACTGTAATTTCTTAGTTACGAAGCTGATCTTCTTCAGATCTTGAATTTACGATGAGATGAATGTTTTTCTTCGATCAATAATCAGATGCTTAGATGCTTTCACTGCTTTCTTCTTGACATTTTATGTAAACAGAGGTGTCATTACCAAGCCTTTAACATAAGCAAAATCTTAATCCTCTTCTGAGCGAAGTGCATGGCAAATGATTGGCACATGAATTTAGTCTCTTGTCTTTTCCAGACTCAAAACCTGTCCAAAGCATAAAAAAACCTGTGAATGCTATTAGGAGTGTTAATGAATATTCAATTTGTCATTGTCTCCTTTTGCTTTTGATAAGACATTGTTGAATTGCATGTTAATCTTTCCTCTTATATGAATACAGTTCTATTCTCTAGAGACTGAAGGAATTGTTTTCACAGTGAGATTTTTTAGAGCATTTCCTTTTTCAATTAAAGTTGGAAACTTTAATCAGCTTGGTAAATTACTGTGTATTTGTTACAGCTGTTTTGTCTGATGCTTTTGTTTCCCTCATAAATGTATTACAAGACTCTTAAAGCTTACCAGCCACATGGTGGTTAGAAGAGGGGCATCCGTTAGCAGTGTTTCAAAAAGTATTGGTTTGTTATCTTTTTGAATTAACTTGTTTTTCTTGTTTGTCTGTTTTGAAGTCTTTTGACAAAGAGTAATGTCTATTGTGCAGCCCTACTGACAGAACGAGTGTTGAGAAATATGTAGCAATTACTGATGTCTCCTAATTCAATATCGCTTGGCTGCTTACATGAAATAAATTCTTGTTTTGATCTCATCCAGGCATTGATTTCTCAACAGATTATCAGAGAGAGATATGAAAACCCTTTACAGTCTCTTTTGGAAGCTGAATATCTGTGGCTGTTTTTTGAGGAAAGCCATGAGACTACGTTTTAATAGAAGAAGAATAAAAAGAAACCTGTTAGGAGTACATATATAGTTTAGATTTCTGTTGAAACTGCTACATGTAAGTATGTACATTGTTTGTAGAAACCTGTATCAGTTTTTAATTTGTACAACTTTTTAGGAGTCTGTGATATCTGAGGACTGCATTGTATGGTGTTTTCATTAAGACTCCTAGGTTGATGTCAGGATACCAGCTTACTATCACCTTCTGAATTTGCAGTCTTGTGGATTCTGATGTCTGAGAGTTCTATATGTAAATTTTAGATTGAAATGTTAAAAGTGGGACAAATATATTCCCTATATATATATACATGATATCTTCACCTAACACTATGTTCAAGTAAATATAATAGCTTAAATTTTCTTCGAAGTGCCTCTGAAAAGTCTGGGTTGACTTCTTGTATGTGTTTTAGTACACAGGTTAAATTCTTTATCAATGAAGACAGAATTTGAAACAGTTACTAGAAAAGATTAAAAGTAAAACTGAAAGAAACAGGCAACAAACTTAAATGTATGAAGTAGCATTGTCCCATGACATTAAAGACAGATAATCTCTTTGCAACTGGAAAAGAATGTCATAAAAGTTTCAAAGGCGTAGACAGTACTTCTGATTGATTTCAGTAGCTTTCTCATCAGATCTGTGCTAGACTTGATGCTTTATTTCCCAAATCTAGAATAATAGAATGTCTGTAGTAACATACTTGCTTTTAACTGTGAATATAAAAACAGAATTAGAATTCTTGAGTGCTGCTCTTGATTGCGTTATGGAGTAGCTGTATATTTTCTGCAAGTTAGATAGAATTTGGTCTTTTACTTTCATCTGATGCAAAATGAAGATAATTTTGCTTCATTTTCTTATGAAAAACAAGATGAGATATTCCATAAGTAGAAAGAATTATTCATTCATGATCTCATAACATAATTATCTGTACTAGTTGCTGTCAATTTTTTGTGTTATGTTCAAATTATATGGCATACCACCTTGATAATGTCTTCAGGCTTCAGTAATCTGATGCACCACATGACACATTTCTAAATGGAGAGTTTTAGAGGAGCCTTCATCATAGAGTATGATATAATGTTTCAACTTTTACATTTTTGCATTTTGCCTTTCATTTTCCTGAAACTTTTCAGTTTACAATTTTGCAGATTTATTCTCTTCCTGAGTAGTGTCTGTAATTGCATGTACACTCTGAAATTGGGCACGGAATAAAACTTTCTGCATAAAGGGGGCAAGCAGGATAGGAAAGAATCCACTGTATTATAAATTATTGATTATTACTTCTAGCCAAATATTGAACAGAAACTTTTAGAATGGGAGAGATATTTCAAAGTTGCCTTTGTTTGTTCCGTTGTTTGCCTTGATAGATTTATGAGCCTTGCAAAGTTTTATATGGCACATTAAGTCAGCTTTTTGTGCAGCGGGAAGATCTCTCATCTACACAAGGTTGTGTTGCGTATGTCTGGGTACTTCTAATGATTCTTACCCATTCTGGTGCTTGAGCGAATTTAAGAAACTAATGTAACAGATCAGGAAGAAATCACAAGATGCTGGAGAAACACTGTGGTGTCATCAGATAAACTCTGTCTTTTTAATCAATCTGCCAGGAACAATTTACCTGTATCTGACACTAGTGTTCTGAGCCATATTGCAGAAGTTATTCTGTCCAACACATGTTAAATGAAAACATCACCATTCATTTCCCACACTTGAGGATGTGAAAGCCTTAATGAGGGAGGTTTTGTTAACACTATTTTGAAATTTTCAGCTTTAAGCAACTAAATTACTGTATTTATCTGCTGCTGGGAAGCTTGAAGGAATAGTGAGCTGCAAAAGGGAGGATGAAGTTTCTTCCTCATGACCTACACTTACTCTCACACAGAAATCAAATACCGTGGAAAATGCTTCCTGAAAGATTCTCTGAATGTATAATTACTAGAACATGGGGGAAGGAGAAAAAATATTTAGCACTGTTGTGTTTTTTTTTGTACAAAGAAACTTGTGCACACACAAAATGACAGTTGAAAAACAAATGGAGAGGGAAAGAAGGCACTTAGAGTACTGATGAATGTTCAAGGTATGTAGTAAAGATATGTAGTAAATGACATTTTCTGAAGTAATAATTTGTCAGTGCCTTTGAAAGTTCTTTCAGATGAAAATTTAAACACACATTTACAGACTGTTCTTATTTTGGATATATTGTGTTAGCTAAACGTGATTATACGGATACTTTCTAGGAAGATAACTTTTACAAATGGTGGTGGCAGATCTTTAGCGAATGGTGTTCCCTGGTAAAGCAAAGACCCAGCTGCACAGAGAAAACCAGGGAGTGTAAGGGAATGAAATCTGCCTGTTGTTAGGAGACAGTGAAAAACCTTACTCTATGAGAATCCTTTTTCAAACTCAGAAGGAATATGTGGATTTGATAGTTTTCACATTGCATAAGTGAATAGAAAGAAGAAAGAAGTAAAGGAATGGAGACTAGAGCTAAGACAGCATATATAAAGTAACTAGCAGCACAAAATCAAATCAAGGGATTTGTACTCTGACAGGGGAAATAGTCAAAGCTACATGAAATATAGGAAGCCTGTAGTTTATATTTTTTTTATTTTAAAATCATGTAGTAATTTAAAATCCTTAAATAAAATAAGGTTTAAATGTGCCTCTTGTTAAATATTGTTGAAAAATGTCCGTGAAAGAAGTAAAAAGTATCCAGAGAGAGAAAGTAAAAAAGACAAAAAGCCGTTGCAGAGCTTTCTGTTGAAGTAGCAAAATGCATATCAGTTGTTAATCAAGACAAAAAAATAGTCCATCTACATCGATAGATTTACATTACACAGAAAAATACCTTTGGTCGTAGAATTATAATGATTTTATTAATATAACTTTTATTAATGAGAAACATCTTAAATGGACCTACTTATAGTACATATTTATGTAATGCTTCAAGTACCTCACAGAATCTTGGCCAAAGACTCAGATGGCATTTCTATACTGGTAATTCTCTTACTGCATTGGCTCTTAGAGCAAATAAGTTTGAAGAACCAGTCGATTTCCTTGTTAAAAGGAAATAGAAAAGCAAAAAGACTCAAAAACAAATCCTGCCAACTGAAGATTATTTTCTTTATTTAGTGCCCAGGAAAGTTCCAGTCCATATCGGAATAGAATGGTTAGAAAGGGGGTTGACCTTATCCTCAAGATTCCAGCAGTATTTGAGAGCCAGACTTGCTGGCCACTGGGATTCTACAGGATACAGAAACAGAAGTTTTGAACTGATATAAAGGAAAACCCTAGACGTCAGTGGTTACCCAGAAAGGCAGTAGTGATGTCCCCATTTGAATGAGAGATGTAAGTTTCTGGGATGCTGATGAAGTTCCTTGACTCACTGGCGTCCTTGTGTAGTGATAGTGCGTGCTGCTAGTTCAGCTGTTATCTTGATTTTGTGATTACACAGTATGGACACTGGCATTGAAAGAGCAAAAAGTGAAATTAAGGATAAGAGGAAATGTTTCAATACCAACTGGTGCTGTTCTGGCTGGCATAGCAGAGAACATGCAGTATTTGAACTACGTTGAAAAGCTGGGTAAAAATATTGTATGCTGTTTAGACACAAGAAGAGTAGCAGGAATTGTGTTTAATAGTAAGTTATATTTGCAGAAAAGACTAATTCAGGTGTTTTGTCTGAAGCTAATAACTGATTTATTGATTATTTAAACAATGGGATATGCTTAAAGCAATATTGTGTTCGACACGTCAAATTACCAAGAAATTTACTGGCCGATTTACCTCTAAGAGCTAGGAATGAGTTATGTGTATGAAAAAATATTTGTAGCTGGGAAGTACCAACAGTGGTAACAACACAGAGATGAAGATCTGTAGGAAAGGCAACGATATAAAGTATTTTCAGACAAGCAAGGATTTGAAGAATATGAAATGGAGAAAACTATGTCCCTTGCACAGAATTAATACTTATTTTGGTAGGGATTCTGAAGTCAAGTAATTTCAATAAAATCACTGTGAATCCAAGCACAGGTAACAGACTGATACCTCTGTAATGTGAACTGGAATACAAATGATGGGTGTGATAGGAACATGAACTATTGACAAGGATTATAGAAAATGTGTATCTGAAATACCAATGCCTAGTCCAATATCTCTCTGTTCTGTAAAGCCACACTTGGATCTGGAATCCATCCTACATAGCATTTAAGTCTTTGAAGGAGTTGATATCACCAGGAAAGCGAGGGCATGCTTAATGGTGTAGTATCGGGCACCCAAAAAATGCTGGCATTGTTGCTTTTTTTTCCTTTTCCAAATTGAAACCTAAATGCAGTGTGTATCAAATCAATGGAAGATCTTATTTGATTCCATTTTCAGTCTGATGGCATTTAAGCCTTTATCTCTTACTTCTTGACAGTGTGCCCCAATCAGTAGACTTACCAGCTATTTTGTTGGAAGGACTGGGAAGGCATTTGCTGATTGTCCTATTGCACTAGGTCACTATGTAGCAAAGAATATGTGATACCTGGAACAGAAGGGAAAAACATCCTAAACCGAACCAAACCAAAGGGTGAAAACATTATTTAGTGGAGAGAGCACGTGCTGAGAAAGATGATTCCTGGAGGGCTTGGATTTTGGTCCAAAGACAGTGTATTTTAATTGAAATAGTTGTTGTATTAAAAAGTAATCCAAGTACTCCCCAAACAAACAAAACCAACCCAGTGGTAATCTGGAAATCCTGCTTTAATCTTCATTTTATCTCGGTTTGACTAATACTTTTCTTTCTGTTCTGTTCAATTTCTTCTCAATGTTTTGGTTGTCAAAATACAGAGATGACAAATGAATTCTTTTCAGAAAGCCAGCAGAAATACCTGTATACCACTGATGCATAGCGCAAAACGTACAAAGTCTTATGAATGTTAATTTCTCAGTCACTCTCTCAGTTGGTAAAACATACTTCTCAGAAGTAGCTCCTTTTCTCAGAGATGAAAGATTTGCTTAGAATCACCACTAATCAACTTTATCTAAAAAGTATGTCCAAGAGATACAATAAGTAAAAACATACGGTCGTAAGCCAAAATTAAGGCAACAATGTGTGAACAAAGGTATTTTTAACCAAGTGTAAAACAGTATGAAAATATAAGACAAAGACACACATAGCTGAATTAGACTGATTTTTTTTTTTTTTTACTTAGACAACTTAATTCTCCACACCCAATGTCAACTTTGCACTAATAAAATAAAAAAAAATTATTCCATGACATTTTTAATAGCTCCTGCTACTCCTAACTTTTACTAACCTTCCAGAAGTCCTGCCTTTAAGTTGCAGTAGATTTCTAGACTGATTTTTCTCTTCAACTGTGATCCAGAACTAATTCCAAGTTAGGGCAATAAGATCATTTTCCAGTAAGTCAATATCCAGGCTTGGTTAATCTACAGCAACTCTTTGATCAAAAGACTCTATAAATTAAATGATCTGCATCTGAGGAAGAGCACAATTGAAGAAAGGAGATGGCCACTAAAGTGTTGATTTTTTTTCTGTATTATTAGTAATTTCTAGGACAATTTCTCAATCCTTGTAGAGTACTCTTATTTTTATTGTGATGCCATAGAGTTGTATTTAATAAAAAGTACATGTTTCTCATGCAAGACTGAAGGCTCGTGGTAATGCATGTAATACATGTGATTAAAAGCTTAAAAATTGTAATTAAGATTGCAAATGAATAGATTTTTAAAAAATATTTCTTGGCCACATAACCAAATCCACAAGTTGTTGTGGTTTCTGTTAACTGCGTCTCAGCATCAGAACGTAAGAATGAAAATACGTTTATTATTGTTGAGTGATTATTTTTGAACTGAAATCCCCATAAATTGCTCAGTTATTATGGCAGTGTGTGTTGAAAAATTATTTGCTATGAATATTTAAATATAGAAGATTTTGCATGAAGGATATAACTTAAGGGATTGTGCCCTTCAAGTTTAGAATGACTACTATGCTAGCAGGCTAAAAATACAGGAAATCAGAGGAAAGATAATATGCGAAACCAGTCCAGGAAACTGTTTTGCACTGTAGCCAAAATCAAAATCTAGGGAAAAACACCTGAACAAGGCAATATGTATTGAAACTTTCCTATACTCCATTGATATACAATTTAAGGACTTCCTAGGCCAGAGGACTTTTTAGTGTCTGTTTACATTTGCAGTGGTAAGGCTGTCCTCAGGCCTCCCAGGACTATTGATCTGGTAGAGTGAAGTACTGCCCACAACAAAAGATGGAATTATGGAGTATTTAAGCCAAATGGAGATACACGAGTTCTTGGGACCCCAAGGGATACACATGAGGGTGATGAGGGAGCTATGCAGTGTTGTTGTGAGGTTGCTTTCTATCATATCCGGAGGAAGAGACTGAGTGCACCATCAGCAAGTTTGCTGATGATACCGAGTGGTGAGGAAGGGTTGAGACACCAAAAGGCTGTACTGCCTTTCAGCGAGACCTAGATGGGCTGGAGGACTGGGCAGAGAAGAACCTGATGAAATTCAGCAAGGGCAAGTGTAGGGTCCTGCACCTCGGGAGGAATAACCCCAGGAACCAGTACAGGTTAGGGGTGGACCTGCTGCAAAGCAGCATTGAGAAGAAGGACCTGGGAGTTCTGGTTGAGAACAGGTTGACCATGAGTCAACAATGTGCCCTTGTGGCCAAGAAGGTATCCTGGAATGCATTCAGGAAAGCGTGACCAGCAGGTCAAGAGAGGTTATCATCCCCCCCTACTCTGCCCTGGTGAGGCCACATCTGGAGTACTGTGTCTAGTTCTGGGCTCCTCAGTTTAAGGACAAGGAACTACTGGAGGGAGTCCAGTGGCAGGCTGTGAAGATGATTAGAGGCCTAGAGCACCTTTCTTATGAAGAGAGACTGAGAGAGCTGGGTCTGTTCAGCCTGGAGAAGAGAAGGCTGAGGCAGGATCTTATCAATGCTTATAAATATCTCAAGGATGGTTGTCAAGAGGATGGGACCAGACTCTTTCCCGTGGTGCCCAACAATAGAATGAGGAGCAATGGGCACACACTGTAGCACAGGAGGTTCCATCTAAACATGAGTAGAAACTTCCTTACTTTGAGGGTGTCAGAGCACTGGAACAGGCTGCCCAGAGAGGTTGTGGAGTCTCCTTCTCTGGAGACATTCAAAACCTGCCTGGATGCATTCCTGTGCCATCTACTCTAAGTGAACTTGCTTTAGCAGGTGAGTTGGACTAAATAATCTCCAGAGGTCCCTTCCAAATCCAACCATTCTGCGATTCTGTGATACTAGAAAGTTATGGCAACTCTAGATGTTTAGAGATTGAAGAAAAGCAAACATTGAGCACATCCAAGAGGGCCAAGGTCTGTGAAGATACAAGTTGGCCTCAGTACCTAGAAAGGCATAGAGAAAAAAAAAAAATCTTCCTGGAAGCTGTTTCCAAGCACATCCTATTAAGGTATGTCATGTTTTTGATGTATTTTGAGAACTGAAATGTATATGTCAGTAAAGAGAAAGGAAGAATGCAAATTACTGCGAAATTTTTGTGGATGAGGAAATTGCAACGCATTTTTAATTAACCATAATCCTTTATTAGACCTCACAGAGGTGTAAACTATACATACAAATACATTAGAAAGATACCCTCTTAACAGTAATGCTTCACATTTTGGACCTGATACCAAGAGGGTTGCAAACATTTCAGTACATTCTACAAACCAAAGGGTGCATTAGCCTTTATGTATACAGAGTGACAAAGCCCTTTACTGAAATCAAAGTAGATAAAAGTGAAAATCAGTCAACTACCTCTTCCAACCTTTACCTACCATAAATGCATATAAAAGCATGAATACACTATTATTTATGGAGCAAAGTTTACTGTTCTAGAGAGAGGGGAAGAGAATGGTCAAGATGACATTACATGAACTGCAAACTAGCAAAAATTCTATTTTTTTTTAATATTTGTACATATCGAGAGCTCTGTTTTTTGATTTATTGGTTGTTACCAGAAAAGCTTATAAGTGCTAAATGGGGAGAATAGCGCAACAAAGACATTGTTGAGGTATTTGGGGGATTCTGCAACACAATGATGTTACATACACAGTATGAAATATTATTTGTCATCAAGTAGTGACATTGTATTGTGAGTAAGCACAAGAAAATAAAAAAAAAAGGAAAGAATAAATCCAGTTAAACTTTAATAGAGAGTTTAAATCGTTTTTAGTGAATTAACATCTAACACTTGCCACTGTTTGATTATAATGACTTGAAATGTTAATAGTAGCATTATTCAGTAGTGAAATCAGAAATTCATGTATCCACATTCATGCTTGCATCATGGAAACCCCAGATTGAATCAGGATACCAATTGAAGTCCAACAGTGATGAAAGGGAAGATAGTTGATATTCCTTTTGGGAAGGGTGTCCTCCTGAAAACCAAGTGCTATTGATCTCTTCATTTAGCACTTCTGAGTAGCTTTGCAGATAATTTGGGAGTAGAGAAAGTTAATGTATGATTTGATTATCAGCAGCAGGTGGTGCTGCTTCTTCTACTTTAACTTTGTTTCCTAAGATCCTGAGGCTTGCTAAACATGTTTAATATTCAACCCAAAGACTCCAAGGATTAAGAAATTATAAACCAGAACCATTACATTCTTAGAAAAGCAACACGAAGTATCAGACTACAGGTGAAGCTGTTCAGAACATTATGAAGTTCCTGTATGCTTTCAGTGGAACACTTTATGACTGATGTTTGATGAGACTTAGTTTAATCAGTCAACTATTATCATTTTACACTTTTAACAGTTGTTTTTCATCACAGGATTTTTATAGAATTCTGTCAAACTAATTCCTTAGAAATGGTAATAAATGAATAGGTAAGATTTAAATACCATATCGTACATTGTAACTTGCATGTGCTGTATTATATTCAAACTTTTCTCTAAGTGGGAATAATGAAGAGTATTATAATTCTTATGCAGTATTTATATAAATTTGATTAGAAATTCTAGTAAATAAAAAAAAAAAAAGATAGAATTGATCCCTGTGCACAAAACAAGAGTATTTTACTTCTTTCATTGATAACATTTCAGTCTATTGGTCTTGGATCCTTTGTCTATGATAGTTGTTAAAATGGGCTTTTTCATACAATAAACAAGGTTAATGCCAGTAGTCAAGGAAGAGTGGCACATTCACTTGATTTTAAAATTTGCAAAGTTAAATATTTCAGTACATAACATGAATTTCATTGAATTGGTTGTAAATATAATTATCTAGTTAAACCTTTTTCTTTAATACGAGTACATGAGGCATGACCCTATTTATCAAGATAGAGTCTTTCTTTGTTTCGCAGGTATTTTGTTGTTGCTTTAGAGGAATGAGATTATACTAATGCATGTAAAATACAATAAGATGGAATGTCTTTGATTTAGTTAAGAAATGGTTCATAACTGTGAAATGTGAAAAAAAACCCCTCCCAACTATATTTTTACTGTTTAAGAATTTAAATCAAGTGTGAATACATGAATCTTCTAGGTGGTTGTAAGTATGTTAAATATGTGTGGGAAAGAATGTTTAGCAGCAGAAGTCTCATGTTGATGCTTTTTATGACTTTTGTGAGCCAAGTTGGCAAAATAAAAAGTTACTGAAGAATTCAGAGAAATCAAAAATTATTATAAATAATTTGGCATATAGAAATATACAGTGCTAAATCTTTTCAACTTCTGAAATAGTTTAGGGTACTATAGAGAGGTATGAATTATTCTTACAAAAACCATCTAATTGACAAATGTATGATTTAGGTGATATTATTAAATGTCAGAAATTTTCATTCTTCTCTGCTTATATTAAGCGTTCTTCTTACTTTGAAGGGATGTTACACTGTAAAAAGTCTCACTTAACAGAAATTATCTGGAGAAGAATGAAATAAAAGAAATTTTTAAAATAAATGTTTTCATAATAAGGCCCTCAGAGTTGCTATTTTGTATCTGTACAGATAAATCGATTTGCCTGATGACAATGAAGAAGTGTCTTATGATTTAAAAATCAGGTAATTTCTTTAAGTGTGAAAAACAAAGGTAGGATCTAACTTGTGGCACCCATGTTATACAATGTTCTTCTAAAATTAGATTCCAATTGGATTATTGAAAATAAACCATGAGAAATGTTTAAAAAGCAAGAAATTCAAATTTTGCTTGAGAGGAAAAAGAAGAAAAGCAAAATATACACATGCACACACACATGTACATACACACATTGTAACATTTCATATATATACACATATACATACATATGCCTATATATGTATATATCTATATATACATACCCTCACACCCTTTATGCATCTAGTATAAGATTTCCTAATGTAAGCATCAGGGAGGTCCTTCTTGTTTTGGTCTCTGCTAGACTGGTATCTCTATGCTGTACTATATGTCATCAAGTTTTCAGATATTCCCATAACACCCTTCATGTAAATAATCAAAGAAGATTTAGATATACCAGATACTGTGTGTTGGGACAGTTATAGTCCAATAGAATATTCCAATGCTGTGAGAAGCAAAATGTATAGTGTAGGATTATAATGAGTAAAAAGTTTGTGTTGTTAACTTTTTCTTCTTTCAAGACAACTTTAAGCTAGTTGTTTTACTTAATGCTACTTCTATAGATGAATTAGATAATTAGTAATCTCATCAAGGCAAATTCTTTATTTTTTGTAGATGATTGTACTCAAGAGGAAAAAATCTTAATCACTTGAAAGCCTCATCCCTTCCTCCTTACCCCTGCCTCCCCAAATCAAAACAAAGTGAACCAAAACAAACAAACACACACCCCACAAAACAAATAGACAAATAATAAAATTATGTTGCAATAGTGTTTTAGCTAGGTTTGCTGGGGAGAGGAGGAGGGAGGAGTGAGTGTTGGTTTTGAATAGAAGTTTGGCATTTGGAAGACTTGCTTGCACTGAACAGCATCCTTAAAAGAGGGACCAGTATAGGTTGAGTCCCCAAATAAATTATTACTATTCCTTTTCAGACTAAAAATAAAACATTTTAAATATATTGATTATACCTTCATCAGAACATAAGTATTCTATCTAGCCTATAGGTTCCGAGAATCTCTATTTGGGCTTAACTTACCATCATTTCAAAACAAAACAATGAAATCTGAAATTTTGCATGTTAGGATGTTCATAGTGACAACATAAAATTAAAAAAAAATTCACAGACTGTTAGCCATATAGTTCAACTTTTTCTCACAGTTTGAAACTGGTAAGAATTAAAAATAGCAACAGTTTCATGTCAGGAATATTTTTTTTTTTCATTCTTTGTTAAAATCAGGTGCATTTCTTTGTGCTTTTTTTTTTTTTTAAAGAATATTGACGTTTGGGGGGCATGCTATGAGTGAGAAGGTAAGCAGCTAAAAATAAAAATGTATGCTCAATGAAAATGTCAATCATATCATGCCACTGACTTTAAGTCAAACTCTTCACTGATTTCAGACTAAAGTATGGCTTAAAGATCTTTGGCATGATATAGAACTTGCATTAATCTGAACAGGCTTTCAGTCATATCCATTGTTCCCTGACTTTAATAGCTTTTCCACATCTGTATTTCTGATTTGGAGTAAAGATTCAGAATTGTGTTTCAAGTCCATGAACTTTTGTGGCATTTTGACTCTTGTTCCTGCCCCATCTCCATTGATGTAAGATTCCTCTGCCATTGCTGAGTGACAAAAAGTTGAAAATTATGGCTAGTAGTATTTCTATTTTAATAACCATACCTATATAATTGTCATTTTCATACATTAAAAAAATATTTATGCTTTCTTTTATATTTTAGTCAAGTACTTTCTTAAACAAAACAATAGCACCACTTTGGCATTGTTGGCCAAATCAGTAAAAGGTAAAGCAAATATGCTACACTTCTCTGATCTTGTCTTGTTCTGCACTTGCTTGTTAAAATGGAGAACCAAGAAGACACAGTGCTTGGCCTAGAATCTTCATTAATCAACCATTGATAATAATTCAGCAACCAGTTCATGGGGCAACTAAACACAGCTACTAGTTGTGTATGGAATTCGCTTCTGTAAAGGAAGCCCACCACTAATCTTAAAAAAGGAACTGACACTGTAATGTGTCTTGGGCAAAAGGTGGCTACTTTAAGGTACTGAATGCAGTATCCTGTTATTTGATTCTCTTTTGTCTCTTGACTGAATGGTGCAAATGCGCTTCTACAAGTCTTTCGCACAACTCTATGTTTGTAATTACGTTTTGAGCAGAATATTTAATTTATTCATTTTACATTTAAACTCTTAATGATTAATTATGGTTACTATGGACATGAGGCTCAGATTTTACTGCCTTGGTGAAAGAGATCTATTAAGTTCCGTGAGTCTAGATCTGCAGTCCTTTTTGAACTACCTGAAAATAATGAGGCTTATTTCACTTTTTCACTTCTGCGCTTCGGTGACATTCTGTGTAATAACTGGAATCTTATGTCTATTTTAGAATGCAGAAATCTGTGACTTCTGTCATGTGATTTACATGATATACAAGGATGGGGAGTGGGATTTTCTTCACTATGTAAGTGATTTATGAGAACCAATGCTATCCAAGGGACCCTGTTCCTAAATATCTGGAGTGCTTTTGAAAATCCAGCTGAACCCTTCAGTTTCTCTAATTAGAAGTTTTTTAAGTCAGGCTACTTTGTAGTTTTGAGAGGGACATGTTTTGGCTCATGCTTCAACCTATTTAAGTAGTGGATTTATTGAGATTATTAAGCTAATGCAGCCATTTACCTTTCGGACTGACTGGTATATCATGTGCTCCCTGCCCCGTGACTGGAGATTTCTTATGCAAATGTGCATTTCCCATCCATGCACTTCTTACTGCTACAGTGGTGGAGCCACTCTCCATTTTGTGATATCATTTATTCTCTAGTAAAGCGAAGTGTTGCCTTTGAAGCTTATAGATATTCATTATTTATTGTAGTTTCTTTCAAGAATTGTTCTAATCTGTTTAGGCAGTTCTCAAGATCCAATGTTAGATATCACTGTCTATGAATGACATTTTCTAATTATGGTTTCTCAACGGGAGATACATGGTGGTATGAATGTGAATGCATGAATCCCAAGATAAGACCAAAATCGTAATTAATTTACAGGCATTAAAACAGCACAATTATGTATGGTTATTTAGTTATGTTAATAGTACATCAGTAAAATTTTATCTACAAAGAAACTTGCCACCACAGAAATCTGCAAATTGCTTTTTGTGCTCACACCTTTCCTCCCTCCTTCCTTTAGAACTTCAGAGGAAGCAGGGGACAGAAAGAGTCACAGGACATGAAATTGAAATATGCATTATGTCTGTGGCACCAAAATAATGGCTTATTCATAGAATACATTTCAGAATTCTTAACAGCCACAGAGGTAAAAAT
Organism: Patagioenas fasciata; assembly: GCF_037038585.1. Classification (NCBI taxonomy): domain Eukaryota; kingdom Metazoa; phylum Chordata; class Aves; order Columbiformes; family Columbidae; genus Patagioenas; species Patagioenas fasciata. The sequence continues at coordinate 152,492,460 of NC_092520.1, read as the reverse complement.
ACTTCCCTCTCCATCCCCTCTGCCAAAAAAAGACCTGTAAGAGCTGTAATAGAGATATCAGAATTGCTACCTTTGCTTCTTGAATTGGTGGTAAATAATTTAAGTTAATTTCCTCATCTGATTCTCTGTACATCCTTCTTCTTTCAACACAAAGATATCAGTCAGTGACAGCTGTGACATATTCTTTTTATTCGTTCGCTGTTCTGCTTTCACATTGTGATGGCAGCCTATTGTGCATATAAACACGCATCTCACAGGAAGTGGAGGGTTTAAAGAATTGCATATACATTACACTTTCCTTGGAAAAAATACAAACCCCATGTTTTTATGAGATTAAAAAGTAACTATAATAATTTGTTAGACTTTAAAGACCTCCCTTTCACGTCTGTTTTACAAGATACTACTGAGGAGCTGTACAGTATGCAATTTGCAGAGATTCTTCTCTCATGTTTTAGTCAATAGTTCAGTCATCTTCTCCCATGGATGTGGTAGAAAGTAAGGCAGATTTGAGCCTTTAGAAAGAGATACTTCCTTTTCAGATCTAATTGAACATCTCCCTAGTTGCTGTGAAGTCACATCTGATTGTGGGAAGAATTCAACTGGCAGAGAACTTGAGTAACATAACACTTACATTTGAATAGAATGCTGATATTTCCAAAAAGATTTAGTCCCTGATGCACTACCCTTTGAAGTAGTTTGAGGGCTCTTTTCCAAACTGTCTTCTTTGGGCCTAGGCATCTATGAATTTGTGTTCCACATAGCTGGAAGTGAAAACACCACCATTCAAACATCTAAAAGGAAACAAATGTCTGAATTTTCTTTTGATGGTGGGAAAGTTATTCCCATGTTGAAATCTGAAGCCATTTTAGTTCATGTAAACTGAATATTTTAAAAACTATTTTGTTATTTGATCTTTGGCTTGATCTTTTCATATTTGCTTTTACCTATTACCATTTTGGCCAGACCCTTTCATGTAACAAACTATAAAATAGCACCGTTGTACTATAAAACAGAGATTTTTACATACTGTTTGATATATGTGAATTACTGATATGCTAAATTTTACATACTGCATTATATGGAGGAAGAAAGAAGTTACCTATACTGTTGCACAATAATTACCTGGAAGAATCAATGATTTCAGAGCCTATGTATACTTCGACTGCTTTTAAAAATCTTTTGTCTCACAAATTGCAATAAACTGCATCTTTGCAAGAGAAGGAAAAATAAAACTGTCTTAAAACAAATGCATCTATAACCCATATTCTGTCAAAATGCCACAGATGGAATTAATGGATGTTTAAAACTGTGTATGTTACCTTACTGCTGCTGTTACTGGGAATGTTAAACTGTGCAAATATGAAGGGGTAGAAAAACAATGTTATCAGACACTGTAAAACAAACAGCCTGTTGCTTGTATAGAAGTGCAAATAAAAAACCACCACTTAGACAAGGCTGATGAATGACTCCAGCAGCCAATGTTCATAGGTTAATTTAGTGCAATTGGATCCATCAAAGGCCCATAAATTTGTAGGCTTTTGAGGGGCACAGGACTTAAAGAGATTTTGTGCAGGACATTTAAAACAGGTTAACAAACAGTAATATATCAACCACAGAATTTTTTAGCTCTGGGCTGGTTAAAATGTTCTGTTCTTTAAAGACTTAATATTGGAATGTTTAGTTGCATTGTTCACTGGGAGAATGCCCATTGGTTGAGATTGCATCAAGCTTATTAAATCATAGGTTTTTTTAAGTCTTCCAATGTTTAACAAATAATTTATTTACAGCAAAGTATCCTGCAGATGGCACATTCATTCTTCGTTCTTGTGGATGGCATGTTCTTACATTCTGTAGTTTCTGTTTCCTGTGTTCCCTCTACTTGTATTCTTCAAATGCACTTCCTGAAGGAGTAGAAAACAATAATTATTCCAGATAGGTTTTTATGTTCTGTAAGACCACAAAACTTATATTAATGGGAAAACAGTTATCCTGAATGCTGGAATTGTTAGAGCCCTTCTGCCAGTTCACAGAGAACTTAACTATACAAAATTTCTGTACACTAAATTCCCTGTTCTCATAGGCATAAACACCTTTATTGCTGCCATTGTTGATCTTGCAGATCTTCATAGTGGAACCTGGATAGTCTTAGACATACAGTAGGTACCAAAGATTTTCTTCCAGAACAAGGACATTTGCAAAAGCAAGATGTATAGGGGCCAGGAACTTTAGAGCTGCAACTGCAGGATTTATGGAGCCTCCTGGGCTTTGGGTATTCAGTGCTCAGAGGTTTTCAAAATTGCTGAGTGGGACTCTGTTACCTACATTTTCCATAAATGGCATATTAGTTGTGTAAGGCTTTTGCTGGATAAGGCCTTTAAGAGGATAAAAATTGTGGGTTCACTGCAGGAGCTGCAGCCAAATAATTTGTATTTTCAAAAAGAGACAGGGTGATGTGCCAGGCAAATCAAGAGGGCTTTGTAATGAATAATGACCTCAGTTCAATGCCTTCCCATGCACAGGCCAGTTTCCAGCAGCATTGATGGGTGTGGCATGTATCTTTCGGTCTGATTTCCCAATTTGTCATGCTGATGAACATTAGCAGAGCCCATATCTTTGCACATTCTGTGCGGGACTAGAGGTAGAATTTTTAAGTGACTCTCCATGTTTATGATCTTCATCACAAGTAGAATTCTTAGTTAAATGAAATCATGTCTGTTGTCCTGAGAAATACCAAAACAAAAATATCTCTTCAAGAAAGGTGAGGCAAAAAAAAGGCAAAGGAAATGTAAACTCTAAAATTCAATAGTACTGAAAGTTTTGCCTGCCTTTCTGATGGCCAGAAAGAAAATGGAACATGATTTGGTGAATTACAGTAGTTTTATAAGATTCTTAAAAATGATTTCCTACATAAAATACTATTCTTACATAACTTTTCCATTTGCCTCCAGTATCTGTTAAACATTTAAAAAATCAGAAAATGGGAAAAGATCTCAAAACTTGAACTTACACATTCATTTTCTCTAGTTTTGGACCAGGTTCTGATGGATATGAGTTGAATTATTTTCAAAATATAGAAAAAAACCCAAACAGCACTAGTAATTGTAAAATTAATTATACCACCACCAAGTAAGAGTCATTTAGTCAAACTAAGATTCGTGATCACTGACCAGCCAAATTTGTTAATAGCAAAGTAATCATAATGAAGTCATATCTTTGTTAGGAATCTGACATTCTAGACGTTCTAAGTCTGAAATGCAAAACTAAATGAGGAAGAAGAGATTAATCATCTAGTCACTATTCCCATGATGACTTCAGTAGGGTACTGGTTTGTTTTAATCAAATTTTGCTAATACCACTGTAGAATAAATTCATTAGCAGGGATCAAATATGGAAATAGAAATGGCAACAGAATTCTGCTTATCCATAAATTAAAATAATTTTTGCTGGTTTGTTGCCTTTTTCTCTTCCAACTTTTCCAAAACTACCTTTTCTGTCTTTAGTTTTCCTTAAGTTGTATCTTATTTTTCATGTTGAAGTACTCATTCTGGATGAACCTTTAGATTTTCACTGATTTTCACTAAAATCATAATTGCAGAACTTCACAGGAGTCTGCCACTGTTAAGAATCCTGCCTTATGCTACAAATGCTTATCTTGGTAACAATGAACTAAAAACCCAGAAATTCCTTGACTCATCTACCCAGTTTTTTTCCTCATGGCAACAAAGGAAAACATCCTCATCAATGCTGCCCCTAGGTTCTTCTTTTGACAAGAGTTTACCAAAGTAGGAAAAGTTATATGTTACATTTTATTTGCAAAAAGTCATACATTCTTAATGGTTGCACACTCTGATCTGTAAAATGGACTGTGACATCCTTATTATGAAGCAACAGCCATTTTGCATTGCAGTGGCTTTCAAAGTATAATTAGATAATTGAAAATTAACTATATGTTTCCTAAATTAAAATATAAGTTCTCTCCACTACTGTTGTCTGACTTTAAAATGGCTTTATAATCCAAACAAAACAAATGCTAAGATGCAGTAGAGTTTCAGTTATAGGTTTTAGTACTGACACATAGATGGAAAACAAGCCGTCATGATACACAAGCTAGCTTTGAAATTGAGGAAAGATGACAGGTTACTTTTAGAACAATTTCTCCTCTGGAATCGGCATTTTAATTAATAACTACAAAGAAGCGGCACTTGTGGTGGCAGCAGTAACGTGTGCCAGAAAATGCTTTGACTTGCATAACACATTTTTTCAAGTATAAAATGTTGAGACCATTAAAAAAAAAGTGTGAAGGTATAGAAAAGCCTGTCTTTTTTCTCATGTCGTTGTTTTTTGGTTTTGTTGTTGTGTGTTGTTGTTTTTTTTGTTTTTTTTTTTAAGTAGTTGGAAATAAAATTGTCATCTGTGATACTTGTTTCATTATCAGATCCTCTGAGCTGATATTCAGACCCAGACAAAGACAGTAAACATTTTAATACGACAGATGCAAAATGCCAACTTTGCGTAAGTCAGTTCATAAATAGAGAAGCTCAGACTTCTGTCACCTTGAGCACAGATCTTTGGAGACCGGGCAGCATTAACATAAGAATAACAACTACTTCAGCGATAGTAAAGGTCATTTAACAAAGATGGAAGGGTATTGGGAAGCATGCAGTGGCAGTCCTGTCCTCTTAGGATGGACATTCAAACCTCCTTTTGGCATTAAAATATCTCTTGCTTTATTGGTAAGAAATGGAAAGTCTAACAAGTATGTTGTAATAAGCATGATGTCTTAGTTACAAACTCTCTAGGGACTCTTTGAAAGCTCTTTAGTTCTGTGGGCAGTGTGATCAGGAACATAATAACAAGGCTGGGAAGTAAGCAATGGGAGAAAACAGTTTTCTGAAGTGAAGAGGCCATGTTCTTCTATCTGTTACACCTAAAGGTTTCCTCATTGGCTTGGTAATGTGGCACGGCTCTTATAAAAATTAGGATTAGTGCCATTGTGAGTATTTTGGCCTGTAAATGTATCTGTGAGTTGATACTGAGGCAATTACAAAAGAATTCACCAATGTTACAAAGATTAATGAGCAAAAATGCAATACTTTCCTGTTTTCTTAATGGCATTTTCCTAAACTAAAAATATTAACATATTTTCTCTCTCTTAGTCTCATTTAGCATTTATTTAAATTTTGAAGGATAGATAAAGTTGAAAATTATGATTTATAGAATCTGCTTCCTATTGAAACTTTTTTGGTATATATATTTATGTGTATTTTGCACATACGGAGCCCAAAGAAGAACAAGGGCTAAAAATCTAAGGAGTGCAAAATTATATCAGGATGTAGACCTCTTTGGTCCTTTTGCTCAGGGTGCAAGAGGATGGTATAGCACTATGGCTTTTTGCTTTCCTTCTTTATTTACTAGATTTTTAAATCAGCCTTACCAGTGTTCACATTCATGTAATAATTTTCAAGGTACCTTAAAGGTTTAAGTTGACAACTTGGTGACACTGCTTAATCAAAAACGTCACAGTCTTCCCTCATGTACACAACTGTTGTGGAAATAGCCCCATTTCCATTGCTTGAACAGAGAACAGTAATTTTTCAAAGTTCTGTTCAGCAGTGTTCCAAATTGCTGTTGAACTTAATTCAGGGTAAATAGACTAAATTTTTATTAGCATTCCTCAGAAGAGAAAGAAGCGAATGAAAGAAAAGCTAGAGGGTAGTATGTATACTGAAGACAGAACTTTAATTTCCCTTCTTGCTCCTGTTTCACACTTTAAAACTCTGAACATGAACTTAGTATAAAAATAGGTGAAACCGTTACTTTACTTTCCAACACAAATACTGAAGTTCCTCCCTATTTCTTACTCCTACCTTACTATCTGATGTATTTGATCGTTTAATGAGATTTTAATCTTAAAGCAATGTCAACAGTTACTCTCATAGCTTTAGGTTAAAAAAAAATAATCTTGATCTGTGATGTGCCTTTTTTTTTTTTTTTTTTCTTCACAGCAGTTCTGTGTTTAAAAATTCAGGGACATCTTTTTTGGGTTTAGAAATGCTGATGTATGATTTTGTCCCCTTTAATAATGTCTGTTTGTATATGTAACTAACTACAAATGAGATACAGAATTTTATAATGGGTTTGTGGTATGCACTTGATCACTTCCTATGTTTTGTCAGTTCTAGCAAGACAAGTACCTAAGGATCTGTCAGTTTTTAACAATAATATACTGAAAGCTTTCAACCAAATATTCAACTAGCAAATAAGTAAACAAAACAGGCTTTGGATGACCATAACAGATGAGTAATATTAAACTCCTTGAAATTTGAAATTCTGAGGAGAATTAAAATAGCTTAATGAAGATTAGTTTAACTACAATAAAGAGCTGCAAGGAATCAAATGCTTTGACTTTTTGAGAATAAGGTGTTTTGCTGTGGAAATACCAAAATATTCAATTCCAATGTGAAACTTCCCACTTTCCCTTTTCAAAACATCATTTAAAAAATTCAATATTCAATATAATAAAGAGATATAGAGAACTAATTCATGTTAATGATATAAATATTAGTACTAGAAAGGTAAATTAAACAAACTGAAAAAAACAAACCAATCTTTAACACCCTTGATCTTAGTGTTGCAATGGGGTCTGAAATTATTCTATTCCATTAAGTAAATAGTCCAGGACAGTTGTCCTGATTTTTTTTTTTTTTAATTCTTCAATCTCAATAATAAACTGAAAATCAAATTTAATCCCCTTGCATTACCTGTATTTCTTGCATATTTTATGTTATTTCTGTATTTCTGGTCAGCTAGTCCTATACTGAGGAGTCTGAATTATTAGGGCAATATATTCTAGAACACAGATTGACTGAAGGTAGATTATATGGATAGATCCTACTCTGTTTTAAAGGAATAATTTACCTTTGCAGATCAAATTTGGAGAGAGAAAATAAAAAGAAGAAAATGGCTTCCTAAATCTTAGTGAGCTGTGTTGGTTTTGTATTGATTGTTACAGGAATACGTGAATGCTATTGAAAAAACTATTTGTATAAAACTAAAGCATTTTCTCATTCAACAATCATTGTCCAGTTGTCACCAAGAAGACAACTTTTCTTCTGTGCCAGATTTGAGCATTTAAAAACAGAACTGTTATTTTATTGTATCTTTCCTGTACCCTAGCTTGGATATATTTATTGTTTCACACTGTAGAAAGCAATCTGAATGCTCCAGAAGCCTCTCAAACTACAAACAGTTTTTTCATCCCAGACAGAGTTGCTGATCCAGACAGGTTAGACGATCTCTGTAGGCTTCAGGCCAAGAAATATAAAGTATTTCAGGGAGTAGGGGAGATACTTCTTGTTAAGTAGAGGGGACACTCTTGTGAGAGTTTGGTATCCTTTAGATAGTCATCTGAGAGGATGTTTGACTGCTGGGCACCAAGAGAAACTACAAATTACTGTAGTTCACAACTGACTTAAGGCCCACAGTGCTAAAATCCAACTGGAATGATACTCTGGGGTGGTTATCCTGTAGCTAATTGCATCGTGCTCTGATGCATACCTCACTTCTCTCTGCAAGCTATTATGCAGTTTTGTTATATTAATTGGCTGTTCCAGTTTAAGGTAATTCTGTCATGGGCTGAGTGCGAAAGAGGTGCGGAAAGCTGGGCACCTAAATTAGGGTAAAGGTTTGGTATGTGTTCCGTTGTATACAGGATTTTTTTTGGTGGATATGTGGGGTTTGCTGTGTATATAATACCCCTATGTGTATCATAACAATATATTTCTTTTTTACTTTTTAATATATTTTTATATTTATTTGTGAGTAAGGTCTTAGAACAGGGCAAACAATGATCCTATAGAAAAATAAAATATTTTGTTCATTAGATAGAAAACAAATAATATTCCACACATACAGTCACTGTAATTGAATTAATACTAGTTCTTGATATTGGTCTTATAGCACCAATTGGGGGTTATCAGCCCACATTAATAATTCAGTGTCTGGCCCTCATCATTCAGATTTGTAGTGTAGTGTAACAACACTTGTTTGTAACATAATAACTAAAGATCAGCATAAACATAACCTATGAACAGAATGGCTCTGCTCCATTGAATTAACTTATTCTATGAAACTGTGCATAGGAGGAATGATTTACTCAAGGAATTGGAAAAGCAAACCACCTACAAAAGCACTTAAACCAAACCCCAAAACCTGGATTTGTCTATTAAAAAGGTTATGAGGAGATGCTAAATAAAAACTACATTAGGAGTATGAAAGGCATAAGAAAATAATTGTATTATGAAATCTGAGAGTAACTGTACAGCGTCTTATATATTTCACTTAATACTGCCTTAAATCTTTTATCTGAATAAGAAAATATTAAAGATATCATATATATTTTCTTACATATATATTAACTTTCTACGTATAATATATGTATCTCATTTATAGCACATAATATTAAGAAAGAGAAATATTCTAAAGCAGAAAAAAATTGCTCAACTGAAAAATAATTAATTGTTTAATTAAAATCAGTGACATATCAACACTATGAATTAGCCAAATTCATTTATGTTGGCGGAGCCTATCCAAATAAGAAAGTATGAATATAACATTGTCTTTCTTACTGGGGGCATGTACAGCTGACTTCAAAAAGAAAAAAGAAAGACAAAAAGTAATTACATGTGAATATGTACCACGGCTTCGTTACATAGAGTTTTTCTTAATGATTTCTCTTTCCCTTCTCTTCCTTTATCTGTATTTTCCTTTTATCTGTCATAAATCTGAATAGTTTATCCTACTCCTTCTGTATTTTTGTTTGCTCAATCTAATTTTCTCCATCCACAGACACTAATGAAAATTTCAGTGTGTTTTTCCCATCAGATTTCTGTTGTTTCATCACCAAAAACCCATCAAGAAGCATTTATGATTTTTCTGCTTCTGTTCATCTCTCTCCTCTTTTTCTCATACGTTGTATTTAAAGGTGTTTTTTTCTTTAATATTCTTTTTTTTCTCTGATTTTATTTTCCCTCTGCTTTCCTCAAAATTGTGTCTTTTCTGTGTGATGCACCATGGTTCATTCACACCTTCAATATTTCTCATCTTCTCAACCTCTTTGATCTAATTCCCTCCTTTTTTTCTCCTTTTTTTTTTTTCTTCCCCCCCTTGCCCCCCTTTCTTTCTCTGTTCCTCATTGTCCTTTTACTGCTCTTTTCTCCTCTTGAATTTTTCTCTTTTTCATTTCCTGGATGATTTTTTCTCTAGCTAGATTCTCTCAATTACTACATACTCCTTCTATTTTTTTTTTATTCTTCCAGTATCCCCTCTTGAACATTGCTACAGAAGAATGCAAGGGCTTTTTTCTGTTCCTTTCTGTTTGCAAGAGAAGGGTTTTCCTGCCTGTCTTTCTAACTGGGAAGAAGACAGCTACCTAAAGAATTACATCATTTCTTAGCCCTCCACACAAAGCAGTGTTGAGATCCATCAGAGAGCTGGCAGGTGTCTTCTTTTATTTGAAGTTACAGAGTGTTTTACTCATCAGCTTAGCAACAAGTATGGGAAGGAGCACACAGATTACTGGCCAAGCCTGTTTTATTATTTTCCTGCAAGCCCTAAATATATGTGTGCTTAGACAAGAGTAAACCACAGGATTTACTTGTCTATAGTTGAGCTCTACCTGAAGAAGTCTTCACTTGTCATTTGTGCCTTTTGAGATATTCATGGCTAAGATGACACTTCCCAGGAAGTATCATACAGCCATTACTTTAACTGGTTGGAAACTCCTGAGGACGAGGTGAATGGATTCTGTTCAACAGATTGTCTTATGGAAAATAAATGGATGCCAGAACTATTACAATTGTTCTTTTCATGAAGATGATATCAAGGAAATTTGTATACAGTGCTGGTTTCCTGACTTCCTATGAAATCTTAGGATTTCATGCAGTTCCATTTCTTAGAAGAAAAAATTTCAGATAACTGCAGGAGGGGGGCCAACATATGTGTAGGACAAACAGAGTCAACAGCAATAAAATATATCGCTAGAGGCTTACAGCGTATGACAAATAACAGGTCAAAGAGATGTTCAGAACTCAAACAGGAGCAATGGTTGGACATGAGCTTAATGGCAGGCTAGACTAAGATGGGTTTTCTGAACTACAGGCCTGGTTGAGGAGAGAAGAAACTTAACTACATGTATGTATAGTATATCTATTATGACAGAAATAACAATCTGGAAACTCTGAACTCCACAACTATACAAATAATACCGTAAATATTTTAAGTGCTTGGAAAATACACATATTAAGCATTAAACCGTTAAAATGAAGTATGAAATGGTTACAGTAACTATCCAGTTAATTTGATTCTGATAAATACAAAAGTAAGCCAAAATAATGAAGAAAGAAAATGTTCATTTACATGTAAAACAGAGAGCAGAAGAGCTGTGTTTTCCCTCTTGATCACTCACTCTAACTCCTCCTGATACGGAAGGATGAGTGAGGGGATTCTGGATAGATCAGTTGTTAAACATTCAGTGTTTGGTTTCTTTTTTGAAAGGAGTCTTAGGTGCTATTTATTGTAAGATGATGTGAGTACTTGTCATTTACTACCCAGTAGCAGGATAAAGCCTCACAACTACTAGGTTAGCAATTCTGTGTTCTATTCAGTGTTCTAGGGGATGAGATAAAACACACCATTTCCTACTTATTTTCTACCACAGACACTATTTTCCCCAGCCCCACTAAATCTCAGTGTTCCGAGCAGGCAGAACACATCAGTTGTTTGCTATTGTTTGCTATAGTTGTTTGCTATAGTTGTTTCCCTGAAATAAGTAGGGCTTATTTGTGTGTGTGTGTTTGTTTTTCAGCCTGGCCTACCTTTTGTGCTTTTGGCATATCAGTGTGGCGCTGAGCACGTACAGAGCGTGCAGATTTAGGTGGCTTTATTGGAGCACAATACATCTCCAGCCTCCTCAGGTCACAACTCTGGAAGCAGCATTCATCCACTATTCCCTTGTGGTGTAAGCGTCTACTGCTGGATCCATACCCTGTAGGCTTACCTATTCAAAACACAAATGGAAAGTTTTTATGTTAGGAAGAAAATGCAAAGATCTTAGCAGCAATGATATTAAGTTGCATTATTTTAACTGAATCACCCATGGCAGTTGCAGAGGCTTCCTGTGTGTATCTGTACTAAGAACCTGCTCTCAGATACAGCTTTGAAAGACATTCCTGGAAATGGCCAGCTTTGATCTCTGTCTATGGTGGTTGTTATTTACACATTTGAGCAAAACTATAAAGTATTATTAAAAGATTTTCTTGAACTGTCTTGGCATTTAAAATTGAATGGGAGGGAAGCTGAAATCTGACATTTCAAAGCCTTGCAAAGGAAATTTGCCCTTTAGCTTTTGAATGAAAACTGATTGCTGAACTGACTGAGGTAGCTGGTGGTTAGGGATCAGATCATGCCTATGTTGTAGGCAAGTATTTTGTAATGAAAAAGGCTACACTGAGGCACTATGTGAAATCAGAGTGTGTTCCAAAGGGGAATGAAATACTGTATACCACTGCACGGGCTGTACGATCCGCAAGCTCAAAAACTAGTGAGAAGCAGGAAATAAAGTAACAAAGTAACCAGTGAAATGCAGCAAAAATAGGAAGATGTCTGATGGAATAGATAAGAGCAGATTTTATATTCTGTAGTTTTGCACAAGATAGGAAGTGGGACTGACATAACATGGTCTCTCCTGTGTTTTGTGTTTGCATTGGGTATCTGTAGGAACTACCTGATTGGCAAATATTTTGCATTTTTTCACTCGGCTCCAGTAAAGGGAGACATTTTCATTCATAGAACTCTTACACTCTTCTTTCTCTCTCCTTTTTTTTTTTATTTTCTTGACAAGTGATTTATGATTTCTTTATTAACTGATGATTTCTCTGCTACAATGTGTGAATACTACAGACCCATTATTTCCTGGGCTTGTTTGCATGCAATGCGGGTGGATGTGCAGTTGCCCTGATATGACTAACTACAAGTGAAGGAACAATAAATTCACACACCACTACCAACAGCAAAAAAAAAGGTAGAGGTAGTTGCTTACTCACTACATAGATTTTAAAATTCTGGTAGAATTTGGTTTCAGACAGTAAAATTCTGAAAAGACTAAATGTTTTGTTTTGACATTTTTAGCATTAAATGTTTCCATTTACAGAATGATCCACATTGGTTAAGAACCCAAAAATATGGGAAAAAAAAAAGAAAGAAAATGGCACCAAAAGCCAAAAAAGTGGAGCAACTGAATTCAGTCAGCTCTACCAATTCTTTTTCTAGCTTGTTTTTTGTTTTTGTTTTTGTTTTTTTTTTTCTCCTGTCAGTTTTATCACTGAGACCAAAAATCTGTTATTCACAGAGTTTGGCAGGAGTTTACATTTCAAAGGAATTACTCAAGCTAGAAAAAGGCTAAAGGTACAAAAAAAGATGAAAATTCAATTTATCTTTTGGAAATTATTACCTTCAATGCTTATACAGCAAATTCTAGGTTAATATTCATATACTTGTCCTGCAGTTGTCAACTTGAAGACAAAACTGTGTTTTGTGGTTAACAGAATGTTAAGGATTGGAAGGGACCTCAAAAGATCATCTAGTCCAATCCCCCTGCTGGAGCAGGAACACCTAGATGAGGTTACACAGGAATGTGTCCAGGCAGGTTTTGAATGTCTTCAGAGTAGGAGACTCCACAACCTCCCTGGGCAGCCTGTTCCAGTGTTCTGTTACCCTCACTGAGAAGAAGTTTCTTCTCAAATTTAAGTGGAATCTCTTGTGTTCCAGTTTGAACCCATTACCACTTGTCTTACCAGTGGTTGTCACCGAGAAGAGCCTGGCTCCATCCTTCCGACACTCACGCTTCATATATTTGTAAACATTAATAAGGTTACCCCTCAGTCTCCTCCAAGCTAAAGAGATCCAGCTCCCTCAGCCTTTCCTCATAAGGGAAATGCTCCACTCCCTTAATCATTGTTGCCCTGTGCTGGACCCTCTCCAGCAGTTCCCTGTCCTCCTTGAACTGAGGGGCCCAGAACTGGATGCAATATTACAGATGTGGTCTCACCAGGGCAGAATAGAGGGGGAGGAGAACCTCTCTCGACCTACTAACCATCCCCCTTCTAATACACCCCAGGATGCCATTGGCCTTCCTGTCCACAAGGGCACAGTGCTGGCTCATGGTCATCCTGCTGTCCACCAGGACTCCCAGGTCCCTTTCCCCTGCACTGCTCTCTAATAGGTTGTTCCCCAATTTATACTGGAACCTGGGGTTGTTCTTACCCAGATGTAAGACTCTACACTTGCCCTTGTTATATTTCATCAGATTTTACCCTGCCCAACTCTCCAGCCTGTCCAGGTCCCGCTGGATGGCAGCACAGCCTTCTGGCGTGTCAGCCACTCCTCCCAGCTTGGTGTCATCAGCAAACTTGCTGATAGTGCACTCTATTCCCTCATCCAAGTCATTGATGAATATATTGAATAGTACTGGTCCCAGTACTGACCCTTGAGGCACTCCACTAGATGCAGGCCTCCAGCTAGACTCTGCCACATTGACCACGGCTCTCTGGCTTCTTTCCTTCAGCCAGTCCGCAGTCCACCTCACTACCCAATCATCCAGATCACACTTCCTCAGCTCAGCTGTGAGGATGCTGTGGGAGAGTGTGTCAAATGCTTTACTGAAGTCAAGGTAGACCACATCCACTGCTCTGCCATCATCCATCCACCTGGTTATGTCTTCATAAAAGGCTATGAGGTTGGTCAAACACGGCTTGCCCTTGGTGAAGCCATGCTGGCTGCCCCTAATGACCCTCTTATCCTTGATATGCCTTGAGATGCCACGAAGGATAAGTTGTTCCATCACTTTCCCGTGGATGGAGGTGAGCCTGACTGGTCTATAGTTACGCGGGTCTTCCTTCTTGCCCTTTTCGAAGACTGGAGTGACATTTGCTTTCCTCCAGTCCTCAGTCACCTCTCCTGTTTCCCAAGACTTGGCGAAGAGGATGAAGAGTGGCCTAGCAATGACCTCAGCCAGCTCCCTCAGCACCCGCGGGTGCTTCCCATCTGGACCCATGGATTTATGGATATCCAGATTGCTTAATTGCTCCCTAACCCAGTCCTCATCAACTAAGGCAAACTCCTCCATTGTCCTGACTTCCTCTGGGGCCTCAGGGATACGAGGCTTCTCAGGACAGCTTCCAGCAGAGTAGACAGAGACAAAGAAGGCATTCAGTAACTCTGCCTTCTCTGTATCTTCTGTCACCAAGGCATCCACCTCATCCATCAGTGGGCCTACATTGCCTCTGGTGTTAGTTTTATCTACCATGTGTTTGAAAAAGCTCTTTCTGTTGTCCTTGGCCCCTCTTGCCAGGTTTAATTCTAAGGAGGCCTTAGCTTTCCTAGTTGCCTCCCTACATCCTCTGATGACAGCCTTGTATTCTCCCCAAGTGGCCAGCCTCTCCTTACATGATCTGTAAACTCTCATCTTCCACTTGAGCTTACCCAGCAGTTCCCTGTTTAACCACGCAGGTCTCCTGGTTCCCTTCCTTGACCTACTACATGTCAGGATGCTCGGATCTTGAGCTTGGTAGAAGCAGTCCCTGAATACTAACCAACTACCTTGGGCTCCTTTACCTTCAAGCAATCTTGCCCATGGGATTTCCCCTAGCAATTGCTTGAAAAGGCCAAAGTTTGCCCTGCTGAAGTCCAGGGTTGCAATTCTGCTTGCTATTCTGTTCCTGCCACACAAGATCCTGAACTCCACCATTTCATGGTCACTGCAACCAAGGCAGCCCTCCACCTTTGCTGCTTCAACCAGGCCCTTCTTGTTAGTGACGATGAGGTCCAGCAGTGCACCTCTCCTAATCAGCTCCTCCACTGTTTGCATCAGAAAGTTATCGTCAATGCACTGGAAGAACCTCCTGGACTATGGGTGGCCAGCCGAGTCGTCCTTCCAGCAGACATCAGGGAAGTTAAAATCCCCCACAACAACCAGGGCCTGTGACTGTGAGGCTGCTCTCAGCTGTATTCTCTGTGATTAAAGCATATGTCCACTGACAAAGAACCCTTGAGGCCTTAGTATATTCATAAATGAAAAGACCTCTAGTGGTAAAGTAGATCTAACATTTTAGCCAGCAATACAGTCTGCTAAGAACTAACGATTCCTATGAGCTTTGTCAACCCAGACAATGGGTTTTTAAATGTCCTTTTTTCACAGGGACTATAAATTAAACAAAAGAAAAATATGCTTACTTAGTATATTGAAATCCATTGAGGGCCTCTATACTGTACATTGCCTGCAAAATTATTTGTTTCATAAGACTAAACATAACAGTAAGCCAGGAGTGAATTACAGTAATATTTTGATTTGTCTTTGTGTGTGTTTGTGTTGTTTTCTGTGTATCACTGAAAAGTATTATAAATATGAAGACACAAAGTTTTGAGGTTTTTTTCCAGACTATTTTCACTCACTGAGTTATACTATAACTATCAGCTTTTCCCTGGAGATTTTTCTGAAGTTTGTTAATCAGGTTGTCTTAGACACATACTTTTAAAATTTAGTAGTCATGATAAAATATAGAGTGTCATTACTGTGTGATACACAGAGCTGTCCCACATATTTTCTTGTTTCCTTTTAAAACATGGAAGGGCAGATCCTGGTCCTGGATATGCAGGTGTAACTCTTTGTGATAGATCCAGCTGAACTGTAGGTAAGGTTGAGCTTACCTTTCTTTTGTCAGTCTGCAAATGTTTCATAAGCAAACAGCCTCTAAAAGCTTCTATTCAAGAATTTTCATTTAAGTGGTATTTCATAGCAGCTAACGTCATAGAGGTTTGGTTGATTCCCTGGCTAGTGATAATAGTAAAAATAAGGATGGACAGTTCATTGGTTAGTTTCATCGGGCTTATCATGACCTTTCTACCTAGAAAAGAAGTTACCTATTAAAAAAAAAAATCTACCGATCCAGTAGAAGACTTCAAAATCAGTAATGTTTTGCACTTCTAAGGATCTTACAAATGTTGACGACTCATGATATTCATGTTAGGTAGACAATATTACCTTTATCTGACAAAATTTAGAATCAATAAGATGAAATGTGTTGTCTAGGAACATCCATGAGTTAACAACAGAACTTGATAGAAAAAATCTTCCTTCCATGAGTAGAAAGACTATAAATGTCTTTAACTTGCAAAATCTATTAGGAAAACAAGTATGTTTGTTCTTTGCTGAAGCCAATTATCTACTCTGCAGAGCACTTCCTGTGGTATTTTTTCTTAGTGGTTTGTTTTGGTCAGAATGGTCTACTGACAGATATCAGCATTTTTTTGGGATATGAAGGGGTTATAAAGGAAATTGTCAAATGAAATGAAAAGTTTGAAAGGTCTCAAAATGTTGTCATTTAATATGATTAACATTTAGCTTTGTCATGATTAAAGCCAAAGATGAAGCGGTTGGTAGAGGTGATTTTTTTTTTTTTAATCTTCCATCTCTTTAAACAATCAATAGCTCTTTCCAATTTGTCTGTGTTGAGCCTGTACATATACAGCACTGCTTGTATTTTGCCCTTTTAAATTTAGCTCCATTATATTATATAATCTGATGCTTTCTTTCGTTAATTATTTTTTACTCAAGACATAAGAAAACCAGAGACATGCAATGCGTTACATAGTTTTCTACTGGTTTATCACTATCATTTCTTGTTAATACAATTTCTGACCTTTTGGTATATACAGTCATTTCGATAGGAATATGTTTGATTTTTCTTTGATAGTGCATAAATAGAAGAACTAGAGCCATGTACTCTAACTTTTAATAACATCACTCATTTATTTTTATATGATGTCTTCCCAATAAGTCAAGTAGGAACTTACACATTTTTTTGTTAGTTAGAAGTTGTAAATTCTGAGTTTCATTCTCATCTAGCTACTATCTTTCTGTGTGATTCCATGGAAGTTATTTTACCCTTCAGTGTCTGAATTTAACCATTTATAAAATTGATAATATACCTGTATATACCTGGAATAAACCATGAAGCATTACCTGCCTTATTTAGTAATCAGTAGCAATATTTCTCCTGCACTATCAGATGCATAAATAGTTAATACAAATCCTTAATCCTCAAATATTTCAAGTGTTAAAATCTCAGTGTACTTCAAAATTATTTTTACTGTAGCGAGAACAAAGACATCTATGAGTTGTTTTTCTTTCTGACAGAATAACTTTATGAAGGAAAATATAATGTTTTATAGCTCTTTAAAAAAACCTGTATGGTACATGTAACAAGTTTGGAATGGAATCACTAATGCATCAGTGATGTGGTCAGCAATAAAATTTGATGTTTCTGTATAGACTGTATATGTTAATGTATTACATGGCATACTAAATGCTTATCCTTCATAAAAAGATAACATTAGTATTGCGAAGTCAAATGATTTTATTTTTTTTTCTTTTAAATAAGTTTTCCCAAGGTTTTTGACAGACCTAAGCAATCAAGTATGCTTAATATTCACATGAAATAGAAAGTGATATCACCCAAAGTACTGCACAATAGGTAGAGAAAATGAATAGAAAAACATAGGAAAAATGGTTCTGTTTCAGTAATCATGATTCTGGACTCTACTTTTGAGAAATATCTGATGTCTAGATTAATTTTAAACCAATAGATTTTAAATTGCTGCTGTCCACTCAAGTGCTGCAGTATACAAAATGCGATATCACAGAGATGAGATAAAGAATTACAAGGAGATACTATCACTTCTACAGATATTAACAGTATTTGAACCATCTTCTTCTGAAAAGACTGCAGGATCAGATGGTCGCAGTTCATCAGATTACCAAAGTGTGTGCTTAGATCTAAGCAAATGCTCAAGCTCCTACACGGTCTATTGGACTAAATCACATATTCAACAGTAAGCACATGCCTCAGTGCTCTCTTACATAGGGACTGACATAACTAAACACTTAAGTTAATTCCTAGACCATATTAGTAAATAAATGACTGATAGTTCTGAACATTTAATACCATTTTCCTGTTCCTTAATATTTTTATGGCGTTGCCTGAAAATATGGACTGATTCTTTTGTGTCAGTGTACTGGGCACCCATATAGATTTTTCTGATCTTTCTGACACCATTTGAGTGCTGTCTTCCAGCTGTTATCAAAAAGTTCCTTGTATTTACTCAGCCTTCAAAGTGCTGCATGTGGACATATAACAGCCCTAGGCATTCCTTTTTGCTGACGTACACTGATTTCCTTGGATGTTTCTTTCCTTTTTTGTCAGTTGCTAGCTCAAAAAGGGTTTCATATCATGTGGGTCAAAGTTTTCTTAATACAAGTTTTGGCTGTTGTTTAATCTACTGTACCAAGTATGTGAATGTTTCTTTCTGCGTGCTACCAGCAGATACAAAGTCTAGTCACACTGCTCTGAAGTCTCCTGACAGGCCAAGGTACAGCATTCCAATAGTTAAACAGCTGCCTTCTGTACTAACAGCACTTCCCTTTAAATAATGCAAACTCAATGCAGTAATTCAGTAGGGCTTGTTTACACTTGATTTCTGTTTTTCCCCGGCTTCCCTCCGAAATACCTCACTGGTGCTGCCATTGGTTCTGCTCTACTGGAGGTTTCAGTGTGAGAAGCACTGGTGTAGGTGGACCATAGAATTTTCAGTTGTCAAACTATCGAGGCATTCTGTGGAGAGTTAGAATCTACTGTTGTAGCATAAACATTAGGAAATTACAGGAGAAATAGCCCAGGATAAACACAAATCTGATCACTATTTAGAGGACTCCAGGAAGAACTGGGGTAATATGTTCTGGAGCTTTTATGTGGCTATTTATATTTGTTATAAATAGTCCAATTTAGGCCATCAGTAGAACCTGAGAATGTCATTCAGACTGTAATTCAGAAAAAACATCAAAAATCTGAAGAACAGTGAACTAACCTACTATTAGAGTCAATCTTCAGCTTTAACTGCAACTTTTGAAGTAATGTGGAAGGCAATTGACCTATTAGTGTACTATAAACGTGTACTGAGAAACTCAAAATATTTCTATCAAAACATCAAGGTAACATCATTTGTACAATTTTGAAGCACTAATAGCAGTTTTGGGGTACCTCTGTGAGAGATCCCCCAGAGAAGTGTGATGACAAACTTCTTTTCTTTTTCTCGTTCACCACTGTGTCCAGTTTGTAGCTTACAGTGTCTGGATGTCTGTAAGCATACTATGAGGCAATAGGTCAGTCAGATAAAATTTTTGTGTGCTCAAAACAACAAGGTTGAGAGTCTGTGGTGCTGTATTATAATGTAGTAATTGAACAATCACATCCTGTATACTAGATCCAGGCTGGGATCTAGTTACATGAACCTACGCTGGCACAGAAGACTGGGGATGCTGAGTGTGGGATTCATCTTACTCAGCTTTACTACCTGAAAATCTAGTTTAAGACAGTGAAGTCAACAAGCAGGTGTGTCTGGACAGTAACTTATTCTGGTTTTGAATGCTTTGCTTAAAATGAAATGAATTCTTGTCCTCTTAAAGAGCCTGTGTTCCTTCATTGACTACCGATAAAGCTGCTTGATCTGGTCATAAAATATATGCACAACTTCTAGATAACTGAAGTCAAAGAAAATAAACTCCAGTAAAAGTTATTTGTCCCAAATCTCAAAATTTATGTCACTGGTGGAGTAAAAAGCCATTCTCTTTTATTTCCATTTTAACAATTAAATATAACGACAGATATTGTTCTAAAAAGCATACTAGCCAGTCAACTGTTTCATTGTGTATCTCCATACCTCTTTGTTTTGTGTATCAGACTAGTATTCTTGTCTATTTTTGCATTATAAATGCATGCATATGCAAAATAAGAGATTATTGATGTCACTTTTCATCTCCTTGTGATATTAGACGAATGGTTTAATGTTATATTGGTAATGCTTCTTGAGGGTACTCTGGAATTTCCAATCTGTATTTGGAAAATTATGAGTCAATGTTCAATCAGCAGGAAATTCCTGTGTTTTTATACTTCTACGAAATGTTAAAAAAACAAACAAACAAGCAAGTAAACAACAAATCTTGTGAAGCATTGTAAAGTCCCTTTACAGAAATACCTCAAGGTTTCAATGTTGCAAAGTAGGCAATCTGATTTTCTTGTAAATAAGTTGCATGCATTTTGAAGTTACATTATTTAATATTTAGCTTCTATTTTCCTTCAATGTTTTGTTAGTGCCAATAAATAATTATGCTTAGACTGATTTTTGTTTGTATTCATCAAAATGAGCATATATTAGCATTTATAAATGTTCAATGAATGGATGCTCTAGCTCTGAAGTCTAATTTAATATGCATGAGAATAGAGGATAAGCTTTATCAGTGTGCACAAGTAAAATCTTTATGAAAGCATATGCATTTGTTAATACTGAGATACTGCACTAGAACTACTGCTTTGTGGAACGCTGGATTGCATTAATTACAGAGTTTAAGGTAAGAAGATGTTTGCTCATTGTTAAGGACTTTTTCCTCTGAAATTTTTGGTGAGTAAGACTGGGAGAGCATAGGCATTCAGCATTGATCTGTAGGAGAAATCTATCAAGACTTCACAGAGTATTTTGCTTGAGTAATTAAGATTTGTAAGCTGCACCTTATGAAGAAATGAAAACTCTTTGATGTTTCAAATAGAGAACAAGACAACTGTTTCACTTCTTTAAAGTCAGCTGACAAATGTAGATTTATTCCAAAAGGCGCCTTAATTTTTAACTTGTATGTCTGTGTTTATTTAGTCTGCCACACAGCTGAAGAAGGTAATGTTTGCCTCTAGAAATATGCTTTCAGAAGCTTTTTTTTTTCTTCATTGTGCATTTAATTGGAAAAAATCTTCTTCCTCTAAACCTATTTCCAAAGTACAGCACTTGTAACAATTTCCTCTCACATATAGCACTGTACTCTGCCCTTTTTATGGAATGGCTGCTTTGGAGGACATGAAGTATACTAAGCATGTGATAGAACCATTATGCTTCACACAGTAGTTCCTAAGCCAGCTGCAACGTGTGAAGAGAAAGACCTATACTTTTGTGAGTATTGCACTGGGATATGAAATGGAAATTTCAGAGTTTAGAATTCTTTTGAGGGAAAAAAGTAGCAGAAAGAGTGGGAAACAGTATGATGTATTATTTTACACCAATTCAGTGCTCTAGAGGGTGAAAACTTTGCCAACCTAGCACAATTTACAAGCCTACGTCAGATTCCAGGGTTGGAAAGTGCCAGAGGCTGCCAAAAAATATATACTTTGGCAAGGGAAATGCTTTACTGGAAAGAAATTCACTGTTGCAAGAATAGGCAGGATTATCAGGGTCTAGGACAAGATAATTAGAAACCAGTAGGTCATTGTTACATTTGAGTATTGCCACCTATAGTGCAACAAGGAGGAAGATGGTAATACAGTCATTCATCCATAATGAGAATACAATCTCTCCTCTTCTTATATATGCTCTCACAGCAAATAATTACTGCTTACCCTTGTGTGTGGTAGAAGGATGATGAATCATGATGTGACCTTTCATACCCTTCTTATCCCAGAGCCAATGTAAAACTGCCTTTTGTTTGGATTACCAAATGAATAACAATGCAAAACCCATAATTGGGTGAAATCCTAGCATCACTGGAGTCACTGGGAAATCTTTTAGTGCAGTTGGGATTATGTCCTGATGAATCAGCTGCCAGAAGTGAGTTATGTATAACTTGATCCAATGTCTATTAAAATCAATGAAAAGACTTCCATTGCCCTTAGGTAGGCTTTTCATCAGGCTCATAATGATCAACTTTGCAGTTCAGTGAGTAAATACTGTCGTGGTGACATCTAGAGAGATTTTCAAGGAAGGGATATGATGTGTTCCTTGTAGAAGGTAAGAGCAAAAGAATAACGGTGTACAATGTGAAGCAGAATATCTGTTACGTGGTTAATGCTACTGACCACATAACAAGCAATCCATTCCTTTGTACTGTGTAATCAAGATACTTTTGTCTATAGATGCTCTTTCTCAGTTATGTTCTGAGAAATGGAAGCCAAGAAGAAGTGATAAACATGCTACCTTTGTTGCCGCATTTTGGAATTGTCTTCTGGTGAGCGGCGGAAGATGTGAATTGCTGTGGCATTAAGTAATTTTAGTCTAATACCTTTCACACTATCCAGGAGTGGACATATAGAAACACATTACAGTTTTTATTTCTAATTATACAGCAGTAGCACTTCCAAGAGGGTAAGCAGTTGAGAGCAGGCCATTTGTCTTATCTACGATAGAGAGAGAATTTTCATTACCTTATTAGAAACAAGTGTGAACAGAAAAGAATGCAAAAGGGAGAGAGAAGATAACAGTAAGAGCCAAATAGAATCAAATCTTGCTTAGACTTTCAGTTACTGAACCCTTCTGTACAAGTCCAATTTTCATTACTCTAAGTACATTAAAAAATACTTTATGTGTGGTAAGATGACTTAATACTTTTGATAAAAGTCCAGCATGTAGTTTTCTTATGGCCAACATTTAAAATGTTAATTATTTTCCAGAAAACTTATTTTTTATTATCTGCTACTTTTAGGTACTGGGATACTTTTACATGTGAAGATTGACTTACAAGATTCCTAATTAGCAAGGACAAATTAACAACTACTTTCAGAAAGGGAATTAGGACAGAAAGATTAAGAGTCAGATTCTTTTATCTTCACTGATGTTAAACAGTACTTTATCCTAAATTAAGAGAGGTCTTTGCAGAGAAAGATAGTACTTAATTTGAGTAATAATTATAGGATATACCTATGAAATATTGGCACAGGAGAAGGCTGTGACAGTGCCAGGAACTGGGCCTACAGTACCATAAGCACAAAGCCAATGCTTTGACCTTATTTTTGAGTCAATAGGGCATGTAAAAATCTAATCTTGAAGTAAAACACTTTTTTTGAGGTCACAATGCTCCTGTTAAACTTGTCTAATGAGATAAAAGAAAAAGTGAAACTTTCCAGTGGAGTACACAGTCATTAGG
This sequence comes from Patagioenas fasciata, assembly GCF_037038585.1. Taxonomy (NCBI): domain Eukaryota; kingdom Metazoa; phylum Chordata; class Aves; order Columbiformes; family Columbidae; genus Patagioenas; species Patagioenas fasciata. The sequence continues at coordinate 152,469,392 of NC_092520.1, read as the reverse complement.
GAGGATGAAGTCATTGGGATGAGAAAAGGACAGTGAGTTGTGTCTGGAAACAAAACCAGAACTAAACCTATCTAAAATATCCTGTTATGCTTAATTCACTTTTCACTCACACTGGTTATCTACCAGTTGTAGCTCCATTCTATAGTGATTTAATACTGCAATAGGAGCAGAAGAATCAGTTCTAGTGATGGAAACATAAAGAAAAAGAAGTTGCTGCTGAATAACAAATGAAATTACTCTTATTCTCCTTGACCATCCAGCTCACCTTGTTCTTACTGAAGATATGCAGGGAGATTATAAAGGAACACTGGTATAGTGCAGGGAGAAACTGTTCCCATATAACATCTTAAATACCAAAACTACAGTTTCTGTAGGATTGTTGGAAATGCTTATAGGCAATACAGTTGGTTTGTGAATCAAATAGGAAGCAATTCTTTTATGGGGCTGACAATGCCCTCTCCAGTCACAATTTTTAGAAGGGAATGTGGTTTCTGAGTGGATTTTTTAAAGTTCTCACTTGTTAAGTTTCCATGACCTTTTCAGGGAAGTTCAAAGTTTTTAAAAGTTCATTTCCATTTAAAGAGAAATTTTTCTAAATAACCAGAATTGTGCCTTTCTTTTACTATTTCCTTTCCAACTTGTTTAGACTTGATTAATGACTGGAATCTCTGCATCAGTTAAAGATGTTTTTCAATGGCTTCTCTTATTTGGCAATCTTGCTGTCCTTTTGTTTTTCCGAGTTTGTTCTGTGGGTCATACAGGAATACTATAAACTTCAAAAAGGTTGTGGCAATGTTGAAGTTGATCTGACTTTTAAATTCCATGTGCTCACTGACTTCTTTTGAGCCACAACCTTGTGCATCCGCAATCATTTAAGCAAGGGAATCCAGTTGAGCAGAAAAGAATAGGTTGAATAAGTATGCTTACAATGATGTAGCCTTTTCGTTTATCTTATTGGTGTACTAATGTGTAAGCCTGATGGTGACTCTGTAAATTCTAACTTTGTTAGATGAGCTTCAGTTTACAAAATAATTCTTCCCAATGCTGGGCCAGTGCTTTTTCGTACCATGATATTCACTGCATCAGGCTGAGCCTATCTCTGCTCAGGAGCTATGGTGGTTGGAGATGGTTGGTGGATGGAGACACCTTAAAACTGATTCCTCTGTGTTATTTCCCTCTTGAACTTCAGCCATGGCAGTTGATGTTAAGAAGTGCTCTACCTTTTGTTTCCCCTATCTATTGGTATGACAATAAACCAAAAACAAATACAGACAAAAAAGTGTAATTCAGGCAGCTCCCAGCATGGGGCATCCATGGGCCCTCAATCCCTGGGGAGGCAGCAAAAGGCTCAGCCTCCTATCAGCAGGTGTCTCATCTCTGCCACTGGACCAGTAGGTTGGGGGAAGTTTTCCTCCCCTTCTACACTGCCCTGGTGAGGCTGCATCTGGAGTAGTGTTTCCAGTTCTGGGCTCCACCGTTTAAGAAGGACAAGGAATTACTGGAGAGGGTCCAGAGGAGACCTACAAAGATGATGAGGGGTCTGGAGCATCTTTCTTATGAGAAAAGATAAAGACAAAGCATCTGTCTTATGAGAAAAGATAAAGGGTGTGTTCAGCCTGAAGAAGAGAAGGTTGAGAGGGGATCTCATCAATGTTTATAAATATCTCAAAGGTGAATGTCAAGGTGATTGGACTCTTTTCAATGGTGCCCAATGATAGGATGAGAGGCAATGGACACAGACTGAAACATAGGATGTTCCATCTAAACATGAGGAGAAACTTCTTTTCTCTGAGGGTGCCAGAGCACTGGAACAGGCTGCCCAGAGAGGTTGTGGTGTCTCCTTCTCTGGAGACATTCAAAACCCACCTGGACACATTCCTGTGCAATCTACTCTAGGTGAACCTGTTTTAGCAAATGGGTTGGACTTGATGATCTCCAGAGGTCTCTTCCAACCCCAACCATTCTTTGATTCTGTGATTCTGTTAAAAAAGAAAAAGGGGGTGGGGTGGGGAGGGGAAGTATCGTGGAAAAATTAAAAAAGCACTTGTCTTAAGCATACTTGGCCAGTGGAGGGCTTACATGATATCACAGAAAATGAGAAAGTACAGCTATGAAGTGCATTTCTAAAGAATCTCTTTTATTCCAGTATTGGTCATTAGAAATCACAGCCATTTGTAATTCTCAAGCCTTCAACACCTGTCACTCTAATATTATTCCTTTAAATGCTAATAAATCTCAAGGCCTGGAGGACTCTCAAGAAATCTTTTGGTCATTTGAAAGCATGGATTCTGAGTTGTGTGTGAAGATATTTCTTGGACATAAGCATCAGTACTAAGGCCTTTTCAAATATTTTTGTTATGAGTCTAAAGGAATGGGCAAATGTCCAGGGGAGGTTAAGCCATTTTTAGATATTATAGATGTGCAGTCAAAAAGTGTTTGGGTTTGTTTGTTTTGGTTTTGTTGTTTTGCTTGTGATTGGTTTTCTGTTGTTTTGTTTGTTGTTTGTTTGTTTGTTTGTTTGAACCTTGTCATTAGCCACTCAAATGTCATTAAAAAGAGGAATAATCTATACAGCTTCCTCTGGCTCTACCTCTTAAAAGTGCCATTGCATAACTGTGAGAATACTTGCAACCTCCTCCACTTTTAATTTTTATACACTTAGAGTGTGGAAGTAGATGCATACAGTACAATATTTCTTTCTCTTAACCATTCTGTACCAAAGCTTTTTGGAGTTTTCATTGACAGTGATTTTTGGATAAAATATGACCATTGCTCTCACTGAATCTTTAGTCAAAATGTATACCAAATGAAAGTTTTCTGTGGTTTGGGAAAGTTGGATTAGTTTTTTTCCCCTTGTTTTTAATTTTGCATTCCTCTGAACTCCTCTTTGCTGTCCAGAAAAGGAGGTGCCAAAATAACCCAAGGAGGCTGTGCAGCCTGTCTGGAAGTGAGAAGTTCAGCAAAGTTTAGTGAGAGTGGTTGTTCACATAAGATTTCCAGCCTTAACCAGGACAACAATTTGATTTTGCAGAACTAATTTTTCCCATTTGTGAAATTCATGAAAAAATCCTGAATGGAAGTAAAATGAAGTCACTTTCACAATTCTGTTTGTCTAAAATGAGTATGAGTTTTCTCTTCTTGGTTTCTAAATGATTATCTAAACTGCATCTTTTGTGATTTTGCTTAATTATCTGCAATCTCTTCTTATCTGTCAGTTACTTATGCCTTTCACTATGATTTTTTGTCTTATTCTAATATCACTTCATAAGTTTTCTAAGTAATTTCCTAAAGCCATTCCAGCATCTAGGTATCCTTTGTTTATCCCTCTAGCAGTTAGACAGAGCATTACATAAGTTGTTACCAATTTAAACTTCGTAATTGTTTTCTTTTCCATCCAGCATCATTAAACTGCTATGCAATCAACAGTGATCACTCTAAAGACTAAAAACACAAAAGTGAACTATTGCATATGGTTTTCCCTATACATCTTCAGAACAATATTGTTTGTAGACCAGATAAATTTAACTTATATTCCTTTTAGAATTAATGACAATAAAATACAATCAATATAGGCATCATCGTTGTTATTTTTTATAATCTAAGTAATACAAAATGTAAGACAAATGTTTTGATGCAAGAAATAGGTGCGTATTATTGACCTGTGTATGACTGAATCTCTTATTTTCCCTCATTATGTGTCAGTCTCTCTCTACTTGCCTGACTGTAAGCTTTTGCCAACAGCTACTATGCAGCATCTTCATAGAATGCTACAGGTACCATGCTGCCTCTCCTATGGTTTCTTGTGTCTTCAACTGTATATGTTATGGGAATATTTCATTAATGACATGCTTTAGTGGTATATATAGAATTTTTTTTCTCCATCAAATGAGATACAGAAATGGAACTGTTACAATGAAGCTGTATCACTAGCAAACAGATCTGAGAACTGAAATTTCCTGGATATTACTTATATTATAGAGCCAACTGGCTACACCTCTGGAAGATTTGAGTGATCAGCACAGAACAGATAAGATTTACCCTAGTAATCAGGGTCTACAAAAAGGCTTTCTGTCCTTTAAATGCTCTTTAACAATCGTTCTTAAGGTCAAGGTCTACAGAACAGAAAATATTTAGCTGCCAGGGACTGCAGTTTACTTCTGCATCATTCTCAAGTTTTTGGATTCCTTTTTCAATAAAGACCGGTTTTATGGCCAGTCACACATTAATCTTGAAACTGCCTTATTCAGAACACCCATTAAGACTAACTGTAAGTATATAAGCCTTTTCCCCCTCAGTGTTGAGATCCAGGAGTTTTTATAATGGTTATATATTCTGGCCGGTTTGTGTTGCTGGAATGCCTGGAGGCTCACAGTGGCATTGCTGTAATGGTTTTGCTGTCTTAATTTGTATGCAAAATATGGGCTGTAGGTTCATTTTATTTTTCACACTAGAGGGCTCCTGCGCCCTTGGTTAGCGCCTACAAGTCAAAGCAGTGAAAACATGCTGCAGTGTAAGGGTATGTCTGCACTATAGAATATAACAAGCTCACCGTGTCTCCACAGAAACTGCTTCTGCAGATCGTGATGCTGTCACCTCATGAGCAGAATCAGAGAGGCTTGTGATAGTTTCCCCCCCTTCTTCCCACATAATGTGCGAAGAACAGAAACACTGTGGAACAATTTCTGAACAAAAAGAAGTTAAGATTTGCTTCCCGTTCAGTTTATACGTACACCTGAGAATGGTAAATGCCATAATCAAGCCAGCTGGCAAACTGGAAATCTTGTCTTGAATGTGTCCTAAAATTATGGTCACTAGGTAAGATTTTGGGAGGCTATTGAAAAAAACTCGTTGATTTGTCTTTTTGTTGTTGGAGTGGCTGAGTTAATTTCAGCAGTGGGACCAGTATTTTTACAGGTTGAAGAAAATGCTGATGCTAGCTTTGCATGTTGCAGTAGTTTTTCCTGTCAGTATTTGGATCTTTGACTACAGTGGCTCAAGTAACAGACAAGAACTCGAAAGCAAGAAGAACCCTTAACTGTTGGAGGAAGGTAACCCCTATGTGATATTCCTCTTGACCTTTTTTAGACCAGAATTTCAGATAGTTTCGACCTGTTAATGCAGTTCTGGAATTTGAAAAATAAATTAGTAACAAAGATGTGCAAATCGGGAAGTAAAGCACTTCTCAAATATCTGTCCTGTACTCTGTCCTTTGGCCTCTTTTCTGCATTATTAATAGTTTTCTTAATTGTCTATACAAAAATTTCTTAGAATTAATCAGGTTAGGCTCAATTTCTAATTTAAATGAAGTATTAGGCTAGAAAATTTGCAGTCAAAATAACTGTGTGCTGTAGTTCAGTAACCTTTCAAGTTTCTAAAATAACAGAACCGTATTCAGTGCAATGGCTTGTATAGTAAACACTGTTGTCTGTTCAAGTAACAATATCAGAAATTGTTCCCAAAACACCGAGTTATGTTGATATTTTAAAATATTGCTACTGATCTCCAGAGCGTAAGCACTTAAGCCCTACCCTGCTCTTTGTCAGCTTCAGGCTCAGGAAACGTCACTGAAATGACAGCTGGTGGAGTGAAGGCAAAGAGCAGAGAGGAAACACTGAAAAAATCTTGGAACATGTGCTGTATTGTAGGGAGAAAAGACACTAGAAATACAGAAAACAATAAATGGCTTTTAATATCCACAACATGTTCCATACTATGTAAAAGACTGTTTAGTATAAGTTGTAATTAAACCTATATGCATGATAAGCAGTGTATTTATCAGAACTACTTGCCATTCTTCAATAAAGCAGCAACAGGGAAGATTATCCTTTCGCCTACTCCAGGATGACGTCATTGTACTGATAAGTAGGACTTAGGAAAGGTTTATGTTCTTAGCACCAGAATTAAAGAATATAATACTCCTTTTAATACAGTAATTTCTAGCTCTACTAATTTTCAATGCTTATCTTGCAAGATCATTAGGAAATTCAGAAATCATTTCTCTGTTTTGAGAGAAAAAGAGTGGGGTGATCCAAGGATAAATAAACTGTTTGCCGTAGTGTTCCTCTACCACAGTATCACATCTGGCAAGTATCTACAAGGTCTTTCAAAGTGATATGCTGTGAAATTGCTAATAAATGCAGTCTTTAAAAATTCAAATATATTGTTAACATCTTAGTGTTGGAGCTGGTAGTAATTATTGAGTACTATATTTGTTTCCTAATAGAACAGACGTTCTTAATTTAATATTTCACATTGTAATTTTTCACATTAGACACCATAATGGCTCAAGATAAAACATCAGATAGGACACTTGTTCTTTCTTTTTGTTCAGAAGAAACCAGACATTATTGCACCATGTTCTGTGTCTTGCTTAAATTCATTTTGACTCATTTCCTTACAGAAATTGCTGAAACCTCTCCAGAGTTCTTCATGGACCATTCATTCATTATGGTCTCAGTGCTCTGGCACAATTATACAAGGTTTTATTTAGTGGATGTAGGAGAAGAAAGATTAAGAGTTAGCTTTTCTGGATGGGCTATATGGCATCTGGTATAGCTCAATCTGGAGTCAGTGAGGGGCAGCCCAGTCCCTAAAGAACAATTCATCCAATCTTATTGTACAAAGTGCATGTAAGTGTCTGAAAATTAAATACTCCTGCAAAAGCAAACTAAATATCCTGTAACACTACCACCAACTGAGCAGCAGAACACATACATGTTGTAATTTTTTGGGACCATAGTATTGCCATTGACACTAACAGTTGGAGCAGGTAGCACCACCTGAACATCGTATTTCCTGACAATTTCTAATATTGATCTCTGCCTTAATATTGTTATAACTTAAGTAAAACTTATGCATCTGTGTTTCAGGTTTTGTGCATTGTGTATGTTTGATAAATTTTGGAGGGTTTTTTTGTTTTCTTCTTGTAAAGTAATTGGAGAGAGAAACATGCAGCTAAAACTGTTGAGTCATTTCTGACACCAAGATTAGAAGTCACATGGTTTTGCCCCTATTAAAACATAACCCTCTCTTCTCTGAAGTGTATGGCTGTTTTCTTGAATAACCCTTGTGCTTACATGATGTGAAGGTGGAATTCAAGGGGGAGACAAAAAGGAAATTACTTTCATATATATGCACTTGTGTCCTGCATGTAGAAATTGCCAGTTTCCAAGGTTCTGAGATATTTGTCAGTAAAGGCAGGTATAGGTATTTATCAGTCCAATATAAGAATTTATCAGTCCAATATAAGAATTTATCAGTTCAGTTCTCTGAAGTGTTGGGCTGCCACAGGTGTTTTTCTTTTTATACCCCTCATGATAATTTCAAGGAGTTGCCATCTGGCAACTCTCCTGCTCTTTAGAATGGCTGATATCATCTGTTACTGCTACCATAACTGAATCTGCTTCTGATACTGACATTTCCTCATCTGAACACTGAGGTGAAGTTTCTCTTAAAAATATTTTTTTTTCTGGGACTCTACTAAGACTGAAGTTAAATTACATGTGGCTACTTTGTGGTTAGATGATCTGGTATGGGTATTTCTATAGAGATGCTCCACAGTCTGCACTAACCAAGACTGCAAGATTGGTACTTATATAGCTATCCACTGACATGCAATTGCTAGTACACGGTGCAGTCACTGCCCAACCCAGAGCTGGTAAGAAAAATCGGATGCAGTTGCATGTTCTGTGCATTTGTGAGAGGAGAACTGTCCTTGAAACCTGGTTCAAACATGAATCACCCTCAAAGGAATCAAAGTCCTAGTTCAGGTAAGGTAGCTGCCAAATACAGAATTTTATTAGTGACTTTTAAAGGCACCTCTGTCTTAAATTATGTTTTTTCTGATTCATTGTTTTTACCTCTTTCCAGATGAAATTTTCTGCCTTGCTTTTAACACCTTTCTCTTACTGCTAATTCTCACCTTCTTCTGCAAGCAATTCTGATGTATAATGACTGTTTTTAAAAGAAATCTACTAGAATATTGACTCCTTTAAATTAGTGATGAACATCTCAAAGCTCAGACTAAGGGATTTTTTTTCTATTATTACTGCCTTAAGAATGCTGTAAACTTCTGAACAGAATTTCTATTAAATTTGAATGGGTAAAACTTAACTGATTTTCCCAAATCAAAATTACTTAGCAATTCTGAAAAACAATGCTTTCAGAGTGCATTAACACAGTATTGACCCAGAACTGAGAGATATTCTACCTACAGGGAAGTCACTGACTTCAGGGAAGTTAACCTCATGGGAATACTGATAGAAATAGGGCTGGGAAAAGAGCATGCAAGGCAAGCGTACTTTTCTCTGAGGCGATTCTTTTGATTTATTGCCTCATCCCTCTGTTAGCATTGGCAGAATGTTGTGTAGAATGAAAAGAAATTGCTTACTAGGCTCTATGGCTTTACTGAGAGGATGCAAGGAAAGTGGTGTGAAAAGTGGAATGTGTGGGGAAGCAGAGTGAGAACACAGTATTTTGTTGCTGGCAGATGTCTGCTGGGCTTTACCATTTTACTGGGGTGGTACAATTCAGTTGTTATGACACATCCAGGAAGAAAAACAGAAAACACGAGCTGGAGGCTTGGAGAAAATTAAATGATGATGACTCAGAACTTACACCCCAAAGTAAAATGAAGATTGAAACACTGCACCAATTTGTTTAGCAGAGGATTCTGAAGCACACATGAAGAAATGAGCTTCCGATGTATTGAAGCTTTGCACTGATCACCAGATGAAGAGGGTAATATTAGAAAGCTAGTGTCAAGGTGAAAGGCAGGGATGATTATAGAAAAAACTGCAAGCTGAACTTAAGTTTTTGCTGCCATTCTCTTTTCAAAATATTCTTTTTGTTCAGTGTGTAGTCGGCCTCACATCTGCTTCTGCTGAAATCCAAGGAAAAGTGTTTCAGTGCCTAGGAGTGTTATTGTTTGACTCGTTTGGCTGGGAGAGTGAGTCTCAAGTAACTTATGAACTCTGTGCCATATACTTGCAGTAAGCAGAGGGCCTGCTGGGGTGATCTACTTAACTTGCCGTTAAGTTTTATGTAACTGTTATAGTATTGTTTAAAAACAGTTTGAGGGGTTCTCTGCAGTAATATGGTTACATTAACTTCTAGTTTGAAAGCAGTAGCCAATTTTTATCCCTTATATAAACAGAACTATTTTTATTGCATTTACTGAACTGTCTTCCTAAGTCTTAAAGACTATTACCTGTAATTTGTCATCCATACTGCAATGTGGCATTTTGCTTAAAACTTTAACCCTTCCAGTGGGTGACTTATATATGGGTGAGCTTCTAAAAAATATTTGGTTGAATCTGAATGGTAACCTGAATCGAAGGATTTCAAAAGCATTTAAAAAGTGAATAAACATCATTGCTTCATTTTCACACATGGTGAAAGTACGACAAATACAGATAAAATTCGTTTGTTCAAGGTTATGTAAGCAAGTTAGTCCCAGAGCTAGAAATAGCCGTAGCACTCACAGCTGTTTTGTTCTTTATCCATTGCCTATCTACAGAAGCACTTGATCTGTCCTCTGAAATATAAAAGGTGTGAGAGAGTTTAAAACAATTAGGCTTCTTATATGCTGAAGTCTGGTTTCTGGATTCATGGATTGCACAGAAAGGGACTGTCTTAGCCATAATTGTGTACTGCTGGGCTCACGCTTTTCCACATGTCACCATTTCTGTTTATTAGGGCAAATTTAGGAATAAATTTTCTGTACATATGACAAAAGGATTAGTAACTAGATCATCATATGCAGCATATCAAAAAAACAATGACTGTGGGTTTGACACTGGAAGTAATCTATGTCCAGAATTCTTGTGTGCTCTAAGTGTTGAAAGACCAAATGGTGGTCTTGTTATTTGTTACCAGAGAAATTCAGATCCTTTTATCTTTGCCAAAGAAGGTGTAATTCAGTCTACCCTAGATGATGGTGTTATGTGGGGTATATCATCCCTTATTTTGTGAAAGCATAGCCTCAAAACTCATTTAATAGTATGCAGCCTGTGGGCTATTGTAAGATTTATTTAATATTTTTATGCATCATAAAGATGATGTTAGTGGTTTCCTTAGTGAATCATCAAGAGGGCAATGGCTAAATTACGCCACTGCTGATGACTGTGATCACATAGTGGGACAATCAGTCCAACATAGTGCCTCTGATTTACAGTTCCAGTGGACTGATATTCTAAAACGACAGGTAACAGATAACAGATAACACCAAATACTCCCTATCACATGTCACTTCAAGCAAAGAGTACGTGTCATTCCCTTTACTAGTACCTGACAATACTGAATTCTGTTTATCACCAGCCACTTGGCAACAAGAACTATTCCTGGTCAGTGCTTTGCTGCTGCCCTGCACAGCAGCTGCTCTGGAATTTCTGTAGCTCACAAGAATGAGGCAATTTCTGTCACTCCTGTGAGAGCAGAAAGAGTGTAATGATTCTTTGGAAGGGTGTTTAGGTCTGAAGAAAAGGAGAGGAGGATTACATTCCCAGTCTCTGTTACATGCTGCTCTCCATTGCTTGTAGTTGTCTAGCCTAAGCTGCACAAAGTTAATTTGGACTGATAGATAGACCATTCACCCAGTAATTGCACTTTCTTTTCCCCTTATTAAAAAAAAAAAAAAAAAGGAAAAAAAAGGAAAAAAAAAAGAGCTCATATTTCAAAATAAATCTCCTTCCTGGGTTGTACTTTATTTAACATCTGACACAGCTGAGATTTTAAGACGCTGAATGCACATATAACGCATTTTTAAAAATCACATTTCTTTGGTTATGAGTTACACAATAACATGATGTCAGCCCTCTGACATATCTGTCATGATATTTAGCAATGCCACTTGGACAGGAAAGTTCACACACAGAATCCTGTCCAACAGTTCTAAGAATTTTATATCTTTTGAAGTATCCAATATATTTCTTTATGTGTTAAAGCACTGGCCTTCTGAGCCCTTGTTTTTATTTTCCAGCAATCTCAGTGAACTTCGGGTCATTGGATTGCTTGCTTTCTCACCGGCTGCGCTGAGATTAAGCAACCATCAGCTAAATTACTATAGTTTAAATGTGCCTAAAACAAGTTCAAAGCAGTACTTTCAACCAGGATTACGGCTCTGCTTCTAACATGGCACAAGGACACTGCACAAACTGAAGAAGTAGAGGTGGTTCAAAGAAAAGTTGTGGGGTGTTTTTTGGTTTGTTTTTTTTTTTTGTGTGTGTGTGGGGGGGGGGTTTTTGTGTGTATGTGTGTACTGGCTCAAAATAAGAAATAATGGGACTTTCATATTTCAACTGCTTACTTCAGCCACAAGCTTTCTGTGATTATAGTTGTTACAACCAGAAAACTATTGACTGTTGATACAAATTAGGTCTCAGTTTTCCAAGACATCTCTCCACCTCCTGAGACTACAGGGAAACAGCAAAATGAAAACTTTATCAAAATATTATTAAGCTATACTGGCAATATGTAGCCTACCAGTTTCTTTGTCTGAAAAAAAGTCAAATTAAGGACAGTTAGGATGAACTTGACCAACAAAATTATATTAATTTGTTCAGAACAAACAGTTTTCCAAGTGTTTCATACAATATGGTGATGCAGAGTGCGGAAAGCACAAAAAAACCAAACCAAACCAAACCAAAGCAAAAAAATAAATTGACAAATAAAGTGGATTTTTAGTTAGTATCTTATTGTCCATTGCCAACAGAGCTTGGTATGTGAAAAACATTATGCTGATGTACAGTGACCGCTGAGAAATGCATTGGTGGTCTGTGCTAACACATCGTAAAATTACTTGAATGAATTTTCGTCCAGTTGGTAGTCAATTGACTACCCATTAATGGATAAACCTAATTTATGTTGTTGTTACTGAAGAAAAGAAATTACTTATTATAGACGAAGGTCTAGCATTCAACTCTGAGAGGTGTTTGAACCACCACAGCAATTCATGAACTTTTTGTGAGCAGATACAGGACTTTTCTGTACCGCCTTTTGTAAGCTCCTGCGTTAGCGGAAAATTCATGTTTTTATGTTCTTTCTTAATTCTTTTTAAACTTTTAATCTAAAATCAGATTTCTTGACCAAGAGATTTCAATAGTTTAAAATTTTAAATATTTCTGCAGTGAATTCTGTTTATCACCAGCTATTTGGAACAAGAATTATTCCTGGTCAGTGCTTTGCTGCTACCCTGCACAGCAGCTGCTGTGGAATTTCTGCAGCTCACAAGAATGAGGCAATTTCTGTCACTCCCGTGAGAGCAGAAAGAGCGTAATATTTTGGATAGATGCTTAAATTTTAACAAAAAGAGAGGAAGATTACATTGCTTTGTTCCCAAAAACTGCTTGCCAAGAGTTCTTTGTTAGCTCAGGTAGGACACGATTTCTGCTGAAGCTGCTTTTGAGGAAGTGGCACACTTGCAGCTGCCTGTTTTAAGATTGGTTTTTGCCTTTTTGCTTCAGTTTCCTCTGTATGAAGGGAAGAGGCTACTACACTATGTCTCTAAGTTAAATTCATTGACATTTTTGTTCTGTTTTGAAGATACAAAGTACTAGCACGAATGTTAAAATTACTTTGCAAAATTAATCCTTGCATCTCCAGTTGTACTAGGGCAAAAAACCTGTAGGATATAATGCATTTGTCTGAGTGCTGCAATCAAATACTTATATGAAGAACACTCTAGAGGCGTTTATGAGGAAAATAGGAATTCTTATTGCCTGCAGTGTTTGGATCTCAGAATTCAATAGGCTATGAAGACATCCATTACATAGTGAAGACTAAATATTTGAAGTATTTTTTCCTTCTCCCAAAAAGTGTGCATACTCCATAATTATGGATATGTGTTTTTGTTAAAGACTGTAGTCATTTAATGATGGTCTGTATCAAAATGTAAAAATGATTGGCCTGTGACCAAAATTAAGGCTAACATTCCCTGATTTTAAGTGATTCTTGAGACCACAGCTTAAGTCACTAGTTCTTTCATTAAGCTTTTCTGTTTGAGTTGCAGCATGTTTAAAAATATGTTTAATTCATACATTCCTGCATTATTTGTGGTTATCCGAACTAATTATTTTAATAAAACCTTCAGACTCTCTTACTCCTTATATTACGATGTATTTAGATTTATTGCAGTAAATCTATGTTCTGTCAGATGGTCACATTGCAGTGGAGACTAGGACTGAGTCCCAAGTACATGAAACTCCAAAACAAGGCATCCTAAAGAAGTTTGAGAAATTATTATACTTTTTCAGGTCAGAAGACAAAGAAATCAACAAAACATGCATTGTCTCCAACTTCCTACAATGATTATAATTTTTCTCGTGTTCGATCTTTATCTCATATTGTTTGTGGTCCATGTTTAGGCTTTGGCATCTTGCAAATGAGTTAAGTAGAAGGGTAGCATTTATAGTGCTTATTAACCACTGTTTGTTCCAGAATGCCTCTTAGAATATTTATTCAAATTCAGCCTTCATTATTTTTAGCTCACTTGGGAAATTCTTAGCTTTCATCTGATGGCTCACATATTTATGCTAGAAATAAGAAGATTTCATACTAAGCGTATTAGTATGTTTAACGTCAGAGAGGAAACCAAGTCATAACGCCAATTCTTATTTTAAAGAGCATTTAATGGTGATAGATTTTTCACAAGTAGTCAATAAGGTCCATAAACAAAATTTAGACAAGTAGCGAAGGACTCTGACTGGTATTTCCAAAGATACTGAGGCAACTAAAAGCACGGGCATACACCTAGAGAGATTAAACAGACAAACAAACAAATAAAAACACCCCAAACCCAACCAATCAAACAAAAAAACAACAGCAAAAAACCAAACCCCAAACAAACAAAAAGCCCCCACCAAAACCACAACTGCTTAGGGCCACCTATCATTGAGTTCATGATAATAGTGGAAATTAGATACATGACTGTTTTTGAGAAATCTCTTGAGACTAAGAACATCAAAAATCTGCCTCCTATGCCTTTAGGAGCCTCCAAAGTCTCACTGACTTTTCACAAGACTCATACTACTTTTTAAAAATAGATTAACACTTTTAAAATTTTGGTTCAGTCTTTTAGATGTAACTATCTACCTGGCACACAATCAAAACGAATTTAGGCACTTCAACAAAGACTTATGTATGAAAAATTTATAATTTTTAATAGTTTGTACTAGTAATGGTAGATGAACTTTAAAATCCCACTACAAAACTTTCAAGTTGGTTTAAATGCACGTTAAAAATTAGGAGGTTTTTGATGTACATGTACCCTTTTCAAATAAGGCAGAAGTAGTATCTCTTGATTGTTCAAGAGAGCCTCTATTTGCTATGTTTATAATACAGAAGGAAAAATGTCAGAAGTTCAGCTGGTAGTTCTTAGGAAAAACAGATGACTAGTTAGAAACCAGTGGGAATCCAGTCAAGGGAAAATATTTGTGGTGCAATGATACTTATGGCCAAAAGACGTAGGAAAATCAGTGATCAATGTTTTCTTTCATGAGTATAGAGAATTCCTCGAATTAACTCACACTGTCCTCAGTGCCAAAGTCAAGAAGTTAACAGATAACCTTGACTAAGTATCCATGGACTCCTAATTGTGGATTATGGAGTGAAGAAACTCCTGGCCAGTTCCAGCATGGGTTATTAACATCATTATTTTGCCCTTTTTTGGTATAATCTTTGTCCTTCCTTATTATACTATATATCAGTTTTTCCTTAACAGTGTCTCTATTTTCTTTGCCATGTTAAATTGTAGGTATACATTTGCTTTTATATTATATCCTAAGGAAAAACAACAACAACAAGGTCACTCCTACCTGTTTCATAAATCAAATATAGTAATTTTACATTCAAAATCTGTTGCAAGTTATTTGATTCTTGATGGAGGGTTCAAGCCTGATTTATTTAAAAAAAAGTGTTATTTTATTTCCCACAGATCTGAGCTTTATGTCTCTCATATCAGAGCATAAACTTGTATTTGAAAAAAGGAGCAAACAATAAGAATAACACCACTTATGAATTCTGCTCATTTTATTAGTCGTCATCTGAGCGATAACAGGAAATAGTTGTCTTTTATTGGATCAACTCCTACTGCTAGCAAAAACTAAAATAACATGACTGACAAATATTATGATACTTGACACAAAGGCATTGGAGCTGCAGTTGCAGAATTTAATTCCATTGTTTGCAAAAAAGGAAGATAAGGTCAAATTTTACAAAAATATCTTCCTATTATTTTTTGAATGACCACATTATCTTGACCACTCCAGTTTCTGAAATAATTTTATCTTGGGAAAGCTATATTAAATCTACTGTATCTAATTCCTGAAATAGTGGTGGAACTCTAGAAATGTATGGAAATCATTCATGTGAGTACGTCATACAAGATCACTCTTCATGACTTTTAATTGCAAAAGTCAATACATAACAGTGAAGTGAGAGAATGTGGTGGAAACACTACCCTAATTTATACTCCATTTCCCTCAAGCCAGATCAACTGGGAATGATATGATGCACAAAATTAAGAATAGCCTGAAGTAAGCTAAACTGTACACATATGTATTGGTTTGTAGTGCTGTACTCTGCTTAAAACAACAACGAAACAAAAAACAAAACAGTTACTGGAAAAGTTCACGTCCCCATATCTGGTTTGGAAATTTCAACTACTGCAATTACTCTTCCCTGCAAAGGGATCACTTTAGGGAAGATCATGGAATATGGTTATCTTTGAAGTGGTTCTGTATTCTTTCTGAGGGGAGGAACTGAAGAGGGGAAGGTAGAGGGATTTTGTGCAGTTAATTCAACTCATTGAATGGCTAACAACCTCATGCGGGATTCTGTCTTATTTCAGTCATATTATTGATTTTATAGATTAACTCATTAGGTCAGCAGTAGCTATTTTGTAAGTCTTCAAATTGCGTGAGTATCTCAAATCTGTACTTGAGCATCATTCTGTGTCTTTTCTCCATGATGAAACTTTATGGCACAGCATTCTAATGGAGAAAATGCTTCTTTAATGATGTCTGATATTTAGATGTCTGCTGTAGGTTTTAAATATTATTATTGTCTCAAATTATTAAAAAACTGCTGGGCCATGTATATTCATAAGAATAGAATCTGTGTGAACAAGAGTGTAAAAAACTGCTTCATTGTTTATGCATGGATAAGAGCACCTTGTCTCCTTATGGAGGAATAAAACATGAAGGAGTGTTACTTATTATGGCATCTAGGAGTATATTCTATCTATTATATCAAAAAAGATAAGATAGGCAAACTTTTCCCTTCTGCTTGCACTGTATTGGAGTGGAGTGCTTTCTCTGATTCACATTTAGTCAGACTAAGGCCTGGGAGCTCTCAAAGGCCAAAGGATCAACTCTAGCTGCTGTTACACTCATAAGGCACATTCTGGGTCTTTGCTTAACTGTATTATGCCATGGCAGCTAAAAAAAGCTTGGATTTCCTTTGATCTGATGTGTGGTCCATATGAATGCATCCTCATCTCCACAGTGAGTTCACTGGTTGGTTTTAAATAGATTAATTTCACCAAAATTATGCTCCTAAAAGAGTCCTCACTCAACTAACTTAACTAACTTAAGGATACAATTGCTATAGCTTCCTTTCTTAACTTAGTGGAGAAGGAGAAATATATCCTGCAGGATATTCAGAACTTAATGAGAGCTCTGAAAGTTTCTAACTCCTCTCACTGAGAGTAGAATGAGATTGAGTAGGCTCCTAACTCAGGTACCTTACTTATGTGCCCAAAAGTAGATGGAAGGAATCTGAACCAAAATCTTCTTGTGTATATTGGATCAAGCTCTGTTCGGTTTTTATCATTTAGAAGGTTCAATCTGTATGTGGGTAAATGAAGTGGATGTTTGCCACAGATTGTCCACATAGAAAGATATAAAGTTTGTTTGTTTGCTTGTTTTCTCTGAAAAGAAGTGAAAGGAACAGTACAGTTAACAACATAAAATACAAAATAGAGCTTTTCTTATACATCTATCCTTCACCATGTGAATTGTGGAGGTATATTAACATGACCTATTCTTCAGACACCTCTATCCTCCCTTGAAAAAAGAAAGAAAGAAAAAAAAAGACACAAAAAACAACACCAGAAAACATCAGTAAGGAATACTTTGATATTAGTGAATTCCAAAATATAAATAGGGTCATAATGCAAATTATTTCAGTAGTACCTCTGTTTTCATTCAGTGCCCATTGATTCAGAGTAAAATGCCAGAAACAGTTAGAAAAAACAGAAGTGTTCTAAAAGCAAATATATGTGGTCTTTTTGCATTTAATCTTATCTATGTATTTTAATAATAAACATGACTTTTATTCAGGATATGTATTTGCCAATAATACATCTGATTAAACTAGGAAAATTAGACATACTATCAGTAGCTTGCTCCCAAATTACACAAGAAGAAATTAGATACATTTTCAGTAGCTTGCTCTCAAATCTCTTCAGTCTATGAGTCACCAGATTCTTCCTGCCAAACTAAATATGTCTGTGAAAGGCTGGAAACTTTAATGGAAAGAAACATAAAACTTGAAATACGTAGGAAAAACTTAAGTTTTTTCATGGAAGACCTGTTGACTAGTAATTCAGGAATTCAGGGGATGTAGAAACAAATTACATCTTACTTGTCTACAGAAATTTGAAGGTATGAAACAAGTTGAATTTAAACCTGCTGTATTAGCCTAAAATAGATGTCCTTATTAGCTTTCACGTGATCTAAAGTAATCAATGAAGACTTACCGAAAGTTGTAAAAATTTTGTCATAATAATAGAAGCTCTTAACCAGTCATTTTGATGGGGCTGAGTTAAAAGAAACCTTCGGTTTAGCTAATGCAAGTCTGAAAAAAATCCCTCTGTTGTAAAACTGATTTATTATACATAGTACTACACAGACACCAAAGCCTATGAGGAATGTACTAATCTTTTTCAGATCTACAATCATAATGACAACTTCTCTACCGTTTTCTCCTCACCACTTACACTTTTTTGACCTTTGCATAAGGCATATGTTTAAAAATATTATTTGGAATACAGACTTGTTGTGAAAAACAGAGTTGGTATGTGTAATTTAAGCTTTTATCCATTGCCTTAGTAGGATATAGCTGTTAATTAACGTTCTTTTGAAATCAAAACAATTTTCAGTAGTATTTACTTTCCTTAGAAGTTGCTGTTTATAGGAGCTGTGGGTGTTACTTAAGTGTTTACTTGTTTGGAAATAGAAAGAGTCAATAAGCATTGCCAGAATATTTATTTTCAGAAAGAAAACAGTTTTGTTCACTGAGCTGGATTGAGTCAGAATGGTCTGAGCCAAAACCTTCTTTTTTCTGCATACTCAGCTTTGTGTAAATTTCTGCCCAACACATGAAGACACAAACAGTATAAACAAATTGTTCTATATTAAAAAAAAAAAAATCATAGAATTTCAGGTTTGGGCTTGAGCCATAATTTCCTAATGGAAGTGCTTGAACAGGACAATCTTCTGCTTCCACACTTGCATGGGTACAGAAGGAAGCAGAAGGGTCCGTCGTCTGGAGGCATATTCTTGCTCTAGAACAGTTATATTACATAGATGGGAAAACTGGGATCACAGCTAAATTTCAAAATATGGGAAATATATAAACATGTTGTAGACTCAGTAAAAAAAAAAAAAAAAAAAAAAAAAGAGATTATGGCGCCTAAATTGTTTATTTGATGAAAGGAAGCTATTCCAGTTTCACTAACAAAGGATTTAACACGAGGCAAGCAAACAGCTTCCACTCTTTCTTTTAAGAGCAAGAACACTGAAAACATTAAATTTGACTATATGTGGGACTCAAACAGAAAATATAGCAAGTATCAGACTTGTGTTTGATTTTGTAGGAATTAAGGTTTACTAAGGAATTCAAAGCAGTTTTCTAAGGAATTCAAAACCGGTTTACCAGGAATTGGCATTAGAGAGGCAATAAGAATTTCAACCAAAACGTTGCTAGGTTAAAACTGACAAGAGAAGCTCACTTGTGTAATTTGTCTAATACTTTTAAAAGTCTGAAAAGAAGATAGCATTTGATTTTTCTTGCCGTGATACAGTAATAAAAGCATTTTATCCTATTATTCTGAAAGTTTTTTGTTAAACAGTGCCTAAGGTACACCCTTTTGGTTGAAAAAGGCTTTTTGTATTTATCCGTGTTCAAATTTTCAAACTTTTACTTACAGTGACAATGCAAAATTTTCTTTAAGTTGGAGTGACCCACTGGTCAGTGTACATTATGCTCCTCCCTAGGCTGTGTGTGTTGTAATGTGTGGATGTTAAAATTCCTGTTCTCAGGACCTCATTCACTGATGCAAACATGAAATATCCCTATGATTGCTTAATATTTAGACCCAGCACTTGGGCTATATCTTGCATAGTGATTTTGCATTAAATGCACCACAAAGAAAGTATGAATTAATGGCTTTTTCTTCTTTTTGACATGGAAGTTCCTGTGGTTGTTACCAGAGATAAATTTAGCATAAATTCCTCAATAAGCATACATTTGTGGTATTTCTTTTGTCTTGATTTCTGGACACAGACATGCCTTAACTGTTGGTTACCTCTTTCATTCGTTGTCAGGTTTTTGAACAATTAAGCTTGTATCATAGGGAAATATTGACATCTGGGCATGGTTTAATAAACAAGTTCAGATCCATAATTTTTTAGTAAAACTCAGAAATGAAAGTGGCTTTAGGTCTCTGCTTGATTTTCAGTGATGGGAGGGGGTTTGAAATAGGCATAACAGCTGATGTGCTGAATAAGGTCTAGAGAAGTGGCTGTATGAACTTCCTTCACTGAATGAGCACTCTGTATAAATTGTCCCAGATGCTAAAGTAGTTAATGCAAAACGTTTTGATTGAGAGACTGTGTGGTTCTGCCAAACTGAATAATTTACTTTGCAACTTTTGCTGCTGTTGATCAAATATTGCAAATGCATTATTAATACCAGAACAAATGAAGAGGTCCATACGCAAAGGTTTTGGCCAATTGTATAAAGCATATGCCAGAATTTAAGTTACTGAAGGGTTTTTCTTGGTATTTAAGATTCAGTGGAAAAGTAAGAGGGGCAGCTATGCCAGGAATTAATGCTGATCTTGCCAAGTTCTTCATTGAGTGACTTTATCCAACATGAGACTAAACAATGCATTAAATATACATATAGCAGTTAGGGAATCGAATGTCAAATAACAGCTTTCTGCTATCTGAGACTGGATTTGAAACTTGGTCTAGTGCGTAGATAAAGGCAAACATCATAAAAAGCATTAGCATCTCTGACATCTAACAGCTAATAAGGACACATATAAATTGAACTTCTGGAGAAACTGTACTTATTTGGTTTTGGTAGTAGAGACTTTTTGCAGAGATGTTTCTTGCTGAAATTTTGATCAATGGTTTCACCTCATTAAATTTATAATTACTACTAGAGTCCCTCTTAATGAAAAGGTTGAAAAATTATTAAATGCTTGGCAACGTGAGAACTAGCTGTTGAGGAGAAATGTTTGCCGTGTCTGAATTTAGTGTGGTTTAGAGGCTAAATCCTCCTAGACTCACTGTGTGATCCATGGAGAAAGAAGGCAGAACCTCTCTCTCTGTTATTAAAGAGGTAACTAAAGATTAACCTCACTAAAAACTAAGGTCAGCCTTTATGAACACTGCCTAGCCTTTCTTAATGTGGTAAAAAAGGACAAAATTCTTTCAAAGACTGGCTTATTTTCAGAGAACTTCTCCAATGATTACTACCAGGGGCAACAGAGCAGATACTGAACTTATATATCAGTTATTTGACTATACAGTGATACCATTCCAGAAGTCAGAGCTGGTGTGGGGTTTTTTTTGTTTGTTTTCTGTGTTTGGTTTTATTTTGTTTTCCTTCTTCTTACAGAGGTATATCAATAATTGTGCCTATACTCCTGCTTCCCTGAGCACTGACCCTGCAGACCTGGCTAAAGCACATCTTAGCTCCTTTCCAGGCAAGAAGTGCTTTCCTGCAAGAAGTGAAGAACCTGAGGATAAAGATTGAGGAGTACAGGCACATCTTCCATGGATAAAGGATTTGAATGTGAATGTGACATGCAGTCAAACCAAGGAACTTACACTCTCAGATCTTTCTGTGTGAACATAGCCAAGATGACCAGCATTTCTTTGCAAAGATTTGTAAGACTGTCACTAAAATCACAGGATGTGTGTGTGTCCACCGCAGGTTTTCAGCATGCCTCTCCTGGGCTTGTAACATTATCATTCCTTTCAATCAGGGACACAGAGAGGAGCTAATGACTCATAGCTCCTACAGGTATGGAGTACTTAAAGAACTGAGTGCCATGCCATCTCTTGTAATTATGTTGATAGGTTTGACAGGCCTAGAAACTTTAATAACATCTTAAAAGCAGACTTCCTGAAGTAAACAAGAAGCTGTTAACTAAAGGGAAATGGAAGAAGCAAAATGTAATTGCCTATTGCTATGCCCTCTATTTTCTCCTCTGTAAGGCAGCAATTCCTCTATCTATACCTTAGTTCTACAAAACAATGAGATCTGATGACAGCTCTAATTACCCAAAATTATGTTCATTGTCTTATCCCGATTTTCTGATTATTAAAACCCAGTAGTCTTATGTTACGCACAACTGGGGATATGCCCAAAGACAACACACAATTCTGATTGTCTCAGTGAAAAAAAAAAGAGTAAAAAAACTGTAATGATTGTTCACAAAGCAGTTGACACAGGTTCCATTAGGCTGGACACCAGAAAAAAGCCTGTCTTTTATGGGATTGACTCTTTTATGTATGGAAGCATGTGCCAGGTCATTCTTCATACTCTGAAGAATATCAGAGAAACACCATTGTATCAGGTCTCTAATTCAGCTCCTTCTTTTCTGAAGCAAATGGTGTTTCAGAAGATTCACCACAAGCCCAAAGTAGGTTTATTCAACAACAAAAAAAGTGTGTGTTTGTTTGTTTGTTGTTTGGTTTGGTTGGTTTGATTGGGTGTTTGTTGTTGTTGTTGGCTTTTTTGTTTTGTTTTGTTTTGTTTTGTTTTTTACTTCATGAAACTAATTGCCATGGTTTCAAATAAGTATTGTCATCTAACTTGGGCTTTAGAAATTAGGGCGACCAAAAGTGTCTAAGGAAATAAGAAAGCTATTTATTTATTGACACTCGTGTGCTGTTAGCCAAACTGGTATCCATTTATTGGAAGAGGAAAAGGTATATTTTCAAAGTAGAAGAAGCTAGATAAAAAAGAATGTAGCACTTGCTCCTTATAGCAAACTACCTTTGCTTTCCTTTCTCATGGTATGTATAGCCCTGAAGAAACAACATGAGCAAGAATGAGTGATTGTCCATCAAATTAAATTTACATGAAGAAAGAAAATAATGTCTTTTTTGATTAATCTACAAAGTAAATTCCTGTGATAAGACTAGACTATTTCAAGCAAAATTTTCCCTCTCCTGGGATATCACTTCTGTAAGCTTCCTGTTATTTGTCCTTTCAGTTTTTCCAACATTCTTTGCCCTCAATATAGTTTTGTAATAATAGTGGCATGGTAGAATTTTCAAGGCATTAAATTTCTAATGAACATAGCAGCAATCCCACTTTTCTTCATGACTATTGAATCCAGAGTTTTTGAGACTAGAGAAATATTGATTGAGAAGAGTTGCGTCTAAGTGCAGCCACCTGTGGTCAGGATGTGTTTGTTGGCTTCTCCTAACATAAACTAGCACACAGGAACTTCAGTGACAGGAGTTCTACTGGAGAGGTGTTGCTAGATAAAATGTGGTAACAAACTGCTCTTCATTTGTGAAGCATCAGAGAGAAAAAGCTGTCCAAGAAATAGTCAGTGCTGACTGGGGTTAAATGTGACCAAGGGAAAAAGCAGATGCTCTGTTTTGGGATTTGTGCAGTGTCCTCCCCTAAGAAAGTCTTTTAAAAATGTTCCTTGCCAGTCTACCTCATGAAAAAAGGGAGTGGTAGAAATGACATTTGACTTCCTTTTGAAGAACAATACTTTGTGTGTGGTAAGCAGCTGGGGCATCTCTTCAGGAGCTGTAAAGGATTTCTTTTTATAGCTAGGAAGTTGGGCAGAGTAGTCTATATAAAGGAAAATTTTTTCTTCCAGTCCTAGCCATAGATATAGCCTTGTACTTGTAGAGTACAGAGTTTCAACAGAAAGTAACTCAATTATTTCTATCTTTATTTCCACCCACAACTCCCAAGAAATAGTCAGAAGCTTTGACCTTGAATCTGAACCAGGAGTTCCACCTCAGCCAAAAGGTATTCTTTATATTTGGAGTCTCTAGTGAAATACAGAATGATGGAAGAAAAACCTTCCCTCACAGCTATTTCCTGTGCAAGTTAAAGGCAAACATTACTGTTGGTTATACTTTATATAAAGGAACAAGAGTATGAGAATGGAAGGCTTAGAATACAGTTTAAATTTACATTAGCTTTACAAAAGTTCACTTTTTTTTTCACTTCTGCAAATGATGTAGCATTCTTAAAATGTCCAATGAAATGGAGCAACATTATAAACTTCCAATAATATACTGTGTTCTGTAGTACATTTGATATAAGGATCTCCAGCTGTTTTACTAATGTTACTGAACTTGTTTTTCTATAGTTCTATATTTTAGATTAAACACTAACAAATAATAGGGAGAAGGTTAAAACAGATTAAGTTGCTGCCTCATGAATCAGAAATAGCCAGGTGGAGGACACACATTGGGCATCAAAGGGCCACATATCAACTTCATGAAATTCCTGTTTAATGTTGCAGTTGCAGTCTGTTGATTACAGAAGTGCAAGCCTTCCCTAAACCAGGGTGGTCATTCATTAGTAAAACATTCCATGGTCTTCCATGGAAAACATGGTAGACCTTTATGCTGTCAAAAGTTACATTAACTTCAAGTGAAAACTCAGAACAGAAGAAAACAACGAAGAAAACAACAACAAAACTAGAGAGAAAGTCTTTGCTGACAGCAGGTAAAACTCAAAATTGCAAGGGCAAGGATCTCCTTTAAAATGTCAGACCCATCCAGGTATTTTAAAGTAAGGATCATCTAGCTTAGGGAATATAGCAATTTGAAACAGATTGTGCATCCAAAGAATAACTGATATTGAAAACAAAGAGAGTTATTGCTGATAATTAGCATTTCACATGTCCTCTTACCTTAAGGGACACAAAGAGTACATGTAAGAATAAGTCTGATTGCTTGGCAGTAGCATCCACCCTTGTGGTAAACAGGTGTCATAGTTGTCTGAACAAGCACAAACATTTTTCTAGGAGAGGAATGACTGGGAAAATGCCTAAGATACATGCACTGTAAAAAAAAAATAAAATGGTATGCTGTTCTAAGGACACAATACATTGTCTCTCTGTTTTCTGGTGCAGAAACAAGAGGGGGAGATGCAAGTCTGCTTTTACATTCCTTCCAACCACCAAGAGAGAGTATTTGTAGGATGTGCAAATAGCCCCTTAAGTATAACTCAGATACTGATAAATGTAATGGATTTTGGTGTTCAAATGAACACATAAAGTGTTGGTAGAAAAATGTTAATTCCTTTATGAGATATTCCAGTGTTTTTCATATTGTGTTTAGCACCAGGATACTAAGTTAAACAGCTCCCTCAAGTAGATACTCATTAACAATACCTAAATTGTTGAATATAGAAAAGAAGGGCACTTTAGTGAAATACGTTACATATATGAAACTAAGGCTCCCAGTTTCAAGCCTAAACGGTAGTAGAAAGTGCCAAGAAGACAATGAAAATATTTGTAGTTTTTATGTTGAAGAAATTAGGTTTTTCTGTAAATTTAAGGTGCAAGAATCTGGATTTCCCTGATTCTACTTTTATTGCAAGCAAGGAGAAAAATATTGAAAGCAATAACTTCATGAACAGAAATGAATAGGAATGGGGTAGGTAAGATCAGAAAAAACAAAAATGATAGCTTAGAAGGCAAGAATTCTTAGGATAAAATGGAATTGTAAAAATAATTTTAAAAAAGCTAGACCTCATAAATAATATAAAAATAAATAGAAAAAAACCCCTTCCATTTATTTCATGTCTTTATAGCCTAATAACCCCATATTTCCTTTTCTTAGCTATATTCATATTTGGAAAGGTAACTGAGATCCTAAAGGAAAGGTAACTTCTGACAGGAACTTCAGACAAGCACATATTATCATTACAAGTAAATACTAGCTTTGGAGGTTCTAAAAGCACAAATTCTTGCATGTTTTGAATAAATAATTAATTAATTCTGAATGAATACATTTCTAGCTAAATTTTCTTTGAAAATGGCCTCAAGTTGTGCCAGGGAAGGTTCAGATTGGATACTAGGAAAAATTTCTTCACAGAAAGGGCTGTCAAGCACTGGAACAGGCTGCCCTGGGAAGTGGTTGAGTCACCATCCCTGGAGGTGTTTAAAAGACATGTAGATGAGGTTTCAGTGACATAGTTTTTAGTGCCAGTTAGCTTATGGTTGGGGACTCGACGATCTTGAGGGTCTCTTCCAATGAAAATGACTCTGATTCTATGGTTAACTTTATGTTCTTTGGGTAGAAAATAGCTGAAAATTAGTAACAGATTTCTATTATTTGCAAGTTGTGTATTTCCTGATCTTGACAGCATTTGTAAGAAGGTACTAAGGTAAAAGAATTACTCATCTAACTACTCCAGCTTTGCACAATCTAAACCACAGCAAAGTAAAAATATTGTGATGTTCAGTCCTGAAGTGTAGGAACAAATATATTCACACTATTGCAGACTTAATTTTGTGTGTTGTCTGTACTGGTGTTAATCTTTATTATCTCACCATGCATGAATTTATCTTCACCTCAGTTTAACTGATGAAGCATGTGGATACTTGGATGTGGTAACTTTCTGCCTTCCAGCTTTTCTTTTTTTCAAACCAGATGTTGAAGCTTAGTGTGTTTTTAATATGACACAATGTGTACTTAAACTGTTTACAAGTATTCTGATATAACAGGTACATGCAGTTCTGTCTCGAGAATATCTTGGGTTTAACATGTCATTTCATTCATTTAATTTCAGTGGCAGGTCAGCAGAAAGCAGTAATATAGCAGGTGGAATAGCAGCAGCTGAAAAATGGTTAAAAACACTAACGTGTCTGAAAAGGAAAATTTCTCAGAAACTCAGAGACGCTGAATACAGGCACAGCTCTATTCTTTACTGAGAATTAAGGTCACTGAAGACTTGGGCATCTCCAAGACAATGGCTACTAGTCATGCTTGGCAGCCTGTTTTGGTCATTTCTAAGTTTGCTTAGACCAGTTGCAAACTCCAATGTATTACATGGAAAAGTTTAGCAGTTGAATGAAATAAAGAGTTGACTTACTGAAGTAAAAGCCTCTGTCTCCACAAACGAACTGAAGAGCATCAACCAGCTCAGCACCACAGAGTGTTTCTGGGCCAGCAGCAGCAGAACTGGTTAAGGTAAGCAAACACAGGCCAAGGTAGAAGAAATGAATGTAGGACACAGTGTGCATCTTCACCTGCCAAAGAAGTAAAAGCAGTATTAGAATTTCCCAACAGAGTCCCAAAGAAAATGACTCTTGCACCCTTGTGAGATGAGAGTGTGTAAGTACTATAATTTGTTAGACAATAAACACAGTATCAGGAAATGCCCCACCATAATATTGCAACTGCCTACATATTCTAGTCCAAATGTTTTGTAAATTGATTACTTCCTTTGGTGAATATTCTTGGTTCACATGCATATGTAGTTAGAGAAACTTGTAGTAACCATGATTTACGGTTGGTCCTGCAAAGGGAGGATGTGGAAGAGGGCAACAGACAGGCAAAGGGAAACCCAGAATAATTACAGTAAGGAAGACTAGACAACCTCGAGTTGTTTTGTCTGAGACCAGACAGGCTAAGAGGGAATATCACAGTTGCCTGCCAATGTACTGTGGGAGACAGAGGTGGCATATGACAGAGAAGAGCTATTTAAACTAAAGAACAGCACTGGCACAAGAATAAATGGCTGTAAACTGGGTGGAAGGAAATTTGGCTCAGTAGGAAAAGGGTTCATAGTTAGTACTCCATGGTTCTCCAACCACCTTAAAAAGGGAAATACCAGAATAAAACAGAAGAAGTTTCAAGGCAGAGCTTGCCAAAGTTACAGAAGAGTCGATGTGGGACATTCCATATTGGGGGACCACATTCAATGACTCTCACAGTCCTCTGTTACTATCAAGTTAACATGTGGAAGCATTCAAGAAATTAAGAGGAGCACTAGTGGGAGTGTTAAGGGTTTGTATTTTTACTTGATGGAAGCAGCTATACTTTCACTGACCTCCATTATATCCTCTTAGTCAGGTTTGGGTACGAGGTATACACAGATGTGGTAATTCTTTTCTCATTTACATTTGCTTGCGAACTACCTTTTTCCTGGACTTATGATTGAAGAAAATCCAGTCCTCAATGGGTGTAAATTTGCACCATTACATTTATCCACTTCCTTTTATACCAATTTATATCAACCAAACATCTTACACAACGACTCCAAGATGATAGCATTATTTTTTTTTTTTTAAGTACTAGGAAAATCTATTTGTATCTAGTAGCAGGACAGTGAAGGATGTTCTTAATGCATATTCTGAACCAAATTAGATTGCTTGCCAAATATTTGAGTTTTGAAAGGTGTAAATCTGCATTTAATTTCATTCTCTTTCAAGGTTAATGTTAGTATTGCAGTCAAGGAAGAAGTTACAAATCTTTCTTTCACATACAGTTAACCTTGGCTTAAAGCTGCTTTGTATTAACAGACTAGTGCAAAGTAGTTGGAGTGAAATGATTAATCTTCCCTAAAGTTTCTTTCAGGTTTTCAGGGACCATTTAATCTTATTTTTTTCATGGAACTTTTGAAAAACTGATGAAATTATCCATTGTCTCCTCATATGGGATCTGATCCAGTGGGATATTGAGGCTTCTCTAGTCAATACTTTTTAGAATTCTTATTTTCTTGGCAAGGGATCTTAGCACTTTGCTGGAGGAGTCCCCTATTTCAACTTAAGTCAAAGCTGAATAATAGACAAATCCATAAATAAGTCAGAATTTATCCCCCCCTTTTTTTTTCCTGATATTTCCACTGTGAAAATAATAAACAAATCTAAATCCCATGTTATATCATAAAAAGAAAGAATAATTATTTTCCCATTCACAAGACTCTTTAGCCAACTTTGCCATGAAAAAAAACAAGCAGCTTTAATGCATGCACATGACTTCAATGGCAGATGGAGGAAGACCAGATTATAAATGAATGATGATAACTCGAGCCATTATTTCCTGTAATGATTCTATATCTTAACAACATACATTTCCTTTTTTCCTTTGCCATAATTTTGCATTTCTAAGATAAATGTGATGCACCTGCAGTTTAAGATGGTTCCCAGTTCTGAGGAGGTAAAGCAAAAAGCTGTTTAGCACACCACCTCAGAAGGCTGAAAGACATTACACATACAAGAATGTTATGTATTTAACAGTTTGTTCCTGGGTAACATTCGGGCCAGAAATAAACATAAATCTTATCCATTTAACAATTTTGTATTTTTCAAGACTTTTCAGCTGTGTTGCATTGTCAGATAAATATCAGCACTGAACTACAACAAAACAGATTATCTACTATTTTTCCTTTAGTGGAAGCCAAAAAGGCTGCACAGTATAAACCACAGAGAATTTCTAACTTTATCTCCAAATTTAAAAACAGTCAAGAACTTTCAAACAAGTCAAAACTTTGGGAAAAGAGAACAGACTCATATGTTTCTAGGGCTCAATCAATTACTTGTTAAATTAGGCACTGTTTCATCAAAACTAACTCCAAAACGTAGTGTATAACTTTACTTCATCATTTTAATGAAACATAACATTAGTTGATTCAATATGTTTGTGAGGGGAATATTCTTAAGAAAATACAAAGCTGTAATCCAATATTGCTTCAGGTTCTTTAGAAACAGGCAGAGTGTTTGCAACGTCCCCAATTTGAGTAGAAAGTCTAGAGTTTAAAAGAAAATGCATTGGCATGTGGGTGGAGTTTATTGAAGCATCGTGTTACAGTTGGAAATTGAATACAGGTTCAGGATGAGCCTGGTTAAGCACTTCTTCTAGTTGCATAGAATGACTGACCATATTTTCACAGCTGGAATTTCCTCTTTTTTCAGTAAAATAACCAGCTTTTGCTGCATTCCTCTTTTAATAGTCCAGAAGAATGGCACCACAGAGGAATGTCATATATGAACAGCCTACATCTCTTTTACTTCTTAATAATTCTATGTATGTCCTCTTCGTCTAACAAACTATCAGTTGGCACAAGTTGTACATAAGAATTCTTCATGTAACTAATATAATAAATTAGTTACATAGAGCTTCGACTTGATTACCAAGCCACAGAGAAGTATGTAATTAGTATGTAATAACAGTACTAATTAGTAATTACTACATAAATAAAACATATGTGCTCTAGAATGGATCAAGGTTTAAATACGGCTATTATAACTTTGAATAAAGAATCTGGGCTACATAGTAACCTGAATCAATATGTTCCATTGATTCCAAGGAAGCTTGGCAGGATGCACCAGCTGAGGAGCCAGCACATTACTTTTATGTCTCTTAATACTTAAAAAAAAAAAATCCTCTTCAAGTATATTGGAAAGAATGGCCTTTTATACATTAAGAGAATCATTTCATCCATTGCAATTACATACTTGCTCTTTTGAATCACATTAAGGAATGAGATAATCGTGTTTCAAGTGTAATACACTCTAAAAAATTAATTAGGCCATAAACAATTAAAACAGGAGCATTCTGTCAATTGCATAAGTGTCCTTGCAAAATATTTTAAAAAACCAAAGTTGTCGAAGGATATAAATTTGCTGATAATGGAAAGTTGAACTAGAGCCAGTTGACAGAAACAGAGGTCAATGCACCTACTGAAGCCAAATTTACTTAAAGACAGTTTATACTAATGTGTAGAAATCATAGGGTCGTAACATGAAACTTCACATGCAAACTTTCCTGAAACAGCCCTCCCTACAAGGGAAAACTTGGAGATGAACATGTAGGGGAATTTCCATTTTCCTTATGTACAGTTGCTTAAGCTACAAAAATATGCAAGGTCAGCAAGAGTCGCAGCTGGTTTCTAACATAGAAAACAAACTGAACTTCACATTTACTTTTAATTTATGAAAGCAAAAAAACAAGTTAATGCTACAATGCTGCCAGAAAATTGCTGCAGTGACAACATCCCTTAAAAGTTTCCCTGTGAAAGCATGAACATTTTATCTATAACTGTGTATAACAAAACTGCAGAAACTTAACATGTAAATAATACCTTTTTCCTATAAAACCCTGCACCTGCAGAAAATAGCTAAAAGTTCTTGTTTTCAGAAGCATTAATTAACAATCTAGACAATGACGTAATTGGACCCTTTAATAATGACATAACTGAAATATTGCAAAGTTCTCTGAATAGAAGTGAGATTTAAGACATGTATCTGCAATAGTTTACCCTTACAGTTATCTATGTAATTGCAACTATTACATACAGCCATTTTCCAGATCACATAAAATTGCATGTTCAGCAATTTATAAATAATTCTTAGTTCTAAAATAATGTTATTGAAAAGTGCACAATACTCTTCAAACCAAGCAGAAAATACACAGTAAAATAAAACTAAAAAATTATTTGAAATAGTAATAAAGATTTACCTTCAAGAAATCACAAAAGCAGCACTTAACTAATTGTGTTGAAAGACTGTTGATTTTTTCCATTGCTTCTTAAAAGTGCAAAGTCTGGAAATGAATTTGTTAGCAGTAATGATGAGAAAAAAGAAATCCAGAGAGATGTGAGATGTTGAGAGCAATGTCACATTTCAATATTGAGGACTTTATTCCATTGCGCAGGCTCTATCTGCTCTGATTTTAGCAGTGACAGTGAGATTTAGCAAACAGAAGAGGGATTTAGAGAAAATCCTCACATTTATCTACATTACACAGACACTGTAGACAGGAAACAGCTGGGGGAGCATTTGCCTTCTCTCTCTCTCCCTCTTCTGGCAAAGTTACCGAGTAAGGACTTTTTTGGGCATGGTGACAAATAACATCATACCTTTGCATTTTAAAACTAGAGCACAGAAGCATATTTTTTTCCCTCTAAAAGAATGTGAATTAGTGACTGAGGGGTTAGCAGACAAAAAAAGCTTGTGCTGCAATGAAGAATAAGAAAATGTATTCTGGTTAACTTTCAGATAGCCATGTGTGCATTTGTCTTTATGTGTGTGTGTCTGTGTTTCAAATATATAAAAACTTATATAAGTAAGAGCATTGTTTGTATATATGCACACCTTTGTATATATGTACACATATTGTTTATGCATAGAGACGCAAGTATTCTATTCATATAGTGGAGAAAGACAGGCAGCCCATTATCTACTTAATGCATCTTTACGTTACTAAACTTGGCATGCCTATAGGCTGAGTAACAATTAAAACCTCCAACTCTGTGTTATTAACCCTAAAATAGCAGTTTGTAATTTACTAAAAATAACAGAATTGTTGAGCACTGCTTGTAAATAGGACAAAATAGATTTGTGATCTTTTAGAAGCCGCACAGGAGAAGTTATATCATTTCTTAGAATTTACAGTCCTGTGAACATGGTAATACAAGTAGCCCCGTTTGGGGGGGCTTCCATGACTTTTACCTCAAATGTGCTGTTGTAATTATTAAGTGATTTTTTCACCTTTTTAGTAGTAATCTTCATAATTACTCGTGATAACAATTTAAATGACACTGGGAAGGAGATAATTCAACTTTGTTGGTTCTGCAATACCTAACTTTTGCCTTTTTATTTTTCCTCAATTATGAGTATATTATAAATAACACCAGCTGGCCAGCAACATGCTCTCACGGGTTATGATGTCATTCAAATCCCTCAACTGTGCTAGTGGCTTGCAATGTGCTCCAAGCCAGCTGTTTTTCTATTTATAATGTATGCTTGCATTTCAATACTTAGCTATTGAGAATAAAGTTGTGATGCTGTTTTATAGATACAGTTTGTACTTGTTACCCCTTGGTTTTGGAAGATGGCATTTAAAACTAAAGAATTAAACAAGACTGGAGCTCCAGAGACTGAATACATGTCACAAACAATGCAGGATTTCCATAAAAGCTGTTTCAGAACATGGCATTTTGTCCCTGTCCGCTTACAGTCAAGTGAGAGCTGCACGCTGAGGTGCTATCTGTATTTTATTATTGAAAATAACAGTTGAGATCATGTTGGCCCAGGTCCATTCTCAGTTTTCAGATCCACCTTGAGCTATATGGTGCTTGCCAGGCAGAAAGGACACAGTTAATTGTATCCTCTATGAATGGCTAATAGTCTGTACAGTTTTAAATGGTGTATGGTTAGCTAAGCTGATTAATCTTTGGAAAGGATTTCTTCTAACATAGCATAAGGGCAGAATAATGGGGGGCTTTGGGGTAAGTTTGTTTATGTCAGGTAATACCTATATTTCAATACATATTGGTACTGCAGGCACTGTATTTTAATATTCTGGTCTGTTTTATTCTTCCCTCTGTATTTCAGAGGTCACTGGATAGTGGCACTATTCTGCACACAACTTGATGTAGCCTGCTGTAACCCATAGCACATGTTTCACTTATTTCACCAGCCTAATAGAAGAATGTGGAAAAATGAATTATTAAAGCTTCGATATTCTTTATTTTTAACTTTTACAGTACTACAGATGGGTGCACATACTTCTGCCTTTTTCTTCCTAGATAACAGAAGGAATCCACTCATTCATCACTTCTCCACTGCCTGAGCTTCAAGGCTTAGTTTCACTCCTCACTGCTTTCTTTCTCCTAGGTTTTCCCAGGTCTCTCTTGATCATGAGAGCTGCATGCAGTAGAAGATGCAACTTTTGGATTTCAGGATAGACAGAAAATTGTGGTGCTTCTACACAACTGCCAGTCCTGTTTCTTTCCAGGGAGCCATTCTGAACTCCTATCCTTATTCCACCCAACCAGCCTAAGTTTATGATGCACTTTACTTCTTTCTTTTAGTTCTTGTTTTAAAGCAGTATTGTGAAAAGGCAGGAAAACAGAATAGGCTCAAGAGAGGTTTTTGATAGTAAATTTTAGACTCACTGTTATACAGTGCAGTGATTTTCCTCACTAACAAGTAATTCTATTTTTTTTGTTTAGAGAACTGAACAGTCCTGGGGACATATTGATGGATCCAGGCTCTTCTCGGTGGCAAACAATGATAGGACAAGGGGTAATGGGATCAAGCTGGAATACAAGAGGTTCCACTTAAATTTGAGAAGAAACTTCTTCTCAGTGAGAGTGACAGAACACTGGAACAGGCTGCCCAGGGAGGTTGTGGAGTCTCCTTCCCTGGATACATTGAAAGCCCGCCTGGACACATTCCTGTGCGACCTCACCTAGGCGTTCCTGCTCCAGCAGGGGGATTGGACTAGATGATCTTTTGAGGTCCCTTCCAATCCCAAACATATTGTGATACTGTGATACTGTCCTAAAGTACAGCTTCTACTCTGGTTATGAAATTATAGTCAGTATAGTAGTCTGTTAGATAATAGAGATTTGTTCATTTCTCCCTTGTTAAATATAATAGTTTTTACTTTATAAAACATTTAGTGCTATGATTGCTACTTTATGGTTGGGTGCTTATACAGTTACGTACATACCATTGAATAAAATGCACATACAGACTGTATGGTAGTCATCAAAATACTCACAAAAGATGTTTACGTCAAAAAAATTATTTAGTTTGAATGTGCATAGCTATTCTACATTAAAAGGCAACAGCGTAGATGTTCTACTTTAAAAGACAATAGCATAGATATCTTTGTTTGGCTTTTTAAGTATAATCTGGAGTGATATAGTATCCACAAAGATACATTAAATGTGTGAGGTAATCAGATATTAAGGAATTCGTATCTTCTGATCCTCATCTTTTGCACTTTAATACTCCCATGATGCTGTAGTGCTTATTTACCATTTTTTTCTGGGAAAAAACTCAACTTTATAGAAGACAGTTAACAAAACTACAATTCATCAATTATCCTAATTAACATATCATCCCTCCTTAAATACTTCCTTAAAAGCTAGGAATGTTGCCACAATGCATGAAAAAATCTGAACCCTAGTAAGGCAACCAATATGCCATCCTCTTGCATTCTTCTATATTGTGTCACTGTTACCTATATGCAGTTATTAGTTATCTGTAACTGTTGTTTCTTTTCTGACACTGGGATTACAAGTTTTCTGGAACCAAGATAGAATCAGTATAATAGATATCACCTGAGAGTGTAAGAGAGCTGAGAGCACTGCGGAAGAGAGGATGGAAGAAGACAATAAACACAGTGGCTGGTGAACAGCTGTTCTTCATTATATGAAAATAGCAGAGACAAGATTGTCTTTTATTATGTTTTTTAAGGGCATTCATCCTGCATGGAACATACACAGATGCACTTAGATTCGTACACTGTGAAAATACAATTGAATTATCTTGAATGACAAGGGTAATGTGTCCCCTGTTCTCTTGTACCTCCCAGCAAAAAGCAGAGGAGCCTTTTGAGGGCATTAAGTTTTATTGGTCTCCCAGCTTACTGATTGGTTACTGCCTTTTTTGTCCTTTTGTTTTTTTTGAGGTCCCATTCATGACATCAGGTATTAAAGACGTCATGCATTTGCCTAAATCTAGGCATCTAGTGTCATTCTTAGTGCTGCTGAATATCCAGCATGCCCCCAGGTTCCCCTATAGAGTGATACTTATGTCCCATAAGTCTGTGTGTCCTATCTGCTGACCTCATATACATTACTTGCATACTTAAGGGCATCTCAAATGGCCTTCAGCACCTGCAGGTAACTGGACCCCACCATAAGGCCTTCTTTTGGCATGCTGATCTGGAATTCTTGTAAGTACAGCCTTTGGCCTCAGTATTACCTTTGGCTTCTTCATAAATAGAGATACTCTGTCTTCTGTCATTTACTATTTTTGTGATCCATTTATGAAGAGGTTTTAAAGTGGAGAACACATCAATTTTAATTGAATTTCAGCATAATCTGAGTGTATATTTTCCTTATTCTCCTTTTCTTATCCTCCAGCTTAAGCTCTCCTGGTTTGGAGCTGTCTCTTTTTATTTGCTTCATAAATCATCTTGCTTACAGTTGGATAAGGTAAAATGTTATTTATAGTGTTAGTATTATTTCCTGAAACACACAAATGATTGTTTAGCTCTATAGTCTCTAGTGGATTATTTGTAAAATATTATGTGTTTACTATTGGAGAAGTTTGGCTTTCTTTTTAGGAAACAACTTTGGAGAAAGGGGTGAAAGGCAGTATTTTATTAATATGGAATGTTGTGGTGAAGTTAGTGATAAGTGAAGTATATGGTGGAAAACTCGTTTCATCAAGCTAAAAGCTGGAAAATCAAGAAACAAATTATTTTACTAATCCATTTGAGCTAATGAACTGGTTAAAAAAAATCCCCAAACACCTTTTCTCACGGTAGCCCAAATAGCATCATCACTACATGAAAAACAAGTAACAAAATTGACAGGGAGGGTGAGGGCATGCAATTTGAGCTGTCATTATGCTGGCAATATTGAAGAGACACCAAGGAGAGAGCAGTGCCATGAAAAGCGGTTTCTCACTTGGGCAAAACAAGGAAAGTACAAGTTTCATGATTAAATGAGGATCAAGTAACTTGAAACCTATCATATTTGTTGATCAAGAAAAACATGAGTGTTTCAAAAGCAGGATGGCTTCATGAGAATCTCAGCCCAGAATTTCTGTTTACAGGTAGTAGAGGTAGAAGCAATTGGTGTTAATAACAGGTCAGAATTAATCCATGGACTTGCAAACTGAAAGTACTACTTCACATTGTCTGGAGTAAGAATAATACGTTTGCTAAGATCACAAGAAGGAAAGGACTTAATTGCTTGCAACTAGGATGTAGAGAAAGTGTGTGGTTAGAATGCTGCGATGAACAAAATGAAGTACTGTATAATTTCAATTTATGGTAAAAGTTAAAGTAGCTACTCTTTTGAATATCCTTGTATTAGTACCTTTTCCCCCTAGGTTTTAGAAACAATTGCCACTAAAATAATATAAAGCCAAATATTTACTTTATTTCCCTACTCAAATGAAATATACGTCAACTCTTGGATATGTTGTTTTCACAATTTAAATATTTATTTTAAATATATATATATTACAGGAATTACTTATTATTTACTGAAGTGGCATGAGATGACATGTAGTTATGACCGGTAAAACAAAAATACAAAATAGGAAACTAATATTAAATAAACAAAATTAAAAAGCTCAAGCAAAATGTGTTTCAACATTTTTTGAAAGCTTATTTTTTTTAAATTTCTGTTTTGTGGGAAATTTTGAAATAGTTTGTTCTGATTCAGAATAATCAGAATACCAGAATTTTCCATTAAACTGGAAATTCCCAGTTTCAGCTGTCTGTAGTCTTGCTCTCTCTTTCCCAGTGTTAAGCACTGAATAGATCATCTTTGCTCCAAAAAGTTGCTTGGTTTCTTTTTCCTAAAAGAAGCAAAAAGTCAGAATTAACAAAGAAAGAAAACTGAGAAATATGACTGAATAAGCTCTATGCTTGCAACCACTAAAGAAGGCAAAACAAGCGGGAATGTGATAGGCTAGGTTTTACATACATGTAGGATGATTGCCATGAGTCACTTAAATGTCACAGGAAGAAAAATTTGTGGCCTTAGATACTCCTTTCATTTCCTAGAATTTTACCTCCACATGTATCTGAAATGTAGAGACATATTGATTCTTTTTTTTCTGAGACAGCCCGGGACTTACTCTGTTATTATAGATAACGTATATGTATATGTATATGTATGTGTATGTGTATATGTATATGTATATATATGGTCTAGCAGATCTATTTAATGGCATTTTGCTTTTTCCGTAAGTTAGACACATGAACGCTAATGCCTATGTGTGATTTCTTTGTTTGTTTGTTTGTTTGTTTGTTTTCTGACTCGAAAAGGATTATAAAAGAGAACCAAATGAACACTGTGAACTTTATCACAAGCAGGTTGCATATTTCCATACAAAGCAAAAAGTATGAACACATGGCAAAAACATCTATTTATTTTATCTTGCCCAGAAGACTTTTTGCATGAGTTACAGTTAGAAATACTTTCCAAAGTCTGTACTTAGAAATGAACACTTTTTCAAGATAAAATAAGATGTCTCTAAACAAAAAGAACGTATGCTTAGTCCATTTTAAATTTCTTTAATTTATAATTAATCTGTCTCCTGCTGCATTGCTTAGGACTCCTCCTGCTGGGTTCATTTCTCTTAATTCCCATGATTTATTACACAGAGGGGCTTATCTCATGAAATTTATAGTGTTTTGTGGGATGAAGCCAGTATGTTCTGCACCTTCAAAGACTAAGTCCCCTCATTGACATTTTCATTTCTATTTTCTTGAAACAGAGCTTACAAATACATTGGTTGCCTTGCGTTTGGCCTTTTAGTTACAGTGATACTCAGGTTTATTTTGATCAAAACATTAAAGAGTAATGAAAAAGTAACCCAAACCCATAAACAACCTCACCTATGTATGATTTTTAGATTTTGGTCTACTATGCTTTCATTAAGAAACTAGTGAATAATTTAACTACTAAACTATTAAAAAGAACCCATGGAATAACAAAGTTACCCCAAATAACAGAAGTGCTTCACTGTGATGATGACTTAACCAGTGTCATTTAAAGCTCAGGCCTCAATCTATACTGTAACCCTAGGATACAGCATCTTTCTCTTCAACTGCCATCTTAAACAGTAAGTATTGTCTGATCAAACGATCAAATAGATTTCCTTTCCCTCTTTCCATCTTAAAATTTGAAGTATGTTGGCCTGTAGCAGAATGAGGATCTGCATTTAGCAAAATAGGAGGAGTGAATCTATCTTAACTCATGCATGGGTATCAGCTTAGTAAGCTTGATGTATTTTTTAACCTTTGTTTTCATCTGCTTTGTCTTTGACAATGTTATTTTGATATTGAGTATGTTTTTAGCTTTCCTGAAAGGCAACAGTGGCTTAAACCACTGAGACTGATTTTGTAAATCTGTGGTTTTGGATTTCAGGACACCCTATATGTGAAGGCATTGAAACAAACAAAAATGCATCTTCGATCTCTAACAGATCTTAAATATGATCGTCTTGAACTTGGCTCTTATTATCATTTCTGCTTCTGAATTATTGTATTTCCTTGAACCACCTGAGCCATTTCTCCTATCAGTTTCATATTTTCTTGTCTGTGAGACAGCAATAATAATTTTGAAATGTTTTGTAATATACTTTGAGACTCATAGAGGGAAAGCAGAGCAAGCCACATTATGTATTTTTTTGAAAACATCGTTGTGGTCAAAAAACACCTCTATATGTTTATAGGAAGTGACAAGTTACTGTGTTAGCCCTGCGCATATTGTGTCTCTGTCATCTTCCAAAAGTGTTAAGCATAACTGGAAGAATGCCCAACAAATGCTTTCTTTTACTTACTTATTTTTTTGCTCTTACACTATTCACAAGTGTTCTTGTCGAAAACCTTTTTTTGCAAAACCGCTTCTGGAATGACTATTCTTTATCCAATTCTAATATTAAAATATGATGAAAATTTATGCTTCAGTACCCTGCTGTTTAAGAAAGCAATGTTATTATTTAAACTTATGGAAGTGAGGAGTAATATATCTGAAAACAATGAAATACAACTGGAAAGGGAATTGCATCCTGTGAGATGGTAGACAGCAATGGCTACCTATGTACTATATGGGATGTATAGGGAACAATTTAGTAAATAATCCTTAGTCTACATAGGTACACATGGCTGATTTATACAATAGAGACCTGATTCTACAAGCAGACTCATGAGCGTGAAACTTTTTTCCTGTCTCTGAACCTGCCTATGGGTTGAGCATGCCCCTGTACAGAAAAAAACTCTTCTAGCAAAGAGGCTACTGTCTGGGTTGCTTTTTGGTTGTAATGAGGACCTGCAGCACTAATTTGACTTCTTTTGATGCTAATAAGCAGTTACCATTTAAGATTGGTAAGATCTATTTGAATCTTACCTACCCTTTCTGCAATAGTTCAACCTTTTTTCCTTTGATGTTATGTAGCATTCTAGATCATTTTTAAAAAACAAAATAAAAAAATCATTATATGAAAGGTCTTATCACATAAAAACCCACAAAGAAATAAGAAAATATTTTATCTTTGTTAAAGAGGGACAGGTTCTGTGAGAAGTATCATGGTTTAGATGATTAGATGATGAGGAGAAATGAGAGTCAAGCCAAATTATTTAATTATTCAGAATTTTAGCTTTTCTCACAAAAGATTTAAAGAAGGAGAACACATTTGCTTATTGCATGTTATCTATTTAAGCAGAACTTTTCTGTTTCAGTGTCCACTTTTGCAGCTATCACATTTTTAGTTTGCTAAATCTTTATTTTTCTTTCATGTTTTTTTGTTACACAGGATATTTACTAGATCAAATATTATTATTATTTCCTTAGAAAAATGTTACTGTTTGAAAGATTTCTTTTTATATGGGCAAGATCATCATCATTATTGTAAAGAACTTAACATTGGTGCAGTTTTGAGATACTTCGAAACATCATTGTTGTTTCAAAACACTCCTTTAAGATTTGAAAAGTGCAGCAGGCTGTGTAGCTGATTTTGTCAGTGGAACAAAAATATTTGCTTATTGTTGGATTTTAAAAGGTTTCTCTTTATAAATTTCTAAAACCATACATACAAACGTAGTATCTACTGATCCTTTGCAATGTCTGTGGTTGTGTTTTTGTGGTATTTTCTTTTTTTTTTTCTTTCTTTTTTTTTTTTTTTTTTTTTTTTTTTTGTAAAGCTCATCTGTCTTTTGACGTATGATTCAGATTCTTAATCTTTTTGTAATGTTTCTATAATCATTAGTACCAGACCTATATGCTAACTGGTCATTCAGAAGCACAAGTCCGAGCCAGATCAGCTGTGAGTACATGATGACACTTCAGCTGAACAAGGCAGAACAGAATTCAGGATTAATGTGGTTTTATGCTGGTTGCAGAAAGAGCCATGGTATTTTATTCTTCATAACATTAGAGGGGTGCAGGCAATTGTTATGTGATCTGGCATAAAGACTGCAGGTACAGAATTAACCTGTCAAAACTTCAGCAAATTTTAACAGGTACAGAGAATTTTGTTTGAAGCTTTGTGTCATGTATGCTTGGAGTATTTTTATGCAGTATTAGAAGACCTAAAACCGAGTGTGCTAACCATTGAACCATGAAATCTGGCAAGATTGGAACATACTGTCTTAGAATCAGTTGCATTTTTAAAAAAAATTTAAATATTATCTTCAAATCTTTTTGTAGAAGATTACAGTGCTCTGATAGGCATGTCGGGTTTCTGTTTCTTTTATTCTGATCTTTACTGGTAATTTTCATCATTTTCTTCTACTCCTAAGCTATAAACATACCTGGTTTAGATGGAAACAAATGTATGTTAGGTGTTTTCCTGTCTACTTTTTGTTGTCATAGGTATATATGACTCTAGTCATTGAAATACGCGTAAACTTACTGTTCGGTTCTTTACTGGAACAAAATTTGTCTGGTTTGCCAGTATTTCTTCAATCAGAAACAGATATAACATTGCTGCTATATAAAAATAATATCCTCATCCCTCTAAATTAAAAAAGGGTATTTTATGTCTGAAAAATCAAGCACGTGATATGAAAACAAAACAAAACAAAACAAACAAAACAACGGTTGCACCTGGACCCTTTCATAAGCCCGCACTGAACATTCAGATTCTTCCCTGAAAGAAGAAGAAATTATTTGGGGAAATACTCTGTGGTTATGTAATTACAGGTTAATAAGAGGATGGACTCAAGGCTACATGAGTGGCCACATGTTTGGCATTTCCAAGATGACTTTCTGGTCTTGCAAAACATCCATCTGAATAGCAAACATGCCGTTTCTTGGGCTTTTAGCATGAAACTCACTCATTTTGCTCATGCTTTGCTCCTCATGCCACAAAAATAGTATCTCATTACCATTGAGTAAAATTATTATTGCTTCTCCAGGGCTGCACATGGCACATAGTGCCAAAAGACAGGAAAAACAGCCCATATTATTGTGTTCGGTGCCATACTTACCATACCAGCAATGTTGTTTTTGTGGGCTTTTTCTGCACTTCACAGGGCAGGCAACACAGACATCACCTTTCTTTGGAAACCACAGCAAAGAAGGGTGTGTACCCAGGTCTTGACTCCAGGCTCAGGATATGGACATGATGTGCACCTTGACTGGGGAACTCAGAAGTGCTTCTCCATGTCATTGTCCATGTAGAATCACAGGAAGGTTGTTGACTAAATACTGCCTGGGAAACAGCCTTCTATAATTTTAGTGTGGCTCAGTCCTCCTGGAGGCAACCATTACATGACCTCATGTGTAGAAAGATCTGACGTGATCCAGATGCATTGTGTACTAATTACTTGTACTTACTCAGTAGTAGTTACTAATGAGTTTTCTTGGCTGTCAGGTGACTTGAGAAGTTGAGAGCGATCTTCCTTCCAACTGCATTAAATCCTTTCATAGCTCAGCAACAATGTGGCCTTTAGCTCTCCCACTACTGTATCTGTCACACTAACCAAGGTGTTCTCAGCATTTAGCTGGGAACCTCTGTCAAGGTCTGTCTGCTAGAATAAATGATTTAGATGATACTGTTATTCTCCACAAAGGTGTGAAGGTATACACTGATGCCAAAAGACAAGGTTCTAACAGATGTTAATGATAGGTCCTAGGTCCTTAATTTTATCCTTGCAGTTACAGATGGTTATGGTTTTCTTTCCTTCCTGTTTTGCACTGATACACCATGCTATGAATAGTGAAAAAAGCAAAAAACAAACAAAAAAACCCAACAAGACAAGAATACCCCAATCTGCCATGTTCTACTGGGAACCCATGCAATGAGAGATTTTTAACATGCTTATATACCCTTCAAGACTGATTACAAATATTTATAAATTTATTTCAAAATTAAGGAAGTCTGTATTTGATTTGGATCATGTGTGATACTTTTTTTAAGGCAATGTTTGAATAATGGGTAAGAATGAAAAGATTGATAAAAACAACAAAAAAAAGCTTTTGTTTTTTTCCATCCAGTTGGTGGCTTACTTACTACCTAGAGAATTGTAAAGATATTTACATTTGTGCTTAAAACCTGTTCAGTGTGATTTGGTTAGTGAACTCTGTTCTCAAATAAATTCTGGAACTGGTAAGTTGTCGTAATATTAATGAAAATATTCTCAAAATCATGTTTTACAATACAGTATTTTAAATATGTATTATGTGAACACTTCTGTTTTTAGTTGATTCATGTGTTACAAAAACCAGCTGAAGTTCATGATGTAACCATGTTAACACTTTTTAATAGCTTTTTGAGAACACAACACAATTGTGTTAATGATAATCAGTTAAAGACACTATTTGTTCCAGATGTTACTTTCTTGGGGAAAAAAAAAAAAAAAACAAAAAAAAAACAAAAACCAAACAACAAACTTCTTCTATGTCTCTGTTTAATATCAATTACTCAGAAAAGTCCTAATGTAAACCTAATCTCTTTCTTCAGATAATGTACTAGTAAGCCATAGCTTGAATAGGATATGTGAATACAATTGTGAAAGAAACAGACATGCCTAGAAAAGTATTTTCTTTTTCTGGCATGGACCTTTAGT
Organism: Patagioenas fasciata; assembly: GCF_037038585.1. Classification (NCBI taxonomy): domain Eukaryota; kingdom Metazoa; phylum Chordata; class Aves; order Columbiformes; family Columbidae; genus Patagioenas; species Patagioenas fasciata. The sequence continues at coordinate 152,426,553 of NC_092520.1, read as the reverse complement.
TCCCAGTGGCCCAAAGTCCCACACCACAAAATCACTATAATTGGCATGGCTGGCAACTTCTTCTCTCATTGTCAAACAGATCCTTTACAGTAAATTTGTAGGAACTCTGAAATTGAGCTAATACCAAAAGTATCAAAAGGAAAAAAGAAAACAAACCACACACAGATTTGAGCATGCCATTAAATGAGTGACTTTTGATAAAGTGAAAGATTAAGTGACCTATATTAACAACAACAAAAAAAAGGGCAATTATTTACTAGTTGCTTATATTTCAAAAGTTCCTTCAAGGGAAACTTGACATTCAATGCCTCATCGACAACATGGGTACATTTTACTAGACAGACATGTCCAGGCTTGTTCATAATATTAAATAAACATTGATCTTAAGGGTTCTAACTTCAGGAAAGAAAGGAATCAGGACCTTGGGAGGTGTTGAAACATTACACATATATCTATGTTGAGTAGTAGCTGAAAAATGTCTTTAATCACTACAATAGACTGGAAGAAATTCCTTTTTCTTGCACTTTCCCTCCCTGTATAAAGCAGGAAAAGGTTTGATGGCCCAGAAACTCTTTCACACTAGGACAAAGTCAAGAAAGGGATTTTTTTTATGGGTCCTAGAATCCTACAGTTATGTAGCTCCTCTACATTGCTCCAGAGGATCTCCCCAATAGGGATATCTCAGGCAGAGGACATGTACAAGACCACAATTAATATCCCATGATTTTCAACCATAACATTCATATTCACAGTATGTCCTTGGGATAAAGTCTCCTATAGCACATCTTGTAATACTATTTGCTTTCTTCTTCACACCACAAACACTCTGTGGTCCATCATGCTCCTTTTCACAAAAGAACCTTCTCACTGTTTCTCTTCAACATTGCCATTGATTTTTCTGTGACCATATGTGCTGATTAACCATGACTAACTATGTTGGTGAGGGGTGAGGAAGGAAGCAGGAGGTTCCAAGGAAGGAGATGAAACCCACTGCCCACAATTAAAGAATCATTCTTCTACTCTCTGCACATATGGTCATTGTGTCCTGAGGACTGTGTCGTTTTGGACAGTGCTTGTGTTAGTCAAGTCCCAGTTTGTCTTTGCTGCATCAAGAACATATGTAAGCAACATTTACTGAGTTCTGGCCAACTGTGTTTCAGTTGTTCTGGGCATACATTGTGAGCACCCTTGGTACTATCATATGATGAGACCAAGTAATTTAGGTACATGGAACAGCTGCCACATATTTTCTGAGTTTTCCTCCATTTCACTCAAAGCATAAAGGCATTGCATATGGAGCAAGTGCATTGGCAGTGTGGAGAAGTCTATAACGATTACTTGGGATTATAGGGTTCTTCAGAATGCCTGGAGGGACACCATGGACTGTCACTGTTTATTCCAATGCAGTGAAGACCTTGACCTTCGTAGATATTGCTCTTGCAAGGTAAGGGAAATACACCATCTGTATCAACATATATCGGGCATTAGACCAAAAATGATAGAGTCTTTTGTAAATAGCAAAATTAGGTTTTTGGTTAAGTGTAAAAGTCATTTCTGCTTTCCAATTTATGCAGATTTTTATTAGCCTTACATGGAGAAGAAAAGTCTTTAAAAGTAGTTAAACCCGAAAGACAGAACTTCTTAGCCATGTAGGGACAAGGTTTTTTCCAAAGTATTTAAGAAAAAAAAAGCATCCTCAGACAACAACATGTGTTTGTGAAAGCACAGTGGGCAAAAAGTGAGTGCCAATAACCTTATCTGTCACACAGACTGTTGAGTTTGCCGCTGAGTATTAATTGAAAAATGTCCATTATCCCAGTTCCTGTATTTGAGTGCAAATATGACATCCTACCTTACAAAAACAAAATCAAGAGTCAAGACGACCTTCTTTTCCACATCTGTCAATAATTCTTTGGGAAACCTGTGCTTAGCAGTCACTTTACTGTCCAGTGTCAAAGATATTTTGGATGCCCACTCTGTACTCTTTTCTTGGTCATGTGGGTAAAATCACTTGCCTGGACTCCCTGGTGCTGTATATGAGCAGAACTGCAGTGAACAGACAGGGGAGCTGTGCTGGAGTAACGCTACTCTGTGTTTAATCTTACTAACAATGGACAGTTCAGTCTGCACTGTTTCCTGCTGCTGGATGGTGATCCTGCCTAGCAAGGCTGTCCTTGTGCCTTAGCAGAAATGGGACTGTGGCAAGACAGATATGAGAGGTGTTCTGCTGTCTTTATCTGCACCTTCACAACTGCAGAACTGGGTATCTACCTCATTACATTTCCCCTCTCAGGGAATGATGTAGTCAACCTTCTTGTCCCTGAGGTCATGATCATACCCTTCTCCCAGTTGTGAATATCTTGTCTCCAAAGGAAAAAGAAAGTCTTACCTTATGAGCCGGGTCTGTTGAGCAGGACTTTTGAAGGAACGTAACTTGTGTAGAGGTATGGGGATTTAGCAGTCTGATATGAGATTGGGGCAAGATGGGCTATGGTGTGCTAGCGGTGATGTTTTGGAATACTGGGGTGTGCTGGCAGGAGTGCAGATCATCTAATCTGCGTAAAGAATTCAGAATGTTCTGGAGGAGAGCTCTCTTAAGGTTTATTTCTTGACATTAAATCTGCAATGCTCTCAGTTTGACATAAAGTAGATTCAAAGTGCTAGACAATGTGGGCAGCCAGAGAATCTGGTCTTGAGCATTCTGCTGAAACTGTAACAAGACAAACTGTAACTGCAACACAGCAGTTGACTCAACTCGTTCTGGCCATAGCCCTGGCATGACTGTTTTAACATGTGCCAAGCTGATTATAGTCTGCAGGAGACTATGTGCCAACCGAGAATTGCTGGAAGGCAGGCCAACATCAAAACAGTTAGAGGGTAAACTGCTTGTTGACTCTGTGAGTGACTTCTGGGAAGAGGGGCAGCCTCTGGCAGCCTCTGGAATTGCTGAGAATGGGAGGAAGTAGTGTCCTCTCAGAAATACTGTTTGGGGGTGGTTATGAGAAAAAATAACCCTTGTGCCTCTTTGAGACAAGAACTGTGGGAAAGATAGAGTTCATGGACTGAGTGTGGGGGAAGGAAATGAAGAAACTTGCTGGTTTTGTTAGGAAATTAGTTAGTTTTTCCTTGCTCACTCCAGTTCAATCCAGAGGACTGGACCCCTATATGAGCCAATGAAGTGAGGATGGTTTGGAATAATACATTGTCCTTATTGGCCACAAAAGCCAAAAAGGGAAGGTATTTAGTCCAGCCTTTTATTAAAAATTAGCACATATAATGCAAATAACCCTGGACTTTACTCATTCTGCTGGTAACAGGTTGACCAACAGCCGTCAGTTGATCATTGTCAGTCTTCTTAATAAGGACCAAAATTCATAAGCCATAGCTGTGTTTCTTGGCTTTGGTCTATACTTAAAGGCATTACAGATTGAGGAGAGTTGATAGGTAAACTTGTGGCACTTAAATCCAGGCACCTATTCACGATAAAATGCATTTAATTCATTAAATCAATCTCTCTGAGCACTTTTCCTTCTGCCCTCAATTCTCTGTATCATTACAAGCAAAAAGAGTTGTAGTGTCTGCATGTTTTTAAAATAAACAGAAAAATCCTTGATGGTGCTGGACTAGATGTTCCTGATAACATGTTGCCAACAGAAAAGTTCTCATCCTTGAAGGAAGTTTTTCAAGTGGTCATGACACTCTCAATCACATAAGCCTTTCTTCACAACAGACATGCAGTGCCCTCAAATGACTCTTAGACTTGGCTCAGAAACAAGCTGACACAAAAGGGGCTAATTAACACACACATTTTCATGTGGAGGAATCTGGTTTCCAAACAGATTTTTACTAGCAATATAGCTGACAAGCTGAATCTGCTAGGGCTGTTTCTTCCGTCCAATTTGAATGAAAATGGAAACAAGGGATAGGAGAAAGAGACATTTCATTCCAGTAATGATACAGACATGATGAAATCCTTTGAGCTCAACTTCTCTCATGATATATTTCTTCTTAAATGAAGCAGGTCACAAATATCAGAGGAAACAAATTAAAATATAGATAAATGTTACTTGTGTACATATCCACAGGAAATGTGCATTTAGACATTTCTGCAGTATGCATGTATTTATGGAGAAAAGGAAGAAAGAGGTGGTCCTACATTATAGCACTGGCCTAGAATCATGAAGACAACATTCCATTTTCCCTTCTGCTATAGAATTTGTGTCCTGTAGTTCCCTTGTAATGTAGTATAGTTCTATTTTGCACAAAGGTTTTAAGGCTGCATGTGCATCTGTCCAAACAATTGTGACAGAACAGTGGGACAAAAGCAGTTAATTTAGTAGAACCCAGAAACCAACCACCACCACCTCTACCCCCTCACACTAACACCGATTAGGAGAAGATGTCTTTAGTATGTAGGGCCTCAGATTCTCCTACACGCTTCCATATATTCTCTGTTTTACCTGGAATAATTCTGAACCAATTATTATCTTACTGTGATCATTATAGGAGATTATATATGCCTCTCCCACCACAACAACAACTGTAGTTGTTGATAGTTAATAGCTCCAGACTAAGCTACTGCATATACCCTTGTATCTGGCAGGATATTGTAGTGGCTGCTGGTAAAGGGCTCTGAAGATAAGAACAGATTTTCACATGTTTTAGTGCATCACAAGGAATCCATTGTAACATTGTGCCCTTTGGATTAACATTAAAGAAATTATTTTTTGTCAGTTTATCAAAGGAAAATTAAAATTCCTTAGACATCAGTTACATTGATTCTGAGCCTTTAATCATACTGACAAGAAAAGATAGAGAATTTGAGCTAAAGAATGTGTTCATAGCATTAATGTTGGATGGCTGCTATTTAGCTCTGTGTAAGCTACTGATTTTTACAGTGAAGAGTTTTATCTCACTAAAGATATATACTTCTGTATCATTTCAGTTTAAAACACCATGCAGGTCTATATATTTACCTCATATACCTCTATGCATTTACCACACATGCTAGACTGGATTTTTTTTTCATTCCAAAGACTATTAGATAAATTTCTAGAAATTATTTATTCAGAAATTAGTTTGTTTTGCATCCAAACAGAAGTTTAGGGGGAAAAAAAAAAGAAGTCCTGGTTCTCAATGGCACTGTCTAGGCAGTCCTTATTCCACCTGAAACTCTATTCACAGTATTACCAAATATTAGCATACTGAAAACTGTTATAAATGGGCACTGGACCGATTCCCAAAAAAGCCTTCAGGAAATGCTGAATGGAAAAAAAAATGTTGAACTTGAAGCTTCTTTTTCAGAAAGTAAGAGAAGACTAAGTGAAAATTATATGTAAACAGAAGGTGATCTGGTTAGTAAACGGATTGCAGTACAGTTATTTGGGATTACAGGCTTTTCCACATCTGACCAATAGGAAAATGAACAAACAAGTTTAGGTTCTAGAAATAAAGCCTCCTGCACAAACAGATGGGGGTAGCTATAAGATCATGACCAAGCCATCAGCAGTATAAGTGTCACATTCAGTTTGGAGCTAAAGCAGAAGGGAGACAGTTAAAAACATGCTCCAGGGAGAAGTAGGACAGAGCTGCCTTATAGGGCTACCTTAAAAAAAAAGTAGTAGGAGTAAGCAGAGAGCATACAAGGAACATAAAATATCCACATTCAAAAGAAAAACACATTTGTAGAAGCAGAAAAGTGTAGAAATATCTTGAGAGTTGTCCAAAATCAAGCTATGCTTATCTAATTTTCTCTTCTACTTTTCCTATAGTGGGCTTATGACATATTTTTTCTCACTTGTTCTATAATTTTTTTGTTTTCTCCTTCTATATATTTTGCAGTGCAGTAAGTATTTTGTAGTTGTCCTGCGTTATGTACTCTTCCTCACTTTTATTAGTATGTATTCCCATGGGTTGTCTGCCTCCTTTAGAATTAATTCTCATTTTCACTGCTGTCTATTTATTAACTGCAATCATATGGAGCATTTTGGATAGTGAACTTTAGGTGGAAGTTGGTATGCAAGAGATTTTTCTTGGAAAAGCTTTACTTCTAATTAATATTTTTTTTTTGCTATGAGGGGTGCCATGAGCGATGACTTGTGCCAGCAAAAGTATTCAGTTAATGTTAAGGCTCTGAAACCCAAAGCCTAATGGGAGACAGATTTGTGTGATATGACCGCTGAAGAAGTGATAGCTGAAATCTCATGAGATAAAGGGGAAATATTGAGATGTGGGATCAGTAGTGTAATTAGCCTGGGAAGAACGACAGCAAAGAGTGTAGTTTAATGTTACTTTAAAATAGCGTAGCATATCTTCAATGTCTTGCTGAAGTACTAATCAAAACTAACATGAAAGAAAAATACTCAGCAAACAAATTAACAATGATACTTCACGTAGTAGCGTAGGTATTTGCTGGAAGTCTTACATCTGTGCTTTGGACAAATACTGTCATCTACTTTACATTTCTCATGGTCTTTACTCAACAGAATACTGTTATAGCCACTATTGTTAAATAGCTGAGAGGGCTGGAATTGATCCTCTTTTGAGTTTCCATTCATAAATTAGTCTTCAGTTCTGCAGTGAGGTAAGATGCAGAAGCAGTTTTATCTGATTTTCTTATTCAGAAAGAGGAATTTTTCTGTATGAATCCTTAAAAATGTAAGCAAGACTGACCAGTTTCGGGCCCTGAATGAACTATGAGATGAAATTCAGGCTCTCTTTCAGATCCAAAGAAAACAATGATGAGAGAAGGTCAATATGCTTCTGTACAAGAAAATGGGGAATGAGAATGAAAGAGGTGAAGACCTGTCACTAAGAAGTCTCATCTGAAACATCTGGTGCAAGCAGACATGTATCTCCCTAGTTTTGTCACAGTTTGACTAAAGTAGATCTGAATTTTAGCTGATTTTGAATTTACAGACTTTCTGATATGTTCTACTGCCAAACTAGTTCATTTTTTCCCTTTCCTGAACTGGTTGCCTGATAAGATTGTACAAGTCTTCACCTTTAGAACTACTGGTTAATGCTCTGGAACTCTGATTTGTGTTTTGAATGACACAAGGAGGCATCAAGCATAGATTTGAGCATTTTTTAGTGTAAGTTCTTGTGTAAAGCACCATGCAAACTCTATAAAAGCTTTTGATAATAAATCTTGACTGTTGAAAAAAATGCTGAGCTACAGGGTGAGGGTGTGTTGAGGGGCAGGGGGAAGAATGGGTTACTTTAACTTGTGTTGGTGTGGGCTGAGCGCGTATTTCTCTGTTTGGGAGGTGTCAAGTTGAGCAGGCTATCTAACCACAACCCTTTATAATGGCTGATGTCTAAACTTGACCCAAGTGCATGTTTAGCCAGATGTCATCTGTGGTTACAGGAATTTGGACTAACTTTCAGCTAAACCACAAACCTGGATGAATGAATGTTGTTCCAGATGCATTATCTCATAATCCTAAAGAAAATAAGATCTCAGATGAAAGGACTATAGAACTTTCCTTTGTATGAGCTTTGAAAGCTAAGGCTAATCCTGAGATCATTTAAAAGGTTTAACCTATCACTTTGTGAAATTTTAGCTAAACAGAACTTAAGAGCTTTAATACTTTTAGAATCCCCTCAAATTAGTAAAGGAATATTCAAAATTAATTGAACTGGTTCAATGATCTTGAAAAACATAAGAATTTCTTGCTTTGGAAAACTTTAATATGTTATTATTTGTTTATTATCTTACAATGTGGTAGTAACATCTTGACCATATATGGAATATTCATCATTGTGGGGATCTCTTTGCAGGTGGTGTTATCCAAAAAGATCACAGAGATACTGTGGTTCAGTAATACCTTGACATAAAGACTTATATTGAGTATGTGTTGAACTGGGAGAAAGAAAGTGAACGTTTTTAGGAGCTGTATTTTATCTTAAATCAATAAATAGACACTGTACATTTCTAAGATGAGTATGTGTATATATGTATATATGTATGCATGGGTATTAGCACTCTCTGTCTACTCTCTGTGCTACAGAAAGTAATCCAGGCTACTGGTTTAGCCACTAACTTTTATTTAATTACAAAACTTGGGTGATACCTCCTCCCCCAGAAAACACAAGTAAAAGCAGGGCTTTCAAACAACAGTTGAAGCCATACAGCTTCTGCACAGCTGAAGGTCCAATATTGTTAGTGCTACTCTGTCACCCTTGATTTCAGATCAGGTTGTGGTGTGTTAACATGCTATTGTCTGTCAGCTGAACTATGGCAAATGCAAGTAGGTCTTCTTAGCCAGTAGCATGAGCGAAACTAATTCTCAGTTTAAGTTGTTTTATTTCTGGACTAAGCTAAGTCACAGTACTTTCCCTTTATTTCTGGCTAAGAGTGAACTGGCAAAGAAAGATCATATGTTTTATGATAATTTCTCAAGCATCTTTATGGTGTGTCTGAGCCCTTACTGAGAGATATCCTAAGCACTCTAAAAAACTTTATGCATGGTAGAATTTACAAAGCAAGCTGATTTATTTGCAGATAGAATAATAGACAAAACCAGGCCTACGTTCTTAATGGCGGAACATTTATTGGACTACTGGAGTCACAGAGTTTAAACAGGGAAAAGAAAATATATCTCCCTAGAAGACTGTGAGTATCATTGTTGGTTTCCTTGGTGTCAGCAGAGCGAATAATGGTTTTGGAACTCCGATTGTGGAAGCAACCAGAAAATGAACAGATACAGAGGTATGGGAAACAGTGACATGGAATAAAAATGGAAGAACTGGAAATCAGCAAGCTGAAAATATTGCTGTTAACACCTTAGAAAAATCTTTGGCTCTGCTGGCAGTACATATATCTTTGAGATGTCTGTATTAGCCTAATGATAAAGGATTAGCAAGTGTCTTCTAGGTAGCTAATTTGTACAAGTTTGTGTCAAAAATAATGATATTCTTTTGGTTTGGCATTTTGACACCTGGTTATAGATAATTTAGAGTGTATGAGAGAAACATCTTTTTTATGCCAGATGACCATCTCCAATAATGGCCAGCATTATTATAATGAGGATCACAGATTTGAGTGGTTACTCCTTCCAACTATACTCTTTCTGGATGAGAAGTGAAAGTCTGCTAACATGATATTCAATTATTTGCTTCCCTTCTTATTTAACCTGCAGCAGCCAAGTTGGCCTTATATGTTGTTGAGCATTTACACAGCTAATCCTTTCCTATCATGAACACTTAAAAAAATGACAACTATTTAGTGAAATGAACTTGCTTCTTTTGTTTCATGATTTTTTCGAGCTCAGGTGATAGTCTCATCATCTTGTGAAGAATAGGAAGAATAAATAATTAGTGGCTTTGCTGAGAACAGCTAGCGAAAGAATAACCTGAAGTAAATTTAACTTCTTTACCTGTGCAAAAAAAAAAATCTAAAAACATGCCTGTTACACAATTCAAGGTTTGTTTTCCATGTATACATATCAATTAGCTATGGGATTGCTTTGATAATGTTTTCTAAATATGTTGTAACACTGCTGAGGAAATTATCATTTCAGAATGCTCAGATCGCTGGCCAATATCATTGCAAGGCTGCTCTAAAAAATATTAGTAAAGTCATGGCAGTTGGGTGAAATTCCTAAGGACTGGCAAACAACGAAGACACTCCTGTTTTCCAGAAGGACAAACAGAAAGAGCAGATGATATTGTTTATTTTGACTTTAGGAAGGCTTTCAACACTGTCTCCCATAATATCTACATAGACAAACTGATGAAGTTTGGATACCATAAACCGACAGTGAGGTGGATTGAAGACTGGCTGAACTGCTGGACGGTCATCACTATTTGTGTGCTCTAGGACTGGATACTTGAGCCGATACTGTTTAACATCCTCACTGAGTATCTGGACAAGGGACAGAGTGCACACACAGCAAGCTTGTGAGTGATGCAAAATTAGAATGGTTGTTACACTAAATGATTGTGTTGCCTTTCAGAGTGACCTTGACAGGCTAGAGAAATGGGTCAACAGAAATCTTATGATTTCTAACGAAAAGGAAATGTGAAGTCCTGCATCTGGGAAGGAATAACTCAATTCACCAGCACGAGCTGGAAAACAGTTAGGTGGAAACCAGCTTTGCAGGAAAGACCTGGTGACCTGGGGATCTTGGTGGACAAGCTGACCACAAGCTAAGTGTCCTTGTCTGTGTTAGGCAAAGCGTTGGCAGCAGGTGGAGAGAGGTGACCCTTTCCCTCTTCCACTCCAGTCCTGGACTCCCCCATTATAGAAAAAAGTCACTGATGTACTGGAGTGAATCCAGTGAAGGGCATGAAGATGATTTAGGGAATGGAGTATCTGACCTGTGGATGGCAAACAGAGATCTGGGATTGTTAAGCCTGAAGAAGAGAAGGCTTGAGGGGATCTTGATGTAAGGGGGGCCTAAGTGGTAAGGGGGAGAGTCAGTAAAAAAAGTGGAGCTAGATTCTTCTCAGCGATATCCTGTGGAAGGATAACAGGCAATGGAAACAAACTGAAACACAGCATATTCAGATTGAGCATAGGAAAAATGCCTCTTAGAGAGTTTTGAAAGGCTGGAAGAGGTTGCCTGCAGAGAATGCAGAGTCTCCGTCCTTGGAAATATTCAAAATCTGAATGGATATATTACTGAGCAATCTGCTTTATTTGACCCCACTCAGACCAAAAGGATGGTGGATGAGGGGAGAGCAGCTGCTTTTGTTGAAGGATTGATAGACAATGTCCTGCATTGTCCCTTCCAACCCCAATGATTCTGTAATTCTGTGAAACTACTTTCAAGAACTACACCTTTCACACACTATCCACACACTATGTAGACTTGTATGTCTGCATAAAATGTCACGACTTGCATAAATTAAACAACCAGAAAATGCATCTGACAAGGCAAAATGTTCTTTTGTGAACCACAGTGCACAAGAATTTAGCTGTGACATTTTTCCAGGGGTTGGAAAGAACTGATTTGGTATATAGTTAGCAGAGAAGTATGGTTAAAGTAGTTGATTGGAAGGAATCTGTTTTATTTCCTTTTCTAGCTCATGAGAAGGTTTTGGCATTTGTATTGGCATTCAGTAATTTAAAGGAAAATATATGCAGGGTCTATAAAGCAAAAGTCTGAAAATCTTGAGCATTCTTCAGTTTTCATGAGGCCACAGTCCTACAGGTGAAGTAGACCACATACATTGACTAATCAACAAATAAGATGTTTGATATTTGTCTCTTCGTAGTTAAGATTTCTGCTAAAGTAACATCTCTCATTTCCTGTGACATACCTAACAAGGTATTTCAAAAATTGAGAAGAGCTTCATTTCTAGTTCTCAATGTTGTCTTGTTGGGGAGAACATATTTATTTCTTGTATGGATACAAAAAGCTAGGAAAAGCATACTATTATTACTAACTTGGCTCAAGTCACAATTATGATGTTCAAAACTAGACAGTACTTCTACAAATATCTTGCTTTTTTCACTGTCTGAAGTTTTATGTTTTAACTTTCAGCAGTAAATGTGTCACTCATCTAGAAGCTTCATCCAGAAGTCGGAGTTGGCACACACTCCATTATACCAAATAATACTAAATAATGAAGAAGAATGGAGACTGATTATTAATGCAAAATGACTTGAATAAGCGAATGAATAGAATGACAAAAATAGATTAAATAATTGTGAGTCTCAGAAAGGATGTTAAAATGTATGTCTTACATAAATCAAAAATGAAGTGTGTACGACACAGGATGAGTCATCCTGTGAATAAGGAGAAGATGAATTCAAACGTTATTTGCCAGTAGTAATAGATGGTACCACTCTGGTTCTGTCAATCTGCTAAATAATAAAGATGGACCTAATACAGGAAGTCAGTAGGAGTTTTGCTTGGCTAAGGAAAGTAGCACAGAGCACTAGGAAAGTAATGAATTTAAATAAGAAATATCTATTGTGTTGGCTTGCATTCTAATCCCGCGTATAATGAATTAAATAGCAAAATGTTTCTTAGCATCACTGGTAAGAGGGAAGAAGCCCCTCTCCTCTGATACAAATTAATTCCCTTTTTGGGGGCAAAGTAAAATGTAAGGTAACCTGGAAACAGCCTATAACATGTAATTTTTGCTCAAAATAATAACAGCTTTAACAGACTTTTTTTAGTAATGTCCATCAATGAAGGACAAGGTAGGAATGTTGTTGAGTTTAGAGGCAGAAGAAATTTAAATTTTTATTGTACGTCACAATACCCGTGAAAGAAATAACCAATCTATAGGACAGGAGACTTGTAAGAATTAGCACACAGATGATACCACGTTATCAAATTTGAATTATATAAATAGATGTTATTACGTTTGTCACTGAATGTTTCATTAATGAATTAGAAATCATAAATTTAAAATCAAGTGGCGCTTCCATATGAATTTCTGTTATCACAGATGAGGCTTGAAAGTTTCTATTGTTTTTAGCAGTGCCTGGATTGGGTCCTTTTTTAAAAGCCTCCCTCTTTCCTGTATATACTATGGTGAAAAAAAATGTAACAATGACTGCTGTTTTATTATGCTTACAAATCCGAATTCTCAAATTTTAGCTTATCACTGCTAGAGGAAAACTAAATGAAATAGTGGCATGGTTTCACTGCACTGAATGTAGAAAAGGAGTAGAGAAGTAAAAAGAGACTAGAAAGACAGAGGGGAAATAAACTTGGCAAAAAATATCTTGAAGTACAGGGAGGTCAGAACAGGAGAGAAAGCTTGGAGGAGACAGATGTGCTTGGGAAAAAAAAGGGCAAATGTAATTTCTGGAGTAGAGCGAAGCCCTGGACTCTTTAAAGCAGAGCAAAACAATCAAGAAGGAGACTTTGGGGAGCAAAGAGAGTAATCACACCTTGGAAGGAAAAAGAGAAAGAAACTGGGAAGTGGGCCTGAAAGAGGAGAACAGGGGAGAGTTGAGAAATGAAGTTTTGGGAGAAGAGATAGGGCTTTGCTAGAATGGAGTTAGGCAAAAAATACTGCTAAAGGCTCCAACTCTCTGAAATGTCAGCCAAGGTGGCTGTCTGTAAATCTCTGGATTTATTTATTTGTCTTGCCACAATATATAAAGGAATTTACTTAGTTAGTGAAACACATTTTTATTGCATTCTGCAGAGTCTATTCTCCCTTCAGCGTCCATGCTAATGGGAAATTGTTGAATAAATCGATGGGAGAACAGATGTCTCCAAGTAGTTTTCCATTGACAATTTTTTCTTGTTATTTAGAACTTTAAAGAATATGCAAACTTTTGAAAAAGTTCATATAGAATGTGCCTACTTCATGTAAGCTAGAAACATAGAAATTCAAACATAATTGTGAAATATAGAGGGCTGATAAACGGCTAGATGGTATAACCCTGAATCACTTAATCACTAACATGGTCAGACTGTCAGTAATGTTACTCCAACAGAAAGTGCTCCCCTACGTGAAAAACAATTGTACACTGTGTTCCCAAAGACTATCTTGGACAGTGAATTAAGCAGTCTGAGTGATTAATGGATTTGGCGAATGCTGGAATAGATTAATCAGTCTTTGATTATAGTGGGTTCAGAGAAGTAAAGAAGTTCTGAAAAGAAAAAAAAGAGAGTTCTGCTAACAATATAGTTCTTCTGTTGAAAGCTATAATGTTTTGCAGAATTTGTCCACTTATACATGTTTAATCAGATATTTCACATTAGGAAAAGAGTCTGCTTTCTTTGCTCATAATAATCAGTATCTCACCCTTCAGGTGGGATACTTGAAAGCAGCAGAAGGCCTTGTGAAGTGATGTACTGTCCTTTATATAAACTTGAGGAGGAAAGAATGCGTTTAAAAACTTTCATTATTTTCCTTTTTTTTTCCCCACTGTATATCAGCACTTTGATTTGGAAAGATTCCTCCCTTGTTTAATCTGATTGTTGACTTACCTCACCATGCTGAAGCCTGAGCTAAGCCAAAATAACTTAAACCCCAATGAATCCGCATTATCTCATCTATTAATACCCACATTTTTTCATGGGTTTCATAATTAACTAACTACATAAGAATGTTGTTTATACCTGTTGGCAAATTTATAGCTTGTATATATTGAAGACAAAAACCGAGGAAAGCAAAATGTCTTCACAGCAATGACCAAAATATGGTTTTTCTTCTAATGTGATGTGACAAGCATTGTTACATTTTGGACAGGGTGTCCTAGTTTCAGGTAGGATAGAGTTAATTTTCTTTCTAGTAGCTGGCATAGTGCTGGGTTTTGTATTTAATATGAGAAAAATATTTATAATACACTGATGAAAGGGTAGTCAAGGACTTTTCAGCTTTCCGTGCTCTGCCAGGTGCACAAGAGGCTGGGAGGGAGCAAAGCCAGGACAACTGACCCAAACTGACCAGAGGGGTATTCCTTATCGTATGATGTCATGCTCAGTAAATAAACTGGAGTTGCCCAGAGTTGCAAATACCACTGCTGGGGAAACATATGGGCTATTGGTGTCGTGGGTGGTGATCAATTGCATTGTGCATCACTTATTTTGTATATTCTATCATCATTATTATTATTATTATTATTATCATGTCTTCTTTTGTTGCTCTATTGAACTGTTCTTATCTAAACTCATGAGATTTTTTTTTTTTGCCTTGTTTCAATTCTCTCCGCTATCCCACTTGCTGGGAAGGGAGTGTGTGAGCAGCTGCATGGTCCTAGTTGCCAGCTGGGTTTAAACACAGGGACATTAGGAACCAAAGATCCTTTTACTTAGGAAACACACCTTGTTTAGGATCGATCTTAACCATGTTGTCTCATTCTGTTCTGTTCAGTAAAAATATACATATATATGGATAGATATATATGGATATACACTGCTCTTTCCTCCCTTAAGTGTTACACTGACACACACATAACAGCATAAGAAAGAGATAGGTTACACAGCTTCTTTTAGTTTGATGTGATGTGGGTAGAGAGGAAAAACCTTACCCAAAAACTGGGAGAAGAAGATTCTATGCTATATTTTTGAGTAAAGGGCAGACTTAGAGGCATTAGATGCAGGAATTGTCAGGTAACATGTGCTGAACCAGCTGCCATGAATGAGTGACTTCTAGCATCTTGTAAGAAGCCTGCTGGTGTCTGGTACATGGAGCTATAACCTCCATATCAAAAAGAGGGAAACTTTGTTTGGAATCCAGTTAAATGCTGACTATTGCAAAGGGTGCTTGTCTTTAGCAGGAACCACAACCCAGGATGAACTGAGTCCTGAACTGTTAATTTAAACGTTGGCTGTGGGAAATATTTTTTTCATTATTTTGACTAGTCTCAGAAAAGATAGATACAGTCCTTGTTTTGAATTTCAGCACCTCGGGGTACCCATCTCAAAACCAGACCCAGCAACTTACTCATGGTGTGCATGAGAGTAATTGATGCTCAAGAGAGGCATGTATCACAAGACTTGCCTTGCAATTGACCTCTGTTGGACTTCATCCACAGCCTCCCATAGGGATCTGAGTGAATAGTAGACCCCCTACAGGTCAGACAGTTCTGCCAACTTGCATCAAGTTTACATTAAAACAAGAAAGGAAAAATAAATTCTCAAACCTTTCAAACGGAGAAACAGTTTTTGAATTAAGATTTATTACTTGGTTTCATAATCTGTTACTTGACAGCGCTTGGCTATACAAAGTGTGGAGTCTATTGGATTAGTTTATATAACAGATGGTTCTGTTTTCAAATTTACTCCAAATGTTCAGATGCTTTAGTAAATTAGTATTTCCCATCTGATAATACCCCATAGGCTCAGCTTTCATCTTTTCTCTTTCAACAAAAAAAGAGTTAATAAAGACTGCTGGGAATCATTGACACTTGATTTAAAATTGACAGACTGGAGAGTGACAGGACTAGGGTAAAATTCCTAAGCAATAGGAGTAAGAGTATTGTACTGAGGTTTAAGCTGAAATCACAATGTATGCAGTGTTGAAATTTACTTCTCAAAATAATTTTATGGGAAGATTTCAAAACCTGTTTCATGTATTAGACAGGTGTGTATGTTTCTTCCAATATCCAAAAGTTCCACTTGTGTAAAATCCAATCTTGAAATTGCATAAAGAAAACAAGACCAGGGCACTAAATTCATTAAGCCTCATGAAAGCTCTGTAAAATCGGTGAGATTATCTGTCTAGTACAATGCCCTAACACAATGTATTAATTGTAACAACATTACGTGGTTTTGAATTATTGAAATTAAAAAAAAAAAAAAAAATCCAAGACTGCTTTTAAAGAAATGCAGGTAGCACACAGTGTTGTCTGTTTCTTACTCAGTAGACATACAGAGATGTTCTATATCTCTGTGTTAACCTTATATTAACCTCTCTCTCTCTCTTTCTCTCTCTCTCTTTCTCTCTCTCTCTTTCTCTCTCTCTTTCTCTCTCTTTCTCTCTCTCTCTTTCTCTCTCTCTTTCTCTCTCTTTCTCTCTCTCTTTCTCTCTCTTTCTCTCTCTCTTTCTCTCTCTCTTTCTCTCTCGCTCTCTTTCTTTCTCTCTCTCTTTCTCTTTCTCTTTTTCTTTCTCTTTCTCTCTCTCTTTTTCTCTCTCTTTCTCTCTCTCTTTCTCTCTTTCCCTTTTTCCCTTTCCCTTCTTCCCTTTCCTGCCTTTTTCTTTCCTTTCATCTTCATCTATTAAAAAAACCTTACAAAATTATATTAAGAAAATAGGAACTACTAACAGTGAAGCTGCTGTTTCAACATAAATTTGTTCTCTGAACGTATATGCGATATGTTACCAGTTTCAGTTACACAGAACTTTTAATTAGACAGCCACATCCCACTTTTCCTGCAGAACTCCAACTTCATTAATGGCTGCGACAAATGGTGCTCACTGGAGATTGGTCTTTATTCAGTAGTTCTTCAGTCTCATTTTTCAATATATGACTCTATGCATTATTCATCATGTGCCATCCAAACCCTGTCATGAATATAGAACTTTTACTGTGTACAGAAAGATTTCTATTGAGTTCTTGCATTAGTTCCAATAGATTAATTCAAAAGGAATATGTGATTTTAGACAGGATTCCAGAACCGTGGATTTATGTGACCAGACTCCATATGATGTGAAAGGATAGTGAAGACATTTCAGAGGACTATGCAGATTGACTATCAAGTTGAGTAGACTGGTGGCCAGGAATGACATGTAGAGGATTATTGAAAACAAAAGTGCTGATTGAGTCTTTCTGTTGTGGAAACTTAAGAACATTACTCAAGGCTACAGGAAAGCACATCCTTGCACCTCAGACAAAAGTCCTATCCCTCATCCTTGGTGAGGAATATAAGTTCTTGCTTACAGCAAAGAGCAGGGAACATTGTTATTTCCAAATCTGAATGCAAGAGAAGGCAACAAAGGAGTTGGTGGTGAGGTTGGTGATGTAATAGTTTACTAGTTAATCACTTGACATGTTAGAAATCCAATTTTAGTTAATTTCCACCTCTCTCTGACAGAGGAATCAAATAGGTACTCAAC
This sequence comes from Patagioenas fasciata, assembly GCF_037038585.1. Classification (NCBI taxonomy): domain Eukaryota; kingdom Metazoa; phylum Chordata; class Aves; order Columbiformes; family Columbidae; genus Patagioenas; species Patagioenas fasciata. The sequence continues at coordinate 152,409,075 of NC_092520.1, read as the reverse complement.
AGTCATCCCACTGTGCAAAAAATCTTCCAGGCTTCACTTGATCAGGTAAGGAAGAGGACAAGGTAAACTGTAATTTCTTAATTTAAGAGCTAGAACATGCTGTTGATAATGAGGGAGGAAACAAGTGAGCAGCTGCTGGCTAAGATAGGGAATATCTATTTTGCCTTTTTCCTAATAAGGAATCTTTTAAAAATAAGAAAAACCCTACAATGGAGTGCAGGGCTTTCTAATCAAACCTTGTTGTTGCCTGGAGCCTAACAACTTGTTCAGTTGCATCGTCCTTTCATGTTGTGTCACAGTTTCAAAAGGAACCAGTGTTCTACTCTCCCTTCCTCACATTCCCAAAAGTCAACTGTGTGGATGCTGTGACTATGTTTCACCTCAGAAGGGGGAAATTGAGTCTGTACCTCCTACATCCCTGAGAAATGCCATGCTTACTAGACTGTTATCTAAAAGAAGGCACCACCTTTGTGGCCAGTTAGGTTCTAACAGAAATCAGTGGGAGTAAGCCTTTTAGATGGAGGTTTCTAGATTCAAATCAGTATAAGAAAAGCATGTATGTTGAAATAAGCCCTATTTACAGTGACATACCTCTCTGTGAATAAGCAGAAACAGAATTTTAGATAGTCGTTACACTGTGAGGTAACAGAGACTCTTAAGGAGATGAGATGTTTCTAAGATTGTGTGAAAACGGAAACGGGTGTTAGAGGATATCAGAATTAGAAGTAGGCTCTGGCTTAAATTCACAAGAATACTGTCATTATTTTAGTCTTTTCAATCTGTCCACACTTTTAAAATATTAGTTATTTTATTTTAGTGACAGTCCTGTTCAATAGAAACTACTATCATCACAGAACTGTGACAGGCTATAGCTAGAACTGTGAAAGAGTATAAAGTGGCCAGTCTGGCATAGATGAGTCAGCATTATAAGAACAGTCTAAGTGAAAAGTAGAGCTCAACTTGAGACCTTTTTAGTCTCACTGACCTCAGTTACAGAAGTAAGAGCTCAGCTCGCTTGGTGTGTGGTTTCACATTGCACAACAAATGAAAAGCAACCACCTTGTCCACTGCGGAAAATTTCAGGTTATTTGACTTTCCCAGCACCACCTAAGAGCTGCAACAGCAGCTGGGACAGAATCCATTTAACCAGAGAAGCTTTATCTTCTGTAGCCTTGAGAACATTCCTCTGCCTCCTGCATGTTCCAGTCTCAATGTTATGCTTGATGGCAAGACTGGCAGCTCTCCTAGTTCATCGGACAGACTTGAGCACCATGCACTAAATAAGGCCTGACTTTTTCACTTAGAAGAACTGTACTGTCATGGACTTTGATTGTATCCACATATATGTATGCACAAGAGAGGCACCTCACAACTTCAGAAAGCAATTTACCCTGCAGTGACAACACAGTGACAAAAATTACACTAAAAAACCACTGAAATTTCAATCCTGTGAAATATTGTGGATCCTCACGTATGTCATCAGTGAGTCTGGGTTCTTAAAGTGTGTAACACAGCTATTTAGCACTTGAGCAAAGTAATTTGCAGTAGCAGAGGGCTTTTATCTTCCACTAGGGGGGAATGGATGCACATACTTTGCTTGGTTAGTTTAAGAAATCTTTGCTGGCTCATGAAGAAATTATGAGGCCTGGGGCTAGTAAGTTAGTTGGTTTTATAAGGCAAAGATTAAGAAAGTCATAGTCTAAATAGAGAAACACACCCCAAGAATGGTACCTAGTTTCCTTTTATCCATCTCTGGATCTCTGAGATCTTTGGGATATGCTCAGGTCAAACTTTTTTCTGCAACTAAGACGGGAAAAATATTGAAAAAGTAGGAATTCAAGAAAAACACCAAGTATTACAAGATGCACAGTAAAAGTGTCTGAGTAGGTGAAATTTAGTAACATATTTGATGATTGAAAGCAGGGTCATCAGTTCAAAAGTGTTGAGCAGCCTCCACTGTAGACATCAGTTCCTGTGCTACACACAATGGCTCAAAGCCTCCTGATGCTACTTTTACTCCATCTGCTATGGGCAACAGCAGCTTACCTCACAAACTGTCCCAGTGGTTTCTACATTAAATTACTGGGAAGCAAATGTGACAGGACATTTAGTAACAAAAAAATTCCTAAATCTCTAATGATGTGAAGATTCTAGCCCTGAGATCTTAGATTGCCAAAGTTGGGACAGCTTTTGAGTTTGAGTCTCAGCCAGTCCCTCGGTCCTTTGATGTGCTGAGGGCCTTCAGCTCCTTAGCAGCCTTGGCTATGGATGTTCTTCTGGTTGTTTCAACTCAGGCCTCCATTACTGCTCTCAATTTTTATTTTCCCTACCCCTGTTCATTCTTCTATTAATGCCAGTTCTCCTCCCTTTCTCTCCCTCATGGCAATGAATTTTCATTCACTGTGGGCCTTTCCGGTTCCCACTGAAGTAATTGAGTGCTTTGCCATTGACTTCTGTGGGAACGAGTTCTGGCCTTTCCTATTCTTTCTCTCTCTTCACCCACCCACAGCTGTCATCTATCTATTCTCATGCTGCTTCTCTAGGTTTTTGAAATCTCTGTCCAATATTGTAAACTTCATGATTTTTAATATTTCTCTGGCCTCCTTATGAACTGTAATCTGAACCTTTTGCTATTTAACCTCCCTAATGTTTCACACACCCATTCCCTTGCCCCTCTTTGTTTCTTTTCCAGCTTTAGGCTTTCCTATTTTAACCTTTCTGACTGAAATAGGAAACAGAAAAATAAATTGAAGTACTAAGAACTTTATACAGTAGCTGGGTGAGGTGATGGTTTGGATTCATCAAAGGGTATTCGTTTTTCAAATTTTAATAGCCTAGATAGGAATCTTGTTCATTATTCATCTGTGTTAGAATTGTAATGAAAAGCTGCAGTGGGAAGAATTAAATTTCTAGACAGATGATTCATAAATAAAGAAGCATTTCATAAATATCAAATTATGCTGCTATCTTAGCATGTGCAGGTTCTCTGTCATTACAGAAATGTGATAATTATCTCTGATTATTCATTATAATTTAAGAATAGATAATGAATAGAAAATGTATATATGAAGGAGAGAAATACCTGTAGTACTGAGGTTCTAGCTTTTCTCTTTAATTTGTGAGTTTTAGGGGAGTATTAATTTAGCAGTCATTTCAGCAGAGAAAATTAATATGTGGTATCTCTGTTCAACAATACCTTTAAATGTATGTTTCACCAACAGGTGAATAGTACTTTTTCCTTGCAATGGGCACTTTCTCTTTGAACAGTACTCTGTTCCCAGTGGTGCTTTTCACGAAAACTTATTTTGTTATTTTTTTTTTTCAAAATATATTTTATGAGCAAAATTAAATAATTGTATTTCCCAGTTTTCTTTTGTATTCCAGAAAATAATCCTTTCATGACCCAAATAAGTTAATGATGGGGGTCAGTAATAAGAAATTCTTGCACTGTTTCATGTCAGAGTAACTCCTTTTTACCTGAAGGATGACTTAGAGGAACGAAAACTGAGATAACTGACCAAGATGCAACCATTCTGTGAAATTTCAGCTGTAAAGGATTCCAGTCACAGTGATGATTACTGACATGTAGTACCTGTGACAAGTATTTGACAGACATCCCTTAACTTTTTCGATAAAAACAAGTGAACTGCTCATGAAATGCTATTTGGTGAATAAGATATTTCTATCACCAGCTACCTAATCTGGGTTAGAACTATGGCCAGATTTAAGAAATATATGGACATGTAGTAAGACCATGAGTAGTAATGAAAATTCATTTCAACAGAGAAGGATTGGTTAGGATTCTAGGAAGTATGATGCGAGACCTAAAGAGAAAGCAAAGGAATAAGAGAAAAGCACGGTATAGGGGAAATTTATTTTCATACACAAAGAGGTAACAGGATGTGCTAACATATCTGCAGTAGCTAAGCTGAGCTGGCGCAAGTAGCACAGGTGACAAAGTAGAAAGAAGAAAGAAAATGGGAGGCACATGACTTCTGGACTTGGACGTTCCAGAAAATCAGGTTAGAGGAGACTTCAGGCAGCATATACCATTCTGGAGGTGCTCTGAATGGCAGACGAAACATGAAGCAGCCTCGTGATTGCTCGTTTCAGAGTCATGCTGTGATTAGGCATAAAGGAATTTTTTAGTGGAACTGAGACATGAATTAAAGAAGGTTGAGGAAAAAATGCATTTTCGAGCAGTATTCACTTCCTCAGCACGTTTCACGACCCCGAATAATTCTTGACAGAATAATTCCATTTACCTCTTTTGCACTGATTACATTTTTATTTTGTAGCAAAAACTGTTATTACTTGTCCATATCACATCTAAGCTGTAATGAGATCTTTTACCATTTAATTAAGGTTGGTACAGAACAACAGGCTGCAAGTCTTATGCTGTAAGATACCACATAAAATCTGTATGCATACGGTATTTCATAATCACATAGAAAACTAAGGCTATTCATCATTAAACTACTTGGGAAGTAAACAGAGAGATCAAGAGATTCTTGTCAGCAAAGTACTGTAACAGTTATGTATTACCAAGGTGTCACAGTAAGGTCCATTTTGTGAACTGAAGAAGAGTTTCAATTGTGTGTCACTGGCATGCAGTATTCCTGTATCATATTTGCACGTAACTATAGCAGTGGACTCATCCTTATATTGTGTTAATGTTCATATTTTGTGTCTGTAGAAGTGTGCTTAGTTATTGTATAATTCTGACTCATGTGATAAAGTCCAGTCAACACTCTTTTGTGGATTTAAATGCAAATCAAGTAGTTCTAGCAATTAATTTTTATTAATCACAAAGTACTCTAAACTTTCTCAGAGTCTGATCTTTTCATCCTAAGCTTATTTGATCTTCATCCAAGTAGCCAGCATGATTCAGTATTCTCCCAGGATATAATATTATAGTTTGCAAAGTGATTGTTAAATGCATTAATAATTTCAATGGGATCATTAATAACATCTCTTGTCAGAGACCTAGCTTGGATAATAACTTTCTTGTGACTTGCATAAAGTAGATTTTTTCTGAGGGGAGGGATATCCTTTTCCAGAGGAAATAGTTTTTCTAAGCTGAAATAGCTTTTAAAAGCTGAAATAGCTTCTAATTGTGGTATGTCTTGAGGTTTATGTATACATTTCTAAGAAAATGTGATAATTATTTAACCAACCATTCCTCTGTAGTTGACCTGATTGCTTAACCTAACAATGCTACCAATATTTGCTGTAAACAACAGTAATTATACAGATTTTTCATGATAATGTCATGTTGTTACAGACTAATTTAAGGCAGCAAGTGTCTATGGACACGAGTTTCATAAGTCTATTAAAAGAGTATGACAGAGAGAACTCTTCTGTACTGAAAATTAATTTGGCAGAATTTCAGTTTATAAGAGCAGTGTATCATCATTATTAGTATTTTCATGTCAGGATAGTCATGTGATTGCAAAGGGTAATTCTCTTGCTGTTGGCATGCCATTAAGAACCCAAAAATGCACTGTAACTTGGAGAGAGGCATTAATCAACTTTATCTCCTTATTTGCCCCTGCAAGTTTGACGTAATGCAGTCTTGCAGCATTCATTTTGCAGATCACCATATCCTTCCGCAACGACAGCAAACTTTCTCTGTGTATGTCTATATTCTCTGTATTGCTTTCTCCTGCTTTCCACATGGAGAATAAAGTATGATTACTTGTTGGCCCTGTAAAGAGTCTGCCACTGTTCAAGCAAGGATCATGCTTCTTTCTGCTTTATCTGCCTTAGCATGATGTGTAGCAATGGAACCAATGACCAAAGTGACATCCTTTATCAAATAAAGCTGGTTAAGAACAAAAACAATACAGCCAGCTAAAACAACCAGAAGGAAATCCCTGCCAAACATTGACATAACTCATTAGCAACCATCTCTGTAAGTAGTTGCATCTGTGCATTACTTTGTGTGAGAAAGCCAGTTTTCAGTGGGGTTGAACAATGAGAAAGTCTTAAGGTATATCTCCTTGTACCTGTTCTCCACTGAAACATATTCTGGTTACAATTTTCTGCTGTCTCCATCTGTGTGAAACAGCCAGTGTTGTACAGCTGATAAGCAAGAATTAATATGTTCATCAATGATTTGGATGAGGGAATAGAATGGACTGTCAGCAAGTTTGCTGATGACACGAAGCTGGGAGGAGTGGCTGATACGTCAGAAGTTTGTGCCATCATCCAGTGAGACCTGGACAGGCTGGAGATTTGGGCAGGGAAAAATTAATGAAATATAACAAGGGAAAGTGTAGAGTCTTACATCTGGGTAAGAACAACCCCGGGTTCCAATATAAGTTGGGGAATGACCTATTAGAGAGCGGCACAGGGGAAAGGGACGTGGGGGTCCTGGTGGACAGCAGGATGACCATGAGCCAGCACTGTGCCCTTGTGGACAGGAAGGCCAATGGCATCCTGGGGTATATTAGAAGATTGGTGGTTAGTAGGTTGAGAGAGGTTCTCCTTCCCCTCTACTCTGCCCTGGTGAGACCACATCTGGAATAGTGTCCAGTTCTGGTCCCCTCAGTTCAAGAAGGACAAGGAACTGCTGGAGAGAGTCCAGTGCAGAGCCACGAAGATGCTGAAGGGAGTGGAGCATCTCCCTTATGAGGAAAGGCTGAGGGAGCTGGATCTCTTTAGCCTGGAGAAGAGGAAACTGAGGGGTAATCTTATTAATGTTTACGAATATATGAAGCGTGAGTGTCGCAAGGATGGAGCCAGGCTCTTCTCAGTGGCAACCACTGGTAAGACAAGTGGTAATGGGTTCAAACTGGAATACAAGAGATTCCACTTAAATTTGAGAAGAAACCTCTTCTCAGTGAGGGTGACAGAACACTGGAACAGGCTGCCCAGGGGAGTTGTGGAGTCTCCTACTCTGGAGACATTCAAAACCCACCTGGACGCCTTCCTGTGTAACCTCATCTAGGTGTTCCTGCTCCAGCAGGGGCATTGGATGAGATAATCTTTTGAGGTCCCTTCCAATTCCTAACATTCTGTGATTCTGTGAATCTGTGATCCTGTAATATATATTATCAGCAGCAGTCCCACCTTTGATTCTTTTCCATATACATTGAAAGGACAGAATGGGGTCCATAGCAGTAGACTTCTATGTTTACTGTGTCTAGTGTTCTTTGGACAGCAAATGAAGCAGCTACATTAACAGGAAGCTGATTATATGTACAGGATCATTCATTTCACTGCATGTCTTCTGTCTTTCTGGGCCTAGAAATCCTAATAACATTTTTCAGATGCATATTGTTACTATTGGACTTTTGGGGGGTTATCCTAAACTTGGAGCTATTATTCTTCGGGCTGTTCCCTTGGTCAAGTTAGAGTCACTCGTAAGAATCTCCATCTTCAGTCAGCAATGCGTGGGTGTAACTGAGCTGGTTGTAACAGCTGGGGAATGCAGGCATTTGTACAATGACTGTGTCATTGTATGCGTTGGCATAAGCATCACTCTAGGAACTTTGCCCTATTGCGCTTAGCCTCTTCCCTTACCTTTCCCAGAAGGAAAAAAAAGAAAAAAAAAATCCACCATTGGCTAGTTTGGTGGTTACTTTACTCTTCTGAAACATCCTAGTGAAGCAAGACCTAAGGACAACAGGAGAGTCCCCAGATTGCTACAGACAGAATTTTCCAATGAACTCCATCTAGGATAATGATTAGTAGAGAGGAAAGGAGGATATTGAACCTGGACTTGTGTTGTGCAGTCCCTGTAGGTGTTGCTGATGAAGAAGATATTAAACAAGATCCTAATTATGCATTGTGTAATAGCTTCAATCTTGTGAAGTCCTGTGTCCCATAACTTTAATCCTTCTTTGTGTGCACACAAACTGGGTAAACACTTATCTCCTCTCTTCAGATGAGAGGCTGCAACTTAAGTTGTTAGCATTACAGAATCACAGAAATTAAAGATGGAAAAATTTTATTAGATCATCTACAGTAGTTCATCATCTTGCCAATACAAGCATTTTACTATAGAACAATAACTCCTTGCCCAAAGCCGCAGAGAGAATCAGTGACAGAGCCAGGACTAAAGCTCAAGGAGTTCCTGGCTCAACGTCCTCTACTCAGGCGGCAAGAGCATACTGCAGAAAAGCTCGATTGTCCAAACATTAACAAAAACCAGCAGGGATGATTTGATTAATTCAGTTCCATTGCTAAAAGGCCTGTAGTTGTTTTGATTAGCCCTTGGGCCCTCATCAGGCTTAGAGGGGTGTGTGTGGTAAATTTCCTTTTACCATTATGTTATCTAGAAGATCTTGAAGTGATATGTGTTCTTGACAAATGTGCAATCAAAACACTACTTAAAGCAAATCCTTATGAATATCTGGATCAGCATCTTTATGGCAAACAGGTCAAACTTAATCCCGTACACTCTTAAAGGCAGGGGCTGTGTTTTCAATATGTCCGTACAGTACCTTACTGGACACTTCAAACAGTGATATGAAATAGTAATAATTAGTATTTATTTACTGGAATTGAAAGCTAAAGTTTTTTTTGAGGTGTAACTTTGTTCATAAGCAGTTGCACAATAATGGTTCTATGTGCTTAGATCACAGTGCTATTTGTGACTATCAGTTGTTCTATATCGCATACATATTTGCAAGGATGAGTATTTTGTTGGATATGTTTATTAATGTTATTATTATTGCATAGCACTCAGTATGTATGTTTCTATAAAAACTCACATAGTGTCTATAGAAAGAACACTTAAAAAGTCCATATTCACTGCACAGCTCAGTTTTAGCTTCAACATCAAAATTTTCATACATAGGTTTCTACAATAAAAGCATTATTCCTGGGACTAGAGAACACTGCCAAGTATTAAAGTTTTCAGATGTGTCTCATTATAAAATCATGTTTTCAGTAGCTAAACTTTAACTATTTAAGGAAACTTTTCAGTGACATGTTTCTACCTCAGATAGGGTTTTTTTGAGCAAATTTTACTCTGAATAGTCCAGTTACTTCTAGGAAGCCAAGGAAAAAAATGTAACTATTTTAGTGAGAAGATTTGAACCTTTGTGTTTTGGAGCAGTGCTATAAAATTTGTCAAAATGTGATCTTTATGTTGGATGTCTGTTATCTTCCTGTTTTCAATAAAAATATTGGGACGTTACGAGTTGTTCTGACAGCAGTTTTTCTTCACTTAACTTTTTCCAACTTAAAAATGAGTCTTTCCACTGATATGATTATGTTTACTCTTGAACACCAAGGTTTTTACCTCTTCAGTGCTCTTTTGGTCCTTCTCCAGTTGTCAGATGAGTTTTCAGACACCAAGAAATGGCACTTGGTGTTGAGTTTTACATCATCTTTTAGCAGGAGTCTGAGAATGAGTGGTTGCACACTGTGGCAATGCAGGAGATTAGAATTAGCTCTCTGCATGTAGCTAAGGTTCTGCTTTCACAATCACTTGAAGATGATCTAAATAGATGCTTCTGGCAAAAGTGGTCACCTCCCCTATCACCAGACAATGGTGGCATATTTTTGCTTCTTGACTTTTAGAGAACTAATCCAGATAAAGGCTACTAACTTTTTGACTGAATCCGTTTGCTGACACTATGGTCATGCAGATACTAGCACAGGAGTAGGAGTAAGACTACTTGCCTATGACAGGGACAGGGAACACTGGTTCATGTAGTCAGCAGCTCAAATTATCTTAAACTACTTATTACTAACAGTCATGTCCTCCTCATCTTTTCATTGACTACATATAATCTTTGAATTCAGTCAACAGCCAGTTAGTATAGACACAGCTGATAAACGTCAACAACTTTTGAACATGCCATTAGCAAGCCTTATCTGCTACTTGAACATTATTAGGGTAGTCATAATGTTTGTTTTTTTTTTTTTTTAATGTCTGTACTTCCTTCATTGAGTTACAGACCACCTGATTTGCACATAAAATGTAGCTCTGAAGGATAGAATTCATTTTGCTTAACTTTAATCATTAATGAAATGTTGATGGGAATTCTAGATTGGGACTTGTTTCAATAATCTGTCTTTAAAGGGATTAATTATGTTTTAGAAATGCTTACCTTGCTCTATCTAGTAAATAAAAAAATTAATCCTCTGCAGATGAGTAGTTACATGACAACACATACATTGTTATGTGAGATGAAGCCAATCAAAAAGCCTAAGCATCTAACCTCATAAACTCAAGGACTGGTTAGGCAAAGAGATTTGTTCAGAGAGGTACTGGAATTGGTTTGCAAATTCATGATGTAGCTGGGAATAAATGGGGCTGAATGTAAGAACAATTAACTACCGGCTCCTTTGCTCTTTTAAATGATAGTGGTCTGTGCCATGCAGCAAGACATGTCAGCCCTACTCATCACTCATGTGGGTATCAAAATAGTGCAACTTGATGGCTGGTAATTTCACACTTTGCTGTTTTAAAAACACAGGTATCTATTCAGAGTCAAGCACTCAAAAGTGAGAATTACCATTGAGTTCATCCCTAAAGGACCATTGTCCATGGTACACCATCCATGAGATGGAGCCCTCAGGTGGGAGTTTACACTGTTCCTATTCAAGATCAGCATATGTCCCTGCATTTAAAGGTTGTACATGTAAAAAAACCCAAACCAGACTAATCTGGAAGAAAGAAATCAGTAACCTCACCCAATATTTCAAGAGGAGGAAAAAACAAACAAGAACAAACATATACGTCAGTCAAACATGCTGTTGTACTACTGTATGAAAATAACTTGAAAGGATTTAAACAAGTAGAAGATATTTTTCAGGAAAAAATATAATAATTTCAAAATGTAAATAATTCTTTCTAAAAGCTTTATAAGTATTTCTATTTGTTTTTAAACTAAATCTGACCTGTAACTGCGTACAGAAATACTGTCATGCTTTATTCGTTGTTATGTATGATAGATAACTGAATCAGAGATCTATCAACATCATAAAAATTAGACAAATTTTAAGTATTTGTTGAACTGAGACCAAAGCAGTAATGTTAAGATACAGTTCAATTAAATTATGCTTTAAATATAAAAAGCAGAAATGTATATATTAACTGCAATTGAGTAATATGTAAGAAACAAACAGCTAACTTTCCAGCCAGGCATTCACAACCCTTGGCATGTAACTAACAGAAACGTCAGTGAGATTTGAGTGTGTTAGGTTAAGCAGTATGCACAGGAGCAGGAGACATGAGAACAAGTTCAGTGCATGAGAACAGGGGATGGTCCCAATGAAAAGCACATCTCTGAGTATCATATACTGTGAATTCCCTGGCTCCAGTTGCAAATCATGCCATTGTTTCTAAATAGCTCCGAGATTCCTCCCTGTGTCAGTGCAAAGCATTGTTAAAATTTAATACTATGTCTGTGCTGCTCAGTTTTTTAGTTTTCTTGGCATGCTCCACTGAGGAAGAGGAATGCCTAGGGCTAAAAATGAATAACTTAATTAAAGTAGGACCTTCTATTATTGGGCCAAATTCTGAATCCTTCAACTGAGCAGAACTCCCACTAGTTTGAGAGGAACTTTTGTTCAATTGACTGCATAACTTGAATCATTGTCCTGTGTTAACCTCTGGTATAATAGCTTAGTTAGTCTCATTGCAAGATACACAGGGAAAGCCATCTTAATCCTGAGAAGCTGAGTCTGAAAATGGGTCACTAGCAGCCCTCTTCTGAAAGAGCTGTTATGTCCTAGCTTCAGCTTGAATTAATATTTTCAACTTCTGGTAATTTGGGGTAGCGAGCATTTGTTTTTGAGTTAGTGCTACTGCATGCTGGGAGAGCAAGAGTAAAATTCTTGTTTTTCGGTAAAAACAAAGTTTTGTTGGAAATTACTTGCATATTCTTCAAGATTATTGCTTTTGCTGATCCAGCTCACTACCTCATATTCTCTGTAATTTTGGATGAGCAAGCTACTGGGAAATGTTGTTCTGCACTCAAGGATGGTTGCATTTCACTGATGGATAAAGCAGGGGTTTCTTCCTCAACTTATTCTTATGACAGTCAGTAAACAATATGATCTGGAACACTTCTGAAAGAAAGGAATAGTGCTGCAAGAAATATGGCTTTATTTTCTAAGGCTTCTAATCTGGCTGCATGCATTGTTACTTTGTTCTCAAAGCAAAAGTACCTTATAGGAGAACTATTATTAGCATTTTTATTGCCTAAGGAAGTTGTTATTAAAATAATGTAAAGGAGAAAAACAGCCAGCTACTTGTCAAATGTCAGCTCTTGTGACAGTAAGGGTAAGATTTTCAGAAGTCCTCAAATTTACTTTGCAGTATGTCTTTTCAAGTCAGCTAGAAAAATTGTATTAACTTTGATGGAATTTAGACTAGAATAAAAAAAAATAGAATTTTCAGAGAAATGAGAAATTTCAAGTTGCACTGTCGTCTGTTGGTCTCACGTACTGACATTCACGGGAATCTTTCCATTCTGTTTTTCATTACATTGGTTATCACAATCTTATTCTAAATCTTACTAACCTTAGTGTTAAGCTCCTCTTAATGGATTTAGAAAAAATGGTTTAAGACATTTCTTTCTCATCAGTGACTTAAGTGGTGAATGATTTCACCATAACACTTGTAAGTTAGTTGTTATTGTCTTGATAATCCTAAAGTTGCACCTTATTTTTATTCTCATTTTTTCAAGCCTCAATTTCTAACTATTAGTAATTGATATTTATGGGGTTTTTTTACTTAAAAACACAACAAAAACTCTATCAAAATTCTTCTTATCTAATCACTAATAAACTACCATCAGTTCACCTAGTTGTCTTCTCTTGGATAAATTAACTAGACTGAGTGTTTCTACTCTATTGTTAAAATATTAATTTTCCACACCATGATTAATTCTTATTTTTCTTTCCTGAGTGTTTGTTTGTTTGTTTGTTTAAGTGTAGATGTCAGAATTACACGCACTATTCCAGTAATGGCCTCACCAGTGAGGATCACATGTAACAGTCACTACAAATGCAGTATTCAGATATTACTGCAATAGGGACCAGATGGTACCTAGCTACCCTGATAGATATAAAAGCTGTAATAACATTCCATTACAACCTTTTCTTTGGGTTTGGTTCCTGTGGTTCTATGCACTCACCATGTTCATTTTACTTTGAGTTTTGGTTGTTCCAAAAGTGTAAAATGAAACTCATCTCAGCCTACAGTTCTTCCATTTCTGCCCCCTCAATTCTGTGTTGCAACTATGCAAAAATGTGCATTTTTGTTATTTTTATTTAAACACCAAAATAGTTCAGTGCAACTGTGCTGAAAACTGGGTCATTGCTTGTTCAGAGTAGTTGCAGCACTTTCAAGGAACGTCAGTTGTACTTAGGGCTTGTAATGAATTCTGAATTTAGAAGACTTTCAGGTTGCAGGTGTGAACATTGTCCTGAGTCAAATGATTGTGCTTTTTAATATTTCAGAACGCGCTACTGTAAGTTAATTCCTGTTCATTTTCTTCTGGTGAGTTCCTGGTTTAAGCTAAAAGTCAAAATATTTTCATATTCAGAAGGTAAGTGGTAAACTGAATGTAGTTCATTTAAATTAAGTTTACTGAATGCACAAAATTACTCCATAGGGAATTAAACTGACATCTGTTGTTCAGTAACATTTGTGATTGTGATTGTGATTTCCTCAAAACACTGCCTTATATAATTGAGTTCAACATGGTCAGACTGAGAAATCACAACAAAGTCAGATCAGTTTAACAAGAAACCATGCATCAACAGAACAAGTTACAGCATGAAAGGATGTTTTCTGCTCCAAGCAAATATAAGCTCATCCATCATGAATGTTCGGGCACATGGTGGAATTATAGAAGCTCTTTTTTCAGTCTTGGTAGTTGAAATGGTGTATCCTTTCAGCCAGTCAGTCATATATTAATAAAATGTAGCTTGAGTCTAAGGGAAAAAAGGTTATATTGACTTGGATATGAAGGAGGCTAAGAAGACAAACATAAAATGTAACAGATTTTCAACTGGTCCATGTTAACTCGGTTGTCTGTAATGTGAATTGCTGTTAAAAAGTATCTTGTGGTATCTGCCTAAGAGTATGAAACTTTTGGTAAGTGAACCCCAAGTCTTACATGGAATTTAACAGAGACTGCAAACCTTTTGATGAAATAGCCTGGATTTCCAGCAACTATGGGGCAATTTATTCTTTGGAGGGGAACTGTGCAATCCTGCCTGTTTCAGCTAATTTTTGGTTTTGATCTGATGTAAGGCTTTTAAAAAAAAAAAAAAAGTGAGTCCAGTGTATATCAGCTAGTTTTATTAGATGTCTTTTCTATGTTTTGAAATTAACATATAAATGTCAAAGGAGTATGGAGCTATCATTCATATCCTTAGGCACAGCTATTGCAAAGAAGCACAGAATCACAGCTTACTGCACTTTATGCAGAGCAATTAAGCTCCCATCAAGAAATAGGGAATTACTTAAAACTCAGCAAGTTGTGAAATTCATTGTAAATTCAAGATTCATTCCAGCTCTCTGAAATGTTTGGGAACCTTAAAGTAACTCATGGACGGAATTTTTGGAAAGCATGAATCAATACCTGAACGAACATGAATCAGTCACCACATGATTCTGCTATGATGAGGTCACTAATATGCTCATGTGAAATCTGTTGGAGGGGCTGATGGCACCAGGGTATCTAGTGGACCTAATCCAGCTGTTACTGACTTCCTTAAAAATAATGTTGAACATGAAACCAAGGCCCTGCATAATTATATTTTTTCTATATTATCCGGAGTGTGGAAAAATTACAAGTCACCTGACTTAGCAATACTCATGAAAACATTTGTGTAGATGCCCTGAAGTCAGCAAAAAGGTATGTTTGTTTGTGTAAATACATCTCAGAATGTAATACATCTCATAGACATACTAATGAAGTATGGAGTATTTGCACGGATGCAGGAATTAGAATTAATACTTGTTACAATGATCCAAAGGTTGATCAAATCTAAGTGGAAATCTTGAATATTTTTCTACTCATGATAGCAAACATACAAAAACTTTGAGTGTTCCAGGAAGTAGTCACTCTTCACTTTAGCAAGTGTATGATACAGGTAGTGCTAAATAAAACATGTGAATCTGTTTCTCTGTTTCTCTATCCTCACAACTTCAACTCAAACTGATGCAAGTCATACTCTTCTTGGATATCAGAGGAAAATCTTCAACTCACTTCTGTAGCTAATTTTCTGCTTTTAGTTGCTTCTTGAGCTCATCTCTTAATCTGTTGCTACTTCTTAAGTGTCCTTTTTGTTGAACCTTATAACTTTCATCAAATGATCTCATATTCTCCATTAGAGATTCATTGCTAGTTAACAACCCACTTTGTTGCATTTGTGTTTTGTTCACTACCTTCAACACCATCAAATACCAGTCACTGTGATTACCTGCTTACTTAGTTCAGACCTGTGTATGTGACACAGGTGACACTAATCCTATGACTCCCAGCAAATGTCTCCAAAAGAAGTTAGCTACCTGAAGTCCACGCACATGGATCACAAATTTATTCAGGTAAAGGGAGGCATGCACTCTATTATTTCATTTAGTTCAGAGATCTGGTTTATTCGTCATGAAATCTTCCACTTCATGAGAAGGCTTTGTCAGCTCCAGCTTAACTGGCAAACCCTACCCAGCACAGATGAATGCCAAATTTTGTGCTAGCCCTTGTAAACCAAAGCCATGATGTTTCATGCAGCTCTTTTCATATCTGCTGTAATACCTAAACAAGATGGGGTGAGCTGAGGACAGAGTTGCAGCCCTAACTCTGAATTTCCTAGCTTTTGTGGGCTTAAGTCATACCCTTAACGTTATTTGAAAGTTTTTTTTTGTGGTTTAATATATACTATAACTTGTTCTTTTGTGACAACTGGATTTATACTGGCTTCATCTCTAATACCACTGGAAACTGGAAGCAGGTCATAGTGTGAGCCTGTCTTCCAAATATTTTAAACAGAAAGTCACCATTCTGCACTACTTGCTCTTGTTCTCCAATAAAATTCAGTGTTCCGTATTAATTAGAATGATACCTCCTATGTCAATACCACATCCAACTTGTAGACTATTTGTCCTCCTGAATGTTAAAGGTGAAGAAATGAACAGAAATCTCTTTGTACTTTCACTCCTTTCTTTTTTGTTCATATGAAAAGACCTGGTTTTATGAAAAAAGGGGTATTTTTTTACACCAGAAATCTTTTTCTTGTATTTTGATTTGATTTTCTTTGGCTGATTCCATAGTTGCTCTATTCTATACTTGAATATTTTAATGCTACAGGCTGTGTTCATGTTGACAAAAGCCTACCTATCTCTACTTACAAGTACTGTCCAGTATACCTTCATAATAAAATAATAGGCCTTAGTAACATTAGATCATATAGCAAAATAAGTTCGTATTTACCCACGAATGTTGACATAAATCCTGTGTAGAAATCCTATCTTCTAGTTATTCCTCAGGTCAGAGACCTGAACTCTATTGCTGGAAGTCAGATAACTTCCAGCAGAATGCTCTTCCTCCCACATATGTACATGAGATTTTTGATTTGGTGAAAAATTCATATTCTTTTCACACCAGTCCTGTGTAGGATTGACTGACTGCAGAACAATATATGTATCAAACCCACATGTTTCTTCCTCGAGGAGGAAGATGCTGGATCTTCTCCTGTGTGGACAGAACCCAGTTTTCATGAGAACCAATGGACTGGAAACATCTGGGTGAGAAAATGAGAGAAACAGGGGACAGACAATTGGAGAAGAAAGGGAAGATCTTGAACAGTTGTTGGGTACTACTTGTGTTGCTATACAAGCAGAGAACAAGAATTTCTCTGTTCTCTGTTGTCCCATTGCAGGGGGGTTGGACTTGATGACCTTTGAAGGTCCCTTCCAACCCAAACTATTCTATGACTCCAAGATACAAACGTAAGCTTCACCACAACACTATGTCATATACAGTTTTCCTCTCACTGAGTGATTTTATGGTCACTTCAATGCAACATGAGTGAGGGCTGTCACTACAACAGCAGTGTCTCTCTTCCAAGCCTTCATGTTCTGCCACCTTCCCTTGACAGGCATTAGGGAGAGACAATTTGTTCAGTTAAGTCAGCTCAGTGGACTGATCTGGCTGAAGATGAACTCTTTTTTGCTATGTTTTTCACTTTTTCCTGCCACTTGCATGGGTTGGACTAAAAAAGTATGGAACTTCACCCTCGTTTGCACTGATATAGCTATATGGGTGGCTTTTTTTTTGTTTGTGTCAGTGATCTGTTTACAGTGCAAGACCATAAACAGTTGAGATAAGAAAAAGGGAGGAGTGGACAGGAAGGCTGTAAATTTACTTTACCGATGAATGAACTTCAGCATTCTCATTCATACAGCGTTCATTCATACAACATGCATATAGCCACCGAGAGAAGCTGGATAAAAGGAAGTATTTCAGAGAGATCAGAACAGATCTTGAACAGTTAATCTACTCTCTGACCAAAAAACTTTACCAAAGTGACTTTTGTAACCCAAAAGCTTTTGTTGTATATCCAGAAAACCAATAAACAAGGACTTAATTTTGGAAAGGCAACAGTTGTTGGAAAATTACTTGGTACCTTATCTTTTCATGAACATGTAAGACAGCATTTCAAAGCACATTGAGACAAGAGATTTTGGGAGCTGTGATTTTCAGGCCTGTCCTCAAAAGATCTGGAAGATCTTACCACTATTCCAGCCACTGGCTAAAAGAGGTTGCTCAGAACACTGTGATATTTAAATGAGAAATTCCTTTTACACAGATTTGGGTCTCAGCTCTATACTGTCTAATTAAGGAGTACTTAAGAAAGCTTCATTTTTGCATCTGTCTTACAGGTTTTTTCCTCCATTAAAATAAACCAGCATAAAAAAATCTCTTCCTTTGTTGTTTCATGTAGCTTTCATTTTGCAGAACATCTGTAATAAGGGGGAGAAACAATGGCTTCTTGCTCTTGAAAGTCAGAGTTGTGAAATACGATAGTAGGCATTTGGTAGATTAAGTGATAATTTTTTGCAATCGTATTGGACACCAGTTTTTCTCACCTATTCTGAGGTCTATGTACTTACCCCTTTTATCACTTTTCTGTACTTTTCTGACAATGCAAAGAAATCAAGCCGTTTTGTTCAATATAGGTGAATTCCAAATGCATATAAAGCTATCATAGTGAACCACATTTAACAGACCTATTTTTTTCACCTTTCGCCCTTTTTGGTGGCTGGCAGAAGTGTGCATGGGGCTCCGTCAATCCCAGACTGAGAAAACAGCTTCCTAATAACATTGATGCAAGCTACATTAAAGTATTTCATCCATAAGATTTTGCTGAGAACAGCAAATGATCACAAGGCTCTGAATTTGCCAAATATAAGGCATCATTCCAGTAAAGGGGACATTTGCCCAGATTCTTAAAGTTGGAAGACCTCACCAAAGTGACAGTGGTGATACTGTGGCACATGAACAGAAGTAATGTGGTTGTCTTGCTGTTTCTCCAGAGACAGATCGTATCTTTATTATTGTCAAAGGTATTAAACTATATACATGCATCTTGTTTCCATTCTTTTGGGCTGAACTCTCAGTAGCAAAAGTAGTTTATGTTTGCTACCTCAAAATACAATATGGAGGAATGTGTGTATGTATGTACACACATACAACCACACATAAATGCACACAAATGTAGCCGCTGGTTTTAACGTAATTTAAAATGAAGAAGCATTTTTGTGAGATGGAAACTGAATGAAGTCCCAGTGCCTCCTAAGATTTGAGAACAGAAAGCTGTTTTCCAGGCTTTCGTATATGGAAATACCAGATAGGTCAATGGGTGTTCTCCATTGCTTCTAGGGCTACTTTCTCTATGTCAGCAACATTGCCTTATGACTTGCTTTTAAAGGCTGCCCGTTATACACAGCCACTGCTGATTTAACTGGAACTTTAGGCACTCCATACTCCTGAAACAGGGCTTATGGCTTCCACAATTCTTTAGGAAAGGCAGTCACACAAAAACAGTTTAGGGAAATTAACATTTGGCATTTGGGTTAATGTAAGATATGGTCAAGGTGACAATTCCTGGTAAAAAATTACACTGAAGGGGAAAAAAACAACAAAAAAAGAAAACCTGACTTACTCATAGTGCAATGACACTGTGCTTTTAAAATGCTTTTAACCACAAACAGTTTGGAGCAACCAACTGCAATCTATTAAGTTTCAGCTCACAGGGATTTTACTTTTTCCTCAACCCTTTCTTGTATGTTATATAAGTATTTTTAAGAAATTCACTGTTCTTACTGAATTTAAAAGAAATATTTAGCTTTATGAGGAGAAACCAACTAATATCCATAGTTGCTAAGGTAGACTTTGGAAACTAAGGAGATTTTTCACCATTGATTCACAGATATGTGCTATAGTGTTTTTTTTGTTGTTTTGTTTTGTTTTGTTTTGTTTTGTTTTGTTTTTTATTTTTGTCCTTCTGGGAATTATTTCATTTTAACTTCCAGGGCAAATGCAGTCTGATTTATACAAGTTTAATTACATAGTATACTGGAACTCTTAGCATGCTTCTTTCTTTGGGATGAGTGAAGTGAGTAGAAGTTGCCTTAGAGAGTATATCTATCCAGAGCAAGGATTTTTTCAATATCTGGCTTATATGGGAGAGATTTCTACACAGAGTATATGTTTATGCATCCTTATTTAAGTAATATAGGCAATATTTTAATATTATACTGGTACTTTTAACGACATAAATTCTTTATTTGTCTGCATAGACCTTTCAAATGTTTCAGTGAGAACTGAAACCTGTTCATCTCAATGATGATGGACCTAATCTATTTTTGCTAATTAATATAGAAATCCAGTGAAATTCTTATTGGAATAAAATTGGCACATATTATTCCATTTCAGTTTTAGGATGTGGTTATTTTTTCTGATGTGCAGTAGGCTAGGTTGTTTGGAAAATCTGTTTGGGAAGTCACAAAGCAGTGACACCTAACTGCTAAATCCTACTTTGAACAGATTTATTAGAGTAGCCAATTATCAGCTATTCTGCTTTTGTAAATTTATTAAATATTTCATGGAGAAGGCTTATTTTACATCATATCAGATCATGTTACAATAGCAGTTCTATCTAGGAATAGAAGTGTGCTTAATGGCTAGAATTGTTCTATTAATATAATGCTTCTTGGAAACTGATTAAAGACAGTGTCTACTTTGTGTCTGTGGTGTTTTTAAGCTTCGTTAAAGAATTCAGCTAGTATTCTTCCTCTCCCCATAATTCCTTTTTTGGTTATGCAGGACATAAACAGCTGAATCAGTCACAAGATTAAATTTGTGAAAAGATTTTGGCATGGTTTCTGTCAAAACAATATTGAGTGGTGCCAGAAGAGATGGGATTGTGAGGATAAGAACTGGGCCTTGCCTTGCATGGAGGAAACAGTGGCCTTCAGGTAGAAAATCTGAGATGACAGGAACAGAGGAAGACAAAGGAGCTGCTTGGTGAACCAAGTGTCAGTAGAATTGTACCTGGGAGAAGAGACACTAGGAACAAGAGACAGACCTAACTTGGGAACCAGGTCTAATTTATATATATATGTATATACAAAATATAGAACAAAACTTTCTTCACCTTGTAGCTAACAGATGGGAGATTAAAAAGAAAATATAAGTAGTGGAAAAGCAATACTTAGAAGCATCTCTGCCTACTTATTTTGTCCAAACAGTAACATTAGACTTGGTTTCTATGTCATACAAGCCTTGGTAGGATATCATCTGTGATTATGGGTATTGTGCCAAGTATATAATTTGGGGATGTTCTAGGATCTGTCTCTTTTAAGGGTGACTTCAAATATTGTTCGATAAACTGGGTAACTGAGTGATAATCATCAGTGTCACATAAATTGAAGACTAGGTCTTCTACTTCAGGAAGCTGAAACAGTGTTAGCTTGATGCAGAATGGTCAAATGTCTTCTGTACTATGCATTCCACTAGAAAATAAGTGTATTCTTAAGTTTTCAAAATAAATTAGTAACTCAGTCCTCACACAAAAGTCTCTTAATTTCAATGGAAATGCTCTGTGTAACAGAGTGGATAGATCTTAAGCCTTCCATATTCCCATCTGCTTTTCTAGGGATGAATTCAGATAGAGGTATGTATATCTGATATAGAGCCTATGAACAATCAGAAATTCACACCTTCCACTAAGAAAACGAAACAAAACAAATGTATATTAAAATAAATTAGCAATACTACTGTAATTTATGATAATATTAGAGTAATTTTACTAAAATTCTTCTAGTAATTAATATATTTTAGAATATGACATCATGAAGCCTGGCATATTGAAGAATGAAGCTAATATTGGCCAGTACTTTGAAAGTACTTTGAAAGCATGGCATGTGCAGAGCATCATACTAATACTGTAAAGATTATCGAATATCTTGAATAGATTTTCAGGAACTATCCTCCTGTGTAAAAAAGGTGGTAAAGGAACATCTTCTGCTGGCACTAAGGCTGCTGGGGAAAGTTCAGGGAGGCTGTCAGGGTGATTGACCTCATTTGCCAGTGGTGATTCATAGTCCTTTCCTCTGAGAAATACCTGTACTAATTTCATTTGATTAAAGAGGTTGGGCAGATAATGATCTTAAAACTGTCTGTACCAACTCCTATGGATGAAAAGTTGACACCATATATTCCAGCCCAGGACAAGGTTCTGCATTGGACAAGGAGACAGGTGAAAAGATATGCAGTAATTTAAGCAGGTTGTCCGATACTTCTACATGGGTTCCTCATGCAGAAGATGATTGCTCGTTTCATAAATGACATCTGCATAGAAATTATTCATTGCTTCATGAATTGTTGTCTCTGAAGCTTTTATTGTTATAAGTAGATGATAACTAGCACTGGTACAGATGGCTCTGCACTTCCTTTCCCAATGAGAACATGGATAGAAGCTTTTCTCTGAATTCAGACTTGCAGAGATCATCACAAAGACCCACATACTCAATTTTCTTCTGGATGGAGGGAAAATAAAGGGCCCCTTGCAAAAAAAAAACCAAAGGTATCATTTTAAGATTTTAATAGGACCACTGAAGAGACACACTGGATTAGAAGTGCGTTAAGCTCAGAAACTATGAGACACTCTGGGACACACCAAACCTTGCTGATTTTGTGAAGAGGAAAGATAAAACAAAGGCTGGATAGATCTTCAGTGTGCTGACTGTGTCTCACAGTTTTTATAGAATAAACTGTGCTTTCTAGAGTGAACTGTGCTTAACTCAATTTAAAATTTTAGTTTGTGGTTGACCTTTTCCAGGTTAATGACACAGTTTCAGTGGTAGGATACAGGAGATGTGCCAGTTACAGTGATTAAATAAAAACATTAAGAGAAACTATATATATTGTTGCCTAGCAGAGAACCAAAACATTTTTTCCTGAAAGCCACATGAACTTATTTTCCAGGTCTAAAAAATGACTGTGCATTAGACATCAATAGAAAGGAACTGGAAGAGAGAGGTGATTTGTAGTAGTTCTGCTTCGGGTGGTGGTGATGATTATTACAATATTCCCAAATATCTTTTATATGAAAATAAATATTGAATTTGAAATACAGTGTCAGAGCATGAAGATCACACTCCAGCTAGATTTGTTCTTCACCTACTTTAATTACTGGCTCTTTAAGATCTTTCTACAAATATCCAGCTGTTACCTCAAATTTGAAATGGATAAACAAAGACTCTTAATCTTTTCCCTGTTAATCCCTTTTACCTTCTTTCTAATCAGTATGAATAATGTTAATCTGTTTATTCAGTCCCAGAACCAAGGCATAACCTTTGGATTGGGCTTTATTCCAGATCTTCACATCCAGGCTCCGCATGTGTCTTTGTCATCTGAGACCTTTGTTCTGGGCTGGGATGAATCTGTCTCTGAACATGCTGGTATGTGTACCCTAATGATATATAGACAACAAAAGCAAGTGGTTTGGATTAGATAAATTTTTAGCAGGCCATAGCTGGATAAAGTGAATCCCCATATGAGATGATGGAGGCCTGGATAAAGGATTTAGCAACATGGAAGAATATAAAAAGGTGGAGTATGAAAGATGATCTGGAGAAGGAACTTTAAGGCATAGCATCGTTTTGAGACATCTAGGCAAAAATATTGTTTTCATTCTGTCTGGAGTTAATGGGATATTTTTTTTTTTCCTGAAGAAAGTCAGATCCATGACTTCTGTTCTCTTCAGAAGTGAATTAAGATACATGTGCTGGAGGGATACTACTGAAAAGAAATTGTTCAAGGTGTTAGTGTTCAAACAACAATGAGGTTTGAAGATGGCAATGAAAACCACAGTGTTTCCACTAGACAAGGAATGGGTGCAGTAAATAAAACCTCAGTCAGATGATCCTGTTCACTTTTGTTAGTAGAGGGAATGGGCTGAACGTGACAGTTCGAGTTCTCTTCAGTCCCTGGAGACTCGGAGCTGTAAAAGTAGGCTACAACACATGAAGATTATGCTGTATTCACAGCCTGTGTGCAGACTTACTTTCCTGTGATTTGGAAAATTGCTTTTGAATCAATTAATTTTGTAAAGCACCAGGGCAATTCCTTCCTTTCAGTGGCACTGGAAGCCAATAATCAGTCAAGGTAAACGTTTCATTTTCAAAATATGAAGTGATTTGGCATATGAACTGCATGAATTTTTGTTTGGTTTATGTCTATAACACACAAAGCCTGAAACTGTGTGTGATAGAGGGGAAGAAAGGCCTCAAATTTACTCATATTAGTTTATTCATATTTTATATTTTAAATGTTCTCTTACATTTTTGTGTGAAAAGAACAGGGCTTTTATTTTTTTTTATTTTTTTTTTTTTTTGTAAATGATCAAAATAAAAACTTAATTTTGAGCAGGAAGTTATCTTCTCATTTCTTTGAAACTTAATTACAAGATCAGCTATCATTTTCTAAAGATCCTCAGGTAGCTTCCTTCCATTTATTTTCATTTTGGGTGAATGTTCTGTCTTATCAAAGAAACTGCTGGTAAACATATTAGCAATAGTGGCACGCTTACCAGAAAGAAGATATAGTTGCTGCATCCATTAAGAAGGTGTCTCTGGAGTGCCTCCATACATGGAATATATTCAGTTTGCATTCATGCTACAAATATATTTAGTGTACATCCATGTGTCTTGCCACTGGGTATTGTGATTTCTTCTCAAGTGGAACTTTTTCTACCCTAAAATTACTCCATCAATAAAAGTAAAAATGGTCCTAGGTTGACAGAGCCAGAGGCTTCAATTTTTTCAACATCAGGGTTTTGCATATGAGGTATTGCAGATTGTGTTTTATTTTACTTATACGGATTCCAATTACAATTAAAATGGATTTATATTTATTTGAAAAGGGGCTATGAGTGCTAATAGGATATGTAGATTACCTGAATTAATAGAATTTCTTCAGGCAGACGAGCCACGTTTCTAGATATTTTTCTACCTCTCTGGCAATTTGAAATTAAAAGTTCACACCTGTCTCTTTCAAACTTACTGGCCTGCACCACACCATGATAAAAAACCCACCAAACAAACAAAAAACCTCGCACAAACATAGAAAAAACCTACATGAAGTCAAAATTTTCTTTCCTTTTTGAATGGATATTCAAACAAGATGTGTTGTCCAGATATCCAAAATCTCTGTGTGGTATCCACTGCAAAGGTTAACACAACTTCAGAAAGACTGGAGTTAATAGATTTCATGCTCATTATTTAAGTACAGTTACCACCTAAGTGAAATGGGAAAACATCACATGAAAAACAAACACAACTCTCTGGTAAAAAAGATGTCTTAAGCCCAAATGAAACAAGAATATCATTGAGTCTAGTTAAAAATCGAGGTGAAAAATTGGAAAAAGTGCAGGAAACTTTGCCATTTTGTTTTACAGAAAATGAATGGATGTGTTCCCATTTCTGTGGAAAATTTTGGAGGTACCTCACATAATTTATAATTGATTTTCCACTAAACTGTTGAGTTTTTTTTTTCTTTTGCTTCTGCTGCTAAAGTGCAACACCAGCAAAAATCTGCAGAACATCTTGGCAAATTCTTCAGAAATTAACTCTACCTCAAAAACCTGAAAGTATGATGTCTTTTTTTTTTTTTTTTTGGTATTTGAAAAAGAGAATACCATGAACTTGTGGAATACATTTGTTCCATAATTCAGTACAAGGCCATAGTACTGTAGTTATAGGAGTACATTTCAGCAGAAGATTTCAAATGACACTTTCAGATATATTTTATACTTTTCAGATTTGAAATATTATTGTGTCTTTTTAGAGTTCTTGGACCTAATCTATGACTTAGATGCCATCCACCAACAAGTGTCAAACCTGTAATTGTTTGCTGTTTCCTAGATTTCTAAAAGTCTGGATATTAGAACTTCTTAAACAATCATCTTGTGGATTTGATTACTTTCTGATGAGTCTTTCAGCTCCGAGTTGCTTACTGAATTTTCTGTAGCAACAAAAATGTTTTGTTATCTGGAGAGTAGTTACAGAAATAAGAAGCTTCATTTACTGTGCAAGAACTTTTCCCATAGCTTGAATACAGTACAAAGAGCCATTAAAATTAACCTTAATTGACAAGTTCACCAGAAATAAAGGAAAAACAGTTATCTTTTCTTCTAACGTATACTTCTATATGTGCTATTTTGAGGTCTCATAATTGATATAGACAGGAGTGAGATGTACATTTTTACTGCTCATACTGTAGCCGTGCTGTGTATGAAAAGGTCTTCAACTGCAGTTGAAGGTCCTTTAGAATTACATACACATTTTGCTGCTGGTGTCAGTGTGACCAGCATTTCGTCCTCAGGTTCCACAAAAAAAATCAAGCTGGAACCATTCCCAATGCACTACACTGATTTTTCAAAATTATCTCCACAGCATCTTTTACAAAATTACTCATTAAACTTTAGAAACAGCTAAATGAAAGGGGATTGTTTGCTCTTTCAAGCTACAGACAGTAAGCTACCATTTATCTCCTGAAGCCCTTGAGAATATGTTTTAGGTTAGCTATGCTACTAATTCTGGTCACAGAATCGATTGGGTTGGAAAAGACCTCAGAGATCAAGTCCAACCCTTGGTCCAACTTCAGTCCATTTACTACATCATATCATCGCATTGATGTGAAAAAAAAAGCATGTAAGATAAGTTTCATTGATAGTAGACTTAAACTTATAGATTTCGCTTGGCACTGATGAGATTTTCAGATACTTTTTGAAAAATATTTCTGTCACTATTTTCTTTCACTGTATATCCATTATATAGCTTAAAAAGTACTACTTAAGAGACAGATGTACACTTTTGTTTATAATTTCCTAAACAGTTAATATTAGATTATGAATATTATGTTGCTAAGACCCAGTTTCACTCAAGCTTATTTTAAAAATGTCCATTTCTATCTCTATCTTGATAGAGGGTCAAGGTTGGATATTGTCATATTTTCTGAATTGAAAATCTTCAAATACATACTAGAATATTAACTGAAAATTCTCAGTTGAAATGCTAATTAACAATATCATTACCACATGATGTCCAAATCAATGTTGATTACCTTCTACGTGTAAATGTTTAAAACATGTTTTGCACTTAAAATAGAATGTTTCTGGTTTAGATATAATATAGACACATTCCTGTCTTCAAAATTAATTATTTAGTAACTAATTTTGGGGAAAAAAAATATCCTGCTTGATCCTTGACATAGAATTTAGTTTTTTTTCCTTGCAATGGACTTCTACACCAAGTATATCTGTTATTCAGACTTTTGGTCACTTTTGGTGAAGATTGTTCATTTGCTTATGTTCTAAACATGTTTATAGGATGCAGATCAATTGAACTTCACTGTATTTAACGTGACACCTGTCTGTAAGACACTAAAGGGAAAGTATGAATTCTGACTTCAGGTTGGCAATACTATTCTAGTATTATTTCAGGTTTCAAACTAGTTGTCAGAAAAGCATCCACCCTCTAGAATCTGATTTCATGATTCAAGTCTTCTATGTTCAGATATTTTTGTTGCAGTATACTTTAACTGGGAATCTTCTCATGCTGTTATTTATGAGTGTGACATAACTCCATTTACTAAAAACACACTAGAAACTTATTTAATTTATTTGACTTATTTATAATTATTTAAGTTGCTAATTTTAGTGAAAAATAGTGTTATTTTCACATTTTTATGGGTTCTTGCTAGTTGCTGTTAATTTAAACTGATTCAAATGGAGTGATTTGGATGCAAATTTCTCTGTGTAAGTTGGGGGGGTGGCATTTTAAAGAGAAAATTTGTAAAATAATGAATTATATGTTGGTGGAGGGCTTTGACTCAGATACACACGTTGGGAGTACGAGAGTGCAATTAAGAATAGGACTTTAAAGTGTATTATGTGAGCCTCTGCTGTTTTAAATATGCCTCTGAAATGGTATGAATTGATGAAAACATTCATGGATATAAAAGTGGCAATATCAGCTAATCCTTTTTTTTTTTTTTTTAATTAAACTCCTTTGATATTTGCAGAAGAAAGGTGAAATACTCCAAACTAAATTATCTTCGTGTCTTATCTCTCATATTTTCATCTGCTGTATTGTCCCTTAGGCATGTACATGTCATTCTAATTAAAATGACCATTTTTTCTTTCGTTCTAATTTCATCTTACTTTCACGTTTATTACTCTTTTCTGCCACAGAATGTACAAACACTATCTATCCTTTTGGAGTCAGTGATTCTCGTTGACCCAGATTTATACCCAAGATACTACAAACAGTGAGAATCAATAAAGATCAAACAATACAATGATAAATTCTGCACTGTGATTTGAGATGTGGAAGGAAAAATGATTGTGTTTTGTAGAGCATCAAATAAATTATTGTTACTTACTCCTGTGTTACAGAAATTGGAAGTACAGAGGGCTCAAGTTCTTCAGATTTTGAAGCCATCATATGAAAGAAGATTCTGACATTTTCCATTATAAGATACTTTTAAAAACTGTACATAATTTTCTTAAAATTAAATACTTGAGTTGGAATTTCCTTGTCTGACTGGGTCTGAATGTGTTCTTTTTAAGCTTCAGTTTCTCAAAATAAATTCTACACATTGTTTTACACTTGGTGCCATGACAATGATCATGAGTCTTTGCTTTGGAGCAGAGACTTATGTGTGAGAAGAACTGTTTGAGTTTTAGGGACTGATCATTTACTTGCCCTTGAAAATTTGTCCAGTTTTTGCCAACTTGTAATTCTTTGAATAGCCTTAATTTACGCATCCTCAGTACAGTTTTGTTACCAAAATTTCACACACATTTTTATGATCATTCCATATGTTTTAGGCATGCTTTGTCTGTTCAGAGAGACAATGGACAATTAAAACTGTTTGAAACATCTTCAGTTGCATTGAGGAAATCATTCAAATCAATTCCTTATGCAGTTTTTTTCCAGGACACTGCAAGAACAGTGTCTACACCATACAAAATTTTAGTGGTTTCCATGTTAGCTTGAAATAACTGGCTGTATCTGAATTGCATAGGGCAAATACAGCTATTATTGCCTCCACATAGGGCTGTCCTGCACTGCTTCTCATCCTGGGTTAGGTAATTGCAGTTTAGGCATCTCTGCATTTTCATCCCTTATCTGCTGTAATCATATTCACAACCTATCTCTCTTCTCTATAGTCTTGCTCTTGCTCCTGAAACATCATGGAGAAGGTAGAGGGGAAGAAGAATGTACAAGAGGGAAGGCTAGGAGTGTATGGAGAGAGAAGAGCAGCACAGGGATAGCATGGAGTTCTGCTGAGTAGGGAAGGCTCTGGAGACTGAAAGAGAAAGGCCTACAAATACAAGAGCAAATATGTTATACATTCTAGTCCTTGCATTCCTTTGTTGTCTCTTAACCCTTAACAGATTGTATCTCTTGAGATTAATCAATTTCAGGCTCAGACAGAGGGTAATAGGCCTTCTACAATAGAGTGACTGCATCAGTGGACAAAGCAGGAGCTGCAGATGTTATCTACCTTGACCTCTGTAAGGCCTTTGATATGGTCCATGACAACATTCTTGCTGCTCAGTTGGTGAGGTATGGGTTTGATGGATAGACTGTTAGATGGATAAGAAACTGGCCGTATGGTCATGTCCAAAGAGTTACATTCAATGGTTTAGTGTCCAAGTGGAAACCAGTAACAAGTGGTGTTCCTCAAGGATCCATACTGAGACCAATACTATTTAATATCTTCATCAACAACACAGACAATGCACCCTCAGCAAGTTTGCAGATGACACTAAGCTGAGTGATGCAGCTGATTTGCTAAAGGAAAGGGGTGCCAGAGGAACTTCGCCGGCTTGAGGAGTAGGTCCATGTGAACCTCATGAACTTCAACAAGACCAAGTGCAAGATCCAGCACTTGGGTCAGGGCAATCCTCAGTATCAGTACAGACTGGGAGATGAATGGACTGAAAGCAGCCTTGTGGAGAATGACTTGGGTCTACTAGTAGATGAAAAATTGGACATGAGCCAGGAACGTGCACTTGCAACTCAGGAAGTCAGTCGTATTTTGGGCTGCATCAAATAAATACAGCCAGCAGGTTAAGGGACTCTGCCTGGAGTACTGCATCTGGATCTGGGTCTCCTGTGCAAGAAAGATATGGACCTGTTAGAAAGGATACAGAGGAGGCCACAGAAATGATCAGAGGGCTGGAACAGCTCTGCTGTGAGGACAGGCTGAGAGAGTTTGACTTGTTCAGCCTGGAGAAGGGACACTATATTGCATCCTTTCGATATATAAAGGGGGCTTATAAGAAAGGTAGAGGGAGACTTTTTTCCGAGGTCTGTAGTAATAAGACAAGGGGCAATGGGTTTAAACAGATAGATTTAGGTTGGACATAAGGAAGAATTTTTTTACGGTGAGGCTAATGATACACTGGGGCAGGTGGCTCAGAGAAGTTGTGGGTGCCCCACCATTGGAAATGTTCAAGGTCAGGCTGGCTGGGTCTTTGATCAAACTGATAGTGAAAAATGTCCCTGGGGGTCTGGACTAGATCATCTTTAAAGGTCCTTTCCAATCCAATCCATTCTATGATCCTGTAATCTAGAGATTCTACTCCTGTCATTTATTGTGTTAGCTCAGGTTGTAAAGGACTGTGTTGTGATTCTAAAAGTTGTGATTCTAATGAGGACCAATAGATTACTTCAGGTCAGACCCCTAGTTTTTAAGATAAAGTACAGGAAATTACACTAAAAAATACAGTAAGTGTGTTGAAGTTGCAAAATCAAGTATTTCAAAGCTGTGTCAAAATTTAAGATATTTGTTCTTTTTCCAGTAGACCTGTGTGTATATATTACAATAATGTTTTTAACTGTGCTTTTGAATGCTGAACACTTTTCTTTGCTCCACTGATGAGGCAGTTGTTAATAAATGGTAGGACAAAAGCTGAATATTTTGACTGCTAGAAAGGACAAATTAAACAACGTCATGTTTTGTGTAAGCAAAGAAGCAGTATACTAGATTTTTGTGATGAGCACATTATTTTTCTGTGCCTGACAAATAACATAGAAATAATTCTTTATAGTGCCATTCAAATTATCATCTTCTGGTTTCAGCGTCAGTTTCTTAAAATGAACAGAACAACCCATACTTTTCAGAGCTATTGTTTCACAATCATCCTTCTGAAGAAAAATAATATAATAGGCATTTTGCATGCCTGTTTTACTTGCTATGAGAACTAGACAGAAACAGTTGTTCTGGATTGCAGTTATAGAAAGTAGAGGGTGTAGTGCATACTGAAGCTAATAGATTGAAGATTGCATAAACTATTGATTTTATCAAGTATGAATTGCTATACAAATAGATTAACAAAGCAAAGCACTTGGTGCCAAGGACCCAACATGTATACTATCCACAGTTCCAAGATGTCACTTTGGACAAGCCTTAGAAAGGTTCTGTGGACCAAAACCATGTAACGTGAAAAACAGCTATCAGAAAGACTAGACCTTCACTGTCTGTCTGTTTCTCATTTCATGGATGGCACTGAAAGGATGAACATTCCAATCTGGTGCCCAGCCCAGGACAGCTAAGATAATACAAAAGCACGATTGCCCGCATGTTTACTGGTGAGGTGGTGGGGGAAGGAGTTGAAAAGCTGCAGCACACCAAGCCATGCTTTCTTACCAAGACAGTAAGAGAGGAGGAGAAGGGTCCTCCTTGCCCTTCACTTGACTGGCACATAGCATGGGGAAAGAGGTTGTGAAGGCTTGGAAGTTGGATAAAGCTAGTATTGGTTTTGCATGACTTGGTGTAAGACTTTATAAAAGGTAGCTGCACAGAGCCACCTGATTACTATCTGTGGGGTGGAAAGGTATCCTCAAAAAGGAGACCTTTTGCCCCTACTGAAGTAAGAGCTTCTCTTCCCCTTTTTTTCCAGTACTTTAGTGAAATGATTAATCTGTTCTGTGCTTATGCTTTTGGCTGAAGCACCTATTCCTAGAGCTGCTAGACACTTTCAGCCTAATGATGGGCCATTAACACCCCATGGCTTGCATACCCTGCCTTAAAGGTCCTCACAGCTGGACCTCCCCAGTCCCAGCAACTACCTCCAGCCTCCCACTCACAATGCATTCAGCAGCCAAACTCTCTGCATGCCTTTTCTCCTGTAAAGTCAGAGAGGGACCACAGTTCAACAGCCCATGGCTCAGGCATGTCGCTTTAAGCAACAGCCAAACATCTATGTGGGAGGAACACCTGCAGCTCAACAGAAATGGGTCAGCAAAAGTGTTCAAACAACAACAATTTTTATCCCCTGAGAGGGCAAACATGACCCATAGCTTGACAGGAGATGAAGAGAGAATGAGATTTTTTTGGGGGGAGTGAATGAATAGGAAAAAGACAGAAAAGGAAGTGAGGGAGGTAATATGCCCACCACTCAGAAATTCCTTTGGAATATAACGTGGCTCGCTAAAGACTAAAAATACTCCCAAAATGCCCATGTAGTAGTTCTTACACACCCATGGTGCTTAGGGACATGATTTAGTAGTGGGTTTGGCAGTGCTAGGTAAAAGGTTGGACTTGATCTTAAAGGCCTTTTCCAACCTAAACAATTCTATGATTCTATTATGATTATTGGGAGGACTGGAAAGGCCCCAGCAGATGCGCTGCTGTGTGAAGTCTGCTGACATGCCTTGTTCCCCTGGGCCAATTTGGATGCCTAAGGGGTGTTTCTGCGTGCTGAGGATGTATAGCATTCATTTTGGAGGGACAGAGATTCAATGTCACAGTTCAGCTGACCTTTCTACTCTGGTGACTCCTGCAGCTGATTCAGTCATTGTAGGGTGTTGGAGACTGAAAGTGTCACGGAAGTCACTGCTTACACAATTTCTCCAGACCTTCCTGCTCTCAAGTCTATGGGCAAGTGTGTTGCAAACTGTTCTCTAGGTGACCAAAGAACTGCTGTAGGATCTGCTGGTCATATCTCTTATTCCCACCATTCTCAGCACCCGCAGTTCTAAAACACAGCATCAGGGTCATGAGGTTAAACTTTTTAGACTGTTTGCACCAGTGAGGAGGTAAGGCACCAGGGAAGGAGATGAGACTACCAGTAGGAGCTCTTCTTCAGCAGTGGAGTCTGAGACAGTAAGGAAACCAAATGTGTTAGTTTTTGATTCCATGTGAAGATACAACACAGCTCTCTGTTGCCTATAGCCCTTTCTTATATGAGCAGCAGGTTCTAAAGCTCATGCCCTTCTGTGTTTAGGAAGGGTAATTGTCTTTGGACAGACATCTTGAGTACTGCATTAGCATGGCATGTTCTGTGTGCGACTTTTTCAGCCAGTGAGACGAAAAAACCATTCATATAGGGTGAGGAATGGCTTCTGACATGCCTAGTTGCTGAACACAAGATGACTCTCACAGCTCTAATTGAATTTTGTGCAAAGGAATTAAAGTCCCTGCAGGGAAGTAAAAAATCATAGGATAAATTTGGCTTGTGGGGACCGCCGAAGGTTATCCGGTTCAACCTCCTACTCAAAGCAAGGTTTTGAGCATTGATCTCCAGTTCTCTCAGACCCAGTAGCAGTTGTAGAGTTAGCCATGATGCTTCTGCTGGCTTGTCCTGCTGCAGGAGAAACATCTGGGTCTCTCCCAGTGCAGGTGGACAAGGTGTCATGTCCCTGGAGGCTTTGGTGACACCTTGAAGGATCTTCTGAGAAGCTTCCCCTTGCCATTAGGGAAAACAGAATTTAAAAATGTGGCAAGAGGGAAAGAGAAGGTAATGAAAAGATTGTGAATAGAGAAATGAAAATAGCAAGGTCAGATAAAAAAAGAAGGGATTTTGAGTCAGGAGAAGTGTTGGATAGATGAAGAAATGCAGTTGCAGGGTCTTGATGCTGGTGTACAATAGCCACAGTGCTTCAGAGTACTAGATCTCAACAGAATTTTATTACTGCATCTGTAGTTGATACAATCTGGAAGACTTTACTGTAATACAGTCTCCTCACCAGGAGTTGTGCATTGGTGGGTGGTCACCTGGACTAGAATTTCTGACTTGGTGCCACAATCTGATACCTGGTTAGCAGGGATGAGTGGGACACTTGTTTCAGATGCCATACTAGAACTCTAATGTAGATGTACATAAGTTACTTTTCTGTCTGTCCCTAAGACCTGTTGTTTGATCTGATTTACTGTCAGTTTTTGTCTTCCCTTTCAGATGGAAGTTGCTTAGAAGATTGAAAATTACCGTTAAATTTTCTAAGAGGCAATGTTGGAAAGAAACAGGACAGTTTATTGTATTAATTAATGATAGCTATCTACGCTTATATTATATGATTATTGGACTCACAATTTCTTTCTGAGTTTTCTTTTTCAAATTGGAATTAATTGTCTTCAACCCTGTAAAATACAAAGATGTAAATTTTTTTTTTTTTTTTTGTAGATGAAGCTATTTTCATCACCATCATTGTAAAGGTCATGTGATTATTTTGCTTGTCTTTGTAACACAAAGATTCTTTCTGAGTTGTTCTTAATTTCTTCAGTGCCACTATTCAGGTGTCTGCTGTTCACATTTTGCATTTCAGATGACCTCCAAAATAGTCAGTATTGTGCCTTAGTAAATTCCACTCATTTGTTCGGGATGATGAAGATTTACTACAAGATTCTCTCTATGACTATTTTGACAATTCCAGTCTTCTGGAATTTATCTAGTGCTATTGAATGTTTGCCAGAAAATTATATTAGTAAATATTATATCAGAGATTTCCTCAGCTAATTTAGTTAAAACTCCTGAACCTAAGATATCTGAGTCTGTGGTCTTGTAAATGTTTAATTGTCACAAAGACTACCTTACATCCTCCTTTGTTACTCATGGCTAATTTTTGGATCTATCAGTAATACCTTAAGCAGTAGATAGATAAATTGATTAATTCCAAATGCCACCGGAATACACAGTGAACATTTCTGCTTTTCCTTGATCGGACTTCACCATCTTGCTGTCTGAATCTAGCTATTGACATATAATTAGTTCACAGAATGTATTGCTTCTGGAATGTTTCTTAAATGCCTTACTATTTAAAATTTGTTGATTTATGATAACTCATTCATTCAACTTACTGACTTCATTACGCACTTATTTCTATTTGTAGTTTAGAATCATTCTCATTTCATTGGTTTGTAATTCCCTCTCCATTCATAACTGCACACACATGTACTTATGCACATGTACTATATGCTTGTGTATGTATCTAGGAACTTGGCTCTAGTATCTCTTTTTAAATCTGAGGAATCTTGTCTTCTTGGCATCTGGCAAGATGTTCCTGAAAAATTTCCAGTTGTTTTAGCACTTCTTCAATTAAATGCATGTTCCCAACTCTAATTTCAGCTGTTCCTCTAAGTTCTAAAAACCGTAGGTTTTAAAAGATCCAACAAGAGATATTTCAGGTTGGTGACATATCCAGTTTGCATTATATAAATCAAACTTCATCTCATTAGGTAGTTTTTCAATTTTTCAATTTTTATAAAAGCCATTAACTTTTCCTTGTTTATCATAATGACATCCATTATGGTGAGTAGTTGATAATAGACATTACTGAGTTACTTGATATCCCATGCAGGACTTCTGTGTTAAGAAAAAAATCTATTCTTCTTAGAAATTTCTGAAGTTGTGTTACTGGCTGTGTAGACTGAGAAAATGATCTGCAGATGAAAGACACTTATGGTAACAGAATATTCCTTTCTGTTCTTAATAACTAGATTTTTTGAGGGGAAGCTTGTCCTATATGTTTGTGAAGTGTGGTAGTCCATTACAGATACCTCCTATTTTGATTTTGTTTAACTAATTAGTACTTTAACCACAGACACTGTGGAGTCCACTCAGTCATCTATGATTTTCTAATCATGTAACAGGATATTGGATGCAAAATATCCCCACCATCTGACCTGGTTCTCCACTGTAGCTTTTATGGAACACATTAGACATGAAATGCAATCCTCCATAACCCATAGGACATACCCATCAAGTTTCTCCATTACTAATAATGTAATGTCTTTTCTCCTACATGAACACTTCTAACTTCTCTTATAGACTCCTCAGGCTCTGCACAACAGTATGAATAACATATCTCAGCATACTTATTTGCTTTTTGGCTTGTCATAAAATGTGATGCTTTTAGTTGGCTTATGTTCTTGGATATGTATGTCTTATTGTGCCATCATGATTCTTTCCTTTCATATAGTTTGAGTAGATTAAATCTTCATGGCTGCTTCATCTGTCAACTAGAAGACTAGTACATATTTTGCTGAGGTGGAGGCCATAAACCATATGATCTTTAATTTTCTTAGAGGTTAACTTTCTGTTTTATTGAACTAAAATCTTCCCTTACTTCACCTTCCACTCCTACTATTGAACCGATTATCTTCTGCCTGCTTTTTAATCTTACTTGAAAAACAGCTTAACCAGCTTAACATTCCGAAAGTATCAGCTGGGTTAGATTTTTTCAGCTTTTCTCTGCTCCCTGGTTAATGAATGTTGCTAGTGGCTGAAAATCACCTGAAATAAATATTCTCAGCTTCAAAGCTTTTGAATTGCCTTTAGTGTTTCCTGTTGGATGGGAGAAGTCATCTTGCCAGCTGTGGTGTGTTGTGGATTACATCTAAGACACATGCCCAAAACACTTCTGGGGCA
This sequence comes from Patagioenas fasciata, assembly GCF_037038585.1. Lineage (NCBI taxonomy): Eukaryota > Metazoa > Chordata > Aves > Columbiformes > Columbidae > Patagioenas > Patagioenas fasciata. The sequence goes on along the minus strand of NC_092520.1, from coordinate 152,372,868 downwards.
CTTATGAGTACCTTGGTTTGAGCTGAACGTCATGTCTCTGAGTTTTAATAGATTAGTTCTCACAGGCTGTTCTTTTCTGAAGTCTTACTCAGTATCAGGTAGTAATTCAATACTTCCAGCTTAGACAGTAAACACTAGAAACTCTTAAAATTGGCATTGAGAACAGAGCAATCTTTGTATTTTCTCACTTGGCTTAGGTACTTGTCATTAGAAGACTGGAAGATCTGCTGTGTTACTGATCTAGCAGCCCACTGGGAAAGACCATATATGCACAGTACATGAACTTCGGTATCTTGGACTTCTTCCCCATTTTGGTTACCAGACTGAACCACGTGTAGAAGCTAAATCATTTCTCTTAACAAGGCAGGACACAGAAAATACTAGATTTGATGTTGGTCATAGAAAATGATGACTGTTAATCTTTGTTGCTATAGCAAAACCACATGTATACAGCAAAGCTCATAAACACTACTCTGCTAATTCTGATAGAAACTCTGCTGCTAACTCCTGTATTTATACTTCACAGTGTCTGTATTATCTAGCTTTTATTCCTCATTTAAGTCAATCCCATCCCATGCCAAGAATTGTCAGCAAAATTTGAACACCAGATGAAGATGGTACACCTCAAGAGGTATGGATGAAAATCAATGATACATTCCTGTAATTGTCCATGAAAGATCCAAACAGGAGGATTTCACTAAGCTGTATATTCAGCATTTTCCTCTCATGATGATATATCACTTCAACTTCACCTTTGGTCTCTCCTTGTTTGCAGCCCTGGCTGCTCTATAGCCTGGTTTAGCTCCTTGTTGTGAAAGCATTTTGAAATCGTAATGCCTTTGTTTTCTGTAAGACAAGATTTATAGGGAAGGTAATATCCTTTATTAGACCATTTGGTTCATTTGGAAAAAATGGACATTCTTGCGGGGTCAGAGTCCCTTCGTTAAACTTGTTTTCTGCCTGCTTGGTTTTTCCATTTCTGAGAGCTCTGCTTAGAGAAAGCAGGCCTGCTCATTTTGTCCTTTACAGTTGCTACATTTTCTTCCACTGTAATAGAGAGAACACATGTACTTGTGTTCTTTTGTGAAGACCTGTGTGCTTTTTTTTCCAAAATCCAAAATAAAAATAATAAAACTAATTTTAGGCCAAACATCTGTATTTTGGCCCTGGTATATGGAAACCTCACTGCCTCCAGGTTTTTGGAAAAAGTCCTGGACTGATATGATCAACTTCTTTTTTCTCAAAGGAAAAATAAAATCTGTTTTACCAGTTACATAAGAGGCAAAGAAAGACCCTGTGGAGAATAACGAGATATATGTATTGATTTTAAAATGAGAAAAAGAAACATTCCAAATATTTGCAAATTGTTTCTTCTTCTGCTTACCCCCCAAGTAATGGAAAAATAATCAATATGTTGAGCAAGGCACTGTAGGTTGTGAATATTTTCAAGGTCCAACGCAGTCCTGAATTCCAGCCCCATGCAACTTCTCAAATGTCTAGCAGGGTTTATGTAAGTTTTGACTGAGTTAAATACCAATATATTTTTGCTAAACAGCATGACCTATACATGGTGGGCAAAGAGTTCTTACACTCTTCTAGTAATCCTGTTCTGTGCTTTTCTCACTCTGTTTACTTCTCCCTCAAATGACCGTGACCTTCTGCCAGATTTTCTTGAAGGTTATGCTAATCTTTATTGGCAAGAGAAACAGTAGCTGGAGCAAAAAAGTGAAAGAGAATGCCACATGAGAATGAACAGCATGCAGAGCGTGAGAAGTTTCTGCAATAGCTGGAACTGGAGCAGCTTTGTCAGCATGCAGTCCCTGGAGCACTAAGTGGGGATGTACACACTGAAATATCCTAGAATAAAATCTTAATTTATTTTCTGGTACTCAAAAAATGCATTTGAGATAAATCATTTGCTAAGGCAAGTGAGTGCACCTCAGGTACTTTGTATGAAATTTTGTCCATTTGATGCAAACCTAAATCTCACTTTTTTTGTGTTTAAATCCAAATGAATGTATATATCTGGCTGTGTGAACAAATGGAGAAAGATCTCTGTATCTATGTCTCTCTTGCCTGAGAATTCTGTGTATAGTCTTTCACATATAAATGGCAAATGCGACTATGACCAGGGTCAAAATAGCTTTCCATAAAACTGATATCAAATAACCACAGCATAAAACACGGACAAATTAAGCTACCTCATATTAGATTCATGCTGATTGGTATATTTAACAAGATGGCAGTAGTCTTATGGAGCAGGGGGGAAGGGGTTAATGCCACTCTCTTTGTGGAGCTGGAATTTTTGCTGCTTTTGAGTAGATCCCCAGCATTGCAGTTTAAGCCACTTCAGGCTCTTGAACATTGCAACATCTGTAGCATGGTTCAGGGCCAAAATGCAAACAGTTATGTCACATCTACTTTACAAGATGGAACGTGGTTTAACCAAGTTGAGGGACAAGCATGCTGTAACGAGGCCCCACAATATGTTTGTTTTTGTAGAGCAGATGAGCCCTAAATTAGTACCAGATGTCAGTACTAGACCTGCTGTATAGGGAACACAGCAGGGAACTAGCAATTATGGTGGAGCCACTGTGAGGCCATATTCAAGGTTGCATTCTGTTTTACACTTACAGTGAGAACTCAGTCTTTCCCTATTATAGTAAAACACCATATTGCTCCTTCCAGTGTTGGTCCATGTATATATCTACTGTGGGATGACAAAGTGTCCTGTGTTCTCAAGCCAGGGTACTTTTTGCCTTTGGAGTGCCCAAGCAGTCTATATATGCCCTATTTCTATTTGTGCTCTGCACTGAGGTCATGAATAGTGGTGTAAGCTTCTTCCTTCTTGGTTTGCTTCAACTGCCTTTGGCTTCAGCTGTAGCTCTGCTCTCATCACAGGCTGCAATGTTTTTGGCCCTGTGATCTTTTTTCTGTCATTTTGCTTGTTAGTTTGTTCATTAGTTACTTAGCAATTTTCTTTGTTTTCCTGGACTTTTTTTGTTGCCAAGAACTTCCCTCTTGGCAAACAGGGAAAAGAGGAGATCTTCAGTTTGAGCTAAGCCATGTGGCTTCCAATAGCCTTTTAGATCTCTGCCTCAGAACAGTTTAGTCCTCTATCCCACATGGCTTTTTCATGACAAGATCTTCATGCTTCCACTTCCCACCACACGTGTTGAGGTCAAGTCTCAAGAAGGATCCTCAGTGTCAGGAAGACAATTCCTTGTTGTCAGAAAGAATCCCTTATTTTTGAGTTTCTACTACCTCCAAGTCCTTCGCTTGCTGAGCTAGAAAAGCCCTTGAGCATGGTTTCTTGATCTTAACTGAAAATCTGCAAGGAAAACTTCAGACACCAGCAGGACAATTCAGAGGGCAAGGACTCCATACTTGGAAGGTCTTTTTTCTCATTAATGTCTGAGTAGTTTTTCTTTGGTGCAATAGAGTGTGTGGCGGGGTTCAAGGAAGATAACCCAATCCAAAGCCTTCAAATAAATGTCTATGGTTTCTTCTTTGCTTTTTAACTTCTACAACTTAGTGGTCCCATGGGCTATGTCTATAGAAGTATATTGTAAAGGGCCATGGTTTAGGATTTGACTGTCACCTCTTACAATCCACAGTGTTTAGCTGATAGCACAGATCTTTGAACAGTTTGTTATGTGCCAACTAGTACTCTCCAAAATAGTATTCAGCTGTGGTTCAGGGGATAGTAAGGGTCATGTACTGTTTCTAGAAAATGGTATGCATAAGACTCCTTGTTTTGGGTAGGTATAGAGTGTAGCAATGGCGTCACAAGTTTTCTCTGGAAAACATGCCACTTGTTCTAAAGGCCAGAGAATAGTCCCTGTGGTGTTTTATTTGCTAGTGCAGCTGTAGCCATGTTGTTCCTGAAGAGATTCAGATGTATGTTTGCATCAATGGCTCAACCCAGATAAATGGCAGTGGGCTCCTGTGGTGATACACAATCATAAGGAACACTAGGAAGCCTTTGGTATTGAACCACTGAAATAAAAATTGTATCTTCTGAGAGCTGTTAATCCAACTGCATAGACCCTTTAGTCACCCCATGACTACACAGAGATCTATTGTCATTCAGACAGGCCTCCAAATTCTTTCACCCACTGGCAATTATTCCTCTGGTGACACATACTCATTTTACAGGATGAGAAAAAATAATTCTTTTGCCAGAATCAGATTTTATTCACTCTTTTTAACTTACGCAAAGAGATTATTTGACTGCTGTTCCTACATGCTGCGTAAGTCTTCATTAGCACTGCGACCTCCATCACTACCATTTGACTTCCTGTTTTCTGACTCCTCCTTGAACTCTTTGAGTGAGGAACAAATATTTCAATACACACAACAACATCACTAAAGCTGACTCCTTCTCAGTCCCTCAGAATTGCAAAGAGGTCCTTTTTACATTTGAGATTCTCAGAAGAACACTCGTATTCAGTTCCATGGCCTCAGGGTTCACTGTTAGGTGTGCCAACAGATCTTATTAGCCCTTGTCTTTTCCATAGGGAAGCAAACTCAGTGGTAGATTGTGCAGGTCAGCGTTCTCAGTGTGATCACAGCCTTACAATCTGTTACCCATCTTTTTGAGCTCTATTGAAACTGGACTGCAAGGATATCTAAAGGTAAGTGCAACCTAATAAACTACAGTGCTCTGAATCTAATATCTTCATCTCCTCTAGATGAGTCTGCTGTCTCTCCTGACACCCACCCTGTTTCCCCAAAAATATGACAGGGTCTTATATAATTTTTTGCTCCAAAACTTATTACTTTATATTTTTTATTTGTTAATCAACAACAATTTTATTTTCCAGAAGTAATTGTAGTTATGCTGCAGGAAGATAATACTAAAATGGAAACTGGCTGGAAGCTGGCTAACGTGACGTCTATCTACAAGAAGGGCCAGAAGGAGGATCCAGGGAACTACAGACCTGTCAGTCTGACCTCTGTGCCAGGCAAGGTCATGGAACAGATCATCTTGAATAAAATCACATGGCACAAACAGAAGAACCATGTGATGATACCCAGAACCATGTGATGAGACCCAGTCAACATGAGTTTATGAAAGGCAGGTCCTGTTTGACCAACCTGATCTCCTTCTATGACAAGGTGACCCCCCAAGTAGATAAAGGAAAGGCTGTGGATGTTGTGTACTTAGACTTTAGTAAGGCCTTTGACACTGTATCCCACAGCATTCTCCTGGAGAAGCTGGCAGCTCAGGGCCAGGATGGGTATACTCTGCGATGGATGAAGAACTGGCTGGATGGCCGGGCCCAAAGAGCTGTGGTGAATGGAGCCAAATCCAGTTGGCAGCCAGTCACAAGTGGTGTTTCCCAGGACTCAGTCACAACAAACCCAGGCAGTGCTACAGGCTTGAGGAAGAGTGGCTGGAAAGCTGCCTGGCAGAAAGGGATCTGGGGGTGTTGATCGACAGCTGGCTGAACATAAGCCAGCAGTGTGCCCAGGTGGCCAAAAAGGCCAACAGCATCCTGGCTTGTATCAGGAATAGTGCAGTCAGCAGGACTAGAGAAGTGATTGTGCCGCTGTACTCGCTGCTGGTGAGGCCCCACCTTGAATCCTGTGTTCAGTTTTGGGCCCCTCATCATAAGAAGGACATTGAGGTGCTGGAGAGAGTTCAGAGGGGGGCAACGAGGCTGATGAGGGGCCTGGAGCACAAATCTGATGAGGAGAGGCTGAGGGAGCTGGGGCTGTTTAGCCTGGAGTAAAGGAGGCTGAGGGGAGACCTTATTGCTGTCTACAGCTATCTGAAAGGAGGTTGTAGCATGGAGGGTGTTGCTCTCTTCTCTCAAGTAACAAGTGATAGGACAAGAGGAAAAGACCTCAAGTTGTATCAGCAGCAGTTTAGATTGGATATTAGGAAAAAAATTATCATAAAAAGGGTTGTCAGTCATTGGAACAGGCTGCCCAGGGAAGTAGTGGAGTCACCATCCCTGGAGGTGTTTAAAAGGTGTTTAGGCAAGGTTCTTAGGAACATGGTTTAGTGCTAGAGTTAGGTTATGGTTGGACTCAATGATCCTGAGGGTCTCTTCCACCTGAAATGATTCTATCAATCATTCTATGTTCTGCTCAACTTTTGTGCTTGATGCGATGTATAGCTACAAGAAGTGGAATCTATAAAAACCCTAGTAATGCATTGCTTTTATTGCTATTCCTTGTATCCCCGTGGATAAAAACCAGATTTTACCTGATTGGGCAAAAAAGCAGTAAAGGAGTTCATAACTCATGCAAAGAAAATACTGGTTAGTCAACACCATGGTGCTCATTATGTTTAGGTAGGAGACAATTCTAAATGCATACCAGCAGGCAAGTCACTTGTCCTGCTTGTGTGGACAAAATATTGATGAATTTTGAGGCAGCCCTGAACAAGCAAAGTTGACCATGCTATCAGGGAGACGCACCACTGCTTATGGAACAAAGCTATGTACTACTGGGAACTTTATGTTTCCATGTTTTTCTTTCCTGTTTTGCATTAAATACGTTACACAAGTAACTGTAACTGCCTTACAGTGTGTCATTTTTGCACATTAATCTAAGGGAGCTTTGGAAATAGGTACATTCTCAGAAGGGAAGCAGGTTCACCTTCGACATAAGAGAAGGTAATTTTAGGAACATTCAGTAGGCTTCTAGTAAATGAGGAATCTCCTTCAGATCTACTCTGAAAGTAAGATATTTCTCCCAATATTTGAAGCATCATGTTGTGGATCCACATTTTAATAAGAGTTCTTTTAGCATGCAAAGGACGTCGAGAAAACATTTGTTTCCTCCTGCAGGTAATCATACCTCACATGCCAGTGCCCAGCCTGCGCTAAAGGGGTTGTGCAAAGAACTTGTCAAATGCTGATTCCATGGAATATATTAATAGGTCATTAATCCTAGATTAATGAAAGGCTTTTTCAGAGAGAGAGGAAAACAGGCACAACATCATTTTGGTGAAATACATTGTGTGACTCACCATGGGCAAATACTTCCCAACCAAGGGATTAAAGAGTGGGATTTCTGATGCTTCTGCCAATTAAATGAGAGGAAAAATATTCTGAATATTGATCTCTTGGATGGTCCTCCAGTTGATAACCATGTTGATGAATGAGATTAGGGAATAAGGGAGATACAGCCTTGCATGATGCTTTCTCTTTGAAAATCCATGGTACAATTACAGTACACCGTAACATATTATAAAATTAGTCCTGGAGCTGTTAAAGGCTTAGAACTCACATAACACCCAACATCTCACTTAAATTTTGACTTTTCTGTGAGAAAGAGGAAACTCCCAAAATAGGTTGCTGTTAGTACCTCAGATGTTTTTTTGCTTTAGTTGCTGTAATCTTCTCCTGTCTGGCCCCACAGTTCCTCTGTTCTCTCCCTCACATCTGTCCTAAATGTTTCTGTTAAAGTCATATTCATTTCCTCCCACACATTAGCACTCCATTGCTTCCTGTCACTTGCCATGTCAAACTCAAGCTGTTCATCTTTACCTACAACGCCCTTATTGTGTGCCCCCACCTATATATCCAGTTTCATTTCCTTTGACTCCCCCTCCCACAATGCTTATCTGGAAATGACCTCAGTTTACAGGATTTGTGGCCCACAAAAGAAAAGACAGAATTGAAACTGCTTTTAATCAAAGCCCTGGTTTCCATAGCAAGTCATACCTGCCTAACTGAAAGTATGATTTTAGGCCAATATAATCAAACCAAGGTAGCTTTCTTTTGGAATATTCCTTTTATCGTTGTTTAAGCTTATGATACATACATTAGTTTGCCTTGACATGTGGAAGCTAAACTGATAATATGCCAATATGACCATTAGAGTTAGAAATAAAAGAGTTTTCTTTCTTTATACATTACTGAGATTTCAAAACAAAAAAGAAAAATCCTGTATTCCTGTTGAAGCAAAGCTCTCAGAGCATTCCTAGGAATGAAAAATGGAGCATGATAAGATGATCGATTTCTTGTGAATCAAACACAAGAAAGTCTTGATTCTGGGTGTTTCCTGAATTATCACATTTTGCCTACTTCCTAAGTATTTTATTGGTCTGGAATATGGAGGGAAGCTGCCTCTTCCTCTTTCTCTTGCTCAACTCTTCTTCCTAACTTCCTAGCATGTTTTTTCTTAGGTTGTTGTTATTTGGTTGCATTTGGTTTTGTGGGGGTTTTTTTGTTTGTTTGTTGTGTTGTTTTTTGTTTTGTTTTGTTTTGTTTTGTTGTTTTTTGTCTCTTTGCTCATTGCCTTACTCAGCATGGGATAGAAGACATGGGGATCTAGAGCAGCATTAAGACAAGACTTGTATAAAGAAGAGTTTTGCATGGTGCACTTTGCTAACTGCAACTGGGTACATTTTGCCCAGGGATCTGCTCCAGTGTAGCAATCTAATTACCCTATGTGCTATTGATGCATGCATCTGTGGAGAGGTACACCAAATCTTTCCTATGTCCTAATATGCAGTATGTTTTCTCCTGCCCACTGTTGATGTACCTCTGTATATCATTACTTCAGCATAACAATTAACTTCTAAAATCAATCAGACTTTCTCATTTCCCTATCACTTTTCCCACAGTAAAGTTAGATTACATGGGGATTAGGGTGAATGGTCTTTTTCTTCTGTCTACACTGAAACATAACTTTACATCCACCTACATGTACACAGGTATTACTCCAGCTGCTAGTAGCTCCATGATCAATTTATGTACCTATTCACATCACATAAATGTTTGTATGCAGATTTTATATTTAAGATCTGCTTATTCTTCTTATCAGCACGAAGAAATGCTTCTGAGAAGGTTATTCTTGTTTAGCAAACTTAGAGTCAAACAATGGCTGAGTAAATTTGACACAGTTTTTCTTAGAAAACTCATGAAAAACATGTCACATGGTGGGGTAAAAGTGTCCTGACTGCTGTCATGCTATTGATGCTTGCATAGAGGTAGCTGTAAGTGTACAGTTCTCTTGAAATAAAACAGATGGAGGGGTAAGCCAAGAACATACTGTATACTGCACGTGTGTGTGCATGTTTATGTGATGGTTAGGGTGGGTGTTTTTCTGAATTGCTTGCTTTCAGACTGAAGGTGAAAACAATTGGCCCTGTCTTTTATTAAAGACACAGTAGATCAAATTCACCCACAGTGTAAATGTGCTTTGGCTTCCTAGTTGTCTCCACCTGAGCTAGCAGTGAATGTTTTTCCAGCATGTTTATTCCAGTATCAGCAGAGATAAAGCAAGTCAAGGAAGAAGGGGTGGGGGCTACACTAGAGACCAAGGGCAGGGAGCTTTTCGTGCAGCCTCTCAAACACATTGATCGTAGTTTGGGATTTTTCAAAGCTGCACATGTTGAGTAATATCTGCCAATAAACACAGCTCAGTGGGTGAGAAATCTGTCTGCCTCTTGCTGAGGATTAGAAGAGAAAAGACACCAAATGAGCAGTTTCTTCACATGTGGGTCATGCCCCTCACTGGGGTACTTGCCCCTGACCTAATCCTGTTCCACTTTGTCTCCCTCACTCTCTCCTGTCTTCCTTCCCCCTTCTACTCCTCCACTGCTGCACTACTGGTGGTCTGGTGAATGCTGCACAGATGTTTTCCCCATGCTATTATAAGATTATTTTTCAAGTGGCTTCTTGGAACAGATGTTCCAGTGTGTGTACTCTCCTTCCCTTGGCTGAAAGTGCTCTGCACAAAGAGCAGATTGCATTGCTGCTTTCCTTTTGATCTAATGAGCGAAAGCGAGAAAAAAACCCCACACAAATGATGCTGGTTTTCGTTTCAGGCTGCTTGGCAATGCTGCACCTGGGTGTGTGTCTCCTGCTTCTTTTCTCCCCCATCACTAGTGCTGCTTGCAGATGTTTTTTTCTTTACCTTTCTTCCTCAGCCCATTTTTTCCCTCTGTGACCCAATACTTTACTCCCACTGCTTTTAAATTTTCTTTCATCTAACACTCCAGTATTCATGCTTCCAAAATCATTCTCTGACCCATTGCCAACACCTCATCTTCATCTTCTCCTTCCTTTGGCAACCACTAGACTGTTACGATGGATTAGTCACATGTGTTTGGGTACAAAGCCTGTCCCCTTTTTTGTCTTTTCTTTTGTCTTTGTCTTTTTCTCCTTCATTTCACCAGTGAATTCACCTTACTATTGTTGCTTCTACTTTTTCATTTTATTTATCCTGCTGGGTCAGGAACATTTTCAAGGGTCAGAGATCTTGCGATGTCAAGAGAGCATATTTTTCAAGTGCCACTTAATTTATAGATTTAACACAGGCATGACACAAGGAAGCTGTGAAATGCGTGCTATGTTTTAGGAACCTGTAACTAGGCTTAATCCGCCGAAACTCATCTTCTGGGATTAAAAAAATAGAGTTTTAAAAATCTTTAATTGATCACATCCAGTCTTTCAAATAGATGGTATGTCAGCCTCAACTCCATGTGTTGGCCTTGCTTAAAAATTCGGCTTACATTAATCCAGTCTTTAGGGAGAAAAATTGCAAATCTTTTGGGAGTGGGTTCCCAACCTACTATTAATCAGCTTCAGTTTATTCAGGATGATTTGTATTGGCAGAGACTTTGGTTTGGATATGTATTTAAAATAATCTGACCATTGTTATTCTTGTTTTGATACGGCCAGCACTGTATTTACCCATTATTTCTTTTTATAATGTCCTCTTATTGAGAAGTCCTGCAAAATTTATTGGGGAATGATAACCTCGCATAAGAATGTATAGGATTCTCTAACAGGAAAATTATTCTCTATTGCATTCGCAGTCTGTCCTAGGTTCCTCCAGAAATGTTAATACTCTTGGTTGATTTATAGACTTGCAAGAGAAATTTCTCTAGAATTCAACTGGGGTAAACTTATTAAGTATCATACCTTCCCAGGGAAGATTGAAACCACAATTATAACCTTGTGAACCCTCCCGTTCTTTAGCTTTCCTTGTAACATTGTTCCGCAGCATTGTACTGCAGTGTGTATCAAAAATCAATCAATAAATAAACCAACAGGAGGATACATGCTTTGGCAGCATTTCCCATCCACTAAGCTACTCCTGCTTGTGAGCTGATCTTGCAAGCACAGCTGTGGTTGTGATGTTCTGCTCTCAAACTAAGAATACCTGTAAATCTGACCTGTGGCTATAAATTCACCTACAATCCAAATAATCCATTGCAAGTAAATGGTGCTATTTGCATTCAGATTTGTGACCAGTCTACCACACATCTTCGTTCTCTGGAAAGTCAGAAAACTGTCCTTTCAGAACTATTGCTGACAGGCTACTTCTTGCTTGCCTTGCATTCTGCACTGAAGTATCAGAAAGCCATCTTAGTTGCCTTTGTATTGTCGATATCTAAAAGGGTAGTGGAAGGGAGAAGGTAAAGAAGAAAACGAACTGGTATAATGATGATTGTCAACAGGTTTATGAAAAATGATCACATGATATAAAGCACATGATAGCAGGAAACTGGATTCTCATGATACAGGAAATCCAGTCCTATTTCCTGACTTTTCTGTGAGGCTGGTGTAGTAAGTGACATTGTAAACATAGTCACATCCACTATGAACTCAAAGTTTGAAAAAAAAAATCTATTATGTCAGTCAAAGAATTCATTAAAAATAAGCTGAAAAACAACCACATGTTGGCTACACAGGTCATGTCTTCTGACCCAAGGCCAGACGCACGTGTCATTCTAGACAAACATTTTTTTGCCTAGCTAAAAACTCCATTGACAGAGATGCCATAAGCTTGTCAGCCTGCTCTAGTGTTCAACCATTCCTGTTGTCCATACAGTGTTCCAGGTTCTGAATGACATTTATGGCTGCTATTGCACAGGCATCTGCAGTAGGCTTTCTTAAAAAACTAACATGGTAATAGTAGGAATATCTAGACTATCTCTGTTGAACTTATTTAAGCCTCTGGTTTAGCTGTAACCTGTTGTCTTAGACCTAGAGGTAGCAGGCAGGGTTTGCTTTGGTGTTTGGGTTTTTTTGTTTGTTTGTTTGTTTTTTTAATTTAGATCACATAATAGAGAGGAAAGCTTAAGATGTTTTTTTTTTTTTTTCAATAAATTCTTATATAATTCTGTAAAGTAAAGTTGAGGGTTATTTTAGTTATTGCCTTACCTTTCAGCAGACCTAAAAATAAAACCTGCAGAATTATTATTTTTAAAGTATAAAAAAGTTAAGTGTCACTGACATAATTTCTAGCTGACAATGTTCTCTGCGAATATGGTATTTTAGCTGACTTTCTGTTTATCCTTCAAAAGAGTTTGGATCACTAAAGAGGGTCTTTAGGCAGAGCCTGCTGTCTAAATTGTACCTTTCCAGAAGATGGAATCACCGGTTGCTCTGATGGAGATGTGTCTCCACATCAAATAGCATCTTTGCTTCAGGGTCTGAGGAGGAGTTAATCTTAAAACACTCATGACATGAACTGATCTGTGCTGGACAGAAAAATGTGAAGAACCAAGATTCCACTTGCAGTGGACCTGTGCAGAGGTAAGCAGTCATGAACAGCAGGGATCAAAAGCTGCACAACCCCTGCAGAGCTGCTTGGAAATTTGCTCCCACTTTTAATGATAATTTAGACAAAGTAATACTCTAAACTGTAGTGATTGGCAGTTATCTGGATTTGAATGAGTTGTCAGCTGTCTTATGACTTTATTCTGCGTGTTCAGTTTGTTTTTAATACATGGATTGTCAAAGTTTTATAACATGCTTCCATGTACCTAACTTTGGGAGTCCTTTTCAGGCTAAATTGCATTTCCTTGCCTCCACATGTGATCACTTCAAAATTTCCTGTGAGAGCTAGGGCAAAAGAAATAATGAGAAGGTGGCTCTCCAAGTGCATTCAGCTAATAAATGGCAGGACAGAGAAATGGTAGCTCTTGGCTGCAAAAATGAATAGTATTGATCCCAAATGATTGAAATGGAACACTTCAAGAAAGCTTATACAGGGGTGAAATCCTCCATCTTCTACCACCTTAATATTTAGCAATCTAGAACAGCAACAAAGCAAAAAAGTTTAGAAAACAGTATTAATAACAAAAGACTGCATTCAGTAACTTGAACTAACTCTGTGTATTGGTTAATAGTCAAACTTCATCGGAGCACTTTGAAAGAAGATTGCAAACTTTGTCTCCTTTCATCTGCGAAGGGAGAAGAGACAAACACTTACAGTAAAGGGAAAAGGAAGTTTCGGCATGACTTGGTGTTTTGTACTCCAGTCCATAAACTGCACTGAATAGTCTGCCATGGGAGATTCACACTTGTAATACTTTCGATAACTTTGCATCAGGGCCTTTGTCTCATGGCCTCTGCCACAGATACATCTGAAAATATACAGGCATCTTGGATCCCCAGTCCCACAATTTACAGGCTGTGAATGAGGTGGAGTTCCAAGGACTTAAATTCATCTTTCATGGTGACAGGTTTGTGCTCTTGGACTGAGATCTCTGTACTATGTCTTCTGAGGCATTACAAATACTTCTTTTCCTCTGATCAGCATTCTGACAGGTATGATATTCAGAATATGATGTTCCTGGAAGGTTAAAGAAAGGATATTTGTTGTTACCATCCACTATATTTTCTGTTTTGTCCTTTTCTTCTGCAATTGCCCTTTTAGTCTGTGTGCACAATTTATAACACCTACACCTTGCCAGGGTTTAGAGCGTCCATAGGGCTATTGCTTTAACAGAGACCTAAAAGACTAACTCACGCTAGGTCTGATTTAACATCCCTGTCTATCCTTTGTGTTTCCAACCCTATCTATCCACAGCTTCCTGACCCTCCCTAGACAATCTTTTCCTGCACTGTGGAATGGGCTTGTTTGTTCTTACTTCACATTGCTTAGAAGTAGGGCTGTTAATTTTGGGTTGTAATTGCAACTAAATATTAAATAGAAACAAATAAAGAAGCCCCCACACAAACAACAAACAAACAAACAAATTGCAATGATAAACCAATATAAGTACTATGTTCCAGAAAATTTTTCCATGCCAGCAGGGTCTGGACACTCCCTTTCCTTCATAAATCATGCTGGACATTAATATCCTCTCTGTTTCCCATGTGCCTCTGGATACCACATTTTTGTCACGCTCATCTCCAGACATTCCTCCTATCCCCATTCTTTTCCTTACTCCTGCATAACTCTGGACATGCCTTTCCCTTTTCCAAGCAAGCTAATTTGATACCAGTTGTGATGCTAAACTTCCTGGAACCGTAATGCCCCTGGAGGTCTGAGGGTGCAATCTAAAACTACCTTGTAGGAATGATATGGCTAAAAACCATCATGAGGTGTACAGGGAAGTATTCTGTGGGCAGGGATAAGGCACATCTAATCTACAGAATGTTCTTGTGTCATTAGTATCTTACATGTTGTCCTACATGGTCAATTATAAATAGATCTGCAGTCACCAGATGGGAAATGTTTTTAATCACAAACCTTACTCTCTCAGCTTCATTGTCGCTTCTTCCTGGACAAACATGCAACAACTGATTAATGTTAAACCAAATGCTGTTTATTTAACCGACAAATGGAAAACACATTATTGGTTAACAACTCTGCTTGGAAACAGTGTTTTAGAGGTGATCATGTAATAAAATGGGAGAAAACCCAAGTGGCAACATGGAGCACTAAGGCTGAGGCTGGTAACAACTGCAGTCAGTCAGCTAGGCAAAGCTGTCAGAACTTACAAGGAGATGAGAACAGGGCTGTTTGATTTCAAAGTCAGGTTTAAAGCATTATTCTTTTATTGCACAATTGAATTTAACTCCTAGCTAACAAGTAGAATTAGCATTTGAATTTGCAAAGTCCATCTGTTCAGAGTCATCTCACAGGGTCTTTTCCTCCTGGCTAAGAAGTCTTACAAAGTAGGCTTTTTTTGTGCCACTGCAGTGCAGCTGATTTCAGAGAAGGCTTAAATGACATTGCAGAAGTCTTTCTTTCCAAGGGACAGCCAAAACTTCCTTGGCTCACCTGCCAGTTCTGTTCTGACTCTTGCATGTCACACATCTGTCTGCTCCCACCACACTGTTGGATGACTACTGAGTTTATGGGAATATTTGTGACCGCTCTTAATTGAGAAGAAGGATACCACTCCAGAAGTCAGCAGCAGGCAAATATCAGCTGCCTAAAAGAGATGAGTGCTCTCTTTTATAAAAACGCATTCTGGTTTCTGGCACTTCCTAGATGGCTGAACTAAAGTGCTGGAGAATGTGAGGGTGGGACATTGTGACTCAGCTGTTTGCTCTATAGCATTCATTAATATCTTGTATATTTGCCTACAAGGACAGTTATAAATAGTTTTGTAGTGATCAGATGTGAAACAGTAAGCACAATCCTTACTCAGCACCACTGGGGAATAAGCTTCCCATCATCCCTCCCGCACTTACTTTCTCTGATACCCGTGTTGTTCCCTGACCACTTTTACTACTGGGATAGCAGCCCTAGCCTGGGTGCTGGTGGTGAGGGACTTCTCACTTAATGCAATGAGCAGGAGGGCAAAGGACCATGAAAAAAACAAGGAACCCAACTCTACCCCCACCTCCATGTGCCAGCTAGATCAAATGTCTATAGGTCTGACTCAGAGTCCTCTGAAGTCCATGCAAATATTTGTGCTGATTTCAGTGGCTTTGGCTCAGCACCTGTGTACACAAATGAAAGTAAGTTTGTTTTTTTTTTTTTCCCAAAAAGGGACAAAGTCGTGTTTTCCTTTCATAGAGAGAAGGGGAAAACAAATACTATCTTCTCTGCTCTACACCTGGGACAATCCATCTAGATATTGTGCATCCTGATCAGTTGTTAGAATTCTAGCTGATCCCTAGAAAGTCTTCCTCATGCATAATCCTCCATTCTTGTTGCAAGACAAAGGAACAATGCATAAAGCTTTCTGCCTTGCAGTTTTGAATGTTAAAGAGGTAATTTAAGACCAGAAACACTTTATGAAATCTGTCCATTCCAAGAGAAGGAAAATGTAAGCCTTTATTACCCATGGCAACTGTGAGTGGCAGAACACCTTAATTCTTTAAAAGTACATTACACTTGTGCTACCCTGCAATTTCTGTTTGTTTATTTGTTTTTCTTCAAAGCCTTTGTACCTGAAAGTTGAGTGGTTTAAATGATTTTTTTTTTTTTCTGGGAAGCATATAAACAGGGAACTCACAAGCAAACAAACACAAAGGCTACAGTCCAGGTAAGTTTACTGTTTTACAAGTTATGTGAGCTCATGTTCCTGCATCTCTCTGTATGTGTGCATCCTCCTCTGACGTGATGTATGTAGATTATTTTCGAGTTATGCCTCTTGCATGTTCTAGGCATCAGTGTCAGTGCAAAAAAAGTGTAATAAAGTCAAGCCCCAGAGACTTGCATTATTAAAAAAAAAAAAAAGAAAATACTTTAGAGCTCATGATTTGTCAGTTTAATTGAGTGCTGTTGAGGTGATGGCCCGTGTTTAATCCAGCTTCTTCACTTTAATTCTGTGGTTTCAAAGTCTATCTCAAAGGTTAATCAAATCCCTTGTTATAAAACTCTGCTTTGAAACTTGGACCATCAAAACTTTCTTTTACATGCTTTCAAGGTCATAATGAAATAGAAATTGAAATTATTATGGCAGTAATTCTGCGGGACTAAAAACTATTTCATGTTGTTGTTTTTTCTGCTAGAGGGAAAAGATGGCTTCCATTTTTCTTTTGAAATGCAAAGGAGTCAAGTTATTCTATTTCTGGAGTATGTTTCCATTGATCCCTTATGACTTGTCTCTAGAAGACAACTCTGGATAGAACAGTTCTAAATAAAAAACTTGTAGTTTGTGAGAAAACATATGGTAATAGAGTTTTGAGAACTCCTGCTATGTTTTCATAATTGACAGCATTTTGATGAAGGATAACGTTCTGTGTTCTGGTCAGTAACACAACATTTTCCAACTCTTTGTGGAATGACAGTCTTGTCTGGGACAGTCATTCTAAGTGGTTACCTGCCTGGGAGAGCAATTAGTAAGAATTACTAGAACAAGTAGGCAAAGGTCTTTGCCTCTCCCCTTAACAAGAAGGAATAGGAAGATCACAACATGCTAGCATATCTCCCTGTGTTCCCATTCTCTGCCTTCTCTTCTCTGAGCAAGAAAATGCCTCTTTTTTTTTTTTTTTTTGCTTCACTGCTTAACTAGTCTTTCTGAAAACATCTGAAGTTGCTTTTCAACAGGCATAAGAGGAAGAAAAAATCCAGAGAGAATTTCTTCCTAAGCTCTTGTGGCAGTGGTGAAGAATTGCAGGAAGTGATGAAGGTGGGCAGGTTTGTGTGCAAATCAGAAGAAATTAGGGAGATGGGACTGTCCAGCAATGACAGATATGGAGGTCAGAGACCTGTGGAGAGTCAAAGAACGCAGAAATTTAGTGAAGCATGTGGGATAGAGAACAGCATTGCTTTGGAAGCCTGGAGCGTAAGTTAATCAAAGACAGAAGAACAAGTGAATGTGAGGGATGAGATTTCTTTACCCAAGGGCCAAAACCGTGTTTAACCACAGGAGAAACACAAAGGGTCATTGGCTAAATTTTGAATGAATACTTTGAGGAAGTGAACACATGAAGTTGTGAGATATGCCCTTAATCAAAGCAGAAACTGATGCCACATGATTTCTGCCAGGTTTCTGGAACAGTCAGGGTAGAAATTGCTGGCAGATGTCCTTGCTCTTACGCTCTCTACAGACAACTCTTTACAATTTCTAGACCTTTGTGAACCACCTGCAAGGCCATCTTGGGGACTGGCTAGAATCTCTGATAGGAACTAAGGGTGAGGGTAGAAGTCCCTGCTGAGCAGAGGAAAGAAGCCTAGACAAAGGACTGAAAGACCATGTTGGAATTAATTGTTGGGGGTTTTTAATTATTTATTTATTTTGCATGTTAAAGCACAAGTATGGATTAGAGTTGGAAAGGCTTGTCTTTGTTTTCTTTGTTTCTTCAAGGACAGTTAGCTGAGGACGCAGCAAGCCTAATTTTTTATCTCCTTCCTAGTTCTAGAGAATTCTCAGATACACCCGGAAAAACAATTTCCCTGTATTAAGTGCCTAGTATAATTTTCCCCTTTGTCAACTAGGACTCTGTATTCCTGGTGTTGGTAAACTCTGCTGCTTCAGGCCCAAATCTTTTGGTTGCCTCGAAGGAAAGGCTGGTTGAAACCCAGACGTATGTCAGGGAGGTTGCAGAGAGCACAATAGATAGCAATGACTCCAGGGTCTCAAAGGTATCATGTAGTTGGCACATTACACATAAGTATGAAGAGAGAGTTCATTTTGGCTGATGTTGACTAGCTACCACACGTGTAGTAAAGCCACATGGTGGAAGTAAAGA
Organism: Patagioenas fasciata; assembly: GCF_037038585.1. Classification (NCBI taxonomy): domain Eukaryota; kingdom Metazoa; phylum Chordata; class Aves; order Columbiformes; family Columbidae; genus Patagioenas; species Patagioenas fasciata. Next base: position 152,354,509 of record NC_092520.1, on the reverse strand, counting down.
AGGCAGAGTGAAGAGGTATAAGGGCAGGTTTTCCTGCCACAAAGACTGACAAGCAAAGAAGCCCATTGATTTTGGTGCCATCTCTGTAGGACTATGTGAAAGCAGCAGCATGTACTTGTGATCTGGTAGAAGACCAGCCTAATCACAGCCGTGTAGACCTCATTCCTGGACTGCATTTTGGTTAGAGGGGGAACCAAGTGTCAGGTTTTGCTTGTTGTCATAAATTATGAAGGAAGGGTTCAAGAAAAGTCTTTCTTTGGATCCTGTCAACGTAAGTTTTGTGTGTTGCCCTTAGGGCTTTCAGACGTATCTAACTTCCTCACAGAGTGTAAACATGAGTCTTGATGGCCTCATTCACTGGAGACAGTTTGTATTTGATTAAAACATCTCGATGGTTCTGAACTGAGTCACGCTTTTGATATAGGGCAGAATCAGAGGTTTCAGAGTTGACAAGGTGCAAATATAGCAGAACAAAAAGACACTGTCAGTTGTGTAGCAAAGGTATGAGACTATCCCTAAGACTACTTGGCAGTGAAAACATGGACTAAACTTGGCTTCATTGATTAAACCTGCACTAAAGGCCTGCACTGTGTGAACGGATGGACAATACAGCCAAATACCATAACAAGAGCAGTGCTTGGGAACACTGTTTTAGCACTGTGGATGTGACCAAAGAGTAATTCACAGTGACTACCAGAATCCCAGCACATTCTAAAGGAGTGACTTTAGAGAGAGGAACAGTATATTACTGTGAAAAAACACCTGTATGGCCTTATCCAACTGCCTTAGCTCACAATTTATGCATATAAGAAACAAAACTAGGAGATGTTAGAATTAATTTAAAAATGTCTAGTATATGAAAAAAAAATACTGTAAGGATTATGGGAAATAAAAGTGAAATATAACTTTATCTGACTATGAAATTACACAAGAGAAGGAAGGTGACACTAGTAATCCACTGTGTTCAGTGTACTGTTAATAATGGACAGTTACAGAGACTTCTGGGAAAATTTAAGAAGCATGGCTGTAAGTCTGGTTCAAGAGGAACATTGAAGATTGGTTAAATGTCACAGAGACCTAATCTGTCTGGGGTGTCTGGGGATAAATCAGAGCTGGACTGTGCACAGGTCCATCAGCCTGGCAGACAAATAGAGATGGCCATGTTGTCATAGCCATGTCTTGGCCGTGAACACCCACAGGACCAAAATGTCAGTCTGGACCCCCTCTCACAAGTGACTGGAAAGGCTTGAAGTTATGGTTACTTCTCACCTCCCTGCCACCAGGGTCGCCTGAATATACTTGCAAAATTATATTGTGCCCCAGTAAGTCTATAGCAACCTTCTGCCTTCCTGGTGACACTTCAATACCAGGTCCTTCCTACAAGTCCAGTCTTACAGTAGAGTTCGGACACGCTCATCCTTGCAGGCTCTTTCTGATTTAATAGTAGAAAAATTAAAATGAGGAATAGTTTGCAAGGCCAACTACAATTTCACATGCCCAAAGTGGGTAAGTAAAAGCCAAATAAATACCTGGAGGGGGTGTTTATTTCCAGGGCTTGCAGGGAGTGGGGGGAAAATAATTGTGGCAGCCGCCTCAGACAAGGAAGATACAGACAATCAAGGCATGATTCTTTTAAGGATCAGAAACTATTACTTTGCAGCGGTCATAGTAAATCACTCCTTCCACCAATGAATATAGTGACATTAAGGGTCATAAAATTAATCTAAGAATTAGGAGACTATCTCAAAATGAGGCTCCAATAATGAGCCAGATGAACCAAACCAGATCAAAGTCTTAAGACTGTGAAAAAAAAAATTAGAAGGGAGAACTGAGCTGAAAGGTCAGCATTTAAAAGCATAGATTCCAGAAGGAGACCTGTGATGAAAATTGAACTGAGGAAATGTTTCACACTTCAAGAATGTAGAAGAACACATCCTAATAGGATAGGTTTGAGTCTTTTGTAGGAGATTATTGTTTAGAATTATCTTTTCTCACCTCCCTAAAGATCCTGTGTTTGAGTGAATTATTCCTGTCAGTTATTGGGAATCTAAGATTTGGAAGTTCTTTGCTAAAGACATATTTGGGCACAGTATTTGCTACCTTGCTATCTTAGTTTCATTTTTTATTTGCCTGCCTGTAATTGTGGTGTATAAATTTCATAAACAAAATAAAAAATCAATGCAAACATACTTAGATGACATGGAGCTAGTGAACATGCATGCTAAATGATGCTTTTATGTAAGCAAAACTGTATTTTAAAAAAACCTTGACGTAACAGTTAAAATGAAAACAAAAATAATACATCTGTAATCGCAGTATTTTTCATGTTGAAAACTTAAAACATTTTACACATTGGATAGAGAGGTAGGAAAATACAGTCTTGATTTCACACTGCAATATCTGTGAGTGGTTTTACTTATGTGAGTAACTATATTTCAATGTGTAAGACTCTAGTTCTAAAACCACTGCAGTATTCAACTTGGAACACTTTTTTAGGATGGGCATCAACCTAAATTATTTGCATATTTGGGGTAACATTTCAAAAAATGTGGTACAAAAGCTAAAGATACTCACATATGTAATAGTTTCAGTTTAACTGCTCAGATCTGGACAGATATTTACAAGTCTAAGAATTCGCAGAAGAGGGTTATTAGATTTGGATCTTATTTCAGATTCTGATCCATTTTATTACTTTGTCTGTTCAGAACCAAAAGCATATTTCAGCTCTTAGGCCCTAATCTTTCAAATACTTAATGCATGTTTAATTTCACTATATCTGAAAAAGCTTTAAGGTATGTTGATATTAGCAGGATAAGGTTCTCTGGGCAAGGGTGAAAACCTGACTTTCTTATTGAATTCCCATTGGCATCAGCAGAGTCAGGATTTGCACTTGTATCCATGATATATGAGCTTTCATAAACTGTGAGTAATACGTGTATGCTTTTAAGTTTTCTTTTGGGACTTCCAGACCACATTCCTATAATCCTGTATTTTGATTCAGACCTTGCTTTCTGGCATATTTCTGCTGTAAAACTGAGATGCAAGAAGTTTATAGAAAGTAATAGCTATCTCATTTGTTGTCTGAATGATCATAACAATGGGTCAGTAATCAGAGGAAGAGTACTGCATGCTTCTTGTTGTGTAAAGCGGATACATCTGTGAATAACATTTTAGTTGGCACATCCTTAACAGACACCCAGATTGCTAATATCCACAGCTGATTGCAATGTTAGCTCTGAATAAAGAAAATGAAGACTTTCTACGTCAAGGCATGCTGGGATGATGGAGCTTCTAGAAGGCTTTTAGGAGGATTGTCACAATTAAATTTGTGTTTTGTCTGTAACCTCAGTAACAAAGAAGTTATATCTTTAACACGTCTTGAAATGTAGAATCATAGAATAATTCAAGCTGGAAGGGGCTCCCTGCTCAAAGTAGGGCCAGCCCTGAGATCAGACCAGATTGCTTACAGCTTTATCCAATCTGGCCTTGAAAACCTTCAACTTCCCTAGATCATCTGGTCCATTGGTTGACTGTCCTAATACAGACAGTTCCTGCTGAGCAAGGTTCATGTGCTTTCTTGGGGCATTTAGGTTAGGTTATGGTTGGACTCAGTGATCCTGAGGGTCTCTTCCAACTGAAGTGATTCTGTAGTTCTATGCAGAGAGTAAGGAAAATGGCTTTCTCAGACAAAGGTTTCAAACATCAGGGTGAGAAGCTCCTTGGGACAGCACAAAGGAAAGAGAGGTGAGTCTCAATCTGTTTCTATGTCTCCTGTTTCCAAGGATGGTGGGAACTTGGGTGTGGAGCAGCTGTAGAGTGCAACAGATGTGATTATTTTCTGTTGTGCTATGTCTACTTTCTTCAAAGTGACACCAGCAGTGCCTGGAGAGTCACTTGCAAAATAGTGCAATTAAATTATCAAACCATTAACAGGAAGGTTAGTGGCTATTCCGTATTAAAACTGAAAAACTATTCTTATGCAGCAAAGATAATTGCAGCCTTAATGGCAAAAATCACACTACTATAGTGAAGTTAAATGGACGTCAGTTGGCTTTTAAAACAGTGGAAAAGAAAGCTGACTGCCACTTTGATGGCCGGAAGGTGCTTAACAGACCTACTGAATGGGATGTAAATAGTCTTAAAAATCTGTGAGTAATTTAATGGTGAGAAATGTACTAAGGATGTAAGACAAAACCAGTACAGATCTTAGTTTTCTGCCAAAATATACATGCAGTGCAAATAATAATTTCAATGCCTTGTGGAATAAAATTAAAAGGGTTAGAAAAATTTGAAGGTACTGAGTGAATTCAGGTGCCAGCTGACTGAAATCATGGTATGGCCACCATATACATATATGCAAGGAGGCAAAGTTATTATAACAAGTTATTTCTTAGCCCATGAGAGAACCAATAAGGCCAAACCTAGATTTTTTTATTTTTTTATTTATCTTTTTTTCCTTCAGCCTATGATCTTGACATCTTGAGTTAGAATCTTCTCCTTGGGCAAATAAGTTGAAGTGCTTTCACTGCAGGATTCCACTGACACATAAGATGTACCAAAATCTCTTTGACTGGAAATATTGATTGATGATGTGCTTATTTGGGACAGAAATTATTATGTGTTATGAAAATCTGTGTGATGTATGCCAAGCAAAAAAAGCCTTAAATTGAGTGAGAACTAATATCCAATTGGGACGAGTAAGACTGGTTATTTAGGAAACCTACTGTAATCTGTGCATCGTGACAAAGGAATTTGACTGAATGTAAGTAAGGTAACTAGACAAATGGAAAGACTTCAAAAGAGAAAGACCACCCAGAGATTCACAGATTCATTACTATTTCTAAGCAAACCTATTCCCTGGTTTACCATAAATATTCCACTGAGCATATTGCTAGAGGACAATAGCAAATGCTGTTATGACTGCAAGGGGAAAGACTTGGGGAACTGCCTCAGAGGAGGTGAAATCCATTTTTCTCAGTTTAACAAAGAGTCCAAGTTGATCAAGTTTATGTGCCCTTCTGAAAGAAAACAATCAGAGGGCATATCATTTCAAAACACAGATTTAACTGCAATAGAATTATATGCAGATTGGGAAATCCAGATGGATTGGATGGATTTATGAGTGGTTTCATGAATATGTTTGTAAATCACTTGAGGTAAAAACAGACCATATAACACAGGAACCTATATGATAGAAACTACTTTACAGATAGCCCTTTTAGCCTCAGAAAATGTCCATGAAATTGAAAAAAACCCTTCAATGTGAAATCCTGGCTTGAAAAGGGCATGATTAGAATATCCATGATTAGGAGAGGAAACGTGAAGTGGTCTATGAGGGCTCTTTTCAGGGAGATTCTTGCATAAACATAGATTTTTGCAAAGGTGTTGAAAGTGTGATGGAACATGCTGAGATCAGGAGGGTGTCACTAGGTAGTGTCAACATGTGCCTGTGCTGACTGTTGGAGAGGTGCTAATGGAATTTTAAATAATCTTTTCTGCTCCTTAGGTTTCATAAGGTGTAGCTTTCTTTACTTCAAGGACCTGACTACATTATCAGGATTTCAGCATTAACATGTTTCTAAGGAACAGAATACTGGAAAACAAGCAAGAAGTTGAAACAATAGGAAGATCTTCCTCATTTCTGTCAATTTGTTTCATAATTTGTATGGATTATTTTATTTTTAATGGAAAGAGGTCTTGTTTAAATTTTAATTGCTGTATGCTACATTTCGTAAAGCAACTGTTTATACATCTGTAGTGAACCCCTCTTCCCTCTCATACGGGATTCCAGATGAATTTATAACTGATCGTGTTCAGCAGTCTATAAATTTCTGCTTTTTTCAGTCAACCTCTTCTGATTATTTGCATGGGTTAGCAGAAATAGTTAGGTTATGAGAATATATTCTTGAGAGTTTAACAAATCTATTCACATGGAGCACTACTGCAAAACATATCATACGTCTCGATGTACAAAGATCATGTTATAGACTTGAGGGCAGAAAACAAAAGTTTCAGTGCCAGAATGTAATGGGTTTCTTGAACCAAAAGTGGTTAACCATGGTTACCCAAAAGAACTATACATCAATAATGACGAATAGGGCAGAAAACTTACTCCAAGAATGCACAATAGTTACCATGAGTGTGTCTAATATTTCAAGCAAATCAATGGGACTTCTGCTAAGGGAATAAGTTGATGATCTTAACAATGCCCTTTTTTTATAAGCACTCATAATGGTGAATCCTCTCAGAAGAGAGCATCAGGAGTAGCTGGCTTTCTGTTTCTTGAGAACAAATGTAAAGAAGCTCATGCAGCCATTAGAAAAGGAAAGTCACAGGAAGAAAAAGTATGAATTCCAGCAGTGCTTCCTCTTTCAGAGTTGGTTAGAAAGCCCCATGAGCTTCAGAGGGCAGAGTGACCCTGTGATGGTAAACCATGAAGGTTCAGAGGTGATTATTTTTAATAGAGATCCAAAATTCTGCTTCTGGGTATGGGGAATTCTGAGAGTTTATCCTCTCTCGTCTTCTATAGATATTAATTTGTGCTTTACTAATTGTTTGAATTCATGTATCATAGTTGTTGGTTTTGGTTAAAATATTTGCTTTTCTTATCAAATTTTCCAAGATTAAAAAATACCTGGAGGGCAAGGGGACATAATTTAGAATCATAGAACCATAGAATCATTTCAGCTGGAAAAGACCCTGAGAATTGAGTTCAACCATAACCTAACTCTAGCACTTAACTATGTCCCTAAGAACATTGTCTAAACACCTTTTAAACACCTCTATGGATGGTGACTCCACCACTTTCCCTGGCAGCCTGTTCCAATGCCTGACAACCCTTTCCATGAAGAATATTTTTCCTAATACTCAATCTAAACCTCCCCTGGTGCAACTTGGGGCCACTTCCTCTTGTCCTATCACTTGTTACTTGAGAGAAGAGATCAACACCCTCCATGCTACAACCTCCTTTCAGATAGTTGTAGACAGCAATAAGGTCTCCTCTCAGCCTCCTTTTCTCCAGGCTAAACAGCCCCAGCTCCCTCAACCTCTTCTCATCAGACTTGTGCTCCAGGCCCCTCATCAGCCTTGTCGCCCCCCTCTGAACTCTCTCCAGCACCTCAATGTCCTTCTTATGATGAGGGGCCCAAAACTGAACACAGGATTCAAGGTGGGGCTTCACCAACACCAAGTACAGTGGCACAATCACTTCTCTAGTCCTGCTGACTGCACTATTCCTGATACAAGCCAGGATGCTGTTGGCCTTTTTTTGCCACCTGGGCACACTGCTGGCTCATGTTCAGCTGGCTGTCAATCAACACCCCCAGATCCCTTTCTGCTACTAAATCCAGTGGTTGGGTCTCTTGTGACCCAACTCATATCCTATGGTTAATGCCAGGAAATACCAACACTCCTTTGTGTTACATTACAATATTGTTTTCCATTAAATGAAACAATCTTTCAGCAGCTTCTCAAGTAAGTCATATAACCAGTAGTTTTTTGTTTTGCGGTAAGGGCTGAGATGCTCAGTTTGCATTTCAGAATCATCACCCAGTTTCTCAGCCACAGGAGTAGGGCTCTTTTAAAAGGTAATCTATTGTTGCCCCAATGTTACTGGTGCCCACTGGCGGAAGAGTACTGGTGTCATGTAACCAGAAGTATTCATGTGAATGAACTCTAAGTTGCTAGTAGTTCCTCTGGCACATCACATGACTTTTCATTGAAGCAATGTACGTATTTGGAAAAAAAGCAACGAGTTTTAGCCTTTCAGTGTGTTCTGCCTGTGCCACTTCTCAGATTCAAATAACTGCCTGCAAATATTTTCAAATATTTTTCAAGATATATTAGGACATAATTATGTTCATATCACATATTTCTACGTTATTGATTGGTGTTTTTAATATTATGAGACAACTGCAGTCTTTTCCAATAAACTTGTTTTTTAAAGTGTGTTTATGCGTTCTGTTGCAGAACGCTGAGCTTTCAGTTCTTTTGTATGTGTACACATTCATCCTTGCTGAAAGCCTTTCATGTTAAATAAAGATAAGTCTGACGTTCTACTAAAGAACAGTAGTAATTATATTCCTAGAATATAAGAAAGTCCAGAAGGTATTTTTCGCTTGTAAATAAAAATGGTAGAAGCAATTTCTCCCCTGCAGACACAGGAGAAAAACAAAAAAAAAAAAAGTAATTTCAGGTCATGATGGGTTCAGAAAGGTTTAAGTGTAGTAATTCACCTTTATCAATGTTGTAGCAGTGTCTGCAACGACTATAATGCTAAAAATTGTCTTTAAGAGCAAAAACAAACTTTCTGAGGGAAAGTTAATTTAGTTTTCAAATAAATGGGAAAGCAGTATGCTCTATAACTAAACTAAGTTATTGCATGCTACAGTAAGACAGACTTCAGCCTTCAGTCACCAACAGAAATTTTCTTATCCCAATTAAGAAATAAAGGTAAACCAAAACACTTCTTATTTGTCTGAAAATTCTGAGATTTTTAGGAAAATAGTGAAAAATTCTGCAAACAGTCTAAGAGACTGGGATCTGGTGAGACAAACCAGACAGTATTTTCTAAGTTCTGCTGTATCAGGTCAGAGAAGATTTGTTTGTCCCAGTCTTCTGTCTCTGGATCATGGCTGGTACTTAGGGAAAGAACATAAAATGATATTGTACAGACAGGTTCTTCCACTGGTATAACTCTCTGAGACAGAAGGTTCCAAGCCCAGTCACTGCATCTTTGTATCCAATGCCATTTAAGTCATTTGCCTCTTATGAAATATATCAAAACACTTCATGCACTTGTGTATGCTTTTTTTTTTTTTGCCAAATCCTGCAGCAAGGACTTCCATAATTAAATTACACCTTATTAACTAAAATACTTCTTTTCATTTACTTCAACACTCCATTTTGATGACCCCTGTTGTTTTTTTTCTAATTACATAGTGACAATTGTGACTTTATAGGTCTTACTTGTCTTTAGCTCTCATTTGTCTTTTTTTTCAAGTCTGAAGAGCTCTAGCCTGATGTCTCCACAAACATGGTCTACCTCATGCTTTTGATCCTTCTTGTCATCTTTTTTTATACTGTTTCTAATTCTAGCATGTTCTTTTCGAGAAGTAGTTGCCAGAACCAGTCACATGGTGGCTTCATGATTTGGCTGTTTTGATTTTGGCAGTAGATGCTTAGGGAAGTACATTATAGATGGTCACCATACAGAATCACTCTATTCTCCCAGTGCCTAGAGTTTAACTAACAGCCAAATAGCTCTTATGTCAGTTAGAAATAACTACAGCAAAGACTAGCTCTTATCTGATTTATGGTGTGGGCCTGCATTTTTCAAGGCGAAAATGGTTGGGCATAGAAAGAAAGAAAGGATCAGGAGCTCCTTAATTTAGAGGGGGGAAGCAGCACGAAACGCTGGCCACAGAAATACAGTCTGGATTAGAATTGTAGAAGTTGTTACTTTTCTATTTTTTTAAATAGTTACTTGGGGCTGGAGGGGGGAGGTTCAGTGGTTGAACCCAAAATAAATATGTACTTGAGGTCAGCCCAAAATCAAATTTTTGTGTGAATTGAAACAAATAGTCATTGCCAGTAGGAATGTACAAACCCATAAGGAGAAAACGCAGTTTCTAGGTTCTGATCTCAACAGCAGAGGTTCCCAACAAATATTCACCTTTTGCACCATATGCTTTCATGACCCATTGTAACCCCACATCCTGTTGCTCTGAATAGGAATAAAGGCTTTCCTATACATGTTTCCATTTTTCCTGTTTCTGAAAGAAATGAGACTTTGTTTAACAGCAAATCTAATTTGGATGTGATTATTACTGTTGAGAGAATAACTGCTGGCTGGGTGGGTAGGGAGCCAAGAAAGGTTTCTAGCCACAAGCAAAGAAAACAGCAAGATGGGACTCAACAACTTCATGCCCTTGCCAAAAGGGTAACACCAAGTTTGAGGGAAGGTCATTGCATATTAGGTATTGGAGTATGCCACTGATTAATTACAGTCTTAAAAGACCTGCAAGCAAGTAGAAAGACCACATAAGCATCTGGTATTTATGATGAGAAGATAGATGGCAAAGGCACAGGACTGTTGTTATTCATATTTATTTTTTTTTTCCTGATGAAGAAGACTTGCTCCATTCACTAATACCGTCTTGGTTGTGTGTGTTTTGAAGTAACTGGGCAAAAAGGGCTGAGCCACTGTGTTTCCTCCACCCTCACTGATATTACACCTATATACAACTCCAGGCTAAAATATCCCAGTATGAGAAAAGTAAATAACTATACAATATCTGTAGTGGTGGGGTGGGAGAGATAGTGGGGAAGAGAGGGAGGAAATCAAGATATAGATTCACCTCCCCTCTCCCTCTGCCATCCTGGTAGAGGACCACATTGGCAAGAATGGCAAGCAAACTGTAAGATCTTAGACCCTGGCAAGTAAGATACCTAACTCCACCCTAAAATTCCTTAGATTGCACACAGTCCCCAGGCTCCTTGGAAATTTTCTTTGGCAAAATTTTTAATGACAGTGGCGAACAAGTGCAAGACAAAGTGAATGTAAGAGAAGACTGCTGAAAATTAGTGTATAGTGTATGTACTCACTAGGTTGTGTGACCTACATACAAGATTCCAAAAGCTTTGTTTCCCTTTAGATGGTGGGCTTGCTCAGAGTTAGTTACAATCTTCTCTAATGCTTACACCTCCATTGCATGCTTGTATCACCACAGCTGCAAAGAAACTACAGTTTGTGCTAAACAAGTAGCTGTTGCTCTACATGCCTGGACTAGTAACAAGATTGAGAACTATCCCCCCAGTTAAGCCGAATGGATAGTATTCAGTAGTTCAGTGTGGGACTGTTACTTATGATAATAGAAAGCATCACTTACAACAAAAATAGTCATTGTCTACACACTTCCAGTAACTTATAATGGTTATGAAGGACTCACCATTGAAATTATTTAAATAATGTAGTTGGAAATACTTTTCCATAAGAAAATGCATGAAGAAGTGAAAACTGGAGGTATTATTTAATAGTTTTGTTTATTTTTAAGAAAACATTAAAAAATACCCTACAGAAAGCAAGTATTGTTTGTTGTGGTGGGGGTGGTGGTGGTGATGGTGGTGGTTGTTGTTGGCTTTGGGGTTTGTTTTTGACAAATCCCCCATTTTCTATCACACAGTTTCAACAAAATTCTTCAAATAGCACAAGGAACAAGAAAGATCAAATGAAATCCGTGAAGTGCTCTTAAAATCGAGGAGTAAAATCCTACAAAGAAAAAAATCTTAAGCTGTTTGGACCACAAAGGAATATTCAGGGAATGATCCCTAAAATCAGCAATTAGTAACAAAATAAGTCTATACAAATAAGGGTCATTGATTTTAGGCATTTACTAAGTTAATAAGAATAAGGTTCACAGATGTTAGGTTTTAGACAGCCGTTAAGTCCCAAGAATGGTATTTGTTAAGTAGGAGAAAGTTAGGAGACAATGCCCTTGCTCTCAGAAGATAAGGTGGTGACACCAACACAAGCAGGTTACAAGCAGAATAACACAGGGTTGTAATGCATATGCAAAGCATTTCTTGGAAATGTAATTAATATGAATGGTCTGGATGGATATAACCTGTGTCTGGAGCTTCTTCCACCGTCCTCCACCCCTGAAGGATGGATTCCCTGGGCTTGGTGGTGTGCCTATAAAAGGATGCTTGCTTTTAAAACCACAAATTTTGGTTTTAAAAGTTTATTTAATTGGACTATTTGCAGTATCAGGAGTGTGCTAAACACTAAATTCAGGAGTTTGCCCTGAAACTGCTAAACAGCTAATGGAGAAAAAGTTAAATTCAAAGAGTTTAACCTAGACCTGACTGAAAAAATACTTTGAGAAAAACATCTCAATATCAAATGACTTTTTGCAAAACCAGAACTTTCAGGAAAAACTTTCAGATTCCTCTAAACTTCCACTTTTTTCTTTTTTAATTGGAACCAAAGATTTTGATCTTCTATTCCTCTCTTTTTTCCTCTTTCCTTTTTTCCTTTTTTCTTTTTTTCTTCCTCCCTGAACCCTGTTTTCTTTTGTCACTGAATACAATGTAAAGACTAATGTCTATTCGTTCCCAACATGTTCTTTAAGTTTGTTTGTTGTTTTTCTATTTGTGACCTTCCAAAACATTCACAACTTCGGAAACATTGGGGACTAACAAAAGGGGGCTGAAGAGGAAATACGTATCTATTTGTAACCTGTAACTTTTTCAAAGTAGAGAAAACTTTGAAAAGTTGCAGGATAGCGATTTTCTGCTGAATAAAATTAATTATGTTCACAGAAAAGGAATGGGCTCAAAACCAGAAATTTAATTTAAAATTTGGCAAAACTCCATATGTCAAGCCACATATGAAATAGCAATATCAATATCTTCTGTAAATATATTTTTTCCAGAGTCATAGATTTCAGTGTCAGGAAGGACCATCAGATTACCCAGTTTTCCTGTGAAGTGCAGGCCATAGTGTATCACCAGTTCTTTCTGTGTGAATTTATTAACTGTGCCAAATTAATGTGGGGTTTTTGAAATGGCTAGTGGACCTTCATTTTGTTCATTAGCTTTCCAAGGTTGGCCGGTGCTGTTGACCACCACTTGAAACTTGCCTAATAATTTGACCAGCAAAGAGAGCTATAGGCATGCTGTGTATTTCCCTCAAATCTTACAATGCATTCACAATAATGCCTGAATTTCAGTATAGAAGTGCCTGGGTTCCTTCAGAAACAGCTAGATCTGGTACCAGGATTTGTGGCTGCAAAACAAACCTGAGGATCTGGATAAATGCTTGGACACTTGGTCTGCACTGACCTCTAGCCTGATGCAGATAAACTCCTGCCTGAGACAACTCAGGTCTTTCTGTACTGTCATTCTTACTGCCAAACAGAGATACCTTTAGACACAAGATTAAATATTTTACTAACTCTAGACCTTAGTTAATATAAAATATCAGTCAGAGGAGCAATTGGGATTCTTGGAAAACAATAAACTGACATAATCTATGGTCAGAGTGCAAATCAAACATGGATGCTAATAACAAGGTGACACTGACTGAAACATCTGAAACAGATCCTGAAAGGACAGCAAATTTCTGCTGAAGCTCCTTCAGTGATAGGTGACAGGCTGTGAATATGCCAGACTCTCCCTGAAGTCTCACTACAAATTTCAAGGTTTTCCAAGTTTTCCAACCTGCCAGTTGGCAATCAACAACTGCGTGGTACCACTGCCATGGAAACCCTGTGACATAGATGAAAATACTTTCTTCTATTTGCCTTTGTTGTGAACAACTTTGGTGTTAGCTGTTACTTTTGTTTATATTTGAGAATGGATAGTGGAGAGTCTGAGAGAAGAGTTAAGGGGCACAGAGACAACAGACAATAGAATAGAGCTACGATTATTATATAAACAGGAAAGATTTTTGCAGTATACAGAATTTTAAAGAATAGGTGCAGAAAAAGCATGTCAAGAGAAGGCAACAATTAACTGTGAGACTAGGAAGAAGTCCAAGAGTGATTCTAGATTTTAAACAATATCTGATCAAGATTAAAGGCTAAAGGAAGAAAACAATCTCAAAGGAGTGAGAGAATCAAACAGAAGAGTTTTTTGTACTTGTGAGGAAGGAGGAAAAATATGTAGAAGAGAATTTAAAGTAGAGAAACATAACATAGGAAAGAAAAGTAATGATTTGAGGAACGTGTGTCAAAGTTGATGCAGAAATAATAGCTTTGAGTAGGTGTGAAGGGAAGGAAAAAGATCACAGAGGAAGTGGCAGGGGATACAGAAAACACGTGAAGATGAGAAACGAGTCAGGACCTCAGAGAAAAACAAAAAAATATAATTGTGAGTAGAATTGGTTTTTTGGTTTTTTTCTTTTTGGTTTCTCCCCTTCCCTCCCCCTTATATGTTCTCCGCTGTTTGGTTATCATAGAATAGTTTGGGTTGGAAGGGACCTTCAAAGTTCATCTAGTCCAATCCCCCTGAAATAAGCAGGGACATAGAGTCATAGAATCATTTCAGTTGGAAGAGACCCTAAGGATCATTGAGTCCAACCATAACCTAACCTAACTCTAGCACTGAACAATGTCCCTAAGAACCTCGTCTAAACATCTTCAACTAGATATCATTGCTCAGAGCCCTGTTCAGCCCAGTTTTGAATGTTTCCAGGGGTGGGGCACCTACCACTTCTGTGGGCAACCTGTGCTGGTGTTCCAGAGTTTAACAACCCTCATTGTAAAAAATTTCTTCCTTATCCAGCTGAGGACAGTGGGATCTTTCACTCTCTGTCAATGCTGTTCACGTTACCTCTAGCTTTGCTGATTTAATAACCATACCCATCACTGAAGGATTTGGTATGCAGAAGCTAGAAAATGACTGTACATCCTGTCAACCATGCGTGCTTAGCTAACAGCATGGGAATTGAGCCCACACTGTCTCTAGCAAATTAAGCAATGACAGGGAATGTTCCTGGGAGCTGAAGACCACTTTTTTCCTATTAAATTGTTAGCACGGATGCTGGCAACACTCTGATCCAGGTCAGATAGCACTCTCCTAGACAATTCCCAAGGATGGCTCGAGAGTTAGTGCATGCCAAGGACAGTTCCCAGTAGGCAGTTTGGATGCACTCACCCCAGTTTGGCGGGTAAGGGAAGTGAATCGGATTGAGGCAGCCTGTTTTGTGCCAGATGCACTGTGGGCCAGGGAACATTCCTTAACACTTCTAGTTTACTAGCATGGATGCAGCCAAAGAGTGCATTGTTTCCTGTCTTTGAAAGAAAGGATGCAGTTACTCCTTAGCTTAGAACAAGGTCAGCTTCCTTTAGATAGGAAAAGGTAAAGAGTTAGAAAGGTGCTGGAAGAGCAGCCCCGAGTCCTTGAAGGGTAAGAGATGAGATATACATAGAACGGCAGAAACACCTCCAGGCAATGAAAGAATGGGGGACAGTGGAACTGCAGGTGCCTCTATAAATCTTGGGTGGAGGGAAAGCAGGGAACTAAAGTGAAGACAGAGCTGTATCTGGATGTTGTGAAACCATCGCCTGCCATGCTGAAACGTATGAGTGTTGCTTTTGTACAGGTGATGATGTGTGGGGTCTTGTCCATGTCCACACTCACAGGCACAAGGGGAGAATATTACACATCAAAGTGAGTGATGTTACTTGTTTAGTGTCTTCTGTAATGATCTGTGCTCATGAAAGTACATGTAGTGAGTTGTGGTGCTGTAGGCAGGACACACAGTCAAGAAGCAACATGAATCTTGTGTCAAATGACCAAATGTTGAACCTGCAAATTGGCAGATGATCTTGTGGAGGGACTTGGAGGTTAGGTACAACTAGATCTGAAAGTAAGTACACAGCATTAGTTAATGTCCACATGTTGAAGATGAAAGATGCTTTATAAACTTATAATTATTGAATTTAAAAAAAAAATAGCTTACTGGTTTACATCATTTGTGCCTTTGTGCCTGGATCCAATCAGCCAGCTGAAATAAAATACTGAGTAAAAACAACTTTTATGGTGAATACCATGTCAATTAATAAAGCCTTCTGTAGTGCCGGAAGTGTTGCTCTTCTATGTTAGCAAGCAGAGTCTGCAGGAAGATTCTGCACTTCTGCAGGACACTGGAGAGTTTAACAATGGAGCTCAGTGCTGTGATCTTGTCAAACAAAATCCTCTAGACTTCTACTCTCTGTTTCCAGTTGGGTCAGGTGCACATACTTTTCCTTTGTTACTGTCTGTCATTGCATAACAGAAACACCTACAAGCCCCACCTCTCAGCTCCTGCCCATCCTAGATACCATATAGAGACTCATACTAAGACACAGCCCTTAACTCAGAATTTATAATCCAAACTGCTATGACAAAAAAAATAATAATAAATGGAGTAAAATGGCTTGACAGGGAAGATCAAGAACTACAATGCAAGCAGATTAAGATGAAATCCTGGCTTCCTAGCCTCATGTCAACAAGAGTTCTGTCATTCATTTACATGTGACCTGGATTTCTTTCCTCTCTGGTTTGTTCAGAACTACAGGGGAAGTCTGCATCAGAGACAGGAATTGAACTCTGAGTCCCTATCCAGAGACACTGCCCTTCCTGTCAAAGGGTTAGGATGATTCAGATGAGCTCCATGCATGATGTGTTCAACAAAATTAACAGAAATTGTGTATGTTGAAGGCCTACAGCAGGGGTGTCAAACTCATTTTCATCAGAGCCCACATCAGCTTCGTGGTTGCCTTCAAAGGGCCGAATGTAATTTTAGGACTGTGTAAATGTATCAGTAGTTACATTTACACAGTCCTAAAATTACATTCGGCCCTTTGAAGGCAACCATGAGGCAGATGTGGTCCCTGGAGAAAATGAGTTTGATGCCTCTGGCCTACAGGCTTTAGCCATTCATCCCTTGTACATCTTTTCCTTTCACCTCCTGGTAGAACCTCCGAGTTCTGGTTGTGAGAGATGAGTAAACTCAGCAGGTTCACAAAGAAGGCACATGCAAACCTTTTGCAGCCTGAGTGTGAGCTTAAGGTTGGAAGGAATCCAAAACCTCAAAAGGAAATTCAGCTGAAATGACCAAGATTTTGCCTGGTTTGGGGTCAAAACCTAGTGAAAACAACATTCAGATGGTTTCCATATGAAAAACCATGAAGCCACCCAGGTTTGTAGAAAACCACCTCAAAATTTCTTACTACACAGCCAGGTTCAGAAAGAAGGTATGGAAAAATGAGTAATACTGCTCAAGTTCCAGGTTGATGGCAAAGATTCAAAATATTTTAAGCTAGCTCCACTCTAGGCTCATTTCACTTCTAAAGCTTGGCATAAATCCAGGAGCTACCTAAAATGGTATAGTACCAAGATACTTACCATACATTTGTAGTCTTGTCCGTCAAGCCATTTGCTAAGTTTTGTTGGTTGGTTGGTTTTTGGTTGGGTTTTTTTTTTTTTGATATTTACATTTAAAACTCCTTTTTCAGGCACTTACATTGATCCTGTCAAAATCTCATTACTTCCAGTGTTCCCTGGAATTTTATTCTCAAGAATTTTGATTCCAAATGGGTCTACCCCAGTGAAGGGTATAAAATACTAAGGTCTAAATTAAATACATTCCAAGAGTTCTCCTTAATGATAGGTCACCAGCCTGTGCCTGTAAAAAGACAAGGCTACAGAAATGCAGCAAACCAGGTAATTTGGTAGAACTAGAGCTCATGAAGTCTTGTTCTTGCAGCAGTAGACAGCTGTCAGCTTCAGCTTAGGTATTCTATGAGGCCTTTATTTTCTTGGTGGAATGTTAGAAAACACACGTGTTTGCTGAAGCTTCATGGTGTTAGATAAAGATCTGTGAACAGTGATATATCAACAGTGATAAGCACAGCAAGATATACGTGAAAGAATAAATTTACCTCTAAGTGAAATGGTCCTGATTCAAATCTGACTGAAAATATGTGTGCTAGTTTCTTCATAGAATATGAGTACTCTACTTGAGTCCAAACTAGATAGTCACTACCATGTAATTAAGAGAAAAAGAATCACTATGATTTTTATGAAGTTGTTCTTCTTGGGAAACTCTACTAATGGTGCCACTCAATTGAAGTATTTGAAAAGGTGAGAATTTGAATTCACTAAATGTGATTAAAAGCTCTTCTCTTATCACAAATGTGAATCAGGATATTACCTTTAGTTCTGGAATAAAACACAAAAACAGATAATGCACAGATTAAAAGTAACTTCTGTGTATGTGTATTTTTAGTAGTCTTATGATTGTCTTTAGTCTTCTCTGGACCAAGAATAAGGTTTTCCCAGGAAAAACAACACTGCGTTTTCAGTTTTACTGAATTTAAAGCCTTACTAAAGTTAGCCATAGCAGTCATGTTATATGAATACCATTCCTTCTATTTTATAATGATGGGAAACAAGATTAAGGTAGATGAGAGAGACATAAGGGGGATAAAAATTGCAATGAACTGGGTGACACTTAGATGGGCCCTCTTTTTCATAGCTTAAATTATTTTACTTACTTTTCTTTTGTGTTTGCTGTCAGACAATGCAGTAGCTGCTAGGATACAGGTGACTTAGGGAATTACCTGCAATTAGATTCTACAAATATTACAAATGAGCAAATTTGTCCAACCTATGAGACTGATAAGTGCTTTGATAAGAAAACTTGTGATTTCATTTCAGTGCTACCATCTGGTGGGCAAAATGCAGACAGCAAAACTCACATTGTTATAACACTGGAACATTCTGATACAGTGAGTTTTTGTTTTATTTTGCGAAGGAAACATAAGATATTATTAAAACAACTTGAACATCTGGTTTGGGGATAAAGTCATTTTGCAGTGTTGCTGCCAAGCCTCAGGGCCAAGCACAAAGAGAACAACCTTCCCTTCCAGCCTCTCCATAATGCATAACTCCAAACTGTAAAATTTCATCTCCAACACAATGAGGAACAAAATATACTGAAGCTATAGCTGTACACATCTAGAGAAATTCACCTGATGACTTGAAAGCCAAATAACTGTATGAGATTAAAGCTGCAGAATTTTAAAAGCCAATAGCAGGGAAGAGGAAAAATGTTCATTTTAGTAAGTTAAAGACAGTTACATCAGGCATTCTGAAGAAAATAAGTGGAAAAGAAAATCACTAGGAAATCTTGGTAATTAGTTCTTGAAAGGCTCTGTTAAGATGCCATAATGAAGAGCAGTGCTGTTTTCTTTGGTACACTTAGAACTTAGAATGTGAAGGTGGAAACAAGGATCAGATCTGATCTTCTCCGACTACTGCCTGAACTTTTGGGATCTGGAAGCAAAGGGACTAATTGTTCCAATTTTGTATTACTTTCAAATTAATCTGACCCCAAACCTCAAACATTTATGCAAACTTCTTGCCTGTTAAAATGTGCGTAACTGTCATAACCACATGACTTTAAGTTTTACAAAACCTTGGGAGAGATTTTACTGAAAACACTTCTTCAGGGTTGAATTCTGGTATCATTAACCTTAGTGTGGCTGACATTTTACCACAGCATTCTACATCTTTCCTGTACTGTAATTTTCTCAGATGTAAATCAGAACTAGCCTCTGATGTTTCAAATGCTTCCAGTCCCTTGCTCTCTTTGGCCTTCTGCCTGCACCCAATAATGCACTGTCTTTTAAAATGTGATTGAAGTTGTATTATACCATCTAGGATCACTGACACCTTTATCCTGGCATAAATCTATGAAAACTAAATCCAGCTTAGCAAAATTTAATCAATAATGGGTTTTTTTTTGGAGCAGGTGTGAATACACCGTTACTGGTGTCTGAGACTGATACATTAAATCCTTTAATTTAACTCAGCAGGCTTTATATAATAATCTTCTGTGTTCAAGTGCTGATAGTGGTATTTTTTGAGTCTTGGGTGATGTAAATCTTCTACTCCAGAAGGTCAGCCAGTAGGTGACTTAATGTCTCTAAGAACTTCCACTAATGAGTACAACAGTAATTCATGATAATTTCAACCTTGGTAATAAGGTTCACAGAGATCTGGTCAAGCATTCCAAAACTCCAGCTTCATCAGGAAGTCTGTACTGTGGTTGAATGAGAACAAATAAGCGTTTTCTGAGATTTGTCTCATATATTGCTCTTCTGAGTTCCTGCCAGCCTGTCAACTAGAACAAATATCCATTCTTCCAATATAGATTAAAGTGACTTCTTTTTTTCCTACTACAGTCTTGGCCCTTGACTTACAACTGGTAGTGATCAGATGCAAGAAAGACTGAGATGAGTTACTATGTTATATGTAGAGAAATGGAAACCATTTTTTGACTTTTGATGAAATATGTTTCTGAGGTTTGAGCCCCTCTACACATTTTATGTTGAAAAGGTGAACAAATATTACAAATTCTGAGATTTTAATGCCAGAAGAGCAGGAAAAACAACTGCTGTTTATTTAATCTGGTTTTCTACAGCAAGCATTTCGAGGGCATATGTAAGTTTGGGTTGTATTTTGGTTTGTCTTTTTTTTTTTTTTTTTTTTTTGTAATGCAAGTGTATTATTGTGATCTGTGGAAAGATCTCTTTTTGCAGTACACCAGAAATTCAGTTATAGCTTCTAGACCTTCTGTGGATAGGAAATGAAACATACTGGCTCAGAGATGCCGTTTCATCCATATACAGTGTTCTGTATTTTTTGAGGGGCAATACCGATTGAAACAACTTTTGCCAAATGCTGAGCTTGAGAGAACCTCAGCATGTACCTGGGACTTTAATACCATGTGCTTTCCCTTGCCTTAAATGGTTAATTAGATACCTCTTCCCAGAGACAGGCTACTGGGCCAGACAGAGCTTCTCTGAGCCTGTACAGGTGTCCTCATGTGTTTTAGTATGCTTATGTGAGACCTGGTCACCTGGGAGGCAATATTTTGCTTTCCTTTGCAGCAAAATCATTTCAAAACCCCCAAGTCCAAAAGGTGATGTGCTGTAATCCAATATGGTATGGTCCTCCCACTGTGGGAAGCACGCCTGCCTGTCTCCCTGGACTATGATCTCAGAGGAATCTGGGGACTAGGAGCAGCTGCCTCATGCCAGAGGCCATATTCTGACTCTCTGGTACTGGCTTTCAGTTCCAGCTGAATTGAAAGTTTACCATATGCCCTAACTCCCGAAAGGATGGAGTCTTCTCTGTGTGAAAAGCAAATGATTTTGGCTCCCCCTTATACTGAACTATACTGAATTCCTATTTTCCCTGCTTCATTTCAGGCCTCTCCTGTATGAGGCCAGCCATAAACTATTCCCTAGAAATCACTTTTTTAACATATTTCTTCTTTTTGATTGCTATGGTATATTTTAGACAGAGATCCAGTTCCAATTTGAAGACTTGATCTGATAAATATTTCTTCCACTCCTCAGCATTCAGTAACCTGACTACATACGTGTGTATGCATTTATTTATTCCTTGGCTTTGAGATAGGATACTACACGGCCAGGGAAGAGATGTAAATAACATGCCCAGAGGAAAAGCATGAAAAGAAAACCATAAGGATTCCTTACTCAGGTTTTAGTGCCTTTTGAAGAAAAATTGGTTTTGACATTTTTCACAATTTTTGGTTTGCTTTTCGTGGTAGTTTACAAAAAACATTTTGAGCTAAGTATTTCTTATAGAGCAGGACTGAAAACAACATCTCT
The DNA here is from genome assembly GCF_037038585.1 of Patagioenas fasciata. Taxonomy (NCBI): domain Eukaryota; kingdom Metazoa; phylum Chordata; class Aves; order Columbiformes; family Columbidae; genus Patagioenas; species Patagioenas fasciata. The sequence continues at coordinate 152,333,318 of NC_092520.1, read as the reverse complement.
ACATCAGGATAAGGTGCTGGTAGTACTGTAGGAACGATATGCCGTTGAGATTATCCAGGAGATCTGCTAGGTTTTTCCCTTTCATCCTATCACTTTTTTTTATGACCCACATAGATAAGTATGTGAAAACTATCTTGGGCTCTGGTCTTGCATAGGCAGCATATTTTTCACCATCAGAATTACCTGCTCTGTATGAAGCTAGTCTGACCTCACAATTTTCTTCATTATAAACCACAGAAATATCAGTCTTGCTGCTAGTGTCTGTCTCATTAAGTGCACTCACAGATATTAAAAAAATAAGCAAATAGAGTTGTTTGCTTCCTCCACAGGGAATCCAAGTTGATTTTTAAACTGAGAGTAGTGGAGTCCTGCAAAGACTATGTATTTTTTGATATGTCTAGCAATACCAGATTTGAGAGAGGCAATTTCCTGTATTTAATGTTTTAGCATGCTGAGTGGCGAAGTAATGACTATTTTCAATAACAGCACTTTTTTTTTTTTCCAGTGGCAGCTCTTTCCCTTTTCATACAGCAGCTGCTTCCTACAGGACTACTTTAAGGCTGCACATGTTACAAAGAGGTATTGAAAGCCACAATGGCTGGATGCTCTTCAACTATGTCAGAAAAGAAGCCTACAGGCCTTCAAAGTGCCTGGGATGGATGGCACAGGATCAGAAAGTGCAGACTGGTACACCTATTAGATCTGAAGCTGCAAGAGTCCATCATCTCTAGGCTTTTGTTATTAATCTGTGCATTAGCAATCATTTCACATACATTCTGCCAATTCCCCAGGCTTCTTTGCTAGTAGGGTTCATTCCGCCAGATTTTTCGGCCTTCCTTCTGGACCCCTTCTCTTGGGGATCACTCCCACCTCCTTTATGTCAGAATGGATAACAAGGCACTTACCTCAGTAAGCCAGCAAAGTTTATGCAACATTTCCCAGCAGGCTTCACTTTGGATAACGAAGCAGGTTGTGTCTGGCAAGGACTAGTGGTCTGTGATATAGTCCTTTTAAAAGCTATGGTAAAATAGCATTTACAATGATACTGACTATTGAGAGTTTGGTTTCTCTGGTGCTGTTAACAGAGTTTTATTCTCCTTCAGTTTTTTTGTCTCTTAGCAATAGTATCCATTCATTTCATGAACTTATGAATACTCTTATGATCCTTTTGCGGCCAGCAACAATGTCTGGCACTAGAATGTTTGATTATGGACAGCAGAAGAGAAAGTGAAGATGTAACCTCCCTATAGAAAGTGTAGAGTTTTCAAGGGAGAAGATGTATTGAATATACAGGTTACCTTCCTGTGTAACTAGCTGGCTTCCCAAGCTTTTGCTATCAGTGTAGTATATAATAAATAGCATTATATCACCATTTACCTTCTTTCTGCTGATTTTTTTGAACAGTACCACAGCATAATGATTGAAATTCTTGGATTCCTGCACTAGCTTTTTCAGGACCCGGTAGACTCTAGTGAAATTCCTTCTTTTTTTTTAACTTTTCTATGCCACCAAGCATTTCAGCAGACCTATGGAACACATTCTAATGGCTTTCTTGAGTTTTCCATTACATTTCACAGATGAAAGAAAAAAAAGGGTGTTTTTAAAACACTAATCCCAGTCTTGAGGCAGAACTGGTTATGCCTGTTGACATTTTCAAGTGTGGAGGTCCCCAAAGTTTAAGAGTTGCTTCCTGCCCTGCTATCTGTGATAGGACAAGGCAAACATGAGATCAAAGTATCAGTGATATAGAGGCTGCATATATTCTTATGGAAGTAGGTGATTTTGTTTGCATGCAGTCAGTAGGTACTAAACTGTGTCATTTTACACACTTCTAGCTAGATCCCCTTTTTATGGCGAGAGAACAAGCTCAGGTTTTTGATTCATGGGAAAGTTAATGAATAGTTTGGGGCAAACCTGAAAAGAGTGCCTGGAGATTAGCTAATCCTGTACATTGGAAGACTTAAAAGCTAATCAAATCCATGCTTAGGGAGTGACATGGTAAGTTTTCCCTGTACTACTTCCTGATAATGATCAAGCTTGGAGAAAATTTCCCATATTTCCTAACATACTTTACAGATGCAGATGATCTCAGTGAAATCAGAGAGCCTCCTGGCCTTCTTAACCAGGTGTGTAGGAGCAGGGCCTTGTGCATTAAAAGTCCAGTTGAAACACAGAAGATTATATTATGTGAAGGACTGAAGAAGAGCAAATGGTATCACGTCCAAAAAATGTTATTTTCATGGACCTTTCACAAAAAGTTTCACTACCATTTAAGTCAGTTCTTGTCACTTGAGGGTCCTGAGAGACAACATTTGCAAGTTGTATTTATATGAGCCTCTGTTAAGACCAATAATTACACACAAGCTTCCTGTCACTGCATTTGCAATCACACATACCTTTCCTGTGCTTCTCTGTGTTGAAACCAGTTAAAGTCTGATTCAGGGACAGAATAATTGCCTTTCTCTGAATATCAACACAATAGTTTGATTATTCATTTTTCATGACTAATTAATTCAGAGCTGTAAGGATTTCATTTTTTAATTTTTCCTTTTTCTTTTATTTTTCCTTGGAAATTCCTGATCTGGAATAAAAAGAAGGACTTATGTAACGTTACGTATGATCTTGTATGTTTGTGAGTTTTTCCTCAGTTGCAGCACCATTCTTTGCACCATAGGTAGTGTGTGGCCTAAATGAAGCCTTCAAATCAGAGCTCCTACAGAAGACCAACTTCATGCCTGAGGCTAGTCTCTTCTAAAAGGCTTAGTTAAAAGTCAATGGAGTGGTTAAAACCGCCTCTGATTCCACTGTACTTGGGATCAGGATGATGAATATACATTTCCATTGTAAATCCTTTCATATACCTATGTTTGTAGATATAGTGTCTTTGTAACATAAGAATACTCAAGTCACAGACATCTGTAACACAGGCAGTAGACAAAACTATAAGCAAGCAACTAAACAAAACAAAAAACCAACCAAACAAGAAAACCCACAAAAAAAAAAAACCACTGAAACCACATAGACAATACATTTCCATAAAGGCAAGATAAAGTTCAAAGGGAACGCTGGACTCAGACATTCAGTTATAAGAGAGATTTATGACTGTACTGGAGAAATATTTAAATATGACAGTTCCTATGTTTATGACCAAAATGCCAACTTCTCAATGCAGATAAGTAAAATGTATTTCAATATTTTTATGCTAGTTTATATGAGTTTATGCCGGAATTCAGACTAATGAGAAGGATTTGCTACTGCAAATAACTGAAGATTAATCCAGATGTTCATGTTGGTTCTTACAGAAGTACAAAGCAGATGGATTGAAAGCAGTGAAGCTGCTGTTGACAGTTTCTTATCTTTAGTATTACATTTTGTGACATGTGGTAGGGATGAAAGCGGTTCATAGAACAGTTGAATGATATTTCAATGTTTATGGAGCAGTTAGCAAGAAACAAACTTTGTGCTGGATGGTGGATTATCATAAAGCATCCAGTCTTTCTTCCGTGCTTTTGTAGAATTCTGTTTTTATTAAAAATCTAATTCTCCTTGTGTCTTTTTTGTTGTTATAAGGGAAAACATGGTGACTTTGCTGTTAAGACTTGTTTTTTTACCATATCTGAAAAAAAAAAAAAAATTAAAAATTAAAAAGCTGTTGTTTTGCTTTGGGAACCTAAATGCCTTGTTACAGAGTAGGATGGAATGTGATCCCTTCAACTCTACTATGGATTACAGGATACTGTAGGGCAAAAAGTACTCTTAGTGCACAGAAGGACAACTACTACTGACGGAATGTAACTTCCTGGGAACCATGGAAGCAGGGGTCACCATTCAGTCTGATAACCAGTTTGTGCTGCTGGATCAGATTTACATGAGAGAAATACCAACAGCAACTAGAGGAGAAGACGAAGGACAGAGAGTAGGAAATGCAGAGAGAGGAGCACCAAAGCTTCACTCATTCTTCCAAAAGTTCCAAACCTCCTAATTTCCAACCTAAATTTAGTCCCAGCCAACTTACAAACACTGATACTGTTATTGTCTTTAGATTTTCAATTTTCTTCTCTGTATTTACTTTCATATCTTCCCCTTATGTCTGCTGAACTTACAATTATTGGAACATCCAGCAGCCTTTGTTTTGCTAGACTAAACAACCTATTGGTTTAGGTCCTCTTCTGTGAGGCAGGCTGTGATCAGCTGTGTGGCTACTCTCTGTACCTGCTTCATTTTCAGTACATTTTTGTTGTACATGGGTGGTCAGAATTGTATTGTATTCACAATGGAGGCTTGCCAAAGCTTTTTTGCAATAGCATTAATACTTCCCTTCAGCAAGACATGCTAGAGTCATAGCTGTCATCTTTATTGCTATATCTCATTAATGACTAATCATCAACCTTTTCCCTCTTCTCCTGTCCTGTTAGAGATGTCCTTATAAAATCTAGAGCTGTGTGCTGTAACTAATAAGATGGATTTTGCTGCAAGGCTATGCTTGAATATTGCAATAAAGGTTTCAAATTAGAAGTTCCTTCTGTTTGTATTTTTCTGGCAAAATTCACTGCTTGCTCTGACCTCAGGAGTCAAAGTATTGTTTTAATAGGTCTGGTGTTTATGGGTAAAGAATCAAACAAGTGAGGTTGGTTTTGTAGGGCTTTTCCCCCTGTTTTCATCCTTTCCTTTGATTATAACAAAAGATCCAGGAGTAAGGTGAGTAGAGTCAGCCGATGGCAGATGATCCCACTTCCACTCAATTTGTAGAGCAGAAAGAATTCATCAGCTGAGCAGTAGGACCACATTGTTTAGGTGACCTACCTAGGTCCTCACCTAGTGCTGTGGTGCCACTTGGCAACTGTGTACATGGTCATGGCTGGTGCTTGCTCAGCCCTGCCTGCCTTCCCCCACAACTACCTAGAGGAGCTGCCTGGGTCAGCAGCATTATTTTTAAACAGGCATCTGTGTTGTTCTAAAGGAATACACAAAAAATGACAGGCATGATGGAACAGAAAAGCAGAATTTTAGTAGGGGTCTCCTCATTCTCTCATTAGCACGTCTTGATGCTCCCTGCTATTCCAAACCACCATCTGCTGCCTAATGGGTCCAAATGCACATCTCTCAAATTTACAGCTCCAGAATGCCTATGCAACCGCAGAGACCGTACAATCATAGAATGGTTTGGATTGGAAGGGACCTTTAAAGGTCATCTGTCCCTCTTCCAGTGTCTGGCTGAAAAGCCAGAGAAAATAAGCCCTAGTTGATGTTCTCAGAATGAATTACATGGAATCCACTAGGACTCACTAGAATTCCATCAGGAATTCATTAGGAATAGAGTTTATCTCTTCAAAGCCTATTGATATATTAATGTTGCTACTATTACTACCATAAACATCACAGCTTATACAGTATCTGAAGGACACCTAAGGCTGATATAAAACACCTTGTATATTTTGGATAACACTTTATTCAACATTTCATGTAATGCATGTTCAATTTCCTTGGACATTTGGTGTTGACATTGGTTATTTTTTCACTGTATCCAAAGTTGTTCTTCAAGGTGTGATCCTCTGCCTTCCTCTCATGATTGCTTTGTTTTGCCTTCCAGGGTTTTTTCCCTATGGGTGGAAAATTCAGCCATCAACAGCATCTGACTCTTTTGCATTTAAGGCACAGGGCTCTCTTTAATGGTAAGAACACTGTGTTTGTCCAAAAGCAGCTTTACTGCGATGCTCATACTCCCATCATCCTACAGCACTTGAGATCAAGTCTCCCAGTGGTTTCTCTGCCACTGGAAGGTTCCTGTATTACACTGCTCATAGCTCCCAAAGGGCTGTTTCTCTAGCTGAGGAGCAATAAAAGTATTAGGTCTTTCCAGTTAAAACATCATTATCTCACTACCCTGTCCAAGGAGGTGAGCAGAGTGCTACTATATTCCAAAATTACCATCCTCCAAATCAGAGAAATTGTCCCAAAGGGTGTGAAGCCAGGTGTGAGGCATGTTTATGCCACTGGCCTGCTGCACGGTAGTCTTGTTGGAGCTGGCAGGCTGGCCTGGACCATAAGTGTATTCTGAGAGGCAGGCAATTCAGAAACTCAGGAGCCACTTCTCTGTGCTGGCCACAATTCCTGCTTCCCCTGCCAATAAGCTTATGGTTTGGCATTTGTAGACACACCGCAGCTGTCCGGTTGATAAACTGACACACTCTGGGTGGCCCTCATCTCTTGAGATTTTACAACTGCTGTTTGCTTCACCAGACATGAATTGAAGTCTTCCAAACTCTCCCACAGAGACTTTCCTGGTACTCTGGTGTCAAGTTCAGAACAAGAATCTGGAGCAGACATTTTATTACTAATAACACTTGTTTTCCTACAGTGCTGCTCTCCTTCAGCCAACTGGTGCCTGTAATGAACCCATACTTTTGTTCACTGGTTTGACCTGCTCAGCAGTAGTCAGGAGGTATTTACAGTACCCTCCAATCCAGTAGCCCTCTACACTTGAAGGAGAAAGGACTGTATATGCTCTACAGTCAAACTCAGGACTACAGATCAAATGCATTGCTGGGCATGTACATTTATATGATCCTTGGGTCTCTTCCTGATGTTTTCTGTATGCTCATTGTCCAGGTTAAAGAATCAGCTATCACCCACTTACATACAGTAAAACAGTGCTGAAAAATGCAATGTCCTTAGCAGAGATCTTGAGAAACACAGCTGGTGGACTGTCTGCATTTAAGATGAATTTTGTAGTAGCTTATAGTGACTGTTACGTGTCTTGGATCTCTCATACAATTCTTGCTTCACTCACGTATTACTCCTGGAATACGTAGCTACTTCATCTAGTAGAAAAGGAAAAAAGAAATTTAACGCCCGTAGGCGATGATGTTTCAAGCACAAGGAACTGAAATAGTTTCAGTTTTTAGTGGCCGTTATCAAAATATTGTCAGTATTGTTCTTTTCTGTCTCCCACATCATGGCATTCAGGTAACAGTGAATATAGATTTACGGCTAATTTTATGCCAAATTGATACCATAGTACAGCAACTGTTGGATTGCGGACAGAAGGAGAGGTATTCATTTCCGTTTGCTTCTGCAGTGGATTCATTGAAATGTGTTAGCTCAGCTGTGTGCATATATGCTGATGTAATCAAGCCAGGTGCATGCACAGGATTTTCTAACAGGAGGTGGAGATGAGTCTGGATCATGTAAAGAGGAGATGGAGAGCTGTGCGGGATGTTTAAAGGTCACAAGGATGCTTCACATTTTGTACCAGACATGTGAGGAGGGAAAATAGCACAGGGGCACAGAGTCCTTAGTACACTGAATGACAAGAGAGGTACAAGTTCGGCATTTAAAGGTCCAGAGTTCCAGATCATTTATGGTGCAAAGGAGAGGGAGGAGACTCTGCCACTTTGTGAGTTTAGATAGAAAAGATTAGGGAACCTGGGTGGCTTATAGGAAAGGCAGGGAACAGAGCAAGGATTATCTAGGGAACATTTTACTATGCCACTTGTTTGCTTCCAGCAAAATGGACTCAGAAGCAGATCTCATAAAATGTAGAAGGCTTTTTTCAGTTGGCCAAATACTACATTCTAGTTCAGTATGTTATTTTTCAAGGGAATGTGGTTTTCCTTTGCCTTCACAGAAGCATAGAGAGATGTGGGACAAGGGTGTACAGGAGGACACATGGATAAACAAGGCTGAGCTTGTAGAGAAAGCTCTCCAGCTTGATTCTTGCCACCAGAGACTTGTATACCATTAAACTTCCTAGATAGCCTCTCAGATTGTATAAGTGAAAAAGACATTACATAAACTGCCAGCATTTTTCTCTTTCTCACTTTGAGAACCACCCTTGTGGGATAGTTGTAAGGAATGTAGTATGGTTGGCTCTAATAAGTTTCTGCGAATAGTGCTCTAAAAATGCAGACAGAAAAGGAAGCAATGCCTTTTTTCTGGTATTGTTTTTAAACAGTTATAGAATTCTACAAAAGAGATAATTATTTCAAAAGTTTTATAGGATACTGTGTGAAACCTTTCCATTTTCATTTCGTCCTATTACACTTTCAGTATAGAGCAGGTGCCATCAGATATTTTCAGTGGATGTGAATATGTGCTTTCTGGTCTAACCAAAAACTAATTACATTATGTGCTCTATTCCAAGCCTTCCCCACCTCCCTATGTTCACCTTTTCTTCTCGGTAACAACTGCTGTCTCTTAATACTGGCATCTCATGAATGGCTTCAGTTCCAATCCCAATGGCAATAGTCTGGGATAGAAGAAATCCTTTTTTTCTTTTATAGTTTCAGTAAAAGTTTCATGACCCATGAATACTTGCATGAAATCCAAATCTAGTTAGTTTAGTTTTCAGGTTATATGGAGGCCTGAGATCATTTTCTCCCAAAGAAGTGCAGTTTGACATACCAAGTAATGGGTATAAAAAGCACCACCCTTGCTTATTTCAACCTAGAAGCTGCCACACTAGTTCCTGCAACTGGCCACTGCTGGAATATGCAGGGCAATGCATGACCTCCCACAGAGCTCTGCCACCAGATCATCTGGAAAAGCTTTGGCTCTTACCTGTCCCACATAATTTCTCTTTCTTGTTCCCTCATGGAGTTGCTCAAAATCAACTGAATTATGCGAAGAAAGCTGATGGAGGTCTCTGTTGGTAAACCCAGTCTTACAGGCCTTTGCACAATAAGTCCAGGATCAGACTTTCCATCTTCCACGAAATTTGATAGCTAAAGATTATGACAACTTTGCAGAGTAACTTTTCCAGATCAGTGACCATTCCCTATGAAGGTTTCATCTGTCACTGAATGTTCACGGTGACTTTAGAAACAATTTCTTGTATCCCTTTTTACTTATATCATTTTGGAATTACCAGTGTTTCTTCCAAGGTCAAATCTATACCAGCATTCATTTTCATGAAAATCACTAGTTACCCCTCAAAAAAAATGACCTCGCAAATGACAATATTTGTCAAAGGCATTTGGAGGAGAATGGTACCATAGACAGACATACACTCAGCAGCTGGGAAAAAAGAAAAAAGGCTCTTCTCAGAACGTCTCTTCATGTATATTTTTTGTAGCCAAAAACTAGAGTGGGAAAGGAAAAGATAACATCTGAGTTGGGATGACCAAAGAACACAGAGAGAACAATTTAGTCTCTTAAAACAATGCAAGAAGTTAGATTCCAGTAGTAATTCAAGTGAAGGCAGGGGGTTGGGCCATATCCAAATATCTATGCTGTCCCAGTGACCCGAACGATCACATGCAATATACTTCACTTTTTTATTTGCTTGTTTATTCTGAATGACTACAAGGGCATTTGATGTGATAAAATGTGGACAATGTCCTGAGTTCAGCTGGAGAGAGTTAGGGTATTACCTTTCTGGAGCTTCTCCCTGCAGTAATGATGATACCTGTTTTGGGGTTAATTTTCTGTTGAATAAGCACGTCAGGTTTTAAGGCACTGGTCCAGACTGTAAACAAGTCAGTCTCTTTGGAGCCTGCCTTGGCAGCTCAGCTGAGGTTACTATTTGTATTAAAATATTTGCTAACCTATTCTTCATAAAGCCAGGTATGTTTCCATGAAAAGGAGAGGCAAGGTTGACATCTGCCCTCTTGCCAGCATAAGCAATCATGTTTCCTTGTTATCTCAGCTAGCACCCCCCCCATGCTGATGCACTAAATAAGGGACTGTTGAAATTCTGGGCTGGGGCTGATTACATTTCTACTCCATACACAACTCTGAGTATCTGTGCAAAAGGCAAGAGAAATTCGGTCCCCTCGTTCCAGTGGCACCGAGATCAGAAGAAACCTTACTGCCGAGAGAAATCAATGATAGAGATATCTGGAATGTAAATTTTAAATTAGGTAGAGATTTTTCACATGTGGCAGACAAGCAATTTAAAGCACTAAGGAGAGTTCAAGAGCGAGTTAAGTGGTCCATGTAGATATACAGCTATTAGAATAATTTGGATGCATTTAGGATGCAGGATAGACAAAGAATTCATCTCATCCCCAAGCTGTTTGGAGCTGTGACTACATTTTGGTTTTCTCAGCTTGTGGAGTTTTCTATAGCAAGACTGGTCCCAACTATAATAGATCATTGTAATAGCTCTGTTCTTATTATGAGATCGGGGAGTGGAAAGCAAACAATCTAAACAATGTAAGACCACTGCAATTGCTTCAATTGTTTTTATAGGTTACCCATAAAATTGTGGCCACTTTTCAAGCATAGAAAAAGGCATAGGCTCAGACTTAGATCTTCTAGCCCAAAGCATGCTCCTTGAACTTTCATAACTGCCATTGACTGTGGATAAAATTACCTAGGATCATCTAGATCAACTACCGTTGACCTAGGATAAAACGCAGGAAGTTCAGGATGATAATTTATGCTCCAAAATTCAATGAGGTGTTTGCAAGAAGAAAAAGCACTAGCTCTGGGGGACAGAAAGTTGCTGTCCCTTTTGTATAAATGTGCAGTCTCAAGGCACAGGAGTTTTTATCAGGTTGGGATTCTTTGCATTTTGATACTTCAGTTTGCCATTGGATAGAGTAGGCCGCAATTACTTTGCTTAGACTTGCTGTTCTCCATTTCTTTGCATTAGATATACAGTTCAAAGTCTGATGAAGAAATGTTAGAAATAATTGGTGTTTTTCCCACAAACAAGGAATTAAATCAGGCACACTATTTTCTGATTTTTAAATGATGGGAGATTTACACCTGTAAGGCAGAGAATTTTTTTCTTTGAAATAGGGAAGATTTTTCAAAGCACCTGGGGCTGGCCTCATCCCGCTCCCACCAAAATGAAAGATCAATGCTTCCACTCACTTCAGTTGGAGCAAACGTCGATAAATGATCAGAACATTTGGGAGCATTCCATGTAAAGCAATTAGAACTAAGCATGCTGCTGCCTAGATTCTGGAGTGATTTATCAACTAATAAAAACTGATATGCATTCACTTTACTCAATGTAGCTGGATCAACTTATATCTGACCCTCTGTTCTGGGAATTTCTAGTGACGATATCGATATAGCTATGATGGGCTAAGTATACAGGCAAAATAAGTTTTGTGGGAAGAGGTGGTACATTTGTTACTCCATCTCATATTGTTGGAATATCAGATAAACTTCAAGGCATACAAAGTCTTTTTCTACTTCATACTTAAAAGTTGGCTGATATTTCTGAAGGCATGTTTGTTTTTTTCTCATAGTATTTGTTGGACTGATGGGAGGTGCTATCTTTCTCTGCAAGCTTCAATATGGAAATTTCTTCAAGGCACAACTGTGTTGCAGCTCTTTCTCAGGTATCTATCTAACACAAGGCAGCCTCTTCTTTTACTCGCTATTCACTGCTATTAATTACTGCACTTTTTCTTCTCTTCTTCATGCTTCTGTCCATTCCCATCCATTATGGTTCCCTTCTTGTAATCATCATGTTGAACTCGTATTTAACTTTTTGCCATATTTGGTGGTATGGATGGGCTTGCTCTGTAAAAGACAAAACACTCCATAGTATCTTCGTTATTGTGTTTTGACATTTTTCAATTTTCATGTAATTATAGACTGAGTTACTTCGATATGGACCTGGTCCAACATTTGAGTATTTTATTGGTCTGCATGCAGTCAGTGTTAAAAATTCCTTTTTTCTTTTAAAGTGACAAACTTCCTTTATTTTTCCCATCTTGTTTTCATTAACTTTGCTTGATGGTAGGTCAGGTTAGGTTCTTTACCATCTCTGCTGCTTCTGTGATCTCCTAATGTTGTAACTGACTTTTACAGAGGCTGTTTTTCTTATCTTTGAGCTTTCAGAGCAATGTTTGTATGTGGGGTAGATTTTTTTTTTTTTTCCCTCTCTCTGTCTTCTTTGCTGTCTCTGCTCCTTGTCTTTTTGGTTTGCCTTTGGCTTTTGTCTTTCTGTTTTTTTGGCTCAGCTGTTCAGTAGCAGAGGCAAAGTTATTGTTAGCTCTGGCTGAGAGAAAATACAGGATGGAGAGATGCTTCTTTCTTCCGCAGTTTAGTTTGATGTAATTCTTCCATCATAAGCCTGGTTTTGAATCCCACCCTGAGTTTTCCAAGCTAAAATTAATCTACCTGAGATTTCACAGGCAAACTTTTATGTCAGACTACAATTTTTCAGGAAAACTTGACTGATATTAGGCAAAATATTTGGGAGATAAGAAGATAGTTTTAAAAGTGGATTGATGTCACTTTCTGGATAATTTACTAATGCTTATTTTAAAGAAATGTCATGACTCAAAACTATCTTGACCAAGAAACTCCAAATTTGGGTTACTTTATTGTCCCTGGCAAGGATAGGTGCTTTGGACTCAGTATGGGGATGCGGGTATAATTTAGATATTAGTAACAACAGTGTATCCATACATTAGAAACACATCAGCTTTCTGAATACCACATTCTGGCTTGTGCATTGTTTATAAACCACATACCAGCAGCCTTTGTGCTCTTTAAGCAGCATGCAGTAGTACACATGCTTTAGGACTCACATAGCCAAAGGCTACCAGATGCCTGAGCAGTTGCTGTTATATCCATCAAGCAGGATGTAAGAAACACTCAGTTTGAAGCATCTTCTGATCTCCACTGAAGTTTCTACAGTGTCTGTCAACTTCATGGGCATTCTCAGGGTTGTGCATGTTGACAAGACCCCTCAGTGCCTCTCTAGGTATATCCCAAAAGCAAGGTCTCAATGCACTCTGTTCCTAGCCTAAGACTTGGTTGTGTGTAGCTCCCTGCATTAACTATGGCCTCTAGGGAAGCACTTACACATTTCTCTTAAGCCCCAGGATGCTGAAATGTGGCAGTTCCTTAACCTAGAACTAAGTCTAAGGAAAAAACAGTAGTTAAAAGGTCAAATGAGGATGTGAAGGTACTTGTGGATAAAAGGGTAATCCTGAAATAATGTAATTACCTGAACTCAATTACTGGCAAATAAATATATGGAAAGTACAGACTTAGGGTAAACTGCCCCTAAACATCTTGATAAAGAAAATGACTCTGTTATGCCTGAATCTTAGCACATTCTAAGGCAACCTGGTCTACCATGAAAGCTTTGCACTGCTTATATATAATCTTATTATTGTTATACATTCATTATTTATAAACAATAAGTTGATATAATAAATACATAAAATTATTGTTATATATAATAAATATAAGTATTCTGGTTTGTAATTCCTGAAGTCCCACATCTGTTGTTTTGGGGTTCTCTGCTCTTAAAACTGATGTAGGTCAGGCAAACACTTTATGAACTGACATTACTATGGCACATCGTAGGATATCTTAAGAATGAGCTTTGAGTGAGCTTTGATTCCATCAAAACATCAAGGTGGCAGACTTGGCTTCCAGCTGCAGATGAGTGCCAGCAGGGACAGTCTGGGCATTGGAGCAGAGAATTCAGCAGAGACTGCGGAACTCTCCCGAGATGGCTAAAGCAGCCCTTACTAAGCTCCTTGCTGGCACAGCTACCAGTGCACAAGAAAGGCGGCTTAGGTTAGGCAAGTTTACATTACAGAACGTTTCTGTCTGCCATATAGAGAAATGCTGAAACATTTTGAAATTCCTGTAATAGCAGTACCTTTATTCATAATGAGTCTGGGATAATATACCACCTTGTAAAATCATAGTCCAGACTTACTCAGAGTTTAAATACTTACAATAATTAAAACAAACTATCGAAATGCAATCTACTTCCAAAAAAGGAGACCAACACTTCCCCAGGATACTACTTTGAATGCTTCTCTTTTGGACATTCCAGTTGTCATGGGGAAAGTAATGAAACGGGATATGAAATATCCAGTTTCTGAAATACTCCACAGAGCAGTGAACTTATGAGGAAGGTCTTCTTGTTGTGAAATGCGTGTGTTTCACTATTTTGGACCCAAGACCTCTGTTCCAATCTGTAGAAATGAGAAACAAATTTACTAGACTAGTGAAATGGGCAAATGGATATATCTCCAGCAGAGACCTTCTGTACTCCAGGGATTAGATTTGGCAAAAGTAAATGAAGCTTCAGGCAAAAAGTAAATGAAGTTAACAAATGTAAGTACATCTTCTGAGAAGCACTAACTATCTTTTACCTTTGGGAAGGTGAATTTTTTGACAGGTTAGGATTTTCTAGAACACAGAATATATAATTCCTCCAAAATCAGTCTCAACTGTGCTTGCTGTCTCTTCCAAGCATCATCAGAAACACTTTGGGATAAAGGATCAGTTTCTAGAGAATACTTTGGTAAGATGAAGGGTCTCTAGCCAAATATGACAACAGTCAACAAAGTTCCTTGTGTACTTCACCGTTAAGAAATCTTATTGAAAGTTCAAAGGATTGGATTAAATTCTGCTTGGATTTCCTGTGATAATCTCAGTTGGATCATCTGCTCTTACATGTTAGAGCTCAGCAATGTCTGACTCTGTTAAGGAAAAATGACATTTATTAGAAACAACTTTCCTTTACAAACCTTCCTCATCTGGCTGGGACAACTCCTGCTATTTAAAGGGCTGTCTTGCATCTAACAAGAGTTTTGTATAGAGAACCAATAAATATCAGATGGGAAAGAATGAACTGCATTAGCCCTTTACCTGAAAAAAATCAATAAATACAAAATTTTGGACTTGGTTTCTCACCCTCTGTTTATCTGTTTAATATATACTGCAATTTCAGTTTTTGTTAGAAAAGACTGAATTCATCCTGCTTTGCATCACTTTAGGACCTGCTTTTAAACTGTCATATTATCCATATTCTTCAGCAGCATACAAGAAGTAGTTGCAGAGAATGATCATTTTCAACACTTGCATGCCAGTCCGAAGGTTCAAAAGGAGGTTCACAACAAGTAATTTGGTGAATATTCAGGGTCAGAGTCTTTGGATATAGATTTGTATCTCAGGAGATGTGGTTTGTGGGTATTGAAAGATAGAACATGAACCAAATGGGAACTTTTATGCAGAAGATTTACTCTTTGTGTTTGCCCTTCTTGTCTTTATTGGTATCCCCCATTAGCTATTTTTAAGGGCACTATACTTTGGGAAGGATAACTTATATCTTTGCTCTGTTAAAATCTATGTAGGCAAGTACTAAATGTTCAGCTAATAGAAATCAAGCTATTCCTACTGATATTACATTTACTCAGCTAAGCTTCTGTTTCGCTCTGTGTGAAGCCACTGGAAGTTTTGCTGTCAACTTTACACGGCCAGATTTCACTCACTCTTTCAAATATTTGAACAACCATATTTAGGAATTGCAACCTTCATGAATGTTTTGAATACACCTGATAAAGGAAATTAGTTTGTGATGTGTTGTAGCACGTGCTGAGAATGCATAGATTGTTGTTTAGTTTAGTCTATTTTTATAAAGGAGAGAATCAGTAAATTTAGATACCTGAGGAAAAATCCATAAGTTTGAATAATTTAGTCTACTAGTTAAGTAAGCGTAGTGATCTCTGTTGGGCCGGATTATCTTGCTTCCTTTCTTTCTAATGTAGCATTGTCTTGTAAAGATTTAGCTATATGACAGAGGCAAAGTTACTAATTCTGTCTGTTAGCAGATGCAGATTTTGCTAGAGCAAGATTAAGTGACTGATAGTGATCCATGTCATGACTCAAACACAAGTAAGGAAGAAAGTTTTTGCTGGCTTCCCTGAAATAAGACCTTTGCTGATTTTTATAGGCTTCATCCAAAACCCAATAAGAGAAATTTTCAGTGCCCTTAGAGAGGCAGAAGCATTTCCAAGAAAAAGGAAAATTTGAAAATCTGCGTTTTCAGCAGTGACTAGTATTGGTTATTCCTCAGTTTCAAAGTTCACAAGCAGAGAATTCAAAGGAAAATTTGGAAGGAAATCCAAAATGGAAAGGGGCCCTGGTTTCAGGTTGTTGGTACTTTCTGCTTTTCAGACTCCTCTTTTGAAGTGTCTCCAGTCAGGCATCTGAATTGCTAGTCATTTTAGAACTTTCAGGCTCATTCTTTTCTTTTTTCCTCATCTTTTTCTCTTTTCCTCTTCTCTTTTCTATTAAGGTCAAATCCTGCTTCTCATGATGCCAATAATAAAACTCCCATTGATTTCAACATGAGCAGGAAATATGCAGTTTGCTATTTACCACAACCACCACAATGAATCTCTGGGAAGAATTCATTTATATTCATTCCAACGATGCCATGAAAAATGGGTTCTTGCTATTTTATCACATCCAAACTGTTGCTCTAACTCTAACATCCTAGCTGTTGCTAACAAGTCAGTGATGATTTGTAAACCAACAATTTATGGTAACCACATTCCATCCCCATTATGATGTGTGGTTTGGAAATGGAAAAGTAATCAAGACCTCCTGTTAAGAGACTATTTCAGTTGAATGTTTCTGTAAATAAAGGCATTTTGAAAGAAGCATTGCTATATGTTTCTAACTCGAAACTGTTCATTTGATCTAGACCCCATCTATGCTCCAAATTCCTGCCAGGCTCTGTCTGTCAGGAGCGTGAGATCCCCAACGGTGGCAGAAGCATATTGGCAAAGCTGTTTCCATCAGTACAAGTATTTTCAGTCAACTGGATAGTTTCACTAGGCTGGAACGGCAGTTCCATTTCTTGGAGACAGCTACATCCATTCCCTGGAATACTTCGTAATATTTTATCAGCACACTATAAGGGTATTCTGACATAAATAAAGGCCTCCTACTACAGTTACGGTAACAGATGAAGAATTATAGTCAGATCCATGGTATGCAGTAATGCCCTTGGGAACTAAGAGCCTGCGTAGTTTGTGCAACACTTTGTCTTGGTTGTGAGGATTGTGGGCAGTCACTGTGACACTAAGGAGGATTTTCCAGCACTTTGGTGGAAGACCACCTAGAATTACTGGTAAATAGACTCAAACAAGGGAACTTTGTTCCAGTACTAGGTTCTGATACAAACTAGGTTCAAAACCTTCTTTTGATCTCTTTGACACTAATACACTCTGTCCCTTCAACCCTTCATAAGGAATCTAGCAGCCAGGGTTTGAGGTTAGAGCCACTTTGTTTGGTAACCTGCTGAAGGAGATATCAAATTAGGCAGTCTAGAGAGTGAACTGGTTAATCAACACTAACTATAATATGATATGAAGATAGAGACCACACTGATTAGGACATAAAGCTCTCTTCCTATGCCTTCCTCTTCAGTAAAACATCACTACTTGATTAGTTTACATATTCCAGGACTGAGCACAATTCACTGGGGTAGGATGTCACCTCAAAGCGTTTATATGAATGCCCTGATTTTCTGTTGAACAAAAGACTGACTACTAAAAGTCACTCTCAAACTAGTATTAAGAGGTTTTTAGCATATATAAATCCCCATGAGGTGTTAATTAGCTTGTCTATGTTGTAATAAAGTTATGAAAAATTAACAAGTATTTTGTTATTAAGTAACTTTATAAGTAGTGATCTCCATTACATTAGTGTGAAATATATATATTTTTAAAGGACATTCTACCTCATTTGGTACAACATGCTGAAAAATAAGCTGCGAATACTGGCAAGATTGCTCATTCACCATGGGGAACTTCAGCCACAGGCCCATGATGAAAAGTCTTCATGGGCTTAACTTCAGTTTCATTTGTTCCTTCCCACTCCTGACCCTCTGCTGCAAGCACAATGCATTTTTGTTAATGACAGCACAACCATTCATGAGCCTGTGTTATGAGTTAGACGTCTGAAATATGGTTGAAAAAAAAATATATATGTAAGGGGGAGAGTAATAATGTTGAAGTAGTTTCCTGATCTGTCATTGTCGTGCTGCCAAGTGTGGTGGGCAGCAATGAGCAGTGGAAAATGGAAGGAGGTTGGTAGATGGAACTGTCTGAAGCCCATAGTAGTGTTGCCAAAGGCAAAACTATACCCTAAACCAGCTTTAGAAAACAGATTTGTTATTTCATTGAAGAGGTGACCAACATAGGATCCTACAAACTGCTAGATATGGGTTCTGGTGGGCCTTGAAAAAACTGTGTCTACCATGACACATTTTGCAGCCAGAGAGCCAGTCAAGTATGATGTTAGGAGCCATTGCAGCCCAGCCAGTTTCATTCCCCTTGAGCAGAATTTGATCATATCTGACCTCAGCAGTTCTGGAAGCAAGACAAAAATCTCAAAGCTAGTTTACATGATTTTATCCCTACCACTCATTCTTTCCAAATAGACCTTTTAGGCATGGAATAGGTTTCCATTTCCTTTATTTTCAGAAATGATTACTATCCTGCTGTATATGTCTTTGGTCTGACATATCACGCTATTGTGTAATTAGAAAGTTAACAAAAAGAAGAAGCTTGTCAACATTTGTCCAGTAGTAGGAGCCTTTCAGGTAACTGGGCAAGAGTTAAGCGAGCCACCATGTTTACAGTAATGCTAATGCTGCGCTACCACCTGGTGGACAAAAGGTAAATAGCACAAAGCTGTTCCACACGCAGATACACTGGCCTTATGAAATAAATACAGCACTGGTTGGAAAGGTGATAGTGGACTGAAAAGGACGATGTAGTCTGAATCTTCCAGATTGTGCCCGCTGAGCAGCTAGCAGAAGCCAAACAGATTTCGAAAATCCACTGGAGTTTTCAAGTGTGACAGCAGGGTAGCCCTCAAAGGGATATGACCATCTGATTCTCCTCTAGGATATAGAGAAAAGCAGGTAGGAATGAAATAATATTCCTATGATACTAAAGCATTTATGCCTTTAAATAAGCAACTCCTCTGACCTGTCTCTTCTCAACAGCAATCCTCAGAGCTACTTGCAGCATCCTTGACTGTCTTCTATCTGCTAGCTCAAATGATAAGTCCTTTGGCAGTTGATTACCTTGAAGTCTTGACTTCTCCATGGTCTTCTCTCCACATGTTGGGATCACAGCAGCTCTCTTTCCTTTCAATGCTGTGCTTCAGAGAAGAAAAGAAATCAAAACACCACCTAAAATTTCAGTTACTGAATATGTAATTTATAAGAATATTTTTGGTTACCTCTTTATCCCATCAGGATGAAGTGCCCTTTGGCACTTAACAGATTCTCAGAGAAGAAGGTGTGTTCAAAACCTAATCTTCCTTTTCCCTAAAACAGAAGGAATTCCCCTGCAGGTCTGAAACTCTGCACAATCAGGAGGAGATGTACTGTGTGACATGCCTCTTCACACAGAGGGAACTACAGAGGCATTAGAAAAACACATATTACACAGACATCTCAAGTACATGTCAAAAACGATTAGCATGGCCTGATTTGGGTCTTACATGGCTGAAGGTAAAAGCTTTTGGGGGACTTTCCCTCTTGTTAGTCAATCGGCTAGAGATCCAGATTTATACCTATGTCAGATTCTCTCTATGGTCTGATGTGACACAAAATCAAACTGAGGCTTTTCCATATCCAGAGAACATGTCCAAAACCACACTTTATTTGATCCTACAGAGCAAGCCTTCCTCTGCTTTTGGCAAGAAAGCTTGGACCAAATGATGCTTGTGGTCCCTTCCAACCTGGTATTCTATGATTCTATGATGTTCTTTGCATGGTGAATTAGATATCTACTGGAGCGAGCACATGAACTTGTGTCTCTAACATGACTGCAGATTGCCTTAATGGTAGGCAGTAAAATTCTTTCTGCATTCCTTCTGTCTCGCCTCTCTCATCCTCTACAAATTTTGTAAGACAGTTTGAGAATTTTTTCCAAGATTGCCCCCTCCAAACCCAAGAATGGTCGATCCTGACATAGAGGAAGCCAAGGAGGGTTGGCAGCAGGCCTGCATGGATGAAATGAGGAGCTCCAGACAAACCTGAAACATAAAAAAGAAACATGCAAGAGGTGGAATCAGTTTCAAATCTCCCATTAAGAATGCAGACACATCATATCATGTAGGGATTAGGTTAGAAAATCTGAAGTCCAGGTGGTGCTGAATCTGGTGAGGGCAACAGGAAGGGCTTCTACAAGTATATCTGCAGGAAAACAAACGAACAAACAAACCCCACCACACACTGGGGGAAATGTAGGCATGTTTCTGAATGGGGTCATGAAAAAGGCTGAGGAACAAACTGACTTCTTAGCTGGAGCAATGTGACAAGAGGAATCTCAGAAAACTCAGTTATGGGCAAATTCCTGTACCCAGGAATGATTAGCCCCATGCACTAGTGCAAGCTAGGGGCATCCATCAGCTGAAAAAAAAAAAAAAAAAAGCTTGGCAGAAAAGGTCTGCTGGCCTGGGTGTAGAGGTAGACAACAGGTTGACTGTAAACAAGGAATCTGCCCTGGAGGCAAAGATGGCCAACAGCATCCTGGGCTTCATTAGAGAGACCATTGCAGGCAGGGGGAGGAAGGTTATCCTTACTTACTGCTCATCACTGGTGAAACCCCATCTGGAATGCTGCAGCCAGTGCTGGGCTCCTCAGTACAAGGACATGGACATACTGTGGCAAGTCTAACAAAGGATCATGAAAATTATTTAGGGATCAGAGCATGTGACATACAGGGAAATACTTGGAGAGCTGGGACTGTTCAGCCTGGAAAAGAGAAAGCTCAGTGGTATCTTATCAATGTGTATAAATACCTGACAGGGAGAGTAAAGGTAGAGACAGACTCCTTGCAGCAGTAGCATGTAAAAGGAAAAGAGGCAATGGGCACAAATTCAAATACAGAAATTTCCATTTAAACATAAAAAACCCCTATTCTACTGTCAGAGTGGTCAAACACTAGAACAGGCTGTCCAGAGAAGTTGTGGAGTCTCTGTCCTTGGAGATATTCCAAGCCTGACTGAACACAATACTGAGCAACCTGCTCTAGTTGACCCTGCTCTGATTAGAGTGT
Source organism: Patagioenas fasciata (assembly GCF_037038585.1). Classification (NCBI taxonomy): domain Eukaryota; kingdom Metazoa; phylum Chordata; class Aves; order Columbiformes; family Columbidae; genus Patagioenas; species Patagioenas fasciata. The sequence goes on along the minus strand of NC_092520.1, from coordinate 152,312,514 downwards.
TGCACTAGACAGTCTCCAGAGGTCCTGTCCAACCTCTGTGATTCTGTTCAGTACCATGTTCATTATTCCAGACACAGTTCTGACAGGAACAATGCTCCTGTGTACAGCTTGCTTCTTTTTCTGTTTTTGGCAGAGAGAGGAAAAACATTTCTATCTTTTGATTCTGCTTTCAGGATAACATTCAGCCCACAGGTACTGTGGGACATGAGTGACTCCTTGTGCTTGCTTCAGCACTTTTTTCTACCTTAATTCTCCTGTTGCCCAAATAAACTTATTGAAGCATCACAGCCCTCTTCTGGTTCCATGTTCTGTCTTACAAGGAGATAGGAAAGACCAAAGTACATATACTATTTTTTTTTGATGTGTCAGAAGCACAGGATAAGCTTAGGACACGAAGGGCGGTAAATGCACTGCAGATGTTTTCCACTCTAATCCTATGGAAGAGTGGTCTTTTAACTCACAATTAGATCCCTCACCCCCTGCTCTGCCTCAAGCACAACAAAATTGCTCCACGGGAATACTATGGATCTAGGACTTTCTCTCATTTATGCTCGCATGCCGTCCTTTTGCTCCTCTCTTCCACAGACCAGTACTGTGAAATAGCAGAGGTGCCATGGAGAAACGGGTTGTATACCAAAGACCTTAATGTTAAAGATGTGTTTATTTCATCTTCTAAGATCTTCCTAGCGAAAGATTTTCATGTCATGCCAAAAATAACAACTGCTTTACTTAGGGTGGAAATCTGGTAATGTGACAAATGCTGAATCTGTTTCTCTGGAAAGAGGTTGCAAGCAGAAGACTGTTATGGTATTATAGGAAGAATTCAGAGCAAAACAGTTCTTGCTGGGTTTGGTTGGTGCCCTCAGCTAGAAGAGTACGTTCTTCCTCACTTCTGTGACTTGGGTTCCTTCTGCAAAATCTATTTCTCTGTGCCTCATGTTTCCTAAATGATATAATTTATATTATTCTGTCTTGCACACAAATATGAAGAGGATGCCATAATCTCAAAACTGATACATTAGAAAGCACAAAAGCTGAACTCCCTTTCCTGAATTCTCAGGCAACATGTAGCATAGCCTAAGACAGCTCTTCTGAAACTGGTGGTGTAATAGCATTTTATATCCATTTAGGATACATAATTAAGTCAGTGGGAATCATGCTGAGCCCAAAAGTCCTCTGTAATAACTTCAGTTTCCTCAGTTGTTTGTCAGTACCTGAAGTTTTTTGTAAAGAGCTGGAATGTGAAGAACAATTTGCAAAAAATAATCAGGAAAGTCTTTGTACAACCCATCTTTGCCATTCCAGTAGTAAAGAGTGAGGTGTTCTCTAACTTTCTGCATAATGACATCATTGCTTCTTTGCTTCTTGTTTTTGGTCTGATTCCTGGGCAAGTAGAGATGCCAAGGCAATAGAAAAGTCAATTTTCTCCACCCATTTTTTTTTAATCTTCTTTAACTCCAGTTAACCAAGAAAGATAGCAATGTGCAAACTAATGATGTACTGCAAAGTACTGAGAAAATGTTCTTGAGTGTTTTGCCCACAATCCAAACAAGCGATATCATAATGAATCTATTACCACTGTAGTGATGGGGTAGAAGTAAAATAAAACTGTGTTCACACTTGATAGCGCTATTGGATGATACATTTGTAATAGAAAGTCTATTCTGGTAACCTTTGACTTGTTTCCTGCCTAGGGATAAAGACTGGTAATTGGAAGAAAGTTACAACAAGCAACAGTGACCAGCAATTTTCATTTACGAAACTCCTTCTTCCTCAAGCTCCCTGCAACTAAAACAACGTTTCACAAAGAGGGATAAAATTCAGATTCAGTTACAGATTCTGCCTTTGTAGGCCACTAGAGACATAAGAATTGAGTGAAATCATTTTGTTTACTCAGATTTAAACCAAGAAATATGAACTAATGCAAGAGTCAGAACCAAATTGAAATATCTGAAGAACAAGACTTAAACACTGTACAAAATTTGTATCATCATCCAACACACATTCCATTTCTAACCCATCAGTTTTGGGATTCATTCAGGAAATACTTAAAAACAGGCTTTTTTTTTTTTTTCCCTTTTTATGGGTTCTATTGAGAATGTTTCTAACACTCTTGTACAAAATATAATGATGATCATCTGTGTCATCTTGTGAGATGTTCTTGAAAGACAGCATTTGTTAATTAACAAATTAATAGATATTTTCCTTCTATGAGTTCATTTTAATTGTCTATTTATGTCAGAATATTTAAAGTGTGCCAGTCTACCACTTCAAGGAATATTTCTGTAATACTGATAGCTTGGGTTTTTTCTCTGTCATTAAGTACAAGAGCAAAGTACTAAATGCTGCACAGTGATATGACTGTAAATGGATCCTTTATTTTTACTTCCTCACTTTAGCTATTAGCCTGTTCAACAGAAATTTTGTTGTTGATTCAGAGTCTGTAAGTGGGATCAGAAAAACTGGCTTCAGTAAATTCAACAGCATGTCCTGCTTTATTGCCCATCATGTTCAGACTCCAGAATTTCAGCAACAGCAGAAATGGGCCACATAGTGGCAAATGGTATCCAAAATTTTTACAAAGCAGCCAGTTCGGATACTGAACTTCCTAACTGGAGGATTTTTCTAGTTACTGTACCTGACAGGTGTTATATGTTATATGTTACATTTAGTAGTTTATGTTTAAATCTATCCTGTGTAATTTTGTGCAAGATGCACCTTGAAGACAAACACTACTGGTTGTGGGTGGGAGTAGAGATTTCATTTGGATATATCAAGTGGTAGTTGTCACCTCTTTTATCCAAGTGTAACCATTTTGCCAGGTCTTGATTGCCTTCACCAAGGGTCTGGTTTAAGTTCAAAAGAGCCCATTTCTTGTTCAAGTTCTCCGCAAAACCCTGTGAAAATTATATTGAACTTTCTCACTTTCAGTGAGCTGATTTTCCCTGTTTGCAAGCACAAGTCAAATAGATCAATAAATAACACTTTAAATAAAGAGGAAAACAAAACTCTTAATAAAATAATTGAGCGGGCTAAAACACAGCACCTAGCATACAGTTATAACACAAGCAATACTACAGTCTTCTCTGGAGGGACAGTGTTTGGCCAGCTATTTGCTTTCCACTCCTAAGGTAGCCTTCACTCAAAATTTAGGACTTTTGTGTCTTGCAGGGCAGCAAGGCCTGGTCAGCTCCAGCTTTCCCACACAGCATGTAAAAGACTCTTTCCTGAAGACCCCCTTTCTACTTTCTAACCTTTGTAACCCATGCTGAAAGTAAATGCCTTAGGTAAGGCTAACATTTCTCATGCACAGTTAAAAAGTCTGAATTGACCTCAACTCCTCTATACTTACAGGTACAAACTTTCCTGCTTTATGCTAAAAAGCTCCTTGACAAACACAAACGTTTCTCAAATATAATGAAACAACATACACAAACCAAACATGTTTTAGGCCTGTCTACCAGTCCTTTCCATTCCTTGTCCCCCTGCTTTGCCAGTTGTCAGCCAGACTCCTTTTCCAGTCTGATTTCCTTTCCCCCCGAGGAATACTTGTAGTGGGAGACAGTGCCAGAGATTTTCTTTCACTGCAGGCCTCAAACACCAGCATTACCCAAAGTTAATGTATATTTACTATAATGCAGCCAGTATCGCTTTCTGCCAACCTCTGATCATGTGCCAGCAGAAGAATGCTGCAAAACAATGTCCTCTAACTAAATCTCAAAGCCCATGTATAAACTCCTGATTAGTGGTGGGTGAGATTACTAGGGATATATGTATGTACCCCTCTGTTTCTTTGCCAGCTGGAATTTCTCCATGCTGTAGGATATCTATGGAAGCAGGCTCCAGAGAACCTTCTGTTTTTGCAGTATGTGTGTAAGGCAAAGCTACTAGAGGGTTTTTCTTGGTCGCTTCATTTCCTGTCTCAAGCAGTCATGTAACACTTCTGTGTATGGTTAATAGACAGTCATGATTTACTGGGTAAGTTATGGCATTTCAGTGATGAGTGTAAGGAGATCTTCATGTGTATAGTTGTACATGGAACAATTTCATCTTTTTGGTTTCTTCAGGAAGACGCTACCATTTTCATTGAAGTTTGATTTTTGTTGTTGTTTGCTTCTTCCTTCTTGGATCAGCAGAGACAAGGAAGAATGAGTGTCATGAAGCTTTCTTTCTTGGAAGGTTTTTTTTTTATTATTATTATTTTCCTCTCTGGTATTTCTTTAATTGGATAAGTAAGGTTCATGTTCACCAGGTAGTGTAAAGGTCAAAATATTATAGGAACCCGAGGGAAGTGATTGAGAAGGTCTTTCTGAGGATGACAGCTTTGCCTTGTAATACAATACTATCTCTCATGGGAGTGGGTGGGAGGCCTGCCTAAATTTCCTCTTCCTGTCCTGCCAAATTCCCCAAATTGCATAACTGTGTATTCTCCTTACACAGTGGTACCCTTGGCATCCCTAGTAAATCTGCAGGGAAGCAGTGAAGCAGCTGGAAGCTTGAAGGAAGACCAAAATTGGTAGAGGACAGAGTTGGTTAGCCAAAAACCAAAACAAACCCAAAGCCATGAACTGAATTTACTAACTCTCCCATGTATAACAGAACAACACAATACAGATTTAATAACATACACTATTTTGTTCTAAATGCACTCCATCTAGGAAAAATAAGTTTATCAGGATAAGCAAAGGACCCATGGGGAGTTCATCAGTTCAGTTTCAAGTCACAAGATGTGTTTTACTTGGCTTCGCAGCCTTCTTGTGCAAGAGTAATGTGAAACTGCTGAAGTGCAAACTGACACAAAGACATATTTTTACTGGTTGGTGCTTTTTCCTGTGTCCCATTATTTTCATCAGTAGGCCCCATCACTGCCTTCCTCATCACCCCTGCCTCAGACTGACAGAAGTATGAGGTACTTATTGGCTTCTATGAGGAAAAGAAAGAATGACTATTGGAAGAGCAGCATGACCACTGTATCTCATAAGCATGTAGCCCTGAAGGCCTTTGCTTTGTCACTACACTGAATCAGAAGAGAATTTGGACCTCCTTAGAGGGGAGTATCAAACATGGCTATCCAGGGGTAGGTTTTGCCTGAGCAAGGCAGGAAAGGTATGCCTCCTTTGGGAAAAAATATTTATGCTTCTCAAAATTCAAGTAACTGAATTCACTACTTCTGAAGCTTTGGTAAGCTTCACTGGAGCCTACTCTAGCTGATTATGCTGGCTTACTGTCATTAAGATGACAAAAAGCAAGTACACTCACAGAGGTTTTGATAATCCTGCTCTTATTTTCTGTGTACAGCACCTAAAATGGGCACAGCACTGTGGCTGGGATTGCTCGAGAGATTGGGTACTACTCAGTCTGTGTAAGGGTGGGAGAATCTGGCTCCAAATGGTTTCTTTTTCTCTCCTTGCTACAGGAACTGGAAAAGACAAGGGTGTGTGGGCGGGCCTGGAGTCCCTCCAAGGAAAGTGTGAGGCCTTGGGCAAAACAAATCCATCAGGTCTCTCATTTCTTCCAAATATAGGTCTGTTCTGAGCAATAGCCAAACTTAAGTCTAAACTCCACATTCAACTGTTTCAGAGGGAATACATGAAAAAGACCCTATGGCCTACAGAGTCTGTCTATAGAAAATATTTTGATAGCTCTTCCTCTCTGGCATTATCTTCCACTTAAAAGAAAGAAAAAGAAAACACACAAAACTGGAGCACACGGTTCAATTTTCACTCTAAAACAACTGATTGATGAAAATAATACTTCTGAAAACAATCTGTTGTGAGCTATCAAGAGTTTTTGCCTATGCACCAGTTGGCAGGAAGCAGACAGATAAATTATTACAATATGTAACAAAACAAATTACTCTGAAGAGAAGTGGTATTTCTGTGTGTGTGTATGAGCAGGATAAGTAGAATTAAATCCATGAAAGTATGCTGAGAAATCATCCTCCATCACAGCAATAATATACTGGAAGCAAGGAACTCATTTCAGATCTATCCCCTCCCTGAATCACTAGCAAAAAAAGGTTTATGATATGCAAATTTTCTCATGGAGTAGAGTAGAAAAATCATGGACCTAAACGAAGAAGAAGAAGAAAAGGAAAAAAAAAAAAAAAGAACAAACTAACAAAATTGGGATGTTCTTGCTGTTGAGGGGAAGGGGTCTCACAGCCATTTTTGCCAAGATACTTCCACATTTTTCAGGCACCATCACATTTTAATGAAATGGAGCAGTTACAGCAGCTCCCCAGATCTTGAATACTCTATTACTGCCCATGGGAAAATTTTCTGAAATGCCTATAGACATGAAGATTTAAGAGACAAAATTCCATTAACTTCCAATATGATGGTTTCTTTAGAACCTGGCATGTGGACAAATTACAGTGAGATAAGCTCTGAATGAAGTAACATCATGTGAATTGCTCTGTTGTGACTTTCTGCGTACATGCTCCTATCCCACAGTGACCAGTTAAGGCAGAGATGATGACTCTTTTTCTATCAAGAGCCAAACCACCTCACAGTCACCTCAGAGTTCAGACCATGTACACTGGAAGTTAGTGGATAGCAGTGGACAAACTTGCTGTTTGCCATGTGCTAAATATGCTTTTGAAAAAATAGGTAGAACTTCTAAGTTGCACAGGATAAATCTACCTTGACATTTGTGAATCACTGTCACCCATCTTGAGCCATGAGATCCATATTATCCCTGCTTATGGCATACCTATAACATGCACTGACCCCATCTGTTCGTACTGCTGCTAGGAGGAGAAGGAATCCTTCCAGGCATGAGCCTCATCGTCTTTTCCTGACCTATTTTCTACTTGTGTATCGTAGAGGAAGGACCGGGACACAAAGTGTGTGAAAGTCTAGAAAAGAAAATTATGGGTTGGTTTCTGGGAAACATGACCTATAGAGTGTAGAGAAATTTCAGACCCATCTCAGGTAGAGACTGGAGAAGGAGGCAAGAGGAGTCTGGTGCACATATCTGATATTGTTTCCATAGCAAGACAATATGGCTGCTAGTAATTGATCTTAGGTTTTACACTAAATGTTCCACAGACTTGGCCTTTTAGGTATTACCGCAATCATCATTACATCAATATGAAACAAAGATTTTTAAAGGTCTCCAGCAGTATCCAAATCCCATGAAAAACCAATATGGCTCTGTTTCTTAAAGGCTTCTTTGAAAATCCTTCCTTACACGTGAATTTCTTTCCCAGAATCCAAATTTCCCTTTAAAATTATGTATCCTTGTATGTGACAGAGACAGAGTGTCATGGGTCTATAATTTCCTGCCTTTTTTTTTAGCCAAGGGACAAATATTATGTGGTCTCAAATATGACAGGAAATTATTTCACCATATTTGAAGGCTACAGAATGAGACGAGTATCTAAAAAATAAATAAGAAGTAAAGGGTTCCTCTTGCAAAGTCTTGCATTTGCACATTGTAAGGGAACCTTTCATAATTTGTGAGCACAATAGCTGATAGTGATTTCTAGCAGAAATGAGCTAGCTGCAAGGACTTCTAACTGTAGGCAGCTAGACAACCTAGAAGATTGTGACCATGTCATTTAAGCAGCAAGTAAAAGACTGTGCAGCTGAAGAGTTACTGTGCTATTTAGCGACAACTTGAAAAGGTGGCAGGTGACAAAAAAAAACCTGTAAGAGTCCAATAATAACAGATAAATACACTCCAGAGAGCTGTAGCTCCTATCACCTACCAAAAATTGGAGTAATTTGGTCTTTTTTGTCATTGAGACATACTCAATAGGAACTCATTAACATGGCTAAGTCAGCAGCATAAATTACAGTGGAAAGATTAGCTTGACAGAGCTGTTTTGTGTCTTGAAGATTTTTGCATGCAACTACAACTTCATCACTAAGTCTGCAAATGCTGGAACCATCTACAAATATCCCAGTGATAGGTGAGAAGTACTGCTGTAGTTTTAAGAGAGGTTTTCAAGGGCCAAGCAGAGATTTTTCAGTTCCTCTTTCATTTGACAGAGTGCCCTCTTGACCTTCTGAGGTGTGTTCATAACCTCTATGCTGCTGGTGAATGGGTTGTAGTGCAGAGAAAAAGGTTTCTTGATCTTCATTGCGTAGTTTCTGTGGGTGAAGAAGACAGAACTGCTAGCTCAGAAGCCATTTTCCTAAGTGTAAAAGCTGCAGGACCTAATTTCTCAGTATGTAGGCATGGACCTATCAGGGTGCAGAGGTTGCTGTGACATCTCCTCCCTGTTGCTCCTTAACTTTGTCTGGTACAGTACATTCCCCCTATGGCTGAACTACCTGCAGCCCAAGAGATCTGCAGTGTCTTGCTTTTCAGCGTGGCTGGCTCAGACCTGTCTGTGCTCTTAGAGCTCTAACACAATTCAGAGTTATTACAACCACAAGCTGAGGAATGCAGGAACACAGCATGTCTACTGCCTTCACTTCCAAGAAATAACCTGGAGTAGCTCTTTCTACATAAAATTCTAAAAGCCTGTTGATACTCGGCATCCTGGGCTATTTTGCTGTCTCTATTAAAAGAAAAAACATGGTTGCTTGCCATTTTAGACAAAGTTTCCATTAAGTACATACTGATAGGAACCCCCTGTACTGATGGTGCCTATGTTTTCTGTTCTGACAGATTCTTTTGCCTTTGATTATTTTCAACAGCTTTGGCTGCACAACTATCTCAAAAAAAAGGTATGAAAAAAATTAGAATCTGAGAATGGTGTATTCCTTGTCCTTGTAAGTTCTTTTCAGGTTTGTCTGAATCTAATGCTCTTGAAAATCCTCTCTTCTGCCAGTGATTTCTCAGTCGTGTTTTTACACACATTAATAATTTAATGTGAACCTTCATATTTAAGATGAGAGGCCCAATTTGCCATTGTTATGACCCCAGCAGACGATGCTGCTGGGGAAGGGGCGGGGGGAGTAGGGAAGAAGTCTGGCCAAGGTTCTCTTCCTCTAATAAATTCTTCGTTTCAGCTCCTACATGCTCCCCAGTAGCTCCACAACCAGCCTTCTGCCTCCAGCCAGAATTGGTCATGTTGTTCTAACTGTTGGAGATGACAGCTGGAATTTAAACTCTGCTTACTTTAAAAAGAAATACATTTTTAAAATCTCCTTACTGCATAACATAACACAGTCAAAGAAATGCATTTAGAAACAACCTGAGCTAATTTGAAGTAATGTTACTTAGATTGCAGTCAGCTACTTTGTAGAAATTAGATTGCCTGTGAATGCTGACTCTGCATTTTATATACAGATATAATCAGAGGAGAAAGGCAATCTTGTTTTTAAGCCCCCTGCAGATCCATGTTAATTCCTGAGTCTGCTGAGAAAATTCCATATGGCCTTGAGTAAATCAGTTCTTCATGACCTGCTATGACCTGCTATCTGTATGGACTAACGCACAGGCACGCCAACTGTGGAATTGTGCTCTACTCAGTTACAGAATTTACTGCAGAAATTGCTAAAATGAGGCACTGCTGAGATGAAGCATGGGGCAGGGCATAGCAATATGTAGTTATGACTTTTTATGAAGCTTTTCTGAGATAATCTCATATTTAGCCTTGTTGTCAAAAATCCCGCTGTGCAGACGAAGTGTGCAGTGAGATAGCCTTGCGTGGTAACTGCAGTAGTGGTAGATGTATTTGAGATTAGGATTCAAGCTGGTGTGCCCCTATTAGTGAAAACACCCACAAACATTTTACTTACTGAAGCTTGGCCTTGGCATCTTCCAGATTTTCTGCTATGAAATAGACAGGCTGGAAATCTTGATCTTGATAGGGGTGAACTGCAGTCACTTCTGGATCAAAGGGCTTGTACTCTGGCTTGTTTGATAAAGCGTACTTTGTAAGGAGAACAACACAGGTTAGAGCAGGTGAATGAACATAGCAAGAACTAGTGCCTACTGGGCCTTGAAATGCCCTTTGTGGTGTAGTTAAAGGTAATATCAACTTCTGTTCTTTCAGAAGTGAAACCTGCTTTTCATAATCAGCAATCAATCAATAAAACAAATAATAAATAACTTTTTAAAAGAAGAAAAAAAGGAAAGAAAAATATTTCCTGTATTAGAGTGACATATGATTTGGTACCATAAACCAACTTCTCAGACAGGGAGGGGAAAGTCTATGCCACCTCCCAAAATCTGAATATCTAAAAGAAAAAATAATATCATGCTGCTTTTTTCAACCACTATCAGAGAAGTTTCACAGCCCTGTGCAGCACTGTTTCTAAGCTCTCAGGCCAGGTCGCCAATCTCACATTTCCTGCTGCACTGAAGAACAGATAGAACACTCCTGGTATTTTCTGCACAGCTTCCATGCCAGTTAAGCAGCCTAAAAGCTTCCCTGAAACACAAGATGTAAATATGCACTATGCCCTGTGTGTGCATGTTTGTGTTTTGGGCCCACAGAGGTTCTTCTATATGTTTTGGTCAGTTTCTTCTACATCGTTCCCTTAGGCAGACAGGAGAATTATGGAAGTCGCTTATGTCAGCTCATCTATCATTTGTTTACACACACTGGAGATACCTTTTAAACAATCCAGCAGCAGAGCTGGTGACAGTGTGATTGTATAGGTATTGGTGTTGGTTGTTTAGTACTTGCACAGGGTCCTGTCAGGCTTAAAGCAAGTTCCTGCACAGTTTGTCTGTCCCTGAAACCCAAATGAGATAGTTTAAAAATAGCTCAGCTCCCATGATGTTCGAACTGCACCACAGATGTGCTTAAAATCTGGTTTGGCCTCCAATTGGCCAGGTTGGTGAGTGCCATGGCCACTTTGGTGAAGTGTCCTGGGTACAAACAAAAAGGAAAAAGGTAGCCCATCCCAGTCAATGTTGAGAACTTTCTTTCCACCTTCTGCCTGGACAGTGGGCACCGTCCACCTACGGAAAGTGTTTCAGCACCCACCCCTTCTTTGAGATTTGTCTGTTTGTCTTTCTCTCTTCTTCCCCAGTCTTCAGAAGGCTCCCGTCACTATCTTATGATCTAAAATGCCAACTCCCATGGTACTTGTAAATAACTGGTAAGACACTAGTAAGAGTGGGTGACACTGCGCAAGACTTTCAGCTCAGTCTGCTAACTGGAAAAAACTCAGACAGTACCCTTAGGCAGACTGTAGACATTTCACTGAACTGAGGCTGAATTCTCCATCACTAGAGGCCTGCCTTAACCAATAGGCCAGTTTGCTGCAGAACTGGTGCAGAAATTAATACAGGGTACTTTTTTTTTTTTTTTTTAACTAAAAAAGAACAAGATATAAAATGCTAAAAGATGGTGTTTTTCCTGTTCTTCATTTGCAGTGTGTAATTGAAGAATAAACCTTGGAGAGCACTCATACAGTCTAAGATGGATGATATACACAATCGTGAGGCTGCTTTTATAATCTTAGAAGCTCTGGGGACTAATGGGAAAAGATTTCAGAAACTCAAAACCTGACAGGGGTCCTGCTATGCTGTCAGTGTTCAAGCATAACTGAAATCCCATTGATTTCAGTGGAAGTTCAGCTTGAAACCGGATGGCCTTAAAGGCCTCTACAAGTTAAGTACTTGTGCTGCAAGAACAGCATATGTAGCACAGAGTTCTGCCAGAAGTGTGGTATGAGCCATAGATTTTACTGTATATAGGACAGAGTCCAGCTGGGTGTTAACAGGAGAAGCATTTTGGATAATGTAGAACAGCTGACAGAATATAATGAAATAAATAGTGGAATACCAATAACTGTTGGGGAGGAATTCTTACAGTTCAGAGGAGGCAAGGTTGGCCAGCAGTCAGACCCATTACAACTGTTCAGTTTAGACTTGGGTATGGTTATCCTGTCCCTTCTGATACCTAGCTGCTACCACTAAATGATTTGTTAGATAACATGGATTCAAGTGCAAGTCTCATGCAGAAGATGTCTAGCTCTACCTCTCATCTCTGCCTTTCTCCCAAGTAACACCCTGAGTTTGGGCAGGATCAGTTCATCCACAGAAAATAATTATCTGAAGCTGAGTTCAAACTGGCCAGACTGCATGCTATGGAGAAGAGGAAAACATTTTGAAGATTTCAGGTTGTGGTTCCCTGGATTACAGTCACACACCCACAGACCATCAATCCAGGCTGCAGCTCAGGGATGTTCCCAGACTCCTTGCTGATACTAAGTTTTCACATAACATCAGTTGCACGCGCTGCTGCTGACCCTTTCCAGCTGGTTAGATGTCTCATAGACAATCACTAGCCTTAGTAACTCATGCTTTTTTTGCCTCCTCAGTGACCAAATCATCCTGCTATTCCTGGTTCAGAAACCTTCAGTCATGAGCAAACTCCTCCTTTGCATGGGTTGTTGTAAAGTGTCACCTCTGTCACATGAGCTGCAGTGAACCTTCCTGTGTCAGATATGCCAATCAGTTAAATTATATGGAATCAAGTTTGGGGCCTCCATGCACAAGCCGACATCTGGGTCCATACTGAGAAGACTGGTAGATCATTATCAGGATGGACAATGGCTTTCTCCTAAGCAGTAGCAAAGCTTATCCAGAGCTTTCTCATGAGCCAGTCTAAGAATGCAAAATGAGCTTTGCAAGAAACTGAAGGCTATCATGCGCCTCAATATCTTCCAGTCTTCATCTTCTCTAACAAAACTGTCTAGCCACTGCTATATTTCTTAAAAAATCCCTTCTTCAAAATAGACATTGCACCACATATCTTTCCTCTCTTCAGCTGTGAAAGAAATGGTTGGTATACATTTTCAAGTTGCTAGCAGGTACTTCGGACCTCGGCACTTTATTCACACTGCCACTGCCTATACAGAAGTTAGAATCAGATGCTTGTGCAGACTAGAATGATTAAATGGAAACATTTCTGTATTTCAGTTTCATTCCAATTAAAAATCTGTGACATAATCAGTGAGCTGTAAAAGGAAACTTCAGCAATGAAGGCCATGGTTATAATTAATTTGTGTATGAGAAGTTTCAGATGCTCAAGGTGTAGTGCACAGAAATCACTGAGCTGCTGTCCCAAAAGCTGCACAGTGATGAACTTGTTGAGCTCACATAAGGATTGTACAGAGCACATAGCAGCATTGCTGGTGAACTACTTCCCATCTTCAGATTATCTTAGGTGTTAAGTGAAAGATGGACACACTTTTGGAAGGGAGATAATCCTTTTTCGTTACTTATTGAATGCTATCACATCCGCATGTAATTTCAGGAATATGAGGGATGAAGACCCAGGTGGATCCAGCTGTACCAAAAGTTTATCCTGCAGCGTTACCAAACAACAACTGATGATAAAAGTAATGACAAGAATCTACCCTTTATCAACTCAAAGATAGTTACTACTTCCATTTTCAACCTTAGAGGTAGGGAATTTGAAATGCAGTTATAATTTTGTGTTATATAGCACCGTTTTGTGAAAAAGCAGTTCTTGCCTACAACTTTAATAAAAAGCAGAAGAGCTTGCTGATGCCTGGTGAATAGATGTGTAGAAAGAAAAGAGTGACCACAAGTCTGGTACACTCAACTCTAACCCCCAAAAGCAAGCATTCCTGATACAACTTTTACCTTCATCTTTGTTGAAATTAAACAGAAGAAGGAGATAACATCATGTGGATAGATTCTGTGGTGCATGTTATTATGAAAGCTAGTAATACATAGGTATTGTAGACATGAACACCTCTGCCCTTTAGTACCCTGATTTAAAATGATAAAGTATTCAGGCAGGTAGAGTAGAATAAAAGTTGCCTTGAACTGTACTTTGATATAGGACATTTTTGGTTTTACCAGGTAGATAAAAGCAAGCTTAGGTTTCCTGTTTGTTGTCTGTGAATATAGCAAGTATTGAAGGATTTTCAGAAAAATAGTTGCTTCAGCCTTAACCAGAATGCAGATAGACATAAAGCAAACACATTGCACTGGAGCATAATTTGTAGGGGAGCTCACTGATTCACTGTTTTACAACACTTTCCACTGTTGTACAGATGAATGCTGCAATAGTGCTAGCAGACTTCTGCTTCTGTCCATTAGCAGTCAAGCACAAGATGAGGTTGTTATGTAGAAAGGAAGACACATTTATTTCTCTAGAGGACCATTGGGCATGCAGATCTCTCAGCTTATCGATAAAGAAAACTTTAGAAACCATGTACCACAGAGTTTCCTCCCGAAAGTCTCCAAATTGCAAGTGTTGGGAGAAAACCAATGATAAAATGAAGGTTGATGTCTGGGAGGATTCTCCTTTCTATATGTTAAATCTCAACTACTCCTCTGTTGGGACTCCTGTTATAAATGTCTTGAGATATGTTAACATGTTGTTGCTTCCTTCTGTCGATCAACTGGGAAGCAGTCTGACCTGTATGCCATTAGGAGAGTTTTGTAGTACATTTATCATCATGATGACCCAACTCTTTCCAGCTATGAGAGTCCAAGCTGTGCTAATCCAGCAATGGTTCCATGTAAATGCATCATGTAGCTGGCTGTTAAGCTGTTGTGTCTATGTGTTAAGCTTAAACTATATCTCCCATGGAAAAAAAAAAAAAAAATTCTATTTTATAAAAATGCATGAAAAGAGTGCTTTTTATTTTCCTATGCCTCTTACTAATTCAAATAAATCATCCAATATCTGCACAAACTGAAGCTCTTGAGAGCTACTAGTACCAGTTTAGGGGTTTTGCTGTCAGCTGTTTGTCCAAAGAAGGGGAAACCTGTAAGCTTTCTGTAAAGGTGCACAGTCCCTCTTTCCACAGTTAATCTGTCCAGGAATGGCAGTATCAAACCTGTGTACGCAGATTTTCATCTACATAAAACTTGAGCTGGGATTAGTTTTGAAACTTGTTTAGGAATGTAGAACTCTAAAGGATTTTCTTTTTGTCAGTGTCCATGCTATTTACAGTTTCTTCACACTTTATTTGCTCCAGTCAGTCAGTGCCTTTCTGAGTCGTATGGACATGAATGTCAATGGCATGGATAAAGTAGCAGAGTTCATAACAGGCATGATATTGCCCTCTAGTGAGTAACTCAGAAACGTGCATGAGTTTTATGTTTAAGTCACTGGCCAGGAGCTGTAAGAAGCAAATTATTTCTTTATAAGATGGTTGTTTTTGTTGCATTTCTTCTCTTTAGGTGGAAGACAGGCACAATCCTACAGTAGTTTTTCCTCTACTCAGTAGCTTCTGGGAAAGGAGAATGAATTTCTTTGCAAAAAGAGAAATAAATATTTTAAATCATATTGTTATGCGAGGAAACAATATTTTACTTTTACCAGAGAGTTCAGAAAATCGGATCATAGAAATCTTTCAATACCATAGGTTTTACACATACCATAAGCTCCCCGTAAGACGAAAGCAGTCCTGCCCCATAAGCTTTGATCGATCCGTTTTGCTTGCAAAGACCAAACTCTACAGTGAACCAATAAAGCTGGTAATAAGAACAACTTGTGAAAAACAGTTTCAACAGGCAGTTCATTTTTAAGCTGCTCATTTTTCCTCTAATTTTCTTTTATCCTTATTGCTTAATGTCTTTGTATCTTTAAATTTTGTAGTTGTATATTTTAAGAAAATTATCTTTTCTTTCAAACACATAACACACACATAACACACATGAATTATAACATATTTTTTCAAAACTTGTCATCCTTCTTAATCTCACTCCCCTCACCAAAAAAAAAAAAAAAAAAAACAACAAACCACAAAACCAAAACACAACCACAAACAAGCAAACAACAATGCTAATGATAATTACATGGGTAAATAAAGCCATAAAGTCCTATGACCTTCTTTCTTTGGAAAATGCTACATATTACCTTGCAACCTCTTAGCCCTGAGCTTCATTACAGTCAGTGGAAGCTGACAGATATTAACCCGTAGTCCCTAGAAGGACAGGTAGACCCCTGTAGAGGATTCAAGACCCTAGGAAAGGTCCTTGAAAGGATGTTTCCCTCCATCTTTGTCTGTGTGATAGCATTCAGAAGAACTGAAGAATGACTTAACACTTAGCAGCAATGTGCCCTTTAAGATTATTCCAGTTACATCTTCAGCATGCTCCAGTAGAAAATAAAGATAAACCTCTCTGGGCTTTTCTTGCAATTAAGTATGCTTAGGACAATACTTTCTTTACCTGCTGGACAGCAGTGGGATTAAAGCAACTCTTGGGCCTGCTAACCTGTTAGTCCTTCCCTAATTATAGCATCTAAGGAAATGAACAGTGAAGGAGCAGTTTTGGACACAACCTGACACCTGAGCAGATGGATAGGTGTTGTGCAAAAGAAAAACGTGGATAACATGAGGCATTTCAAGAATACGTCTTTGTGTCTCAGCTCTTCAAGGTTCCTTTAGGGACACAGCCGTTTGTTGCCTCATAGGTAGGACTGGACCTTGGTTTCGATTTAGCCATAAGTGTTGCATTCTCAGCACCCTTCTCAAAGAACAGCAGGCAATTTGTAATATAATGTGAAACGATGTTATTCTGTCTATTTTGCCTTTTACCTTCTCTTTCTTTCTCCCACCCTATCTCACATGTCTTGACAGCTTGGTTTTAGCCTGCAAATTCACCTCTGAAGAAACAGCATACCAGGATCTTTATTTCTGCAAAATCCTGAGTTGCTTCCTCTAAAGTTCATCTAATAATTCTGCATCCTTGTTGCGCTAATAATCTTGATTCTTATTATTTCACAGTGAAAAATCTTTCCAGTATCTCCCCATTTAGCAGACAGTCTTTTGGACTGGAGAATGACACTTGGGAGGAGGAGGAATTTTTTTCAGTGTTTCCTTAGATATCTTGTATTTGGCTTAACAGAGTACAAGACATGATACTAGTGGCACTCTGTGAACAGCATGAACACTGGCAATTTCCCATTTCTTGTGCACAGATCCACCTGCTTGGAGAAGTCCATGGACTGGATGAAGTAATGGCATTTCGAAGTTTGTCTTACAAATGTTATAGACCATAGCAACCAGCAAAGTTAAGGTTCTTTAAATAATCTTTTAGTTTGCTTAAATGTTGCCAAATAATATAATCTAGTTACCTACGTTTTCTTTATAATGGATAGAGAATGATAGGAACTTCCAGAGAGAAAAAAGAACTTATGTTAGACATTTATGTCAGGATAGCAAATACAAGTTCTTCTCTACCTTCACTTTCTAGTGAAGTAACCTAATTAATAAGACTAGATCAGATGTTTAACTTTTAAACAATTGAAGACTGAGATGTTAATCCAGAATATGTTTACAGTTTAGAATACTTGAATGGCTCTTACAAATTTGTATTCTCACAGATCCTTAACTGCAGATAGTCCTTTCAAAAGCTGCCCTTATTCTACCTCTCCCAAACCTAGATGATGCTATGACAATTTCAGGTATGAGAACTATCGTTCTTCTAACCTTAACCCTACCTCTAATCTAGTCCTAGGCAGTCTAGGTTCAGGGAGAGGTGGTTGCAGAGAAATGCTATGTGAACCACTGGCCTTTACAAAGTCCCACCAAGATCTGGGTAATGATGCAATACAGCTCTCCAGGATGCCTACTTCTTTTAATCTTAGCAAAAGCATGGATCTTAATCTTACTGTAGCCTCTCTAGACCCAGAGAGGGGAAATTGCAGAGGAAATGTGCGCATGTCACTGCATAGTCCCCTCACATCACCAGCCCAGGACCTGGCTGATGCTATGAAAAATTCAGCACTGGTACCTTTTGCTCTTCAAACTCTAAAAATACTGCTAGTCTTATCTAGTCCTTACCCACAGACAGATATGTGCAGGTAGATTTTAGGTGAGCCATGATGTCCTTAACACAGTGAAGTTCCACTTCACCATGAGTGGGGCTGTGGGCTGGGTGAGGAATTTAAGGAGTGACACTCTCCTCCTATCTACCCCCTTTCCTGGATTAGCCTCACTCATCTGGGTGAGGGTAAGGCTCCTCTCTTCCCCTGAGAAAATCATCAAGACTGGGAAATGGCTGTCATTATCAGGAAAAAAAAGGAAAAATAATTTTGGTAGATGTTATACAGGCTAGTCACTCAGAACTGAAGGACGGTACCTGCTATCAAATTGTTTTAAAAACTTCACCTATTCTGTGAGATTAATGAATACAGGGTGCACCAAATTCTGATGGTCCCTTGCAACTTTCATAGGAGAAAATGTGGCAATCACTTTGGGTATCTAGCCGATTAGGTGAATCTGGAGAGTGAGTTGGGACCCTGCTGTGGCTGAAGTTGTAGAAAATCAGCTTCAGCAATATATTCTCATAGAAGCAAAAACTATAAGCATTTTCTCAGTTGGAATCACATGCTTCTGGGCTCCCCCAGAGGGATTCCAGTCCCTGCTCCAGCATGTCCCTAACCTGTGGATGAGAAGACACAATCCTGCTGATGCTCCCACTTCTGTGGCTAGTCTCAGACACTAGAGAAGACCTTTCCCTGCACAGTAAGGGATATGCAGTGAATTGTTTGGGTTTTGCCTCGGATATTAAACTGCCATCTGCACTTACTGTGGCCAGTTTCTCAATCTCCGCTTCAGATGATCCAAGAGAAGCCAGTCCAATATCCTAAAGCAAGTAAGCAAGCAGGCAGTGTTACACTAGTGTGATTATTCAGCCCAAGGGAGAGAAAGAGGGGAAGAGGGAGGACCACATCATTTCTAGCATGAATAGCATGAACTATTCATTGTTTTTGTCACCCAAAATGACCTTCCATGGCTTCCAGGATGCCTACCTCTCCCTGGCTCCCAGCTACATAGCACTGAGAGCCACATTAGATGAGTCTTTAATCCTCAGCATTCTCTGTGTAAAGTTAACCATCTCTTGGCTTAATGCTTGACTGTCCGTGGCAGAGATTTATAGGGAGGCATGAGAAGGAAGGACAGCAAGGTGGGTTTTATCTTTGACATTACCTTTCTGTCTCTCACTCTCTTTCTGACAGCTCTTACAAGTGGGTCAGATCTATGCAGGGAGGATTCTGTTTACTCTCATCTGTGCTCCCTGTTAATTGTTATTCTCACAATAGGAATCTCTAGATGTCTCTTCTTAGTTATCCCAGGAGCCATATCATGCAACAAACAAACAGAACTGGGGGATTTTCACCATTCATTGTCTTATGTTGAATGGAACAAAAAACAGTTTTCATGGGATGAATTTCAACTGTGAAAATACTTTGGGGGAAAAATAAAAGTGAAATGTGAAAATTCATTTAATGTGATCCCATTTTGTATAGTCTGTGTTATAGGTGGGAAAATAGGAAAGCTGAAAGTTTTGGAATTGCTATAATCTCTTATTTCTAATGAGCATTCAGTTCTGGTATTGAACTAAACTGAAGAGATTTCTCCCTGAATAAATTATAGACCACTAGGATATTTTAAGTACTAGTCAACTGAATCGGATAATAACCAATATTTATGACCAAAATAGAAATTGGCGTTTATCCAAGTCAACACAACTGGAAACCACATTATATGAGGTGAACTGGCATTCTTTTTAAGACATTCTGACAAGGACCTACATCATGTAACCCCTCTGCTCTTATTACCAGTTTCCATACTGACCACTGACCGATAAGCCTAGAATATGAGTTATCTTCTTTTCTCTGCTATGGTTTTGAGGCACATTGATAGTTCTGAAGTCTTTCATTATATGAGGTCATTGAGTTCACTTGGGTTTGACACTGACTGCTCATACTAAATAGGCCTTTATTGTACAAAGAAGCTCTGTTTGCTTTTTGGAGCCTCCTCACAAGTGTGAGCAATGCTGTGAGAATCTGGTGAGCTGCAAAAGGAAAAACATCCTTAATGAAAGACATGGTGATGGGCACAACTAAAGTATCATGTGAGATAAAAAGGTACATCTAGAGACAGAATCATCCTGGGGACTCGATGGCTGTTGCTGGTTGGGCTCTTGTGGTGTAGGAATGGAAGCCAGGGGAACAGCATAGTGGGTACAACTCAAACACGCAGCACCACAGAGGCTCCACTGGAATCCTTCTGAAAACTGACATGGCCCTCCCACAGAGAAGTCTCACAAGCACTGTCTGCCCTTTCTTCTACATCACATCCATAGGGAGCAGTGCTACCACTCCTTTGCAGTAAAAGTCTCCTGAGGCCCTGCTAGCCCACTCAACTGGAGGTTGTGATTCAGGCATAAACAAGTCTTACTTAAAACAGCATTTCAAATATGGTGAGCTCCATGCCTTTGAGGCACTTCTGGTCTGCTATCTAGAGCAGTTGGTTAACAACCAGCAGAACAAGCTTCTTACCTGTGAGAACTGGGCAAACTCCTTGTCAGCTAGCATGGGAACGTGACCCAATAACTCATGGCAGCAGTCTCTGGAAAACAAGTGACCTTTGTGTTTAAGAAATGTCTCTCTTCCTGCTCTACATGAACTTCCCATGAAGGACTTTAGCCAATAGACCCCTAAGTGGAGCGAGTGTGAGTGCTGATCCACAGTAGCTGCCTCCATACCTGGCCTCGCTCTGGAGGGAGCAGGACAGGGCATTCCCTTTTGCCTGCCATAGGAAGCCAGCAGCCCCCCGCTACCCTGGCTATTGTCTCACTTGGGATGGCACGGGTACTAGTCTCCTATGTCACAACAACTTTGAAAGGCCCCTGTTTTGTTACAGCATACAACAAAAACGTCTCTGTGAACTTGTAATTTCTCATGAAATGTAATTGCTGTTGTCTGGCCAGCACTTACTGGGAGAGTTTCACAGCAGGGAATCAAACCCCAGCAGATGGTAACTGAAGGCAGGATGAAAAGATTAAACCAGATATTCTCCAGTCTTTTCCTTCCCCAGACAACTTTGCAAGAGAGACAGAGACCCACACCCTCCCATGCATGACTTCCCCTTCTAACTCTCCAGCTACCAGTTTCTCAAATTGTTTCATTCTGTGGACTACTGGATAGAGCTCCAGAGCTGTTCCCAAGAGAATCATCCCCGACACATTAAGGATGGATTTTGCCAAAGCATCAAACTTACGGTTCTGGGGAATGCATAGGAGAAGAGAAATGCCTTATATACTGTGTGCTCTGGAAGACACGAAATGCCAGGCTGGCAAGGAAGTCACGAGCAGACAGCAGTCCTGCAGCTGGTCTCAGCTGAAAACCTGTTCTCTCTGCAAAGGGAAGTGAGACCGAATTCAGATGTTTCTAGGGTAAACTACATGGCATACTTACTTCAGGTAAGCAGCTTTGGAGGACCTTCATGCTCTGTTGCAGTAGCTCCCTCCATCTAAGCGTAGCAGGAAGGCCCTGGCTCCCTGGCTTATCATTACCAATGTGCCTCTGTAATGCTGAGTCCAGTTACTACAATATCAAATCACCTAGCCATTCATCCTATGTGTATTCACACAGCAATGACATGAGATATGGGAGTACTGCTTACTCCAGTTTACATTTTTAGCACATTTACACACATTTATCCACTACGTTTGTCTAGAACTACACAACGTCCCAGTGATGTGATCATATGTGTTTTGCTTTGCATGTATCTATAGAACAGGACAGAATAGTGCAATACGTTTGCACTGTGATCTCAGCTTACACTATCACTGTTATCCCAGGACTCCCTGCATTACTATGAAAGGTCTGTGAGGGACAACTAACAAAATAACCAGTCCTATGCTCAGCAGAACACAAAAATCTACATTTCCATGGGAAACATGTTGGTGGTCTGTAAAGCTAAGAAAATTGAAGATCACTGCTTTAAAAGAAAGACAATAATAATCTTTTTGAAGTCCTATATTCAAAATCTGTGTTGCATTCTCAGCTCCCATAAATGACATGCCATCTTCTTTAAAGTATAAAACTACATTTTAAAAAAATCAGAAATGGCTTTATTCTGCCTTCTTTATCCATATTCTATTGTGTCGTGAAGCCTGGAATCCAATTTATTTTATGTAAACAAACAAAAAAATCCCACCCAGAAACCGAGCAATTTACAAGATTTGTTTTGTTTTGGTTTTTAATGTTCCTTCCAGCATTTCTTGTCTTGCTCTGTCTGGCTATTAGCACTTTTCTCATTATTCAAAAAAAAAAAAAAAAAGGGCTTCACTGCTTCACTGGAAGAATTTGAAGTGACAAAAAAACATCTGAAGCCATACAGTACAAAAGAAGAGTGGACAGCAAGTAATGCTTCTCTCTGAAAATATGAGGGACTAGATGGTTAGTATTTGCCATGGTTATCATCTTCTGTTGCTCCACTGAATTCAATGGTAGTGGGTACAGGACTGCCTCAAAACTGAACAGCAGCAAAAGCCTATGGAGATTATGTCTTTGTCTATATCCTGAGCAATGACATTAGAGTTAACCAGGGAACCAGAAGAGATGGTAAATCAGCTTACTGTTCTCCCCCATCCCCAGTTAAGAAAGCAGGGAGTTTGCAGGAATAGACAGACCATCAGCTATGTCTCCTTAGGCAGCAGCCAGGAGCTGGCACAAAAACTCCCTTGCTACTAAGACAATCCAGAGGAACGTGAAAAACTGAGAATCTGGTCATTTTGGGGCTAAATTCTGAGTCTGAGTGAAGTGAAAACTGCACCAGCTGAAAAATATATCAGACAAGCACCAAACCCTAAGTAATTCAGTTTTGGAAGGACTATGAAAAAGTCTAGGGAAATTTATATTGCTTTAGCTTCCACATTGGAGAAGCAGAAGGGAAAATGAAAATTACAACTTATGTTCCCTGAGATGCCCTTTTAAATATAGGCCAGTGATTCAGACAGTCTGCTGGTGGAACAGGCTTGGCCAGTTGCCTTGAAAAGCCATAGGAAAAAGTTATCTCCTGAAGGTAATATCTGCAAAATCTGAACTTCTATTTCATTACTGCAAAAAAGCAGCAATTGGAAGAGAAGTGGGGGTGTGTCTGATTGGACCTGCTGCCCAAAGATCTCTTAAATCAAAATGTCTTGAAGAAAATGTCTTGAGCAGTTGACCTAAAGTGATCTGCAAGGCTTAGTTCTTGGCCTAAAAACCTCATGTATACAGGCCTCTGTGTTGTAGTGTGAGCTTGCTTGAGTTCACTGGCTGTAATTTCTTCCAGCTGTGGAGGACAATGAATGCCTAAATCCAAACATCTTTCCTAGAAAGAAAAATGTGCCTAGGTCCATCTAGTTAACCCTTTAGGAAAACACTCGTCATGGTAAACCATTAAGTAACCCTCTAAGCAATTATGAAATACTTATGATATAGAGTTCATTTCTATTCAAACCAGCCTCACTAGTAGGCCAGGTAACACTAGACAGGTCAACTTGTATTAAAGCCAAAAGGAATTTCTTGCCTCAGTTCACAGACCTGGCTGAGTAAAAGAGAAAATGGAAGTTTATCTGTTTGTGTGGGCTGGTTATAGCATGATCACTTTCTTTCCAGGATATTCCTCTCTCTCTTTCTGCATGCCTACAGTTGATTATATAAAGACTTAATCACAATGTATGCTAAAGAATGATCCAGTCCTTAGAGGCAGTATTTAGCAAAGATACATGCTGGAATTTGAGTCCTAACTGGGACAGTTCAGGGCTCACTCAGAGCTAACCAGTGACAGAAGGAGCCGTGCTATGCATCTCCACATAGGTTGTAGTAGCTGAAACACATCCACTGTATGCCAAGGAATCTTGGGAGACACACCACAGTCTGTAGTTTGGATGAGGTTTGTTTGGTTGAGCACTGTACACCTGTAACATAGGAAAGAACCTAAACACAGAGTTGATTCGTGAGTTGTAATGACCAAAATTTCTGGCCTTGCTGATGCTGGTGGTAAAAGCCACCCAAATTGGTTTTAAATCAGAATTTCTTATAAATCTTACCTCTCACCCAGTGACTGCTTGGCATGTGATTTAATACAGATTTTACAGACCTTCCAGATGCTTCTGAGTTAGACTGAGTTTGTTACAAAAGGACCTTGCAATAATGTCAATCTTCATGCTATTCTACAAAGTAATCTGGATAGTGAAACTACCTTATTAGAGGTAATTATTGAAGATAAGTAAGATATCAGCTCAAAGCCCCACATAATTAAAAGGCTAAAATATCTTACTCTTAATTATGTCTAGCTGTATACACAGTTCTTTTGAACAAACTTTATTCTGTCTGTGCATAATCTTTTACAAAGCCTCTAGGCTAAAATAATCTAGGTTTTGTCTACAGTTTAAGGAAGGTAGGACCAGCACTCCCAAGAGCCATTCTTTCCATTTTCCTTAGACACCCGTTCCAGGACAGAATAAAATCCCTCTGAATTGCCTGTTTCTCATTCCCAGTTAGAATAGTTTGGACAGTTAGCTTACAATAGACACCCCAAGTTTACAGTAGGTGCATTGAAACTCACTGTGAAGATCTTCCTAACCCTTACTAGCAGAATTTAAAGAATTACCATTTTCATTGCTATTTTTTTTTTTTTTTCTTAAGGCATCTTGTATAGGATAGAGAATATTTAGAACCAGAGCCCACAAAAGAGGCCCAGACTCCAGGCAGTCAAATCCTGTCCACCAATATGAGTAACAGAAATAATATTATGACAGGATACTCTTACATTATCCTAAATACACTCCTCGGCCCTCCCCTTTAAAATCACCTGATTCACTTAAGGAATATGAATATTTGTGGTAATCAAATCAGCTTCACATGATTTCTGGAGCTCCCTGCTGTCAGCTACTGCGTAAATGAGAGAAGATGAGAATACCTACTTCATGAGAAAAAATATTTATGAGCCCAGTTACCATAGGAGAGAAGATGGACAGCTGAATAGAAGGGAAAATACATGAGAAAATGCAGGATGCATACACAGAAAAATTCCTGCATCTGGATGTGAATGCGCTTGAGAGATGCTTTTCACATGCCAAACCTCCATTCCCTTATATTAAAGGTGCAATAAAAACTTTGCCATCGAACAGCTTAATCTTCCCTAAAAATGGCAATGTCTTAGAAAACTCTTCGGCAACAGAAAGCTTGTTCAAGGTTAGTAACATCACCTGCTGATACACGCAGCAGATTACATGATTTTCTGAATATTGTGTTTAATTTAATTTATTTGAAGTTAAACCACACTTTTTGTTATTTATTTCAGCATAGTGCTGAGCTGTTCTCCACTCTCTGGTACATTTCCTTGCCACAGAGAAGAAACAAGGACTCTTTAAAGATCATCATTCTCTAGTCATCCTGGATAACAGTAGGAAATCAGCTGTTTGACACAAAGCACCTGGCCTTGGGAACCCATGCAGCCTGTGCCCTCATAAAAATAATGCAGGTTCCCTTCCTCTCCTGCCCCTTGCTAGTCAGCTCCCAGCTAACAGTAGGTAGGTCAGTCTAACAGTCTTATGTGTCCCTTCATCTAAGGCCACATCTTTGTGCATTTACAGACTAGCATTTCAGTATTTCTGCTCTCCTGTCAGCCATGTGACAGGTATCAAAGAGTTTAGTCTAGCAAGTGGGGCCACGGAGAGTGAGAAGTGTTATTTCAAGGTAGCTGCTGACTGACTAGCAGAACCTCCTGGAAATAATTTCTTTTAGGAGACATTGCTATCCTGTCTCATGCATCAGACTTGAGAGGTATGTACCTTTATTTGCGTTTGGGTGTTACTAGCGGCATAGCTTTAGAAGCAGAAATTACAGCCAAACCCATAGAAAACCGGCGTGTGGCAGTCATGCTGTGTAGTGTGCTGCTGTGGCTGTACTGCTGCTGGTACTAGAATTGGCTGGTCAGTGCTACACCAGCTGCAGCCACTCACAGAGCAAACATCAATGTAGTTACAGCTTGGTCCCTAGATACATCTGGTATTAATGCCCAGTGCTACAGCTCATCTTGCACAAGGGAACTCTACAGCTAATCAGCTCTGTTCACCAGCTTGGGCCCTATGAGAGGGAAAGCTTTGAATAAACCAGGAAAGCCTAGAATAAACCATGGTTCATAATGACTGACCTTTTAAAAATCTGGAGACATCCTGAAGTTGAGGTATGTGATCCTCTTGGTAGCCACAGTATTTCTCCAGCTGTCGGAAGGCATCCAGGTACTGCATACAGGCATGAGTAGGGTAAAGGCTGCTCAGCTTCCTGTAGACTTCTCTCCTGAAAAGCAAAAACCGTAGAGCATGACCCACCTCGATAAGGCAGTACTTATCTGCCCTATCTACAGATCTACAGAGAGTCATAAACCCCTTGCATAGGCAATGGTCTTAAAATCTGAACTCAGGACAGTTGGTGCTTGGAAGCTGCTGCCTGGGTGGATGTAGCAAAACATAAGGGGTTTTATTTCACTTTTCCTATAGAAGGTGGGTTCTCTTCAGCAAATATGGTTTATCCCTTCCAATACCCTCCTTTAATGTAACAGGACTCTAATCCTGATTCAGAAGTGTTTCTTGCTTGGGCATAAGGGTGTTTTAGGTACCAGTGAAATCCTAGAGAAAAGCTAAAGCTGTGACCCTCTCTATGTTGCCCAACTTGAAATGCCAATCCCTTCATCTCTGTGCTGAAGCCTAGCGTGTGTTCGACTCTTATCAGCATCCTCCTAAAAAAGGCACATTTTCTGATACTAAAAAGTAATATCAGAACAGGCAAAGAGGTTCATACTTTTGCATTTCAAAATGTCTGGCATGGGCTATGTATTTGAAAGACATGCCAACTTCCTGAAGCATTTAGCTCATTATACAAAAAGAGATCAGCTGAGGAAAAATATATATAACCAGATTTGGGCACAAGTTTCAAGCTTCTCCTAGACTTGATCATGCTTGGATTTAGAGCTGTGGTTTGGAATATATTTAGCTGTTGCAAAATAAACAAGTAGTAATAGGATGGCAAAGAACCTTATAGAAATGGTTATTTTTGTTCAGACATGGCCCTAGGGTGTTAAAAATTTTATAAACATTAGTTTATGAAAATTGAGATCATTCTTGGAAATGCTGGCTACAGAAATGACCTTTTGTTGTTTTTGTATTGTATTTTTTTGTGTGATACTGTTGTTGCTATGGAAGTGATTGCCAGTCCCTGGTAATGGCTCTTTTCATTTGTACGAGTGTATTACACAATGTAGGAGCAAAGAACCAGAATGAAGGGGGGCAGGAAGACCTTAGGAGGAAAAAAAAAACCTAAAAGGATCAAGTGAAACAGTGGCTGCTGTCATTATTGCTGAAGTCACAGAAGACAGGGCCGTTTCCATAGAAGAATTCGGAAAAAACGAGTAGAACTGCAGTTGAAGTGTTGCCCTGGCTTATTTATCTGTAGAATACTGGTGACTTCAGTGGGATTGCACAGGATCTTAACCAGAACAGAGTTCAATCCCAGACTAGAGTCTAGAGAGAGCAGGCTTGTTTACGCTTCTGCACATATGGTCTCTTTTATCAAAGTATTAATATCATTCTACTGTGTATCCAAACATTGACTACCAGAGAAATATAGGCAGCCTCAGAGACTAGTGATGAATTATCCAAAGCTGAGTCCCTCCTTTCTAAATACCTCTAAGGCAATCATCTAAGTTCACTCTGAAGTCAATTGAACAGCAGATATTTGCAGACAAACATTAAGCTTACGCTAGTGTAGTGTCTCAAATAGGTGTAATGTCTCACTATAGGACCATTAAGCTGCTGCTTGATGGTGCTTCAATCCAGAGATGGAAAGAGAAACTGCTGAAAGCACAGTCCATGAAATATTCTAGAAAGGAACCTCATAACGAAGGATAGAGCCAGCCACTTTAAAGACTTTAAAGGCAATGAGCTTGTTTTATATAAATGTCCTTATTCTTTTAGGAAAAAAAAAAAAAGTGGCACTATTGAGCTTTATTATGAAGATGGGACAGATGCATCCCCATAATTTTCACAGAACCATAGAATTATTTTGGTTGGAAGAGACCCTCAAGATCATCAAGTCCAAATATTAACCTGACTGGCACTCTGGCAACGATGTCCCTAAAAACTTTGTCTATACATCTTTTAAACACCCCCAGGAATGGTGCCTCAACCACTTCCCTGGGCAGCCTGTTACAGTGCTTGACGACCCTTTCCATGAGGAAATTTTTCCTAATATCCAAGCTAAACCTCCCCTGGCACAACTTGAGGCCATTTCCTCTTGTCCTATCACTGGCTACTTGGGTGAAAATTCTGTCCTAGATTCTCCCTTTTTCTTATATAGCCTTTACCCATAAGACATCTTTTGTGACCACTTAGTTTCAGGGCCTTCCAATAAGCCTTCTTGAAAACAGAAACTCAGGTCATCTGTACCTTCTGTTTACTGAAAATTGTATTTCTTCACTTGATTAGTTTTAGTTTTTATAACCATGTTGCTACAAACTGAAGGCATCCAACAGCTCTTCAGAGTGAACACCAAGGGAATTTAGTCTCCGCTACAGATTTCTGGTTCAATTGCACAGAGCTCAATTAAATTGTGCTGTAATGCAGCTGACCTCAGGGCATAGCCCCCGGGGGTTATGATAACCATTATGAGGTCTAATTTTGGAAACAGTTTTACATAACAAGAAAACCTGGGTTGCTGGGACTGGCTGTTTGGGGAAATGGGCGGATACTCCTTTAAAGGTCTATTCCGTTACCACAGTGGGACTAATTCTAGGTGGAGAAGAGCTGGAATGACAGATATTGGCAACAAAAGGGAAAAACAGGAAAGAACACAAAATTAAATTTTCTTAAATATGACATTCCCACACATCATCCCATGCCAAGATTATTGGCTGGTGGTAGCAATCATGAGCATGAAACTGACCATCAGTCTTTGTCAATTGAAAGATGCTCTAAAAAACTATGTGAGGTTAATATAATTGTGACTGCCTGGATAAGTTGTATGCAGGGTTTCTATGTGATTGTGGGCAATGCCTCTCAAGCTTTCTGTGACACAGTAGATTTTATTTAAAAGAAAACGATCACCAAAAAGTATCGGATGACCCTGTGGTTGAGGTTCTGGCATGAAGTGACATCTAGTGTATGGATTTAATTCCTGGCATTGACATAGACTTTGTGTATAATTTTGGGCAAATCACTTAAGCTCTAGCTTTTTCAGTTACAGTTATAAAATGTTGTCATAATTCTTCTTCTTTTCCACCTTTAGGCTGTATTTCCATTTAAATTGTAAACTTTTCTAAACAAAGACTCTCATTATGTGTACATGTAGAACTTTGCACAACCCTGGGACTCTGCTCTTATTTGGGACATTTGGACATATTTATGTTTGTATTATCATACAAACATGTAATTATTGCTGCTTACTGAGATTTGGTAAAGTTAGTGGGACAAAGTGGAAACAGGGGTATGAGAAATAAGAACCCTGCTTTCTTTCAAATCTGCTATGTACTTCACATAAAGTCTGCAAACATACTTTGAGTTGAATTAATTTCGTTTAGTCGTTTGTTGTTCTTGTTGGTTTTGTTTGTTTGTTTGTTTTGAGTGGCAAATCTTCAGGAGAAATGAAGCTCCAGTGAAGAAATGCTGCATCCATGTAAAAGTAACTTGCCACTATTTTGTATAATATCAAAGTCTTTTTTTTACAGTGTAAACAGTATATCCTGGAAGGTCCCTCCAAAATTTCCTTTATCTTACTTTGAGAGAATGATATATATTCATATTAACAGCAATAAATGCATGCAGAACAAACAAGGCTCATCTGTCCTATGAACATTGAATTAGCCACATCCTATGAGTAAATTTCCATCCTGTGAGTGGGCATTTGCTTCTGGTAACAGATTTGGAGAGGTGATATTTCTGTCACCACCATAGCTGTGGTTATTTAGAGGTCAGTTAGAAGAAGTTATATTATAGGCTCTAGGTGTTTTCTGGCTTTTGATATCTTGATGCGATTGCCAGGCAGAGTCATGGTCAGGAAAATGAATTTTGCTGTAGAAAGTGCAAAGTTAAGAGCAGCCACTATGAATGGCTTTCTGCAACACAAATTACCAGAAGGTGACACTTAACCAAGGCGTAAAATTTGAGATTGCCAGCCTTTCCTGGGACTGCAATGGAATGACCCACGAGTTGGAGTATAAGTAACAGACTCACCAAGTTGCAGTCTCCTGTGCTGTGTACTCGATGTGAGGCAAAGGATCTCCTCTGTAATGAAAAGAGGAAAAAATATATGTGCCTGAAATAGATTTCAAGTTCAGTTTCCAAGTATTATTTTCTTTGCTTGCACATGAATATTTGTTGTAATGAAGATAGAAACAGCAACATAGTACATAATTAACAACTTATTTGTCTTGGTAGTCTCTAATGTGTGCATTTTCATCTTTGTTCCAGTGTGGGAAGGAAAAGGGATATTGTAAGAAAGGGAGGCACATTCTGCTTTGCAGAAGACAAAAGAAGCCTTTAGGCTTACCCTTACCTCTGCTAAGGTGGTCTAGCAACCAAAATGCAGTGTATGCCTGGAGGGTCCACCCCTGGAGGATGTGATCAGCACAGCATCATTTCAGAGAAACATTCATAAACTCATCAGCAGAGAGATGCCCAGGCATACGTTGCGTGGTTATCACTAGCTTCTCTGATGGGCCATCTCCTCTTACTCATTGTTGCTTCTTCAGGAGCTCTGAGTCAGTTCAGTGTGTGCTTTTGTGCTGTTTTGCACTGTGCTAACTGTGATATATATGGTAGCAGTGAGAAATCTGTCCTCAAATAGAGGTCGCTCAAGACTTGAGAGATTTCACCAGTTCTTGAACACCATGAGGCTGATAAACCACAACCAGCTCTACCTGCACATCTGCTTGACTCTGCCAGACAGCAGTGTGATTCTGGTGAAATTTTACACGTAAGACGGAAGCATTTCTTATCACCCATATGCGACCTGACAGGGTTTTAGGAGTGAAAGCTATTGTGGCTGAACTCTCTTTTCTAAAATATAGCCACATTCACACATTGACAAAAGATCAAGGCTCTGGTATGTCTTGCACGTAAAGATGTCTGAATGCACATATGGACCACTGAAGTCTCCTTCAGCAGCCTTGTACTTACGCTCTGTAATTAAAGGCAAGGTCAGCAAAGAATGCCCTCCGTTTCTTATACTGCAGGTCAGCATATCCCTGAGTTAGAAAATAATTAAAAAAAAAAAAAAGTTTTACATTAGGAGAGATTCGTGAACATAATTAAATTTGCTAACAGAAGCATTCAGAAAACCTAGGCCTCAAACATGTCATTTTCTCTGAGGCAATGGATCTTGAGCCTTATGAACAGGGTAAGACAAAGGCTGTCGACAGCTACATCTCTGACATTTTGATGAAAATTTAGGGTCTGTGTCCAGAAAGGAAAGTAACATGGCTTGGTGGGAAATTTTCGGAGCTGTTCAGAAACACTCTATCAGAGACTATTACACTTACAGTCAAATTTAAATGCAAATCACATTGAAAATGGAATTGTAATATGGGTGTCACTTCTGCTGGGGAAGAGATGAATCTCTGAATCATTTGTTTCCTGGGCTAAGCATGAAGATTGCAATATAGGGCTGTGTTGGACACAATGGTACCAAGCCTAGTACCACCTCATCAGAGACAGTATAATACACCTGCATAATACTCTGCACTTTGGCTGAAGAAGGGGTCCTCATTGGTTAGAAATCATTAGGGCTGTCACTATCTGCAGAAAGGACAGGCTTTCAGCTAAGTCCCCTTGCCCATTTATATTACCACATTATAATACAGACAGATTCAGTGGTATATGTTTAAAGGGGCAGTTTACTTATTTATTAAATACCAGAGTTTTCTTTTTGCCCCTTCAGTGCGTACTAGAAGTTGAGCTTCAGGCAGACCTCTCCAACTATTAAATACAAATAGAGATGTGGAATTAAATTCCTTTGAATTTTACATAATTCATAATAGGAATAAAATCTGAAATCTGGCACTGTGTTACTAATATAACTCATAAAGCGGCGTTGATCAGCATCACTGTACAAATATTTATTATTCTAAAATATTCAGAATTTACTGGAACCACTTTGCATACTACAAGCCAAATTTTTCCCTTAGGTTTATTCACATAATTTTCAGTGTAGCAATAATACCAGTAATACTGCAGTTAATGAGCATTGTGTACGTGAATCTGAGGAAAGAACTGGATCCCAAGAGCATGTTTATTTTTGTCATGTGTTACGGATAATATGTTCGTTCTGATGCCACCCTTGCTTGTCAGTAGTTGTAACAAGTCCATGCAAAACACGTGGAAAAGACATGACCTGTCAGCTTTGTCCCTGCTATTCCCAGGGCTCTGTATCCACCCCCTGAGCAGCAGGAGCCTCCTTAGGCGGTCACTACAGCCAGTGACAGGGTGCCCCAGAGGCTGGTGTCATAGTGTGATCGGTTTGCTTTTCTGGCCATCAAAGTCACAGTAAAGAACAAAGTGAAGCTGTTGAGATGGACAACCTAAATTGCCTATTTGGTAGTAAAAATATACGCAAAATCTCTGCTGAGCTACCTGCTCATCAGCCTCCTTGGTACTTTCCTCTAACCTGTCAATTTTTTAGCCGTGCTTAGAAACACAGTAAATGAGCCCATGTTGTGCTCCCTCCTGCCACAGACAAATGATTTTTAGTGCCTGAGCTAACTTGTTTCAAGCTAGTTTAGGTATTTCTACATCACACTGCATCATTCTGCAGTGTGGATTTATCCCCACTCTTTACTTTAGTAGCTCTGCACTACTTGTGCTGTCTCTCATCCTCTTCAGTGCTCATATCTCCTATTTGGCAAAGTAGAAGAGGAACTTAGCCCAGTTCAAAGAATTCTTAATGTGCATTTGTTTATCTAACGAAAAATAATTTCAGGGCTAGCTCTGGAGAATGACAAATACTTAGGTTGTTGCTATCAGAAAGATATGAGGAAGAATGAAAGATGTCCTACTTAAGGAACATATGAAGCTCTTCAGGAGCACTGTAGTTTGATAAGTGATTCTTAAAAGTAGAAGATAGACTTGGAAAGTTTTTGTACCACACAGAACTGTACATAGAAAACAACATTAATTACTTCAGCATGTGTCTGATGTTAATCATATGTACCTTGATGAATCAGGACCCATAAGCTTTTCTCATTAAATTATTAATTCTATACTTCCTAATCTTGCTAAAGATCAGCCTTTATCTGATCCCTTACTTTTTCTGTCCTTTCATGAGTATTTTCTTCCTCCTGAAATTTTCCTTACAAAAATTGCCCTACAGAGAGTTTCTCTTTTAAAAATGAAATAACAGTGATGACAAACTTACCGGGTGACCATGGTCCAAACTGGGTTCATGCTTAGTAATCAGATGATGACACTTGTCCAGATCTTGAATTTTTCTGGGGAACCAGGGCACTGCAGAGAAAGTAGCAAGAGTTAGATGAGAAAGGATCAAATAATTTTCAGGAGACACAGAAAATAAAAGTTGTCTGGAAGATTACAAGCTTTCTTTACATCAAGATCTAAGAATATTCACATCCATGTGTTACCATGTCAGTAATTGAATTCATTTGCAAGCCAAACCAGCAGATTGGATGAAAAATTATCTGAAAGTAACTTGGAATGATAATCTCTCAGTTTTAATTACTAGAAACAATTTTTAAAGGCAAAGTCTTTTTCTTTTAGGCCAAATGAGATGTTCTGTGTAACACAGTACAACAAATTTATTTCTATATTTTGGATTTAAGAAAATATTTTGATCATGTAGTCTTAAATTTTTGTTTCTTTAAAAGTGAAAACAACATTTTAAAAGGAAAATGGGAAATATCTTGTCTTTGAGTTTTTTTCTTTCTGGCTCTTTTTTTTTTTATTTTTATTTTTTTTTATTTTTCTCCAGCCAACTTTTTCTAGCATTAGCTGAATTTCCAAATTATTTTCTTTCCCTGAAGTGGGGACCTTGCTAGTAACCAAAATAAAATTAAAGTATGCTCATTTTAATTTAAGTGCTAGCATTTATAATCCATGAATTTAAAAAATACTGAAAAAAAACAAAGTTGATACTGCTATCTGAGGTCTGACTGATGTTATCATCATACTTAGTGTGTTACAGCTCAGAAAAGATCCATTTGGGGTCACCTTAATCTCATACTTGTCAAGAGACCAGGCATCTCTGTACTGAATGGTAAGTCTAGCTTTAGCCCTGTTATATTATATCCAGACACAGCCAGTTCACAAAGGTACAAGGCTACACACACACCCCAATGTTGTGAAATTCCAGTTCTTTCATGCAGTTATGGCCAATTCTGTGGTAAGAGTGAAGAAGTACTAGTCTGACAGATGTCTTACGTGACACCAGATTAATTTTGTTGAGGCTTTGTCTTTGTCTGTACTGATGGTTCTGCTTGGAAGATGCCTGTCCTACCATTTATGGCCATATCTCCTCAAAACCTGTACCTGATCATAGGTCCTCCAGTGTATGTCCCCATACACATCCTGCCTATCCCTTACCAAGTCCTTGGAGAGGGCAGACAGGTTAAAGGAGAGGAGAGGAAGGACCATGGCAGAATCCTTGGTCTGGTCACAGAAATAGATGCAGTCAATAAAACAGGGATAGTGCTGACTGATGTAATTTTCACTGCAACTGTCTCTGCTTCATGGAAGCAGAGAAAACCACTGCTTTTCTCAATTGTACCAAATTAATTTGGATTAAAGCCTCTACGGCCAGGGCATTGTCTCTTCTCTGTTCTTTAGCAAACTGCCTGGGAAGGCTTATACGGCTCACCTGAAAATTCTGAAGAAAAAGTCCAAAAAAAATAAATTAATCCGGGAACTGGAGCCTCAGATGATGGGTGCAGCCAGAACATACATGTTTGCCTCTTCCCAGAATAATAGTTGCTGACCAGTAAGCATGTCTATACGACTTAGATATCTCCTAGTTACCAATATGCTCTGGCTGGCATCTGCAAACCCCACTAGAAAGTGAAGCTTCAGGTAGCCTCTTTCAATAAGATTCACCACCACTTTCAATAAGGTATATCAGTAAAACGGGCCAATAGCCAATTGTAGACCTAGGGGATAGCTGAACTGAAAGTCCTCTGACACTTTAGAACCCCTGAATTCACCTCCATAGGTCCAAAACCACAAAAAACTTTAAAGTTAAAACCTCCAAATCCACAGTTCTTGCTGGTGCCCATACCTAAGGTGTCTCTGTGCACCACAAATACCAACTCTTGGACCCTTTCATCTTAAAATCAAATTAACTACTTAGGGCACTACTCAATTCTGGGTTCTGAAATATCCAGAAAAGTCTCCTTACAAACTGAGGAGTGCTGTGTTTAAGTCTGAGCTAACTTAGAAACAGACTTTGTCCATTTTCATGCCAAGTATATTAATTCTAACATTATTACCTCCAAACCAAGCCTGATTATTTTTGTGATTGTTGTTCAAATCCATAAGAAAAAGGGAAATGTGAAGAAAACTGCGTCCCTAATATTTCTCTGCTTTAACCATAAACACACCCTCTTTTAGCAGTCCATTAATTTTTGTTGTAGGTCCCAGTCCCAGCACACCTATAACTAGTTGCTACTTCCTAGCACAAAACTCTCAAGTGTCAAGAAAAACCTAAATAAATGCCTCTTTAGTTTCAATACCCTCTTTGGTT
The DNA here is from genome assembly GCF_037038585.1 of Patagioenas fasciata. NCBI lineage: Eukaryota > Metazoa > Chordata > Aves > Columbiformes > Columbidae > Patagioenas > Patagioenas fasciata. Next base: position 152,277,086 of record NC_092520.1, on the reverse strand, counting down.
TTCCAGTTTCCCTGATGACAGCAATATCCTTTTGATATCCCCACAGTTCCTGAGAACAGCTTGCCTGTCATCACTAACCTGAAGGTGAATTTCAAGCAATACCCAAAGGTTTTCAAACAGGACTGTGTTAGCTAAAAGGGTCCTGGGGATTTCTGCCTGGCCGTGTCAAGGGTGGCAAACCTCATGACAATTGTGTATTTAGAAAACTCAATCTGTGAGCTGGACCCTCAGCCTTCTCAATCTATAGGGGCACCTCTGGCATCCTCAGGATTGTACTGAAGGTCTCTAACAGCTTATTGTACTCATCAATCTCCTACCTGTCTGTAAATGGGAAAAATTCCCATCTACCTCTGTCAAACTCATTTTCCTTCCCAATGACTGGTAGGGATGGTGACTCAAATACAATGGAGGCAGAGGAGTAACAACTTGCATCACTTTTCCAAATGAAATACTGTTCCTAAAGTATAACCTTTGAAGCTGAACAATCTCCAAAGAAGCTTTTCAGGTGCCTGAGGAGATGCCTGATGCTCTGTTACTCTAAATTTGGTAATGGGTCTATGCTCTACAAAAAGTTCATCCCCTGTTTCTACCAGCCTGCCCTACAAAACTTTCTGCTGACCCTCTCTCTCTTTCTCTCTGGAAGCTTCTTTGAGTTGGTTGTATCTAGTTCTTTTCAGTGGAGGAGCAATCTACCTACAGACTACTTTACTTAGATGGCAGTGGACACCTTAAACAGCTACTGCTTCTTTTAACAAAACCAACACAATACACTACAAGCAAATGAAACATTCAGACCATCTGCTGTATCATGTATTCCTATCAACTATCTGTGTTCACCTCAGACGGGTCAGTTCTCTGCCCACCTCTCAGCCCACAATCTTCCTGTCATTGTGAAGTTACTGGTTTCTCCTCAGCTTCCTGTTTTGCTCGTTTATCCTTCTCATCTCCCTTTTTGCTGGAATGCTTTTCTCACTTCAATTCCACCGGCTATGATGAAGTGCCTCTGTTTCCACACCAGTGGGAATGGTTTCAATTCAGGGAAAACTGTCATGCAGTGAAGAAAAACTAATGCATGCTCACTTGCTTTCCAGACTAATTAAATTACTGTTATGGTGCTAATAGTAAAAAAGTTACTGCACAAAGAAACAAAACAGCACTATCAGATGCATACTTTTCTTACCTTCTTCTCTGTTAGTTTTCACATCCTCTGCTACTCTCCTTAAGGAGGTGATAATGACAGCAACATCAGCACTGGGAACTTCACATTCAACAAAAATGTCAAGATCATCAGTAGAGTTCTTGGGCTTTTTGGCTTGTCTGGTTTCAAAATGATGGATCTGTGTTTCAAACATCTGCAAGAGATGTTCATATGAAGAAGCTTCTCCAAAGACTGACAATCCAGGTAAGTCTAGGTACACTTCTACAGTGTCTAAAAAGCGGCTAAAAGAGATCTTAACAAGAAGTGCATGTTAAGCAATGAAGCCTAATAATGCCCAGATTAGAATGAGCTAAAAAAACAGGCAGAGCTAAAGATTAAACATTGTACAATTAGGTAGAGATAGATGGAGATGAAAGATGAGATACTGTTGACTGTAGCATTTAATCTGTGCCAGAATAACAAAAGAGTGGCTGGGTAACTCTTATGACCCTGGCAGAATAAAAGAAGATCTATTGATGTATAATAACACCCTAATCATTAAATAATTGCGAACAGTTAAAAATAAGTAACGAATATAAGACTTTTGTTTTGAATTATTCATTTTCACAGATGAGGCTGAGCACCTGGTAGGGATACTTCAAGTGCCCAGAAGATACAATGTCTGTATGGTTTACAGCTCTTGTGTTCTCTGTATCTCCTGCCAAATATGCGGAGAAAATTCATTGGCTTCTAATATTCCCCCAATCTGAGTGTTTGATATGCTGGCCTGTTGCTTAGTCATGACTGGCCACCATAACTGCTAGAAAGAAATAATAGATTGGTATCTGCTCTAAGCAGCCCTTATATAAAATGATGATGCTTCTAAATGACTGTGTCCAGCTGCTCCCTCCCTCCAGACCACTCTCCTCCTTCACTTGGAGAGGTTAGCCAACCTCTCAGGGTAGCTGTAGCAAAACAGGGACAGTGAGAAGGGGGGAAGGCAGGTGGAGGCACAAATCAGGCAGGGAGCAAGAGAAGGGTGAGAGAGAGGGAAATGCAAAGTGAGGCATGTGAAGGCAGTAGGGACAGAAGAGGTCTCAGTGAAGGAAGCAAGTGGTGATGTCTGTACCTCAAAGACTTTGGCTGCCTTAGAGAGCTCAGTCTTCCTCACATTGGAAAGGGTCAGGGTCAGGATGAGACTAGTTCTGCCATCCTCCCTGTTGGAGTCCGTGTTTCCTTGCCTGTTCAATGACTCCATGCCACACATCTCCTTCTCCTTGCTGGCCTCTTCCTTTTGACCTGAGTCCCCCACCAAATTGGTCTTCATTGGGAGACAGAGGAGTGGATTGCAATTGCCAGATGTTAAGTGGAAACTGCCTGAGGATGTGAGCATTTCTCCCAGAGCAATGGCCAGGGGATATGGTGAGACTGGAGATGCAGTCTGTATATGTGTGTGGTGAGATCAGCACCACCAGACAGCAGCAAAGTAAGTTGGTTGCTGCTGTGTTAGGTGTAGGGACATTTATGCTGGCCATGCCAGACACATCAAGGGAAACCGCCTGCGTAGGATATGCGCAGATGCCCAAGAGAACCCTCCTCCTCTGGGTAACTTCAAAGCGTGACCCTCTTGCTCTGTTTGAAGGTGTCTGCAAGCTGTTCAACCCTGAAGATGGGCTGCTTTGTGGAGAGGCAATTAGACTGAGCCCCATTTGCATCTCCCAGTCTGGACTGCCCTGCACGATGTATGATATTGCCCTTCCTCTTCCCCACTCTCTCTTACGTCACTGGGCCTCTCTTTGCATTGACCATGGCCCTGAGGAACCAAAGGGGCTCTTCCCCCAAACCCTAGACCAATCCAAATGGTGTCCCCTCTGCACAGACACAATTGTGAGAGTGCCAGAGAGACCTGAGCCAGTGACAAAGTTCACTGCCTACTTCTGAGCTTTTCCTACACACAGGATCTGACCTGTTCTACCCTAGCCCTACAGAAGCTGAGTACTGCCTCCAGGCTAAGTTCCTCTGTTAAAATTATGACAGAAACAAGTTCAATCTCCAGTGAAGTAGACTCTCAAAAAGACCAGGGTCACATCTTTCTCACAGCTGGCAGGACAAGCTCAGGAAGGGTTCAGCTCTACCTCTGTCAGGGCATGGCATCCCTTGACATCCACAAATGTGTTTCTGGCTATGAACAATACCCCAGAAACCTTCATACCCCAAGTTATAGTGTACTGGAACCTCTGTGAAAGTCATCTTGCTGGCCCACAGAGAAGACCACCTCTCTGTCCTCCCTTTGCAGATGGAGCCATTATTAATGTGCCCCTTAGCTGATCCTGGCTGGGTCATACACCCCAGTGCTGTGTTGCTCTTACCTCCTCCCTGGCCAAGGAAGATAAAGACAGTGCAACCAAATCATGTTCTCCAGAGACCATGACAGTGCAGTGTTTGCCCTTGGCTCAAGACAGAGCACTGGGAAGGTCTTGATTTCCCCATCTATTACCTGGCTGAGACACAAAATTCACGGTGAGTTTTGAAGCACTATGACCAGGCAGCAGGTCTCAATGTCTTGAGGAATATCATTCCATCCAGACCACGGGCACTACGGGATTTGCAGAGCGTGGTTAAGTGCTAGCCCAGGCAGAGGCCATCCCGGGGCTGTGCCCAACCCGGGCCCGGGCCGGAGTAGGGTAGGGCAGGCCGCTGTCCGCGGTGCTGAACCCGGCCTGGTTCCGGGCTGCGGTACCGTTCACTCCACGGGCTGCCTCGGGGCTCCTGCCTCTGGCCCGTTTCATCTCCCGGGGGACACCGGGAGGGCAAGGTGGCACTGCAGAGGTGGGTGAATTGCAGCTGCAAAGTGAATGGGACAGGGGAGAAGAGGTGGGCTTTAGCGGGGGAGTAAGGCTCCTTGCACTCCCACATTCCCCCAGCAGTGGTGGCAAGTGAAGTGGAGACCAAGCTGAACTGAGCCTGACTGAGTCCAGACTGGACCTTTCCCATGCATGCATCTCCATATCCTTGGAGGGACTAGGTTAATGATTGGACTTGATGATCTTAAAGGTCTTTTCCAACCAAAACAATTCTATCATTACATTCTACTACTCTAGGCCATAAGCATGGCACAAATAACAATCATGGAATCATAGAATAACTTTAGTTGGAAAAGGCCCTCAGGGTCTCTGAGTCCAGTCATAACCTAATTCTAGTACTGAACCATGTCACTAAGAACATCATCTATACATCTTTCAAACACCTCCAGGGGTGGCGACTCAGTCATTTCCCTGGGCAGCCTGTTCCAATGCCTGACAACCCTTTCTGTGAAGAAATTTTTCCTAATATCCAATCTGAACCATCCCTGGCACAACCTGAGGCCTTTTCCTCTTGTCCTTTTTCTTGTTACCTGGGAGAAGAGACCAACATCCTCCATGCTACAACCTCCTTTCAGGCAGTTGTAGAGAGCAATAAGGTCTCCCCTCAGCCTCCTCTTCTCCAGGCTAAACAGCCCCAGTTCCCTCAGACGCCTCTCATAAGGTTTATTCTCTAGATTCCTCACCATCTTCATTGTCCTTCTTTCAACTTACTCCAGCACCTCATTGTCTTTCTTGTAGTGAAGGACTCAAAGCTTGACACAGCATTTGAGGTGTGGCCTCACTAGCACTGAGTATAGGGGGACAATCACTTCTCTTGTCCTGCTGGCCACACTATTCCTGATACAAGCCGGGATGCTGTTGGCCTTTTTGGCCACTTGGGCACACGACTGGCTCATGTTCACAGAATCACAGAATGTTAGGCACTGGAAGGGACCTCAAAAGATCATCTAGTCCAATCCCCCTGCCAGAGCAGGAACACCTAGATGAGGCTACACAGGAATGTGTCCAGGCGGGTTTTGAATGTCTCCAGAGTAGGAGACTCCACAACTCCCCCTGGGCAGCCTGTTCCAGTGCTCTGTAACCCTCACTGAGAAGAAGTTTCTTCTCAAATTTAAGTGGAACCTCTTGTGTTCCAGTTTGAACCCATTACCCCTTGTCCTACCATTGGTTGTCAGCGAGAAGAGTCTGGCTCCATCCTTGTGACACTCGCCCTTTATATGTTTATAAACATTAATAACGTCACCCCTCAGTCTCCTCCAAACTAAAGAGACCCAACTCCCTCAGCCTTTCCTCATAAGGGAGATGCTCCACTCCCTTAATCATCTTTGTTGCCCTGCGCTGGGCTCTCTCCAACAGTTCCCTGTCCTTCCTGAACTGAGGGCCCCAGAACTGGACGCAATATTCCAGATGTGGTCTCACCAGGGCAGAGTAGAGGGGAAGGAGCTACTAACCACCCCCCTTCTAATACACCCCAGGATGCCATTTGCCTTCTTGGCCACAAGGGCACAGTGCTGGCTCATGGTCATCCTGCTGTCCACCAGGATCCACAGGTCCCTTTCCCCTACACTGCTCTCTAATAAGTGATTCCCCAATTTATAATAGAACCTGGAGTTGTTCCTACTCAGATGTAAGACTCTACACTTGCCCTTGTTATATTTCATTAATTTTTTCCTCGCCCAATTCTCCAACCTGTCCAGGTCTCTCTGGATGGCAGCACAGCCTTCCTATTCCCTCATCCAAAACACTGATGAATATATTGAATAATACCAGCCCCAGTACTGACCCTTGAGGTACTCCACTAGATTCATGTTGATCAAGACACCCAGATCCTTTTCCATCAAGCAGAATTTCAGACACTGCTCTCCAATCTTGTAGCATTGCCTGCGGTTATTGTGATCAAGGGCAGGGCCTGGCACTTGGTGTTGTTGAACCCCATGCGATTGGCCTCAGCCCATTGATCCAGATGGTCCAGATCCCTCTGTAGAGCTTTCCTACCCTTCAGCACATCAACACTCCCACCCAACTTGGTGTCATCTGCAAACTTACTGAGGGTGCACTCAATTCCCTTGTCCAGATCGTTGATAAATATATTAAACAGAACTGACCCAAATACTGAGCTCTGGGGGATCATCACTTGTGACCAGCCACCAAGTGGATTTTACTCCATTCACTACAACAATTTGGGCCCAGCCATCCAGACAGTTCTTTACCCAGTGAAGAATATGACAGTCCAAGCCATAAGCTGCCAGCTTTTCCAGGAGAATGCTGTGGGAAACAGTGTCAAAGGCTTTATTGAAGTCCAAGTACACAACATCCACAGCCTTTCCCTCATCCACTAAGTGGGTCACCTTGTCATAGAAGGAGATCAGCCTGAACAAGCAGGACTTGCCTTTCGTAAACCCATGCTGACTGGGCCTGATCGCTTGGTTGAAAAGTGACTTGATGAGCACTTCCACCAGCTCCCTCAGTAGCCTTGGATGGATCCATATGGCCCCACAGACTTGTGTGTGTCTAAGTGGTGTATTGGGTTGCTAACCATTTCCCCTTGTATTATTGGGGTTTCATTTTTCTCCCTGTTCCTGTCTTCCAGCTCAGAAGGCTGAGTACCCGGAGCACAACTGGCCTTACTATTAAAGACTAAGGTAAAGACATACTTTATTACCTCAGCTTCTCGCTTGTCCTCTTTCCCAACCCACATCCACCAGAGGGTGGAGATTCTCCTTAGCTTTTCTTTTGTTGCTGATGTATTCATAGAAGCATTTTTTTTTTGTTTCCTTTTACAGCAGTAGCCAGGCTCAGCTCTAGTTGGGCTTTGTCCCTTCTGATTTTCTCCTTGCATAACTTCACAGCATCCTTGTATGTCACAAGGTCTCCTACTCCAGCTATGTGTGGATGTGCAGTTGAAAGCCCTAGAGCTCAAGATGCTTGTTTAAGGCACTGGTTGTAAATACTGGCAGACCAGGTCACCAGGTTCCTATGGCTGTCTTTATGCCCCAGTGTCAGAGGCCCATCTCTATCTGCTGTACAGCACTGATCATGGTTCTGTGTACAAATTGAGGTTTCTCTATAGAGCCAAACTGGACTCATCAGTCAAGGTAACAGTTGAAGCAATACAGATGGAGCTTACAGCACAACTTTGCAGCCCACTGCAAAACCAGCACAGAGAGCCCTGTCTCTCCAGGTGGTGACAGGCCCATCCCCAGACAGTGGACACTCTAATACTATCTTGAATCCATGTTTGGGGCAGGCCCAGGAAGACCTTACTCATGCTGTCATGGTGTAAGTCAGCTCTGCTGAGACATCCAAAGTCCTGCTTTCAGCACTTCTGGTGTCCTCTAGGAGTGCAGGAGGAGAGATTTGAGTCTGGGTGCTACAATTTAAAGGGCTATGCAAGGGCTGGAGCACAGTGTGTCGTCCTTTCCCATGGGACAGGCAACTTCTCCCTCCATAAGGTGGGGATCTCCCACCCCAAGAGTAGACTCACCCCCTCTCATGCAGCCCCTGAGGTCGATGCTTTGAAAGGCCATAGCTGGTTGCTACAAACAATCTACCCATTTTTGATCTCTTCTCATGCAAATACCTCCACCCTGTATGAGCACAGTGCTATTCATTTGAGATGGATGCAGCATTAATATTTCTGTTTATTTAGGTTAGTTTATATGGTTACATTTGAATATGAAAAAAGTCTTCTCTACCAGGCGCCAGACTGGTTGAAGCAGTGAAGAGACAAGCTTTAAAATAATGCACTCTTGTTGAGTCCTTCTGTGCTTAATCCCTCTTTGAACAATTTCTGCATCCTTTGGGGAATAATGCATCCTTACTCCAAGGCTGCTGTTGTATCTAGGTATCTTAGGAAATTCAGAGGAGACCACCTTTCTGTATAAGCTGTGCTGACAACTCCCCCCTCCATCACCAAGGTCACTTGGCCAAGGTCACTGCAAAGGAAGAGGGCCTCATGAGTGTTCTTCTTTGGTCACCTGAAACAGGCCTGGAGGTGAGGACATCAAGAAATGTGGTCATAGTGGGACAGAAGAGATGAAGGTTATGTAAAAGAGTAGCTTGGGATAGGTTATTCAGAGTAGCATAAAAAAATGTCCAGAGTAAGCAAAGGTAGAGCAATTCAGGCTTTGCTGTATATTTCTAGGTAATCACATAAATCAAGAGATTTTTCTTTTTATATATATGATTTTCATGATCTTGTCTGGATGAGTGATACTCAACCAGTGCAAGACAGCCTTTTTTGAGCTGGAACCCATGTCAAATGGGCATGTCACCTACCTGGGTATTTAATATTGATAGACCTGTGTGGTTACCTTGCAAAGAGAAATTACACTGGCCAGATAAATGGCCAGTTTGCTACACTACTTATTTTTTTTTAGCGTGGAAATAAGAAATCACCCATTAAGAAACACTATTTAAAATGCAACTTATTAAAGCACATATGCACAGGCTAATTTGTTCTGCGAGAAAAATCTGCTTTCAGTATACTTCCTTTGCTTTTAAAATACTGAGCATTTAAACTTTTCTTCTTCTCTCACTATTGCTGAACAGCTATGTTAAGCTGCTTTGGCTGGAGTTATTGCTCATTTAAACCTGCATTAAGGGACACAGAATTGGATATGTGGCATCAATACTCTTTAACCATTCCACTTGCACAAAAAAAACCAACCATGAATCCTGGGTTCTCAATATCACTATAGACTTGCTGCTGCTGTCACTCATAACAACAAGCATAAGCAGAGGAGTTTGGAAAGCTGTCCGAGGATTAGTTCGAAAGACTTCACCCTTGAGATGAAATTGTCTCTTTGTGATACACAGTTGCCTTATGGGTCCTATTATATTAAGAGAGAAAAATATGGGCTTCTTTCACACTGAAAATACATGCCAAGCAGGACTGAAAGATCTACACCTGAAAGATCTACACAGACATTGCCATGAGAAAGAAAAAAAAAAAAAAAGAAAAAGGATACAGAGATAAAAAAGCTTACTTCAAAGCACCAAAATGATACCATTTTGCATAAGTATACGTCTATTGAAAAGGGTTCCAGCTGGTATGCTTAGATTAATGTTATTACCCACCATAAATATAATGGAAACAGATGTACTTTCTGTCTTCCTAAAGGATGATGCTTACATTAAAGCTTCATTGATTTTCAAACTATAAATATGAGAGTAATACAATAGTAGGTAAAAGACCTGTGGACATTCAATTCCCTCTCCATATTTGGATCTCCTAACAGAAACATGACTCCTGAATCATGTAAGTATCATGACACAGAATTGTTTCAAATACTGTTCTGCTTTGCTCTGTTCTGTTCCAATGTAGCAGTGCTGATCTCCTTCCTCCTTCAACTAAAAAGCTACAGGGAGGCATTATACAATGTGGACTAGTCCAAGAGGGCTTTTAGCTGCTTTCAGTGAAAGTTATTAGATAAAATACCAAAATAGCTTTTTGAACTGACAAGCTCTTTTGTCTCCATGACTCAGCCATTGAGTTAAGCTGGATTCATCCTTGCTTTCATTTGCTGCCTCAGTCAAGTTGTACTCCAGGAAGAATAAAACTGCTTTAACTGAAAAAGGGAGAGTAAAGCTCAAGTGGGGGAAGGAAGGAGACTCCAAAAAGCATTATGACTTAGGGCCTGTCTTGAAAGATATCAGGTCTGGGTTCAAATGCACTCAGACTGGGACACAGCTAACCCAGGTCTTCCATAGCTTTGGTGGGGACTCTGGCCACAGATACAGTGAGTTAGGATTTGGAAGGCTCTGAGACCTTCAAATGCATTGTAAGAACCACTTCTCCACGTCCAAGGTGTTGGTATCCACTTCCTGGATTGTGAGTCCAGAAAGTTAGAAGACAGCTTGTAGAAGTTCTGAATAAAACACTCTCAGAGAAGGACAGACACGACACAAGGTAGACTTCACACATCAGCCTTCCACAGTGAGTAGCTGATTATATATATTAAGAGAAGTGTCCCCCTTCTGTAAGCTAGCTGGTCCTGAATCAGCTCTGAATCCGTGATGTTACACAATATTACAGACAGCACAGCTCTGAGACTGGACTATTAATAATAAGGCTTTGATGTTATGTTAAAACATCTGCATGGTTTCTTGTTTGCATGAGATATTGACAAACTGACCTCACATCCAACCACAAAAAGCCACACAGCCTTGCCTTTAGGTAACTCTCCTCTGAAGGGGTTTGTTTGCGGGTGCTGTATTGAGGCACAGGCTCCATGCTCTGGATAGACAGTGTCAGTGCCTTGCTTAGAAACTCTACTCTGCAAACTAATGTCACACCACAGCATACAATGTTCTTGACCTGCAAAGACCCTTTCAGGATCGGTGCTTGTGCAAGTACAGTGTGTTTATTCATGGTGATAAATCTTCGTTAGTAAGGCTGCAGCATACTTGCTGTCTCTTCCGTTGGCATCTATGCTTTGGATCAATGGCAATATCTGATTTTTAGGAAAAAAAAATCAGGATAGAGGTGCTTGTGTGCAGAAGTAGAGCTACAGAGGGCTAAGTGGTATATGTATACCCACTGATAGGTGTAGAATTTGGGAGTCCATGGGAACCTTGCACAAAGGTGAGGAATTGAAGGGAGAATGACTGTGAAAAAAAATCAAGGTGGATTAGTCTGTTAGTGATTACTATCCCATCCCTGGCCCCAGGGTGGTAATGCAACTTCACAGCTGCATCAGACTATAGCTCTGCAGGGTGGAGATCTCATTCTGCTAACCTTTGGCATAAGAGACATGGAGGCTTTCCCCAGATTCCCAGTATTAAGGTCATTTTTATGCATTAGTGATAAAAATTGGATTAGTGTCTGAAGGCCAAAAGATTCAAGGGTAGCGTGCAGGTGTCTCTTTCTCTGCTAATCTATAGTAATTAAGATACATAACGTAAGCATTCATGCAGTACACAGGAAGATAATAGACTGAAACTAGACAAAGACTGGCATTTGCACATGGCAGCTTCTAGTCAGTGGCCAGCAATTAGCAAGTTATAGCAAATCTTCACTTTATTTTCTGGAGGGCATTGCAAAGGATCCCCATCTCACCTGAAAAGAAAATAATCAGAGAAGTTAATCCTAAAGCTGGCCCATTTCTAACACTCTTGTATTTATTTACCCTTTATATCCATTCCCTGAAAGAATAAGGTGAAAAAATAAATGCTGAATTGGACACGTTTATTAGGGTCTTAGCGGAGTAAGGTCTGCAGAGTCAGGCCTTTGCCTTCATCAGCCATACAATGATGGCTCACAGGATCAGGGGTGCTGGCTTTTAGCAGGCTAGCCGATGTTAAGGGGTAAATGAACTAGGAAGAAGGCTAGAATGGCAAAATGAAATATGACTAAAGCCAAGCTTTTCTTTTTCTTCCTTATTGAGAACAGGTAAAGCACACATCAGAATCCATCATAAGTCACTCTGGCCCTTCCTAGCATCTCCACTAAAGCACTCTTGCTGGATATTTCAGACGTAACCAACTCCAGCCAAATGGAAAAACTATTTTGAATCTTGGCTAGAATCAGGAAGCAATTTTTCCAGCAGAAAAGAGATGTGTATGGCTTGAACTTGGTCAGGCTGAGAACATTAAATGCAACCAGATGAAATCTGCTTTGTGGTTGCTATTTCTGATCCAAGTTTTGAGGAATTCAAGGTAAAAAAACTGTAGTTCCTTACTATTGATAGTGTCAGCTAAGTTCTTCAGCTGCTTTGCATTGTCCAAGACTTCAATCCTTTGGGTATAGGGATTGTACCGAACAGAGAAAGGACGAGGGATCGTTTGAGCAAATTTCCTGAGGCAAAAAAACACAAAAACATAAACAAACTTGAAAAGCTTATTTTTGCAGTAAGTCACTCTTTTATTGGTATGTACATTTGATGAGGAGAATAAGAAAGTCTGTGAGAGGAAATAATTAAATTCCTGCTGAGTGATATGAGACCTACAGCATTCTGTAACACTCTTGAATCTGCATTTGCCCTTACTACCTTTTTTTCTTTTTTCCAAACAGGATTAATTATGTAATTAGCATGGCAACACTGCTCCTGGTATAGACCAACTACGCAACTATTTGGATTTGAACTTGAAAACCTCATTTTCCTTTCAGTAATGCAAAATATAAGAATCCTGATCCAAGTCTGCAATTTCTGGGAAAGTAAGGTCAAGTACCTATGCCATCCTGGCATATTAAGGAACAAGCAGAATGCTAACATCCCATGGTTGGCAGTGGCTTTCAGGCCATTGCAAAGATAGGAGATGATAGTCAATAGAGTAAAGCAGTATTCTTGCCAACCCTTATCTGAAGCCTTCCCTTCTGCAAAATAGTAAATTCCATGGCAGACTCTGAATGGGATGACATGGTCAGAGCTATTGTTCCAGGCTCCTTGTAGACCCCAGCAGGATACTGGTTTATATATCTGTTTTGGATTACTGAAGTTATTGCTGAAAGAGGAAGGAAATCACGCAGGAGTTGATTATGGAGCCCCTGATTGTGACTCAGCATGGCAAATCCCATATAACCAGAACAATGGAGTATACTGGATGCCACCTCCACATTTCTCTTTCAGTTTATTCCTAATTAGTAGCAGCTAAGGCCATTGTCTCAAACTGCAGTGTGAGCAGGACACAAGGTGTGACAGTGGGAAAAAAAAATGTTAGCTAGGATGGAAAATTGTTTAGTGGTATCAGTCCAGTTTTTCTAAGGCAAGAGATGCACATTAGAAGACAATCTTCCCAAATCTCAGCTGAAGGTAAGATCCTAATCAGAAGATGAATGCCTTAAGATGAAAAATATTTTAGGTCAGCCTCAGTATAATTTTTCAGGGATGTTTTCCATTGCACACAAACACACATGGCCAGGTGTATGCCATGAACACAGGCACTGGATTAACCCCCAGACTCCAATTTAATCAGTTTTCCAGTTTGGTCATTGAAACACTTAAAGAAGTTCCAAGATTGTATTTATAGGCAGCATCTTCTGTTTTCTCAAGGAATTTTCTACTGAGTTAGAGTATACAGAGAAGAAAGGAACCGTGTGTAGGATATTAATAGCACAACACAGAAAAGAAGGCCACCTTTCTCAGGTATTACCCCAGAGAAAATGGCAAAAGGAGAAGCTACAGGCTTATGACAACTGAAGAAGCAACAGACGAGGTAGCTAGGAAGACTTTGGAATTGGGGAATGTGGGGGCAGCAGAATATCCTGGATCTCTGTATGTGTTTATCTGTGAATGGGAGAGAGGGAGAGAGAAGAGACTGCAGGTCTGGGACAAGTCCCTGTATGGCATCTCCAAGTGAAATATTTGTTAAGTGTGTACCAAAGCTAACCCCTAATGGCTTGACTAATATCCAGAAACACAGTGGTGCTTTTTTAAAGAGAAACAGAAATATTGTTGTGAGGTGGAACCCAAGCTGAACAACACAGTCTGAGCCATTTCTGTTTCAAAAACCAGAACTGAACCTGGACTGTTATTAAAAAGTCTTGTTGAACTGGACCTGAGTCTGTATTTCAGTCACAGATGACTGAAAGATTTACTGTGTAGCCCTGTAGTCTTGTAAACACACTGCTGGTAACAAGCTGGAGACTCTCTATTAAGCTAACCACACAAGCCTCAGGATTGGGGTTATTAGGATTGCTTGGAGTTTTGTTTAGTTGTAATAGCAATTGTCTAATGACCATGTGGCTATTACCTAATTTGTCTTAGTTTTGCTTAATTCCAAATAATTGTGTGCTATTATGCCTATTGTTAATAGTTTTTATATAGGCAAGAATAGCAAGTAGTTACACTGCACATAGTATTAATAAACTAAATCTGACCCTAAAGTGATCACAGAATCATAGAATGGTTGTAGTTGGAAGGGATCTCTGGAGATCATGTATTCCAACCCACAACGATGTAGCATAACAAAGCACCAGCATGGGCTGATACAAGAGGCCTTGAAGGTGTGAGCACAGGATGAAGCTGGTAGTCCCCAGGCTATCAACAACTCGCCACTGGACAGTTATTTATAGTAAAGCAAACTTAGGAGCTGAGAGAGAAACAAAACAAAACCAACAACAACAACAACCACAACCAGTTTTAGAGGAAACAAAAGGGACAAATATTTTACATAAATTGTGAAGTCAGAAGCAACACAGATTTGCAGATCAATGTAGAGAAAGAGCAAGATGTAAAGCATGTTAGAAAACATAAAAATGACCCTGAGGAAATCTTGGGCTGAGGAGGAAGAAAGGAAGCATCAACACCACTTGCCTCCTCCAAAAACAGAGGAAGAAACCCCATTCATTAACATCACAGCCCTGCTCTGAAGACCTCAAACTTCTGATCACTTGACAACTCTACCCCACACCATCAGACAGAAACTGTTGGCTGAAGACTCAAAAGAAAGTATTAGGGTGAGTATAACTTCAGAGGAAAAGGAATAGATAATAGGAGATTTTTTATATTAAAACTTTTAACTATAGCATTGTTAAAGAGACTTGTTTTGCATTAATTAGCTAGCTTTGACCCTAAGTGTTAATATCATTGCAACTGGACTAATAATTTTTTGCTGCATTTTGGTTATACAGATGAAACTCTAAGACTAACCATAAACTCTTGACTTCATGTATAAGGTATCTTCCCTTCATTGTCCTTAACAACATTTTGAGTGCAACAACTACTCAGCCTCTTTAACCAATGCACATTTTTTTGTAGTGCCTCTGAAAATATTACTGTCAATCCAATATCTATTACAGCAATGGGATCCAGCGTATTGTCAATGGACAACAAACTGGTCCTTCTGTGAAATGACTGGATTACCTTAGCTTTTCTTTTGCATCTTTAAAACTTTCAGCAACATAGTAGACAGGCTGGAATTCAGTAACAGGGTACTTCTGCACAGAAGTCTTCTCCAGGACAAGAGGCTGAATCTCAGGTTTACTTGATAAACAATACTATATGAGCAAAAGGGTAAGAAATTTATTTCAGTTAAAAAGTGCTTGAATTTGCTGTGAAAGAAAGAGCTACTCAATGCCACCCAATTTCAGACAGGAAAGAGCTGTTTCTGTGGAATACAATGACAATGTCACCTACTAGGAAAGAAGCAGTTATGAGTCCCCTGTGCACACTGCCACATTTACTAGAGGTCTTCCATGAAGTATAACATTTCGTGCTACTTCTATGTGCAAAATGCGAAGCAAAATAAGAGCCGAAAGTCATTCAGAAATTTGAGCAACTATAAACTTATTTGAAATGTTGTTTTATAGAACATACCTGCAGTTCCCCAAATGAAGACAGCAGTCCTGCACCATATGCCTTGAGTGAATCACCTTCCTTACATAGTCCAAACTCCACTGTAAACCAATAAACCTAGCAAGAAAATTATACAGAAGCGTACAATCAATGCATCATAAAAAGCAGGCACACATAATTGATTTGAATATATTTGCAGTTTTCATTTCTATTTAAAATGTTGCCATGTGTCAAATATCAAGTGTATAAATACAAAAAAATATCCCCACAGACTGAAATTCTTCTGGAAGGGGCACAGTGCTAGACTTAGTGTGCCTGTGAATCAGTTCAGTTCCCTGACAAACACAGTTGTGTTTTACTGTGCTTATGTTTGTCAGCAGAGCAGAAACAATGAAACTACAGCAAGAAAATTTCATTTTGGCTGGCCAGCCCAGTTGAAGTCAGAACCTTAGCTGATAGAAGTTTGTGTCCTGTTTCACACAGAGGTTGTCCAGCTGCAGCAGCAAGAGAGGGAATAAGCTATTAGTGCAATATTGAAGGAAGATGATCTGTGGCTTAGTATGATTTCCTGGTCTGTCATTTTGAAGGGAAACCTGCTCTGGCTCAGAAGAACTACCTCATCTGTCAGAAACAGTACAGATGGTGCAATGGTTTGCCCAGACACTGAGGATGCTGATCTCATAGACAAATCCCTGGTTTTAGAAGTTTGCGACTCTGGGTCTCAGTAGTCTCAGAGTAGGATTCAGGGTAGCCACACTGACTGCAGAGCGCATCATCTGCCTGGGAAATTGGAATAGAAGGGACATTCACAGGTAGGACTGCTACCAAAGCTGCCTCCCGAGATTTCCTGTGGGGATGTAGTAACACATAATATCTTCTTGCCCAATATGTTTGTGCTGGAGGAAGTCTTGTCTAGGCTTCTGTGTTTAATCACAACTGTCACTTTGAATAAGGGGTGCCAAAGTTATTTTCCTTTAATGCAACTGTTTCAGGGTGGGGTTTTCCAATCATGGACTTCACTTCATTCCCATTCAACTCTATGGGAGTTCTATCAGTGTTTTCAGTGGCAGAAGAATTAAGACAACGCAGGGTGCTTTGGAAAACTGAGCTCTCATTTATTAAATTACCGTAGCGAGTTTCTCGATGAAATCATCCGGAGCTCCCAGAGATGCCAGTCCAATTTCCTGTAACAATAAACCATTATTCTTCAAGCTGTTTATTGCAAACATTCTTCCTGTCTCATCTTGTGTAATTTCTCACATTTTAAATGTTACCATTGCTTACTACCACACACAAATGTTTACAGGACATGTTCCTATCATGCAACATCAATTTTAAACCAGAAATCTCTCCAGAAATGAACAAAAGGTCCTGTCCAAATGTCATTTACAAAGCATGATCCTTTGTGTCTGGTACAAAGCCCATTGAGGTCAAATAAAATTCTCTTTTTGCTTTGACAGGCTTTTGATCAAGTCTACAATGCACACCCAAGAGAATGATACAGTCAAAAGGAAGTAAATCAATCACACCCACACACCTGAAATATTTCTCTTTGTTTGAACAGGCCCTGATTGCAGGAGTTTTCCTGGAGCCTTGAATGAGTAATTTTTTCTGAAGGACAGGGCATGATTTGAAAGAGCTTGTTCACTCTTGGCAGCTAATGGAGACTTTCCTGGGAGGCTTGCAACAGCTGGATTCAGAAGACAGCCACCAGAGACTGTATATAACCAGACACCTTTCTCAGTTTGTTCCAGTGAGGACTGCACAACGCAAAAATCAGAACGCCGCACACACACACCAAAAGCATGGGAGCAGCCGTCACCATGTAAAATCCTAATAAGCCAAGATGCAGTGAGGCTTATCTTAAAGGAAATCCTCCATTCGGGAAAGGTCAGAGCCTGAGTCCAATACTGAGTGCTTACTAACTACACAAAGTTGACTTTTGTCTTGTGAGCAGGATGTTACATAGCTCATTTTGCCTTCTTCCCCTCTGTCCTTTTTTCCTTTCTTTCTCTCTCTCTTTCTGTGTTTGTCTGCTTTTCTGATTCTTTCTGACTTTCTCTGTTTCTGTCTTTTCATGTTTTCTGGTAAGATGCAAACAAAAGTTTACTCCTTCACTTCTTTAGCTTTGCAAAAAGTTTGCCTGTAAAAAACCACCTCACACAAGACAGACATTTAGTGTTTGGGTGTATGAGTTCACCTAAGTGATTTGTGTCAAGATTTCAAGCAATAAATAGATCAGCCTTGGCCACTCTCAATATGCTTAAAGGTGAATCCACACCACTTCTCATAGCTCTTGGCTCATCCTCTGAATTAACTAGTCTCTTGTGTGATCAATTATAAAAACAGTATAACCACTGAGTAACTTACCTGGGAAAACTGAGCAAAACTGGGATCAGCAAAAAGAGGCACATGTCCTAGCAGCTCGTGGCAAATATCACTGCAGGAAAACATGACATCTGAATAACTTTAATTTAGAAGTTCAGCAATGCTGGATGAATGCCTCAGAGTCAGAACATAGTCAGGAGTGCAGTGCCTTTGCTCCTACCAGCAAATAATGTTCAGGACTCACAGGAAAACATTTTGCTCTAAAATGATTCTTGTGATGGAAAGGGTCGCACACTCCAGGGTTTTCAGTGTTTTCATCATCATATATCCCTCAAAGGAAGAATGATATATTATTCATTTTCCCTTATGGAAGAAAACCATTCATTCAACTGCCCACCCAGCTCAATAAAGCTCAGAAAGAAATCACCTAACTGAAGGGAAAATGGACTTTACAGTCTCAATGACAAGAAACCTCTTTAGATCAAGTTCAAGATACTAAGACACCATGGTGTCAACATGTACCACAAGAGCTCAACTCCAGTTCCTGTTCAGGCCCACAGCCTTCCACTGAGAGGTGGAAGCTTGCCCTTCCTCTGGTAGGACTTCTTTCATTGCAAGTTGAAGGCAGCAGCTGGGCAGCCATGTTTGAGGACAGACTCACCTAGGGGCTTCTAGATTTTTCAAAGACAGAGAAGTGGTTTGGTGAGAAGGGGAGAGGTATAAGATGCTCTCAGGAGGGCAAGTCTATGGAAGACATTTCAGCCTGGCTTTGTGCATGGTGAGAAGAGGGTAAGGAGAGGCAAGGAGGAAAATCAGAAGTATAAGGGATGGAAAAATGGAGGGGAAAAGGAGGCTGTGGAAAGGACTAGGAAGCAAAGAAACAGTAAGGGAGGAGAGAAAGAATTACAACAATATGAAGCAGAGGAAGAAAATTGTTTTGAAAATAGCAAGTGGAAAAGGACAATGGACAGGGACAGAGAGAAACATTACAACATAAAACTGAAAAAGAGAAGGGAACAATGATCTGAGTTTCGTCTGCCTTGGTGCCAGAAACTTGCTTGCAACATGTTGAGTCATTCCTGCACAAGATTTCACACCACTGTTTGAGTATTAATAGCCTTTGTACACTGCTCTCTTGCTTCCCAGCCATCATGCAAGCATGCCTTCAGTAGCAAAACTGTCTGATCAGTCCCATAAGAACTTGCAGAAGAGGATGCAGCTTGTTAAAAAGACTAGAAATCTTCTGAAAATGTTTTCAGAAGAGAGCAGTTGCTTGGCCGCTCTCCATTAGCTCTATTCCCAGGAGCACTCCAGAGTCCCACATGGTTATTATCAGTTGGGCTGACCCTGTTGTTAGTCTGCTGCAACTTTACACACTTTCTGTGTCAAAGTACTTACGGCTCTGGTGTGTACATGGGTTTGGACGCGTGGCGAATATACTGCGTAGAGTGAAATACTCGGAATGCCAGCCCAGCCAAGAAGTCCCGAGAGGAGAGCAAGCCTGCAACAGGACGCAGACGAAATCCAGTGCAGGCTGAAGGGACAAAAAATGGAATCTTAGAAGCAGCTAGTGTGCTTGATTTTTCTTTGTCTAGACTCCTCACAGTGGAAGACATTTGTTAATTGTTTTCTTTGCTCTCCCTATGCAAAACAGAGATTAGTTGTGAGAGAGTAGGAAATGTTCTACCCATGTGTACCACCATCACAGTATCTGAGCATCTGTATCTTCATACCCCTGAAAGTTTTAGAGAGGGATCTGGGACACACGGATGTAGTGATGTGCCCAAGCACCAGAGGGAGCCTGTGATAAAGCAGGGACTACTTTTCCATCTCTGGAAGCACCACCGCCACTGACAGTTGAGGCCTTTCATTTGATTTCAGTTTTTATATGCTTCAAACTTACTCTGCAAAAATTTTGAAATATCCTCAAGCTGTGGAATGTTATCCTCCTGGTAGCCACAGTACTTCTCCAGCAGTGGGAACACGTGGTTGTGTTCATAACAAGCATGAGTTGGATAGAGGCTCTTCAGCTCCCTGAAGACAGTGCCCCATGTTTTCTTTTCTTCTTCTGTGTAGGTGACTCGAGGAATAGGTTGGCCACTGAAAAGAAAGCAGATACCCTCGATAGGAGCAACAGAGAAAATGTTCTATGCCAGCAGCATTATACTCAGGAGCTTTACATGGGCTGGCCAGGAGCTGCTGGTGCAGGAGGAGAGTTGCCTTTTGTCTGACAAGCAGGTGCAAAAGGAGCTTCACTTGCCCCTAGGCATAAGCTTGCAAGTACCCTACTGACCTCAGCTGAGATACTGGCATTCAGACAACTCCTTTTATTAATGTGGTAAAAATAATGTATTGCTTATTTGTGTTATCAAGATGTTATTCTAAAAATATTTGATGGCTGATGGTTTCAATTTATTTGCATTTCTAGATATGGAGCAGCTGTTGTATTTCTTGCTCTAATACACATAACATTGATTGTTTTGTTACAACAGGGAAATCATCAGCTCCAGAAACCTGTTTCGTGGAGATGTGGAGAAATTCTGAGCTGTGCTTCATGCTTTAACACATGCAGACTTAAGCCACTTTTATGCTATTTAATAATAAAAAAAGAGTAATTTTGAGTCAAATCCCACCCTCAAGCCTCCATGTCTTTAGCTCATGTTGAAGCTAGCAGGAATTAGAAAATCACAAGCAATATAGTTTGGCCTCCTGTGAATATTCAATTCCTTAGCAATAACGATAGGGCCATAGGTGAATCCAGCAGCTTTGAAAAATCAAAGGGGTTTAAGGAACTTAATAGGGTTAACATCACTGCTGGAATAATGCTGGAGCCTTCTAAGCCCCAGAGATCCATTGTTAAACTCTTGATGATACCCCACCATCTCCCACCCCCTCATTTTTTCCTTGAGCCTCAGGGCAGCTCCTCTGGAGCACCATCATTTTCTGTCTCTCTGTGTCAGCCCTCCTTGATCTGTGGAGCTTTAAACAGCATGTTGAATTATGAGGATTGCTGGGAGATTGTTGGCACTGGGGGATTGTTGGGCACTCCTAGTAATCTTCAGCCACTTTCAAGGGCTACAGGGGGAAGCTATGGCTTAAAAACCCTTCAAATTTCAATTAAAAATTTCAGGGAACAACAGGGCCAGAAGCAAAGGAAGGCAGAGGGAAGAGGAGAGCTAAAAGTAAAAAAAAGAGAGAAGTCAGGGAAATGAGGCATACAACAAAAATGACCAGTAAATGTGTCAGGAGAGAAGACAAAAGAGCAAAGGCAGAATAGAGAAGGGAACAGCAGGAGGCAAGAGGACAAAACAGGTGCAAGAGAAGGGACACAGAAGTGGATGAAATCGATGGTAGGAAGAGCAGTACGAGACAAACAACCACAGAGCCACCTCACCTTTGTAGCTGACTCCACAAGCTAAGCCTACTTGCCATTTCAGATACTTCCCATGAAGCCTGATAACTTTGGTTGTCCCTTTCCTCCTGCCTAGTCTCTGCATCTCTGTTCCCCCAGCTGGAGACACCCCTTCAACCTCTCCTCCCCACTGTAGACCCTGAAAGGCATATCTGCCAGGTGTAGCACCCAGGGGCAAGGACATCACACGTCCATCTGGGCCTTCCCAAATCAATACCCAAAGTCACAAAAAACATGTGCTTTCTTTCCACAAGTCCCAGAAGCCCAGATGTGGGCTTTCACAACCTGTTACTGGAAGACCTTATTGGAAAGTCCAAGAACTTCACGTAGAAGGTGCTTTTGGGACATAGGTCCAGGTTGGTATAGGCCCTGTTTCCAATGTATCTAAGGATCTGGATAGAAGACTAAATATCAATTGGTTAAATCTTGGAATATAATGGTTTCATCTTCTTAAGATGGTTTCAGTTTGAATCTTGTGGGGAGGAGGCAGTTAACATGTTTTTTTGCTTTATCTCTACATGATTTGATGAAAGCCTGAAAACTAGAGATCAGAATTTGCTATTCATTATGTAGGAAAGGTAAATTTTCTGTGGGATACCTATAAATGGACACTAGGTCCACCCACATGTAGCCACAAAGTTTCATCCAAATTTTTTAACTATAAACTGGGCTCCTGACTTTTTTTTTTTTTGCTTTCCGTCAATCAGTCAAATTTTGTCTCTCATTTTGTGATTAGATTATTAGCTCTTTGGCTCAGGGACTATATTTTCATTGCAGTCCTGTGCAAAGTGAAGCCCTAAATGTACAACATATGTTGCTTTATTCTTTACAATCACAATTTTTGGCAGTCTCAGCAAGAATAAGGCCCAGTAGTACTGATGTAAATGTGTGAGTGGCTCTGGGAACAGAATTTTATCTCTTCCAGATCTGATCACTGAAAGCAATCAAGCAAGCCTTTTCTAACTGAGTTTATCATCTCTATTCATTTATTTTTCTTGGGAAATGAGAGCTCAAATTGCTGATTGCAGCTGGGTCAGACATAATAAAATTAGAGTATCAGGAACTGGATTAGCATCAGAACCATAAGTTATTAATTATTTTAATAGTGTATGCAGCTCCTGCTTTAATGTAAATGTAAATGATCGGCAGTCCTCCCTTAGCCCTGGTTTAATGGAGAGAATACCAGAAGCAGATTTATTCAACACTCAGGTCTTTGTAGTAGCAACGGAGTCTACTGCTCAATTAGACAACAAAGCCAGGGAAGAGGGGCATTGTGAGGAAAGAAGGGAGGCGATGTTATCTTCTGAACATGTGCCTGGAACAATTTACTTTTGTTTTACTGTGATTTGGGGATAAATACATGAACAGGGAGATTTAAACACGTGGCAGAGGAAAGCCAACAGCAGGAGGATGCTTATGGAAAAGCAGGGATTGCCAGCAGCGTGAGAGCTTTAGGAAAGGGCAAAAGATGTGGGGTTGCTTTATGCCCACACTCTCAGCACTCACTGCCTGTAGTTGTAGGCGATATCTGCAAACTCCTTCCTCCGGGCCCGGTACACAGGATCTTTGAATCCCTAAAGAGAAACACCGATAGTCAGTTCCTCTGTAAATGCAGGTGGTAAACAGCGTTCCTCTCACTGAGCACCCTTGGGCATGGCTGGTGCAGTCCAAGAAGTGCAGGAGGACAAGTGAGGAAGCTGCCTTCATCCTGCCCAGCTCAGGTGCACCCTGCTTGCACAGGGCACTGCTCCTTCCCCATCTGCAAGACCACCAGGTCAATCATTCAGCCACAGCCTCCCAGCACCTCTCACCCCCCAAGTTCTTTCATTTTCTCATTTCCACGTGCTACAAAAAAGGTAAACATGCTCCTTTACAGAGTCAGCAAGGTGCTCCCACAAGAGCAATACACCTCATTAATGGCACTCAGATAACCAGGTCCTTTTGGATTCTCAGGAAGCTTGTTGCAGTTCCTAGCAGGGCCAGGCTGGTCTAGCAAAACAGAGTTAAACCACATTAGAAACACACTGATCAACTCAGTCAGACATTTTAGGTGGATTTTCAGCATGAATTGTGCTTAAAGGTACGCATTTTCAAACTGTTAGAAGACCAGTAGGCACTCTGCTGGCCAAAAAGCTCTATTTGGTCTACAAATTCAACCATTTGAAGTGATTTAATTACTACTGAGAACTTCTAATAGACCTTGCGGTTTGGAGCTTGGCCTTTGCAGCTAATTAGCAATAAAACCAGAGATAAGGAATATAATCTCTAAATCTTCATCTAAGATAGCCATTTTCCTGTTCCAGTGTGCCTGCTATTTAGACTGAGAGTTCCTCAGGGCTAGGAGTGTCTTTACCACCTAAAGTGGAGAAATGTCCTTCCAAGCTAGGACATAGTTCTGCAGGACAAACAGCAACTATCCACTGGACACTGCGGCTGCTTACAAATGCATGTTTCGGCAGTGCATGGCACATCTGGACCAAAGGACCATGAAACACAATGAAGTACAGGAGACAGCTGAAGTAGAGTGCAGATCTAAGAGTGTTGGTCAAAAAGAGGCAGCCAAGGGTCTAAAATGTGTGCTGTTCAAGATTAACCTGGCATAGAGGCATTTGTGATTGAATCCCATATCACTTTACTAAAACCACAAGCTCCTTTATTTTCTCTTTTTCTACTCTCTGTGTACTGTCACACTTATTTACCCCAGCAGCTGGGTTCCCTTTTTAAGGCTTAACCTGCTCACTAACTAATTCTAGGAACTGGAGCAGAGATGCTTAATTCCTTTTAGTATCTTTTGTTGTTGTTGTTGTTTTCCTTTTTCAAACACAATCTTGGTCTATTCCCACATGACACACAAGGGGGCCATTGACTCAGTGTATCTCCTTTCATTCTGTCTTTCATATGTGACCTCACTGAACATCATGAATCATTGTACATGATACATAACACATCTCAAATTAAGCAATGGGTAGTGAATGACTAATCACCCCATCTCAATTAAACTAATAGCAGCAATTTTTGTTGCGCTGCATGTAATTTATTTATAATCAACCTATCCCAATTAAACTAATAGCAGCAATTTCTGTTGCACTGCATGGAACTCAGTGTGTTTTGACAAATGAAAATAAGTTGTTGTTTGCTTGGAGAGGGAATAGAGGCAGAAATCATTCTTACATCTGGAAGAGCTGTAAAACCGCTGAACAAGTTGTTTTTATCAGCTAATCTGATGAACAAAACTTTCTGACTCTACCATTTAAACCACAAACTTTTCAAAACAGAGACATTTTCTTTTGTTCTGTCTCAACATACAAGAATCATGTCAGATTTAAAAACCACATAACAAGGCACCAAGCTCAATCACATGTATGTGATCAGAGATGAAAAAAAAACCAACCAAACTTCCTATTACATCTCTGGTCTATGATATGCTGCTTCCAAAGTTTTTGTTGCTACTGATTCACAAAATGAGTCTGAAGTCATCATATCAGAGCCACTTGGGAAAACCAGAGGTGTCCTGTGGTGGTTCTGTGCTCTGACAACCACTATGACTTTTAAGGTCTCCTGGTGTTTGCTTAAATTAAAGCAACCTTTGGTCTGATTTACTTCATACTAGGGATTTGGTTGATTCTAACCCTGTAAACATGGTACCTTTCTGGTCCTAAACCACATGAGAGTCAGGCTACTAAACTTGTCTTAAAGCAAAGCATATGTAAATAAAAGAAACATCTGTCCCAATAACTAGAAACATGTTAAAACAACAACAACAACAAACAAACAAACAGACAAACCAAAACAAAACAAAAAAAAACAAACAAAACAAAAACAAAACAAACCAACCAACCAAACAAAAAACTTTGTTTCTTACAGGATGGTCAGCATCCAATTCTGCTCCATAGCTTAGGATCTGATTAGCAAATCTGTCCAGCTCCTGAATACTTCTTGGGAACCATGGCACTGCAAAACAAAAAAAAAAAAAAAGAAATAGAGACTTCTCTTCTTCTTCATTACTTGGTTTGGAGCCTTCTACTGGTTTTTCCATTTTTTCATCATAAAATAAAGAAACATATGCAAGGGGCTAAATTCTTTGGGCAGCAATGGCTTTTCCCTGTGGTAGGGGGCAAGAACAAACCCTGTAAATTGTCTTGAATTTGTGGCTGTTTTGCACTGTTGGAAGAACACAGAACATCAGGAATGTCTAGCCCTTGGCAAAGAGTTGGCTTGTAATATTTATTATTTTCTGTTTATTATTCTGGTGTCTTGGCTTACCAAAATGTAGCAATTTTTTCCAGAGTATCCTTCCTTTCACAGTTGCTAGAATGAGCCATTTCAAAGGAACAGCACAAAACCCCACATCAAGAAGGATACAGGATTATTTGACTCTCTGAAAATCTCTTTCTAAGACTTACTTGGTGGCCTCACTTAAGCTAGGATGCTGAAATGAAATGATAAATGGCACCCTAATACCTCAGACTAGCATAGTATTACTGCAGTCATTATACAATAATGTACTAATTTAATTAACATTCTGGTTCTGGTTTTCTATTGGATTGTAGCTCACATACTATATACACTTCCTGCGGCACAGTCAGGATATGAAATGGGACCACACAGCATGTAATGCCCCTTTACACAAGTACATAAGGTGGAGGGCAAAGAAGACTCGCAGGGCTTTCCAGATGTGGCGTTCAGATAGGGGAAAGCAGATACCAAGTGTCTGCATAGCAACTAGACTACAAGGAGAGGCTCTTTGCAGCTCATGAGGTGCATGGAGCAGCCATCCCAGGTTGGACCTCCTTCCTGGAGTGATGAACACAGGTGTATTCACTCACTGGTCCAGGCAGTCCCCTGGCATGTGTCCCCTCACCAGCCAGAGGCCTGATGCACACGTTGCCCACAGTTGTTGTATCAGGCTGGAGTTTCCTCTTCCATCTGGTCTAGGAGGATCCGATTGCATACCAAACTAGGAATTCCCCTGTTGGTCACCACTGTGCCTGGCCACCCCAGCTCTCTGCCATGCTGATACAGGGAAGCTTGGTGGAGAGAGCAGGGCGTCCACGGGCCCTTTCCTCTCCCTTGGCCCTTCATCGCTTATGAAGCATATCTGTAGGTACCACTGCTAGGTACCGCTGGCAGCTGGGCACATTCTGGGTGCTGCTGGTGCTGCTGGATATGGCTTCCTTGGCTTGCCCTTCTGCTGCCCCTTTCTTATATTTTTCAGCCCTTTGATCCTGGCTGCTTGCCTCTTTTTCCCTTCCACTCCCTCCTGCCTGAGGCAGAAGTTAAAGCCATACCTCAAGTTAATAGCCTCTGATGAACTTTTTACAAATACATTAATTGCTCTTTAAGCCCATGTACACTTCTGCCTTCAAGACACTGCAGCACTGAGCTCTATTGTTTCTTTACATGCGATATGAAAAATAACTCCTTTTTGTTTTAAACTTGATTATTTCATATGATGTGTATTAGTTCCTGCATACAAACACCATTTGCCATTATTCACCTTCTCCAGGCCACCTAGGATTTTATAGCTTGATGACAGATCCTCCATCTATCATGCATCATACTGGCCGGCACCTTACTTCTGTATCTATTTCGGGCACAAAAATCATGGGCTACCTTTGAGCACCCTCATCACTTCTCCCTCCATCTGAGAAAGTACCCCATACTCAGACTCTGCAATCATGTCCCGTATGCTCCCCATGCTGAGTACAAGTCAGATACATGGACTCCGAGGTTAACATCACCCAAAGGTCTGCTGGTCCAAGCCCAGGGGCTCTGAGCAATCTCTCTATCAATTAAATGTTGCAGTTCATTAATGACTTTCTTGCATGAATGGGTGTCACTGGTTGAGTCAGTGCTTGGAAAACAGCTCGTTCTCCTGTGTGGCTCTTTGCTCGGCTGGGAGCACTGCCACTCAGCCATACATCCCCAATTGATTTTGCGTTTTGTGCTAAATGAACCTGATCCCCAGCCACAGCTGCCGCACGACCTCCCTGCAGCTCCTGGCTGATGGGGCTGGTCCCAGATCTGGGTGGATCACCTACAGGATAAGAGGATCACTCTGTTTCCAGGACTATTCAGCCTTGCTTTTTTTTGCTGAGCCTAACAACACACTGGGCACTTGCGTTGCGGCGTTTCTGCAAGACATCTGCAGAGAGGGGCCAAGGCAACAACAGCAGATTTACAGGGCACATTTTGGGCGGCTACAGCTCAGCCCCATGTAGGGTGCTTCCTCCCCCTGACCTACTGTCCCACCACCAGCCTGTCTTTGCCCAACGCTCCCTCTGGGAGCCCTCAGATGTGTTTCAGGCAGGACAGGGAAAGCAGGCAGCTGGTGGCTGCCAGCCGGGAGAGGTCCCGGGCTGCCCGGGCTCACCGGGCTGCTCCCGACTGTGCCTCCCCTTCTCCCGACCAGCACAAGTGGGTTTTCGTTCCCCCCCGCCCCGTTCTGAGCTTCACACCCTTCTGCTTTGCCTTAAAAACCACACCTGGATAAGTCACTAGATGGCAGCAGCAGTCCCAGGAAGATCTTCCCGAAACGACTTAATTTGCTGGGTGTACCTATCACTAGCTCTCTAGTTTCTCCAGACATATTCTTCCACCTTGCAGTTAGCAACATTCCTGCACTTCCAGCTCCTTGAGTTAAACCAGTCAGAGGGGGTGAATAGAAAAAGACATGTTTGAGTCCTAGAGAGGAGTCACTACTCACACCATATGAAGCATAAGCACAACAAATCTTCCTGATTCTGTTTTCTACACGGGCAGCTGAGCACCAGGTTTACCTTCTAGCTCTGCCACTGAGCTTTGTGTGATGATGGGGGAATCACTTCACTGTTTTGTGCTTCAGACTCCCCCCGTCAGGTTGGGGTAAGGCACACTGATAGAGGTTTTGGGATTGGGCACTAGACAAAAAGCTGTCTCCAGCACCACAGCAAAGGATTTGCCAGTGAATAACCACTGTTCTCAGAGACACACCATGACATGAAGGATCCAGGTTGTGCAGGCAGATTGATGAAGCTGAGGTCTGCAGTGGATTTCAACAGCAATGTGTGTAGGGTTTTGCTGCCCTGAATCAGAAATGTGGGCAGGGTTTGAATCATTGCAACTTCAAGAAGGGATAAAATGTATATATAACACCAACTTACTTTTGTTAAATACATTTTATTCTCAAGATCCCCACCATACTTGCTGCAGAGTTCATTATAAACTCTGGGATATACTGACTTCCAGGCTGGTGCGGTGTCAATCCCAGGCATGGAGGTGGGTGGCTTGTTTTTCCCCTACGCAGGAGAAGCACCTTTTATTTTAGGCATGCAGCCCCTATGGGTACCTAACCTATTTTCAGCAGATTTCTGCCCTGCACCCATGTTCCCCCAGACACCATCAGTAGCTAAGAGAGAGGAGCTCTGATCTGCAGAGCTGGATAAAAGGGGCAGGCTGTGAAAGGGAAATCCTCAGGATGTTTAGTACTATTTGCACAAGCATAGTGGATGTTAAGTCGGGTTCTGGAAAGTCCTGAGCTTACTCAGCATTTGTGGAAACAAGAAATGAAGGTGCAAAGCACAGCCCCAGGGCAATCATGTTGCACCAAGTTCATACAATCCTCGTGTTAGGGACTAGAGCGCAAAGAGGCTACTGGGTCTTCTGCCTAGCTGTACTGTGCCAGGACGCTGTTCCCAGTCCTCCCAGCAACTATTTAAAAGATCAAATCAAATTACCCCCTGGCTGAATCTACCCCATATATCGTTTGTAACATCCTCCTCCAGCCCCATTTGCCAGACTCACTGTCTCTCTGCACGGCCATTAATGAATTGCCAGAGCAAGCTGCTGCAACACTGGGCCTCTGTGAAGGTCTGAGGAGCAAACGTGGGCTGATCAGTAATAAATATTGATTTGTCTGTAAATGAAACAGCAGCATTTATGGGATTGTGCCGAACACCCAAGTGGTGACCAAATTACCATGAGGTCAAATGCTTAGCAGAACGCTAATAAGCCATTTATATGAGGGGCAGCAAAGCAGGGGCAGCGAGGACTTCTGCAGAACTCTTCCATTTGGACCATTGTGAGGAGGGTCAAAGACAGGTCTATGCAATTTATAGCAGCTCGAGGCCCAGGTTTAGCCCTTTTTTAAACAGTCCCAAATGCTTTGGCCAGCCTCAGGGTTTAGAAAACAAGGCCCCTACAGAACCTCAGCCTCCAGCCTGTCTCAGAAATGCAATAAATTTTCTGCATTTCCCTAATGCTGCAACAGAATAATATTTAATTATTTTTATTCATGGGCTCTGAGTTCTCTGTGGGTACCCAGTTTGTTTCCAAAAAGAGCCATGAAGAGATGTACTGTGTTTTTACAACAAATCTTTCCATCTCTACAGAGGGGTTTTGGTCCAGTGACTGCTAGCCCATCTCATCTGAAGCTCTAAAACTACCTTTGTATGTAGAACATTTTGCTGGTCTGTCCTCAGCTAAAATGGCACTGTTGATCCAAACTTCATATTTGTAACTATTTTGATGTGTACATGGGAAACCAAAATTACATTTCGCTTTTAAGAGGGGAAAGACCCTATAAACAGCTATAGTGATCAGAACAAGAAAAAAAAAAATAAAATAAAATAAAAAGGGTGCTGTTCATTTATACCTTGCCCAATATACCACATAAAGCACACACACATGTGTGTAATGCTAAGCTATACAGAAAAGGCAAGACAAGAAATCTTTTAGACTGCCCACAGAACACTGTCACAAGAATGGCACTGTGTGCTTCCTAGAAGAAACAGTAAAATAGGGATATTTTTTCTCAAATCATGAGCATAAGCAAAGTGAAGCCTCAACAAAGAAGGGCTGAGAGTATCTAAAGCAGTGATGGAAGAATCAGTCAAATGGATGTTTGGGCTGTCTTCAGGAGAAAACTTTTCCAGCCTTTACCTGTCAACTGAGAAAAGCGTGACAATGTCCCCATAAACCATAGTCCTGAGATTTTGCTCCCTGGAGACATATTGCTCTCATTCTGTGTTTTATGAATCAAATATCACAAAATCACATCTGTGGATTATGACCAGATCTGCCAGGGCTCTGCCAGTGTAGCTGCCTCATCCCAGAATTTGCCACCCACAGTTCATAATCTAAGCAGGGTTTATTTGACCTTTTAAAATACGGCTCTTTGGGAATTTCAGTTTGACTGGACCTTTACTACACATGAAAGAATCTGAAATCGAAAAAGAAAAAAAAAAAGGGGAAAGGGCAAAAAGAAACTTCCATCTTCTCCTCTCTTCTTCTCTTTCCTTGGCAGCAAATTGTTCCCACTTTATAGTATTTATGAATTACTGAAACTAACAAACATAGGTTATCTTCTGAGACAGAAGGGTGTCGGGTCCTTTTTCGCAGCACTGACAGGATAATCTAGCTCAAAAAATCCTTTGATCAACACGGTAACATGCAGTGAAATCCTAATCCTACAGCTGGTCAAAGGAGTCTTGACTTCTGTGAGGTCAGAATTTCACTCACAGGTCCTTCTCAGCTGACATTTAGAGCTATAGCTCTATGCAACTCTGGTCTATGCTTATACACAACTTTATTATTTAATAGTTTATTATTAACTTCTTAATAATAATTAGAAAAACAAAATAATGCCAACACCTGCTAGGCCCTGTATCTTTCTTCTGAAAGTGCGAAAGCCCCTGAAAGAGAATATCCTTAATTTGATGTGATCATAAATCACCTAACCAACCTTTTGTGCCTCTGACTGATGAATGGAGAGAACTGACTCCAAAGAATATCTGCTTTATTCTTTTTCATCTTCAAATGTAATGTCATGGGTAGGACACAAAGGGAACAGTAAAAGGATTACCAACACTGATCTCAATAAGGTATTAATGTCCTTTCATGTTGTTCCTAGGAAGGAAAAGGAAGGTCTAGGCCTAAAGTATTTAAAGTCTGAAATCCTATTAAAATCACATCTGTTATCTCAGGAGGCATTTAAGTGTGTCTCAGACTGGATGCTGGGCAGCCACCCCTGTACTGAGCAGCCTCAGCTCCAGCAAAAATCTCTGAGAATTAGAAGCATGGACAATTTCCGAAATCTTTTCTTATTGCCCTCTAAAGGCAGAATTGCAACTGACCTCCCTGAGATTTCTTCCAGGAACCAAGTTAGTCCTGCTCCCACCAAAGTGGGTGGCAGACCCTCCCCGGTTTCAACAGCAGAAGTGAGGGGCATCCACAAGCCCAAAAAGTGGAGAGGCAGATGGATGATGTTAGACCTGTATACACCTGTGTGATGGACAGGTGGCTAGCAGGGGGGATGATCACTCTGGGGAACTTTTCCTCCCCTCCTCCCATCTCATCTCAGCCCAGGGGTGCAAGGTGTCCTGCAAGGACAGGGCTGCAGCAGCAAGCAGCAGCAGTCCATGATATCAAAACTAGAAAATAAATCCAGGTGTTCAAAGGGGTGTGCCAACCTGGGACCTCAGGAGGGCAATTCCTCCTCCTGCCCCATGAGGATAACACCACTTCATACCAGGCTCTTAGCACATCAGCTACACCACAAGGTTTGTGCAAACTTGATTTGTGAGGTCCCAGAGATATTTGGCAAGGGGGAAGGCACTACAACAGCAGGTCACTGCCACTTTTTTTTTTGTTATGCTACCCTTTACCAGCAGTTCCTGCCTGAATTAGTAGAATCTGGAAGACAGCTGGAATTTGTGTAAAGAATCCATCAAATAAACAGTTTAGAAAGAGTCAGCAAACGAGCAACAACTGGTTTAATAACTAGTTAATTAATTGCTCAGCAGAGCAATAGAACCCTTATCTCCTGTAGTTACACATAGGTTTTATCTAATCTACTGGAGACACCCTAGAAAAGAACAACAAGACTGGCCACAAACCTAGAAACCAGGTGCCCTGAGAAGGCTGAGGTTGGACAGGATACAACACCAGACACCAAAAAGGCTGGTCTAAAGAGGAAGAGTATCTTCTGTTCCAGATGTCAAAGGCAGGCAGGAGGAGAAGTCATCAGCTCTCAGTGCAGCATGTGAGAATGGGCCAGAACAGGGCAGCCCTGCAGTGCAGAGACATGGAGGTCAGGTAATCTCCAGTGCTCAGGACACACAGTGCTTTAGCTAGTCCTGCCTTTTGCCAGGGGACAGACAAAATAACCCCTTGCAGAGCTTTCCTCCCCATCTCCTGATTTAAAATTTTATGTCTATTTTTAAGATGGTCTATCACAATTTTAACATACTCATCCATCAGTGCTGGCTATGTATGAACTGACTCTGAATGGACTCACTGTACAAGATAGCAAAGTTTAACTGGGTTCATGCAGTCTACGTATCACTTAGAAATTAAAAAAAACACAGCTTCTTTTCACCTGAGGCAGGCCCCGAGCTGGGACACACAATGCACAGGCAGTGTCTTCAGGACACCCTCTTGGTTTCCTTCCTTGGGGCTCCGGGGAACCATCCTTCTTTAGGAATGTGAAAGGCAGTCTTCAACAGGTAACATTTTTCCACAAAATGGTACTGTACAGGCTCAAATCTGCTGGGTACTGAACAGGCATGGATTTATCATGGGGATGGGGTGGGACGGAAGAGGAAGCAGATCAATGCCTGGATTTCTCAAAGAACTGATCTACAAGCCAAGTCCATGCATAAGTCTGAAGATTTTGCTGGAACTGTTCACCCTTTTAAATTGTGATTGAGTTTATGTGGTTTTTTTTGACTCAGTAACTGGACAGATGTAGTGCATCCCTCATGGAGATCCTTGTCATTTCTCTTCTTCTGTTTTAAGTTCTCATGTGGGCAGAGTTATTCCTTCAACTTACAGGTGTGTGTCAAGAACAAAAGTTGGCATCCTGCATTGCTTATCAAAAGCTGTGTATATAAATGCCGCCTGTTTGGACACCAGGCAGAGACTGCAAGCAGAAAATAGATGTACCCACGACTTCCTGCAACCATTGCTGAGAGATTTGCAAATTGAGCCCTTAACCTGTAATCAAATCATCTTTTGATTCCAGTTAACTTCTGCATGTAGTGTAGCAAGCTACTGCAGCAAAGCTGTCTTTAAGAGACCGTGAGTGCTGCCAACTAACCAGACAGATGACAACATAACACCTTAACACCAGTTCCTAGGAGACCTAGTCAGAAACATGACAGAAGATGAATCATGCCAGTTCATACCAAGAGAAAATCTTCATATGAAAATACTTATAATACAGGCAAAATGGGTAGAGAGAGGCAAATGCAGCCATACAGATCCAAGAGGAACTCCTTTGCTACCGGAAAAAGAAGTCATTTAAATATGTGAAGTAAATATTCCTTGTTAACATTATCCTTGTCAGTGTATCCTTACCAGTGTCCTTCTTCTTTGTTCTTGAAAGCTCATGGACAGTTGCTCCAATATCATTTCTCAAGGACTTGATGATCTCATCCAGTGCTGGAATGTTCTTGCCTTCCAAGTTAATGAAGAATTCATATTCATCTTTGTTGAGACGGGAAGGTCGAGACTCAATGTGGGTCAGGTTTATACCTTTTTCCTATGAGAAAGATAGATTTTGGTCACATCGGGTTTGGGGAAAGAAATATGACATAAAGATTAACTAAAATTCATGTGTTAGTCAACAACCCATACTATACAATCCAAATAACTCAAAAGTAGAGACTTGGCTCTGGTGGCCGCTGGGCAGAGGGCTTTCACAACAGGGAGAAGGACAAAAAGGAAGAATGAGAAGGATGTGAGATTCACCCTTGTGCAGAGCTCCAACATAAAGACTATGTACTACATAAACCTTTGAAACAGGTGGAAACAGGATACAAATAGTAAACAGGCTTTGTATTGTAAATGGTGACTCCAGTACGGCAAATACATAATGAAAGCTTGTCTGTGTGGACAAGAGTATTTCCCCAGGATCAACACGGTAAGTAGGCATTCCACCTGTAGAGAACCCTCTTGTGAGAAACTGAATGCTGTATTTACGAGCATCTTGAAAGGAGGTTGGAAAAGGAAGCAGCTGGGCACTCTGTGAGATAAGTGCCTGCCAAGCCACTACACAATCACCTACAAAGCCACCTGCAACAGTTTCCAGGGCTGTGAGCAGGTGTTGGGCAGAGATCCAATGGGAAACATGGATCTGCACCAAAAAGGCAGCTCAAGTTTGTGCAAATAAAAACATCGGTGTTCTAAATCATAAAATCACAAAATCACAGCACGGCAGAGTTGCTGAGGCTGGACAAGGCCTCTGGCTCAGGCAGGGTCTGCTAGACCAGATTGGTCAGGACTGTTTCCATTCAGTTTTTGAGTATCTCCAAAGATGGAGACTTCACAAGCTCTCTGGGCAACTGCTCCAGAGTATGATCACTCTTAAAGCAAAGAAGTCTTTTCTTTAGCACAGAAATTCAAATTCCATCTCACCAAATATCTTCTGATCAGCAGGAGTTCCTCCTAACTCTGAAGTAAGGGATCGTTGGCAACTAATAGCCTTGACGACTACAGCCAGTGAGTACCTGACCTTAGACATGCCACCATGTCAATGTGTAAAGCAAAAAATAGTTAAATATCCTGGGGTTTTGGTCACTGAAACACAAGTCTAGGAAAATCTGCCTTGATTTATGAAAATATTACTTTATCTTTTTTTTGATAAAAGCCTTTTGAACAGATTTCCATTGATGCTGACTTAACCATCTGACCTGTCTGCCAAGCTCACACTGGACTGCATCCACAGCACGCCGAGATCAGGTCTGGGCTTCTGTTCACTGGAAAGAACAGACAAACCCCTGGAGGAAATTTGAGCCTGAAGATCAAGCACAAAAGAGTCAGAGGAGCTCACAGATACTGCTCAGCAGCCCTGGAGAAGCTACTGGTCTACTGTTTTCAGGCTTAAGAAGACCTCAAACTACATGTAGTGAAATGATGGCTCTACTGGTGTCGGTGACAAACCCCCTGCTGCAGTGGGATCAGGATTTCATCCATGAAGAAATGCTGTGAGGATCTACTTGTGACCTACAGGGAAGAAAAACGGAAATTTTTTTCTATATCTCCCTCTAGTCTGAGCTTCTCAAGCCCTTTAAGATTTTCTTTGCTCCTCTCAGTGCTTGCATAGTGCAGGAGGGCATCTGGCCATCAGTGGCAATGGCCTCATTCACTCCAGCACAAAGGCCAGTTTATTACTTGGTAGGAAAGAGCACACATGTCATTCCTCTGTTTCCTGAGTGTTGCACGCTACAGATGAACTTAAATTGTTTGGCTAGATACCAACACAATAAGTTGAAAAGGTCAAAAGCTCATTTGCCAACTGCTGCATTTGAGAGATTCTGTCCTGGCGGGGACATCTTGGGGAGAGAATGGCTGCCAGTGTCCTCAGCCCTGAGGACAATTTGTTTTAGGCCTCCAAAGCCTCATTTCACAAACAGAGTGCTCATTGTACCCTCTGCTTGGTGAGGCAGAGGGAGGTGGGGCAGCCCAAAAATGGAAGTTCAGATGACTTGGGGCTGGAACGATTTTGAAAGAGAGCAGGCGCAGAGGGCTGCAGGCCCCTTTGCCACGGCCATGTCATGTGGAGCAGTGCGGCAACGTGAAGGGAGTGGAGCATCTCCCTTATGAGAAAAGGCTGAGGAAGCTGGGTCTCTTTAGTTTGGAGGAGACTGAGGGGTCTTATTAATGCTTACAAATATATAAAGGGCAAGTGTCACGAGGATGGAAGCAGGTTCTTCTCACTGACAACCAGTGGTAGGACAAGAGGTAATGGGTTCAAACTGGAACACAAGAGGTTCCGCTTCAATTTGAGAAGAAACTTCTTCTCAGTAAGGGTGACAGAACACTGGAACAGGCTGCCCAGGGCGGGTGTGGAGTCTCCTACTCTGGAGACATTCAAAACCCGCCTGGACACATTCCTGTGTAACCTCATCTAGGTGTTCCTGCTCCGGCAGAGGGATTGGACTAAATGATCTTTCAAGGTCCCTTCCAATCCCTAACATTCTGTGATTCTCTGATGCTATGAAGCTGGCACCTGGAGCACAGGGCCATTCAGTTGCTCTGTAGAGCCACTCAGAAAGGTAGAGAGTGAGGGTAAAACATCCCTCAACCCAAGTCTCAGCTCAAGCACACTGAGTTGCTGCTTTACTTTTGCATTGCACTGATGTGTTGGGCTGATACATCAGGGTGTTGTATTCTGTCTCTGTGTAGATTCACAGACCCTCTTTGGACTTTTCACGTCTTGCAGAGGCTGTGATAAAATGGACCACTCCTCAGTGACCACTATCCCCTGCTTGCATCCCCCTCTCACAAATGTCCATCCCTGCCTCAGCATCCTTCCCGTGGAGATAGCAGAACTGCTTGAGAGATCGCACCGGTACCTTGACTACAAGAATGATGCAGGGGTTGGGAATGCAGAGACAAGCTGTGGGGTGGGCACAAGCTGTGGGGTGGGCACAAGGCATGCTTAAGGCAGCAGGAGCATCAATGCCTCCCAAAGTAATGTCACAACCGAAGAGAATGGGAAAAGGGAAAGGAAAATGAAAAAAAAAAAAAAAAAGAAGACATGGAGGAGGGAGCATCACCTCCCACAGAGTTTGTGAAGCTGGTTTGCTGTTTATTTGAGAGGTGCCTGTAGCTCAGCGATGTGCAGAGCCAACACATTTCCACCTTGTGATGAGGCTTCAGGACCTCACAACCGAGAAGCTGAAGGGAGAACCCTCTGGTGTTTGTTTTTGAAGCAAGAATTCAGCAGCATACATCCAAACAGCTGAACTGGCGCTCCTGTAGAAACATGCTTTCATATGCTGTGACTTGCTACTAAGCTCCCGATTTCAAAATATTTACAATGGCTCTGTTACTAGAGCTGTTATTCAAATCTTGATTTCATTCTAGTACAACTACTCCACCTAGTGTTTAATCTTCATAGTGTCACACTGTTCAAAACTTTTTTGTACTCTCAGTATCGCCAAATCTTGCAATTGCGTGAGAATTCTCATAGTAGTTGATGTTTTATTTAAAGCTCCAACTTGTGGAGACAAATAAAAACCTGAGAAAGGAGAATGGGTACAGTTTTTGGTTTAGTTTATTTTAAGAAGTTTTGTTTTGTTTTGTTTTGTTTTATACAACTTCATTATTTCTCAGCTATTTTTTGTTGACAGAACCTAGCTCCTAACCTAGCTGGTTTTGGGAGATTTGGGCTGTCACATGTTTGAGCCTGGATTCATGCCTGAGCTGTTAACATCGGTCTCTTCTGTTCTTCCTATTCTAGAGCTGGTAGGAATCAGATGAGCCCATTGCTTGAGATCTGATATGTCTTTGCTGCATTCTCCCCACCATTCATCAGCTTCAAAGAATTTGCAGCAGGTTTCTCCTTCCCTACTTCCCCTCAGGATTATGGCCACCACAGAGGATGAGTCTTTCCTGCATGAACACATCCCATCATAAAACCACATATCTGCTGGAGTGCTTCTGTATCAGTAGAGGAAGGCATAGCTGTTCACCTTGCCTTTATATCAAAAGAGTGTACTAGGCCATTTCTAATATACTTTTTAGCAAGTATTAACAATTCAGAACAGATTTTGCCTTGAGGACTGAAGGCAGCAGTAAGTGTAACTCCTAAGGATGCCACAGGGGTACAGTATTGCCAGATGCCTTGGAGTTAGCAGAAGTCATTGTAAATTTCTTGCTTTTTTTCTTAAAACCTCCACTCCTGGGGGTGAAAGATTTCAGCTTTAATATCCAAGTTAACTGTATCTCTACCACTCCCCTCCAGAGAAAGAGGTCTCAAGACATTCTCAGAGCCCAAAAAGCAAGTTAGAATCTAAGTCCATTTTGTGTAAGTCATGATTTTTGAATGACAGGAGTTAGCAATGCAGATACCAATTTACAACAGAGGCAATGAGGGATGCAGGAGAAGATTGCCCATCTCCCTGCCTGCCTTTCCCCACAGTGCTGGATCTCAGCCTTGGCTCCCTCTCAGAGGCTGTGAAGCAGCTCCAGCCCCCTCCCCATGTTATTCCACTTACGCCGTCCCAACCAAGCATCTCTCATGCTGCAGCTGCCCCACACCAGCAGGATCAAACCAGCCTGGTGTTACACTAAGTCAGCAGTATTGTAGAGGTCACCACCAAGACAATTTAGTCCTACTCTCAGAGACTTTAATGACCTGATCATTGGAAAATAAAAGTTACGTTTTCATAGCCACATAGAGAAGCTTTCAGTGCAGATGGATACTTTGTGCTTTCAGAAACACAAGAAGAAACTAAGTACCTAATTTTCACAGGAGCTGAGAAAGTTACAATGATGCCTTCAGCCAAGGTGAAGGCGAAAGCAGACGCCTGGTTCAGATGCACTGCCCAAAGCCCTGTTTCTCAGCTGCAGGCAGTGCTTCCCCATCTACTCCTTCACATTTCCTAGGGTCTTCCTCACATGACAAACTCATGGAGGCAAAGGGACCCAGACCTGGTCCCTGCCAGCAAGTAGCTTCAACAGGCAGCCAGTCCAGGAGCTGCCCCTGGTGTCCATCACTCCACAGTTCTGCTACAAACCTAAAGTTTGGTATGAGGCATCTAGCATAATCTAGCCACAAAACTCATAGAGCAGAACAAGCCAAAAAGCTTATGTGACAGCATGTGGCACTGCACAAACACCTAGCAAGAAGGCACTCCTTCCTTTGAACTCATGTTGGTTTACTAGATCGAGGTGTCCTGCTCTCCTGGCCCATCAAGAGGAGAAATCAGACCGAAGATGATTGTAGCTGTGCATGTGCATACTGTGATGAAAAAACAAGCATCACAGGACAGGCACGCCTGGCCTTCTCACCTATCACTGCAGATACCTCCAACACACCCCCTGGCCAAAGTGACCGTTCACTTCTCCTGATTTGGAAACAACCCAAAACACTGCAGAGCCAATACCTTCACAAGGGACAAAGAGATAAGAGTCATTTTAGACTTTCTGTTCAATAATGTGAACTCCTAAACAGAAAAAGAGCACAATCATTTTCATCGGCTCTGAAAGCAACAGGGTTTCATATGGTGCAGCTTGTTACTCTCATCCAGTCCTCCCATGGAGCAGTAACTTGCTCCAGGAGCAGGAATACTACTCAGTGCAAATTAGTGGGGCTGCTTTTGAGCTAAAGCCCTACCCACTGTAAGTAACACCACTGATGGATGGACCTTGTACTGAAGTCTCACTCTATATTTGGGAAGGTCACATCAGTGAAGAGAAAATGGAAGGCTCCTCTCCAAGAACGGGCTGAGAAAACTTGTAATATATTCCAACCCAATGTTTGCCACATACCACAGCTAACATGTCTTCTACTTTGTGTAAATCCATTAGGAAAAGGACTTTGGAGCAGATAATTTTATTCACAAACTCATGTGGAAAAATTTCAATTAAAACTTTTTGCATATTAAAATGTCTAGTTCTGACTTTTTTAATGATTAATTTAAATCTTGAAATTACAGTCTTTGAGAGGGGACAAGTTCTTTTTCCTTTCCATTTTTTTTCTTTCAGAATGGACTTTGTTGTCATTTAAAAAAGCGATCTCAATTCCAATAGGCTTTTATCCTCACAGAAAAAATTAACATTCCATCACGTGTGACACTTGGTTTAACCCAAATTGCTTTGCTTTGCTTTTTCAGTTTTGATAAGACACCTGGAAGATTTCTGTCTTTTTTCTGACCTGGACTGATACTCTGGAACCTCTTCATTTGGCTTTTTCAGGGATCTGCTTGGTGCAGTACCACAGGACAAAGCCTTGGAAGGAAGAGGGGCCAAAGAAAGCTGGTTACTATTCAGGGATCATCTCCTCCAAGCTCAGAAGGGATGCATCCCAACAAAGAGGAAGTCAGGTAAAAATCACCTGCATGGATGAGCAAGGAGCTCCTGGGCAAACTCAGACACAAATATGAAGTCTACAGAGGGTGGAAGCAAGGACGGGTAACCAATAGAGAGAAATTGTCTGAGCAGTCAGGGATCATGCTAGGAAAGATAAAGCCTTGATAGAATCAAATCTGACCAGGGACATCAAGGGCAATGAGAAAAGCTTCTGTAGGTATGTCAGTGGTGAAAGGAAGACTAGGGAAAATGTGGGCTCTCTCCAGAAGGAAAAGGAAGACGTGGTTACCTGGGATATGGAGGAGACTGATGTACTCAATGACTTTTTTGCCTCAGTCTTCACCACACTTGGGCCACACTGCCCAAATCACAAAAGGCAAAGGCAGGGACTGGGAGAATGAAGAACCACCCACTGTAGAAGAAGATCAGGTTCAAGACCAACTAAGGAACCTGAAGATGCACAAGTCCATGGGACCTGAGGAAACATATCCATGGGTCCTCAGGGAACTGGCGGATGAAGTTGCTAAGCCACTATCGATCATATTTGAGAAGTCATGGCAGTCTGAAGATCCCACTGACTGAAAAGGGGAAACATAACCCCTATTTGTAAAAAGGGAAAAAAGGAAGACCTGAAGAACTACAGGCCTATACCTGGCAAGATCATGGAGCAGATCCTTCTGGAAGCTACGCTAAGGCAGAAGGAAAAGAAGGAGGTGATTGGCGACAGCTAACATGGCTTCACTAAGGGTGAATCATGCCAGACAAATTTGGTGACCTTCTACAATGGAGTTACAGCATTGATGGATAAGGGAAGAGCAACTGACATCATCTACTTGGACTTGTGCAAAGCACTTAACAGTGTCCTGCATGATATTCTTGTCTCTAAAGTAGGGAGACATGAGTTTGATGGATGGACCACTTGGAAGATAAAGAATTGGCTGGGCAGTCACAGTCAAAGAGCTGTGGTCAATGGCTTGATGTCCAAGTGGAAACCAGTGAAAAGTGACGTTCCAAGCTGTGTGGTGCAGTCAACATGCTGGAGGGAAGGGATGCCATCCAGAGGGACCTTGACAGAATTGAGAGGTGGGTCAGTGTGAACCTCGTGAAGTCCAAGAAAGCCAAGTGCAAGGTCCTGCACATGGGTCAAGGCAATCCCAAGCACAAATAGAGGCTGGGCAGAGAATGGATTGAGAGCAGCTCTGAGAAGAAGGACTTGGAAGTGTTTGTTGATGAGAAGCTCAACATGACCCAGTAATGTGCACTTGCAGCCCAGAAAGCCAACTGCATCCTGGGCTGCATTAAAAGAAGCTTCTCCTGCTCTACTCTGTTCTCATGAGACCCCACCTGGAGTAGTGTGTTCACCTCTGGGGCCTCCAACATAAGAAGCATATGGACTTGTTTGAGCGAGTTCAGAGGAGGGCCTTGAATATGAACTGGTGTACTTCTCCTATTAAGACAGGCTAAGAGAGATGGGGTTGTTCAGTCTGGAGAAGAGAAGGCTCTGGGAAAACCTTATAGAAGCTTCCTAGTACCTAAAGGGAACCTACAAGAAAGCTGGAGAGGGACTTTTTACAAGGGCATGTAGTGACAGGACAAAGGGTAATGGCTTTAAACTGAAAGAGGATACATTTAGATTAGTTACAAGGAAGAAATTATTCACCATGAGGATGGTGAGGTTGCCCAGAGATGTTGTGAATGCTCCATCCCTAAAAGTGTTCAAGGTCAGGTTGAATGGGCTTTGAGCAACCTGGTCTAGTGGAAGATGTTGAAACTAGTTGAAACTAGATGATCTCTAAGGTCCCTTCCAACCTAAATCATTCTATGATTCTATGATTTGTCCAGTAAATTGAAACAAACAAACAAACAAACAAAACAACAAATCATAGTTCACAATGACTGTTCTGTTTTCCTGATTTTAAGCATGATATTTTGCTTATGTGTGATACTGTCTTTCAGACTAAGGTATTTATTCAAGTTTTGGTTTCCTAGCTATCATCTTCTGTAATAGCATTAGACAAACCAACAGTATACCGTTGCACTAAGTAGTACCTTAGGGTTTGGTGGGTCTTATTAAAATGAAGTTGGTGTAAAGGCTCTGCTGGCAGGTTCGTGTTGCCTCTATGGCAACCCTCAAGCCTGCAGGGAGGAAAAAGGTGTTCTCCAAGAATAACCCATAAGGAAGTTGTATACACACCAGGATGGATAAAGTTCATGGCCAAATAGATTATTCAAGTGCAGAATAATTGGGTCTGATAAGCAGAAAGTGAATCCTTACCACATCCCGATACACACACAGAGCATCTAGTATGGAAGCAAAGTGGATTCAGTTTTAACAGTCTGCTTATTGCTGGGCATGATTGAGCTGCTATTACTTTACGACATGCCAGAGTGTGAGTCTGGTCCTGTGGATGCTGCCTCTCTGCAGGGAAGGTGGAGAAGGGACTCAGGGTATCCACTGTCAATCGTGGCATAGGGCACCCTGGGTTCAGAACAGTCCAGGAGGAGCAGGTTCACACAACCAGGCAAGGATTTGCAAAACAGAGGGAAGGCAAGAGCCAGGGGCCAGAAGAGCTTAGGAGCCTGTTGATGTCTGGTGTTTGGGGATGCCTTCCTTAGTGCTGCTTGTTTTTGTGTGACAGCCTGGGAAAAGATTCTTCTCCTATCCAAAGTGGATGTTGAAACCTTCCATAGACATGGTTTGGGTTTGTTTTTAAAGACAGAAATGCTTTCAGCTTAAAAAGCCATACGGTCTTTCTTTAAATATGTGCCTACCCTTCTGAGGGTCCAGCCCTTCTTCCATACAGACTGCTTGCTCTTTTTGGACATTGTGCATTGGCCTGACACCAAAATGCTTTAGAGATAATATGAATCGACAGTAAACAAAAGAGAAAAGTGGATATAATCAAGTACATATTGGACATAAAGCCAACAGACATAAGGAACTTGAGTACATGGAGGAAATTCCTCAGAAAAAAAGCCTTCAAGGTACATAGGAAAAACAATATTTGTCACCGTAGCCACACACTTATGTGCAACTGGGACCTGAACAGAAACCAAGTGTCTCTGAACAAAAAAACAAATGTGAGAGTATGCAGCACCCTGTCAACTGCATGAGTAACCTTGAGGGATGTTTGAGTAGGACAAATGTTAATGGACTAGTCCCCAAAACACATTGAAATTCTATTAAACTTGGTGTCTCAGTTAACAGGATGTAACTCTGTGCCATGAGCACTCTCTCTGTAGAGACTGGACTTGTGCCTTCACCTGCCTGGCTACAAGGCTCCCCTACCTTCAGGCCATCTTGGCCCACAACAGGGGCTTACCCTGTTCATCTGGCCTGTGTTTGGACACTGTTTCCCTCCTTGGGAGGTTTGTCTCCTGAGCAAGTACAGATGACGGCTAGACTGGGGAGCAGCCATGGTGTTTGATTGGCCATCAGTCCTGGATCTCCTGTTATCTGCATGCAAAGCCGGACTGGAGCACACCGCAGCTCCCTTTGGACTCCTTCATCCCATGGACATCAGGCTTCAGTGAGGGCTAACACCTGGCCAAGTTTCACCCCTGCATGAAGACGAGACACAGATGGTATGCGTACCTGGGAGTGAAGAGGTGTTCCTGTGTTGAGCAGGGACATAAAAGTGACTGAACAGCCCTCCCAGAGTAACAGAAACTTTTTCTCCAGCTCTTCAGCCAAGGAGAAGATGAACCTCCCAAGGCCCACACAGACACCTCTTTTACAGAAAGGCAGCCTGGCTGATGATGACATGGCGTGATCACTCATTTTTTTTTAGGTACCCCCTCAATTCCCTGTGTCTCAGTCTGGATCATGTCTCCACACTTTCTTCCCTGTCTTGAAAGAGGATTTATTTTCCAAGACTTTCATATTTACAGCTCTCTGAACCCTCCTCCTCCACCCTTCATTTCCCAGAGTAATTTTATAAATTGGCTAGAGAAGAGGCAAAATCCTCAAAGCCAGTGCTGGAGGCACCGTCCCTTAATAATTCCCAAGCGCAAGCTGGGAGGAGTAGAGGGTTGAGCTGTGCTCTTCTGCTGTGTTCCCACACAAGAATGCTGAGAGAGACTGGTGGCCTGGGCAACCCCCAGCCTCAGCAAGGCTCAGAGGGGCTGCAAATGTTCCATGCATGGCCATCAGCACCAACAGCCACACAAGGTCTGGTCCTCAGTGGGAGTCAACATCCACTCTGGGGAGCAGTCTGATCATATTTT
This sequence comes from Patagioenas fasciata, assembly GCF_037038585.1. Classification (NCBI taxonomy): domain Eukaryota; kingdom Metazoa; phylum Chordata; class Aves; order Columbiformes; family Columbidae; genus Patagioenas; species Patagioenas fasciata. Next base: position 152,233,082 of record NC_092520.1, on the reverse strand, counting down.
GTGGCTTTCATGTTTTCCTTTTTCCTACTTCTTGTGGTTGCTTAAGGCAACGACAGCCAGAGCAGCCATCCCCACATCTCCTCCCTGTGCTGTTTCTCTGAGACACATCTGCTGGCTTTCCCCAGGCCAGTGCCAAGCTGGTGACAGAAACCATGGGGGCAAGGTGAGGGATATCCCTTCCCAGAGGTGCCCAGCAACAGAGTCTGAACTAACTCCTGTAGCTAACCTGCATCTCAGAATTGTTTTTTTTTTTTTTAAGCAGTGAATGGATAAAGATGAAAAAAATCCTCTGAAGATCTTCCTCCTTGTTCCCACCCTTCCCCTGCATAACACCATCTTTCTCATATCTGCTGCAGATGTCAGTGAGCACTTTGTATCTCTGAGGCACCATGGTCATGGCCCAAGTGGGAAAAGGTGGAGATTACCTCAGCTGTGTGTGCACATGGGTTTTACACTGCTGTACTCAGGGCGAGGGCCTTTGCACTGAGTTAGAACAGCCCAAGGGCTGCTCTTGCTGACACACCCCAGTGCTCATTAATTCCCTAATGACAACCCTGAGGAGCTGAAGCTGCAGGTCAGGCTTGCACCATTAAATCCCTTTCCTCCAGCCACCCATGCATTTCCCCACTACATTGCCAACAGCATGCAAAACTGATATAAGAACATCTATGCCAGGTCTCTTGTCAAGCCTTGGTGTTGAAGGAGACTGCCAGTTTGCACAAAAAGAATTGGCTTCATTGGGATGGGAAACCACCCAGCCACCAGTACAGACAGCTTTATCTGAGCTCCATCCCCTCAGTTGCCATCAGGGTCGCTGGGGAAAACTATGACTCAGATGGTCTAGTTTAGGTACCCGCTTTGGGGCAAGGAGGGTCACATCCAAGAAGTGGCTACTTCTCTCCTTCCTATACTAGCTCCCATGCAGATTTTCCTCTAGACCTGGCAGCAATTTGGTTAGTAGACAGTAATGCATTTATCTAGAGAATGTCAGTAGCCTCTTTAATTCACTTACATGCCACCGACATATGGACATTTTGCAGGACTTTATTACTCTGGTCAGTCCACAGATTTGGACTAGCTCTGCTGTGGTTAGTATGAATTTCCTTTCATCTTAATGAATCAAGTATGTCCTATAACTCATAATCAGTTTTCATTTGTACTAATACCACACAAACCTTTCATTTCCTAGTCAGTTTGGTTTATGAATGGAAAGTATGTAGGCCACAACTTTTTACAGTGTTCTACAGAAAGAGCTGCTTTGAGGCACAACTGTTACATGATGGTGTTCTAAAAAAGAAGTAGTCACAAAACCAACCTAACAATATATTTGCTTGGGAGCACAGAGTACACAGCGGTGTGAGTTGTAACACAACCATCTTGAATTGCAAAGATTTTGTGCTTTTTAAATGGTATCCATGACATCTGGGAATAATTTCTGGAAGAATAAATAGGCACACAATGTCCTGACAGGTAAATGGCTCCTTATTTCCCCAAAAGATTTCCAAATCAGTCAGTAAAAGCTGCTGAGTTCCTTTGGATTGAATAAAGTGCAAAATACTGCCATTTTTGGGCTTTATTGTAGGTAGACTCTACCCTCTCTGTTAAGTGACAACAGTGGGAAATGGTAGGCTTATTTACATCAGATTAAGAGGGCAGTAGCTGTCCCGAGTAGAAATACTTCATGGAACATGGAAGAGAGCTCACATTCTGGTTATATTTGCCTAAATATAAATATAAACTCAGATGTCAACCTCAGGCTATGGCACAATTCACTTCTACCTGTTGCTCAAGCAGTTGCAGTGAAATATCTCCTCCTTAAATGGAGAAAATGCATTTTTTCCACCCTTATATGAGTTTAAAGTAGAAGTTTTAACGTAAAAGTTTGAAGTCAAATTTCAACTTTAAAAGGCTACTTCTGCTCCAGGACTTCCAGTTATTTTAGCTCCAGAAAAGAACCTCATGCTAGTTTCCCCCATTATGGCAAAGAAATGGAATTACAAACGTGACCACAAATGCCCTGAGAATATGTTGCTGCATTGCAAAAATGCAAAGACATGGTCAGGTCTCCTGGAGGAAAATATTTACCTCAAATGTGCGCAGAACTTTAGCCAATGCCCCAACTTCTTCCTTCAGAGAGAAAATCAAGGAAATCACACCATTTTTATTTGGGGACTCTTCAATGTACATAGATTCCTGAAAGAAAACAAACAATCAAACAAAAAAGATCTATAGTTACACTAGAAGTCAGTTTTGATTTACTCCATTTCCCTTTTGCACAGCATCAGCGATGTAAAGAGGATATAAAGTTGCTTTAAGCGAGAATTAAGGTCAGTGTTGCTGCCTGAAGTAGAGCAGTTCTGGGGCTGCTGTGGTACAGTCACAAATCCCTTCTCTCCAGGGAGAGGGAGGTGGTTAAAAAGGATATGAAAATACTCTAATATCATCTTTACCTTGCTTCACCTCTCAAGTGTATCAAACTCAGGAAAGACTGGAAACATTACTGCACTTTCGGTTTCAGCTATGGTGAGATCTTCCCTCACGCTTTCTTTTCATTAACACTCAAGATTAAGCAGAGCAATGTAGGTGAGCTCTGTGTAGAGCTTCAGGCCATGATCTGTGTTTCCCTTCAGTTCTGCTTGTACCTTCCAGGTAGCACCAGGAGAGGTGTATTCACAAGGCGGATAAAAACAGAATAAAAACAACAACAACAAAAAAAGGGAACAACACTGGAGCAAATGTTCATTCATATCCTTCCTAAATCCTATAGTGAGTAAAGACCCAGTTAGGGAGAGATATGTTTTCATTTTTGTTTGCTCTCTTTCTCTTATTGATTTTCTGCTCATTTCCAGAATGTCTTGATATGTCCCAGTACATGTATTTCTGTTTTAAAAAGCTATGTCGTGTAGGGAAGAGCTATTTCACTGCTTTAGAAACAGGAAACGCAGTCCTGGAGTTGGACCAGATCTTCAAAATTATCTGGGTACCTACCATGGCAGGTAAGTGCCTGCTGAGATTTCCAGAATCGCTTCTGGAGCTTTTAATGTTAAATTTGATGTGCAACCATCACAAACTTTCAAAAGTCACATTAAGGCCTTATTTGTGTTTTTTTTACTGCTGGCCTTGGGCAGCACTCGTGGCTGGTATTTCAAAGATCATACCAGACATCTGCAATACACACAGGTCCTGATGTAACAAGTCCTGGGCTAAAACCTGACTTAAGGTACCCATCCTTTCAATTTTTCTTCATTGTGGGCTGGATTTTCAGTCAGAGTCTGTCTCCATTACAGCTATCGCATAATTTAACACATAAATCAGATCATAAGGAGTCTCAGTTCCCAAATATTGTCCTCAGAAATAGCAAAGGCAGTCTTTGTAGCTGAAGGATTAATAATCAAATCCAGCTGTCCCTGAAGCCACAAAGCTCTTGGTGGGACTACATTTTCTGAGACAGTGTTTTAAGGAACTGCTTTATTTTGTAAAGTAAATAATTGCCAGTTCTTCAAGGTGTCTCTGAGGCTGCTGCTAACCTGAGAATTCTTTGCCAGAGACTAGCCGCACATTTTTCTACCTGGCTTTATTTCCAGAGGTTGTAAAATTTATCCAAATGTTTTCCATCTTTATGGGGAGCCTCTAATGAGAACTGTAGTAGAAATACTGGTTTTATACACCAGAGGGAAGTTTGTCACCTGCTGAACTGTGACACTTAAAGCAGCATCTCTGTGTTTTCTGGTTCCTCACCCAACCAGGGAGCCATCCCAGCTCTTAGCTGGTGGGAACCAAGAGGAGAAGCAGTCAGGAGTGGTGTGGCAGCTGGCTAATGAAACTCATTCGCACCTGAAGCAACATGAGGGGAAACAACGACAGGAGTCTGCCAAAAGGCAAACCAAAATGTCAGTCATCAGGAAATCTTATGCAAGCTAGTGTAACCAAAACCATCATCTGAAATACCATCCCTGCATAGCTTTGACATTCTGTTTTCACCCACTGCAACCAAAACAGATCTTAAGGACAGAGCTGTGTTACACCAGTGTCTGCCCAATGGACCAAGAATTTGGTTTTCATGGTCTGCTCTGGAACTGTTTTAAAAGCCATGTGTTTCTGCATTTAAAATTCTCCTGACAAAAGATGCCTCAAGGACTAATTTCTATGGCAGGTTGACTTGAATCTGTGTGACAGTCACTTGGTTTGTTCAGCCTGGAGAAGAGGAGACTAAGAGGACACCTCATGGAGGCTACAGCTTCCTCACAAGGGGAGGAGGAGGGGCAGGCACCGAACTCTTCTCTTTAGTGGCCAATGACAGAACCCAAGGGAATGTCAGGAAGATGTGCCAGGGGAGGATTAGATTGGACATTAGGAAAAGGTTCTTCACCCAGAGGGTGATGGAGCACTGGAACAGGCTCCCCAGGGAGGTGTCACGGCCCCAAGCCTGACAGTGTTCAAGAAGAGACTGGACAAGCCCTCAGACACATGGTGTGAACTGTGGGGTTGTCCTGTGCAGGGACAGGAGTTGGACTCAATGATCCCTGTGGGTCCCTTCCAACTCACAACATTCTATGATTCTATGATAAAGAATTTGTTGTTTGGATACCTGCATGGGATACAATGCAAGGTTCAAGTCCTGCAAGGTAGTTTTGATGTTAATTGATCTCTTTATACCATAAAATAATCCAAAACCACCTTAAAAACCTTATTTCCAACCCAAATAGATTCTCATTTGTCACTAGCCTTGATGTGTTGAGATCAGCCATTTTCAAGCTGCCCTCACTCATTTTCCCGATCTTTTAAATTGATTTATTTTACTGCTTTAAAGTAAGACCCGTTGCAGTAAGGAGTAGGCACTAATCCTGTGAACAGGGTGATACTTGCTTAACTTCTTGCACATCTGCATGTGCACGCATTTCACTTGACAAAAGTTAGTTCATACCGACAGAGGTAACAGCTTTCATTGCAAGAAGAAAGAAGAGAAAAATGTTTGTCTTCCTGGTACCCAGTTCTTATCAATATATATGGAAGTGATATAAATGAATACACTGAAGACAATGTACATCAACATATCCACTGGAGTTGATATACATCAACAGACACACATGCACTCTCATTTGTTGTTAAGCTTTTTTTACTACCTATATATAGTTTTAAGTGTTGATCACAGTTTATCCATTTTCAATTCTGATTCTAATTTCTTGGTTTTCAACCTCTTATATTGAGAGGAATTGCAACTTTGGGACAGTTCTACTATTCTGTTACTACTGTGATTATGATTAAGAATTGAACAATAATTTCATTGTCATTGAAACACTGTCTATATGACCTGTATATGTGATTTATAAATGTAGTGTGGAATAAATTAAATACTCATTTTCTTCTGGCATTTTTTTTTTTTCCAGAAGTAAAATATGAAATAGTAGATCAACATGAACATCCGTTTCTGAACATAGTACAGTCTCACAGATAGGTGATGTGTAGATGCAAGGACAGGTTTATCTGAGTGCAATGCAAATCTGCATTTTTAGTTAACCACTTTGTACATAGACTGATATTGCCTTCCTGGCACATGTGGCACTATTGGAGGTCAATAACACAGACCTGTCAACCTTCTAATCCATTTTTGAGCTGGTTAGATAAAGCCCGTCAGAGTGAATTCCAACACTGTTAAAGCCAGAGGAAGTTGTGCTTGCTGTTTCAGTGAGAGAAAAATCTCACCTCTGCGTTGTAAATTCCAGACTTACTGGATATACAAAATAGTAGGGAAAAAATGGGGGAAAGTGTCTCAAAGGCAATAAGATTTATGAGTTACTTCTGAAAATTGAACTAGTTTCCAAGTCAGATTTTTTAAGGCACTTAGATGCTGAGCTGCCACAGAGCTCATTGGGAAAAGTAGCATGGTGAAACCATAGAGAATGGTTGTGGTATTTCAGCTTCAGCACACAAGGCTTCCTTGGCTGCTCCACTCTTAAAAAGGCTTGTAGAAACTAAAGCCCTTTTTTGACTACCTTCTACAGCTTTTTTTCTAACTTCAGTGGCATTGCATAGGATACATGCACACAGAATTTGGTCCTAATAATTAACCATGCTGGCCTCAGGTTACATCACTTGCCCTTGCAGTAACTATAGTGCCTGTAATCGAAAGGTGGGGGCTTCAGGACTTTCCTGATTTTTTGAAAGCAAAGAGTTCAAAGTAAATAAATAAATATTTAAAAGGGCGACATCAAAGTCACAAAATTTAACAAATAGCTTCACTAGAAGAACTGTTTTCCTTTAACAGAAGAAGACAACTTACATTTCCTCACACATGTTTAAGACCTCTAGTTAGCTGTTGGTCTTTTCTGCTGCTTCTTCTATTTGTCATATCTGTGAGGATACTGCTGCAGTCTTCTTTTTTGTTCTCACTGCAGTTTTGTGAGCACAAGTAACAACAGACAAGTACTTCAGCTGCCAAAAGGGAAAACGGTGGCAAACAGGCATGGCAAAGCATCAAGACAGGCAAGTTGTTTCCTCCCATCTCAGATCACACTGCTTCTCAGAGAGGGGGAGACAAGATTTTCCAGCATGGCGGAAGGGGGCAGGAGGGACGCAGCTACAGCCCCTTCTGCGAAGAGTGGGCATGCAGACCCCATCACTTACCTGGAAAGGGTCACCGTTCATTTTGCAGTGCTGTGCGTCCATGTTGCAGAGGCAGCGATACCTACTCAGGGAGGTCCCTTTGACACTCCAGGTGAAGCCTTCTGATCTTATGACAGCAGCCAGAGCTCTGTGCAAAGGTATTTAAAGTGGAGCAAGCCAGGCAAAGCCATCCCCTTTCCCTCCCTTCTCCAGCTCCCTCCCCTGGACACAGTGCCAAGGGGGCGTTCTCCCCACACGCCTCTTCCACCCACCCCCGGCGCATGGACAAGCGAGTCCCACCCCAGAGCACAGTGGCACTCCAGCATATTGTTTCTATCTTCAACCAACGTGGACGAGCAGCATGCTTTGAATTAACAGCCTTCCTCCTCCTGATCAACATCAGCTGCTGTTTTCATTTTTGCACATCAACACATCATCTTCGGTTCATCCTTCCCCCCGTCCATTCCCACTGCCCCATGTGTGTTCTGCCTCAGGTGAGTTTCCTATTGAGGCTCGCTCTGTGTGACCAGAGATCAGATGGTCTCCAGGATCTGCTCTTTGGATGCCAAACGTGAGCTGGGGAGGGCCATAGAGCAGCAGCTGGGGGATTTGTCCTTTAGTAGGACCTCCTGGGCTGCATCCAAGAGATCAGAGAGCAGGAAACACCACTCCACACACCATACGTTGGAGAGAAACAGTCTGTGCAAAGGAAGCATGAGACAGGAGTTAGCTGCATGAACCTCACAGTGGGATATGAGTATGGACACAGAGAAAGGGAAGAAGATAAAGGAAGAAAAAGAGCAGGGAAGAGCACATCAGAGCTAGAGGGCAGGGCAGAATAGTTCAGAAGAACTGCAGATCTTTGTGTGCTTCTATATAGTGTCCATTGTGGAGAACTACAAGAGGAAGAGAGTTAGAGGCATAAATGATTTCAGAGAATGTCGGTAAAGGCTTGGTACAAAAGAGCCCAGATTTGGTTTAGAGTCACCCAAGTGGTTGAGGGAATAATGGAAAGCTGTAGCCCAATACCGGAGGGCAGATTTAAAACAAACAAACAAACAAACAAAAAACACAAATAAACAAACAAAAAAACAAACAAAAAGCAAACAAAAAAACAAAACTGATCAAGTATCTGACTTGTTATATGAAATTATGAAGTCTGTACTGACAAACTATGTCAAGGCAGGTGATCTTGTCATATTTTTCTGATGGAGATAAACTCTGTGAGCTTTCAGGGAAGCTCTAATGCACGCACCACAGCAAACCAAGATTGGTAACTGCTAACAAAGACTTACCATGAATCAGCTGTACTCAAAAAATCCAATAGCTGCTAAATAGAATCAGTTTCGCAGTAGGGAAACTGGGTGGAGCCATTTTCAGAGATCTCAGTCCAAACCCCTGTTGAACTCTATGATCATGGAGTCGGAATCCAGCCCACTGAAATTATCTACCTGATAATGTGCCTCTGAAGTAACTCAGTGTTTTGGCACAAATACATACCTTTTTCAGAAGAGCTGCTTGTTTGTGCATCTTGTGGCTATACACAGGGGTAGAAAGTTACTTTCTGAAGTGACCAGCAAGCCTGTGGTATGGGCTGGCAGGTCAAGGTAGGCAGCCAAGTGTGATGTACGCATAAACCACTGAGCCCTACAGACACCATGGCAGCAGGTGGAGGCAAGTAGAGATGAAGCAGAGAGAAAAAGGGAGGTTAACCTTGGTAATTGCCAGCAGTACAAAATCTAATATATTTTAACTCCTCAACCAATAAATCCACTAGTAGCCTCTTTTTTTCTTCTCTGTGGCTTTTACATGCATTTAGTCTTTTTTTTTTTTTCCTTTCTTCCATCACTTTTCTTAAGTATTACACCCTCTGTTCACTCTACCCTCACACTAATGGCAAAGCAAAGTGAAATATTTGGTATGCAAAATACCACCCATGCCAAATCCTCATAATTATTCTGACTCTTCCTGCTGCCAGTCTTATCTGTTTATATTGCCATCTTATGTCTTACTCTTATTGCTACATAACCATAATAATATCACCACTGTACTGCCACCAGTTCACTGTTTAATCAGCCCAGACTGTCAGAGGTTGCCTGGTAGCACAAGGCACTGGCTGAGGGAAGCAAATCTCCTCTTTGCCAGGAGAAATTTCCAAATTCCCTTGTCCTGGAGCAAAGAGGGTATGTGGTTGGGGGGCGGGTGGGCAGTTGGTGGTGGGAGGACAGTGTGAAATTGCATACATAAGTGTCTCCAGTGCCATTACAGTATAAACACACAATTGCATCACTGCTGGTTACCTTGGACCATTTCAGAGTCCAAACTGTCTGATCTTCCCTGTCTTCTTTGAAGTACTAGTTCAGTGTACAAGTTCATTCCCCTGCAGTGACATCGCTAACTGAGATTTCCTACTTGCGTTTCAAGTTGCCCCATGTGTCTGGTTCCCTGTGCTCTGGGTGCGCATCTGAACTTCGGGTCCATTAGTCCTGCTCTGGGCTCCTTCTGCAGCATTGTGCGGCCCTACACCTTCCAAGCATAGGCATAGATGCACTGATGTCCTACATTGTCTCCATCTAAAAACAACTTTTTGCCCTCAGAAATGCACACCTTCTTGGAGTACACACATGTGCACTACAGACATCCATTCCTGGCTATGCTGCCCCGGCACTACTAAGAGGGCTCTTTGCACTCCAAGTTGGCTGGATCCCCTGGTCAGCATGATGCAAGTTCAAATGGCCACAGACTTTGGCTGCTTTTCAGGCTGCTCTTCCCTGTCTCTGCCTGTAGCCAGTATTTGCAGAGTGGCAGCCTCCTCAGAGCTGTGTGTTTTCTGGCTTGGGCAGGGATGTCCCTTCCCATGCACGGACACTGTGAGTATCCCTGGCCTGCAGCTTGCTGCCTGCCCTGCTGCCTCAGGAGGTCCCGGTCAATCTGAGGCAGCAGTGAGCAATGGAAGGGGGCTTCTCTAGTGAAACCAGAAGCTCCTGAAAATTTTCCAGATGGGGACCGAGCGAGTATCTCAAGGGGTTTGTGTGTGTCTGTATGGCAGGGGGGAGTCCCTCTTACTGATACTATGTGTGCATTTACTAGAGGTCTCCGGCTGCTGCAGCTCTTCATAACATGCTGGCCAGTCTGCCCTTCCTCACACCCCGGTCTACATCGTGGTTGCAAAACCGCGCAACCACATCCCCTCTCCTTGCAGAACCGTGTTTCCCGACACCTCCTGCAGTCCGCCGCTTAAATGCTTTTTGCCGCACACCATCCCCTCCCCAAATGCATTTCCCCCGAATTTCTCCCTCCCCCCGGAGCGCGGCGTTGCCGGGAGGTGGCACTGTGTCCTCACGGCTGCGCCCGGAGGAGCAGAGGTGGGTGTGGGCGACGACGACACCCGGTTGCCCCCGCCGACAGCTCCCGGCTTGGGGGGCTCCACCTCCCAGGCTGTGGTAGGCATCACCCAGACCCCCCTCCCACCCCCCCCTGCCAGGGGACTACCGCTGCGGAGGCGCCGGGAAACCTGCAAACTTTAGCTCTCTAAAAAAGTGGGGATGAGGGAAGGTGGGGGGCAGCCCGGTGTGATTTATCCCCTGGGGCTGTGATGGGCGCGAGACGCGTGGCCCGACAATGGGGCCACATGGCGGGGCCGACGGGCGAAGGGCCCCACTCCGCGGGCGCGGAGGGCCGGGGGAGACGCGCAGCGCGGTGGGACCCGCGGAAACAGCGAAGAGGCGAGCGGGCCGGGGCTGGGGCCGGGGCTGGGGCCGGGGCTGAGGCCGGGGGGAGGGCGACTGCCGCGGCTGCTGCTTTTCTTTTTTTTTCCTTTTTTTTTTTTTCGTTTTTTTTGCAGCCCTATATGCAAACTGTCACTTCAGGTTAGCACAAGACCTGATGTAGCTCATTAGCATGAGCTGTATCTAATATGCTTAAAACCTCTAATTATTTATTATGCCCTAATTGGCAGCCCAAGAAATGTCTGCAAAGTGATGAGTGTTCATCCTAAAACGCCTTTCGAGAAGAATTCAGCAGTGTCCCTGGTCAAACGTCGTTTTTAATTCTTCATTTGGGGCACGGGCTTTATTCCTCTTGTAGACGATACAACGCTAAGAAAACTCATACAACTCACTATCCCAAGAACTAGTCTCCCTCACTCTGGGCAGGATAGGCAACAATTACTCACGAACACGGTTTAATGCTCAAAGTCCTACTTTCTGTGAAGGGATGCTTAGGAAGAGACATTAAAGTTCATCAAGTATGCAAAAGTGTAGGCGGATGTTCCTTGAAAATTACTTGAAGGAACTAGTCGTCAGGGAAAAATCACTTTCCCGACTTCTGAAAGGAGCAAAGTTTTGAAAATTATATTCACATAGAAACTGTTTCAAAATAAGTTTACCTCTCTAAGGTCGCCCTCCCCTCTCTCCTAATTGCCTTTTTTTCCCTCACAAGTCCGTATTATGTTTCTTCAGGTTGCGCCAACTATTTATTTATCTTTATTCTTTTTCTTTTCATTCATTATTCTCTCTCCCCTTCTTTTTTTCTTCTTTTCTTCCTTGTGTGTGTGGCTTCTCGGTCTGATCTGTAGCTTGTTACCACCCACTGCACGCTCTCTCCTGCAGCCGAGGTGTTTCTATACAAACTTCAGCGTCCAGTTGTCATATTAATTATTACACTGAGTAATGACTGAAATAGTCAAAATAAGGGGAGACTCAAGAGAGCTTTTTCTTGCTGCTCAAAGATTCAGCAAAGAAGCCTTGCAACAAAGCACTAATTGGTCCCCAGAAATACTCTGACAAGGCATGGAAGATAGGTTTCATAAAGCCCGGCAATTGTGAAGGGGGAAAAGATCCTTGAATAGACCCCACGCTTCTTTTCTAAACTCTCTTGCTGAGCAAAAAATGGACTGCTTCTTGAATACTGGACTGATCTTGAATGCTATACCCAGCAGAGAAAAAAATGCACCATTTATTGTAAGTTTTTTTTTCCAGCTATTCATGTGTTCTATGTGGAGAATAAGCTGGTTTTGTTTACCATGAAAGACCTTTTACTTTATTTTCACTCTTGGGGGGGAAGCTGGAAAGGGGAGGGGGAGGGTGAGGGGAGGGAAACACATGTGCCCAAATCCAGACGAGCTGCCTACTGTAACAAAATGGAGTGTAACAAATCCTACAGAACTCCCGAATGTATCGATTCTTTGAAGATCCATATAGATTAACGACTTTCGTTCTGCTTTTCTAAGACGGCATTTAATCATAACGTAAATGGCCTTTAAAAAAAGAAAAGGGCATTAAAAAAAAAAAAAAAGGCATACCAAAGTTGTTTCATTTGGGGATTTTGTTTGTTTGCTTGTTGTTGGGGTTTTTAAGGAAAAAAAAAAAAAAGGAAAAAAAGAAAAGCAAGGACTTCAAAAGACCTCATGAGTGTGGCTACAATTTAGGTACACAAAAAAGCCACTATAAAATAATGACGGTTCAAGATTAAAAAAAAAAAAAAAAAAAAAAAAGGAGGTGGGGAGGAAGCCCAATGAAAAGGGCAAGGGCTATTTATCATTATGTTAGAATTAAGAATTTCGAAGTGCAGGTGCAGGACTATGCATGTGAGTGGGTGGAGGTGGGGGACCTTCATTATTCGTAAATCTGGAAGGCCCAGATCCCTCACTCTGTGCAGGAAGAGGACAGGGGAGCTGGCAAGATGGGCCAACATGAGGGCTGAGTTTTCTCCCCAGTGGCAGCGGATGGTAAAGGACGTGCTGGGCGAAGGGAGGAAAAGGTTCTGCCCTCCCCCTTCGCTCCCCCAGGCCCCAGAGCCAGGGGAGCTGAGAGCAGACAGGGCCATGGAGGCAAAATTACATGGGAGTTACACTCAGTGACCTCTGGGACTGGCGTCTTTTGCCTTTTTAAGAGCCCTTTGAGACTGAAGAAAGAGGGACCCAGACATTCCAGTCTCATTCTGCCATTTTGGGGGAAAAGGGCAGGAATTTCCCTACGTGGTGTTTCTGGTAGTGGGCTGCTACAGAATTACTCTGTTTACGTACATACATATTTTACAAGGCTGCAATTATTTGATATTTCTGTTGTCACTTCCCTAAGCACTGGGATGCAAATCATGGGGCTGGTTCATTACTGTTCTCTCACTCCAGTGATGGGACATCGCAATGCAGAGCTAATGATGCAACAACTATTTCCAGTGCAGAGAATTCTGATGTCAGACAAGGGATGTTGAACAAACCATCCAGAAGACTTGGACCTGAAGAGGGAAAGCTCCTATACAGAAAATAAAAATGAGTGTTTTATTCTGCTTAGGTCTGGCTGTCCCACCCAAAAGATAATAAAATCATGTAATACCTTTCACATGTAATGAGACAGTAGGCTAAAAATCAGAAAAAAAACCCTCAGTGACCAATGAGGAGGGTCCTGAAATAAATATGACAGAGGTTAGACCACAACTACTTCACCTTTTTCATCATGCAGGTGTATTGAAAGCTTACACGTTAAAAATTATTAAACTACTAGCCAGCAGGTGCACGTTGAAGTTTTGCTGAATGACATTGTGCTTTTCACTGTTTAAACTCACGTGTCCAGCCAGGGTCAGGGATCCAGTGGCAGATGAGAAGAAGTGATCTCTATAGCTCCAGGCTGCTGTAACTGAGGGCCGCAGCAGAGCGCGGCTTGTTTTTGCACTCATTTCTACTGAAAGCTGAACACACATTTCACAGGTTCACTCCCTCCATGCTTTAGGGCTGGTGTGAGCATAAGGGATGACAGCCACTTGCAGGACATTCTACAGCCATAATCTCACTCCATGGCAAGACTGTCATACCATAGCTCTGCCTTTTTTAGGAGCTTAGACAGCACACATCTCAGTTTTCAGACTGGAAAGGTACAAAGTGTGGTGGAGATGGGCCAGAGCTGAAGGCAGAAAATTTTTTAAAGCTTGCACAAATCCGTGGATATGTGAAAAGCAGGAGGGCATGGAGGGGCCAAGCTGGGGTCCTCACTGCTGCTTGTGCCAAGAGCAGGGCCACCAGCATCCCCCAGTGCTAAGCCTGGCCAAGTTTTCTAGGCTGCTCACACCCATGCAGCCCCAAGGGTCAGTGTGATCACCAAGTCATGCCAGCCTCAGGTTCTCAGCACCGCTTTTCCACATTTGGTCCTGAGTCACAAGAGTGACTTCACCTGGCAGCAGGGATAATTTCCCCTGTATTGCCTGGATCTGTCCTGACTCCCCTAATCACAAGCAGATGCCATCACCTGCTTGGAAAGGTGATGACTCACTCCCACTTTGTAGGCTGTTATGGGAGGAAGCAGGGGCTCTGTGGATTCCCCAGGACCAATATGCGGACTGCATCACCTGGGAAATGGGCTCTGCCAGCGAAAAGAGAGCTGACCCTGCATCTGCTTGCTCTGCTTAGCACACCCACACTTTATAATGCCCTCTGAGACAAACCACTTCCCTCCGTGTCGGTGGCAGTACCGTAGCACTCAGACCTTCCAAGTAACCGTCCACTTTGGACGCACCCAAGAGGGGTTTATTCATTCTCCAGACAGGCTCGCCCCTTGGAACGCAGCATTTCAGAGAGGTAACTCAAGGCGGCTTCTCCCGAGGTTATGCACGCTGCTGCTTTCAGCAGTGCTCCTCGGAACACCCGCACTGGTTCCCCCGCCGTCGTCGCAAGCTAATGGAGCCATCAGGCCGAGCACACACGCGGCTCCAGCCGCTGTGAAGGGAGCAGCCCCCCGGCAGCAGGTCGCGGACACTAGAGAAACTCAGACTCGCAGCACTTGATGAGCGAAGGAAGCGGTAGCGGACATCCCTGTGGTTCCCAGGGACTAGGATAAACCCACCTTTTCGTGGTTCCGCACACGGGAAGTTTCAATTCGCGACTGCCTGTGCATATGCACGGGCCGCGTCACGGCGCTGTCACGGGCGCTTTTCCCGCGGGCATGCACCGGCCGCGGGACCCGCCGTGCCGCGCCGCACCGCGGCTTCTTCCCTCCAAACCCTGGCAGGTGCCGCTAAGGTCGCCCCCAGCCCGCAAGCGCCCCGGCGGCACGCGCCGCAGAGGACACCCCGCACCTCCCGGAGCTGTCCACACCTCCCTGCGCCCAGCGAACCACCCCCTCCTCCCCCTCGCCATTATCCCTCCGCAGCAGCGCTCCGGCGCGCACCCCACCTCCGCGGATAGCGGGAGGACATGGCAGCAAACGTCGCTTAGGCACCCCCATCCCCGGGCACGGCTCCCCTCTTTCCCTTTCGCCTGCATCCCCCCCTGCTCCCCCGGAGCCGCGACTGCCCCCCCTCAGCCCCCTCCCCGCGGCGGCCCACGCGCGCCGCCTCCCGTCCCGCCGGGGCGCGCCCGCCGCCGCCCGCCCCGCGCGGCGCCCCGGCGCGGGTGTTTGCTCAGGGCCGGGAGCGCGGCACGCGCCGGGCGCACGCACTTGCAACAACAAACCCGCGAGGGGTGGGGGCGGCGGGGCGGGGGCGGGGGAGCGGGCACCGGGGGGCGGTGGAGGGGGGCGGGGGAAGGCGGGGCCGCGCGGTGGCCAGCGCGTGTGCGCCGGGGGCCGCGGGGGGGGCGCGCGCGCGCGTGCGTGTGTGTGTGTGTGTGTGCGCGTCCCCCCCCCACTCCGCCCACGGCGCTGAAAAGACGGCGGCGCTCCACGGCCGGCAAAGCTGGGGAGCGTGGAAGGCGCAAGGTGCAGAGTGTGTGTGAGTGTGTGTGAGCGCGGGGGGGCGGCAGGGGGAGAGTGCGTGTGTGTGTGTGTGTGTGTGTGTAGGAAGGGGGGGGCGGGCGAGCCCCGTCCGCCCCTTATAAGAGACACAATCCCCAGCCACTTTTTTGCAAAAGGGGCTTTGCAAAGCAGTCTGCGCACACGCGAGCGCCACGAGCCTCCCCGCGGCCGCCGCACGGAGGGCGAGAGGGAGGGGGGCGGGCAGAGCCTCCCGCCATCCCCGGCCGCCCGCCCGCCCGCCCGTCTCCGCCGCCTGCTACCTTTGGTCGCCGTTGCCCCTTTCCCCCTGCTCTCCATCGCCTATCTCATTTTTTTGAAACGAACGCCGCCAATTTTTTTTCCCTCTTTTTAAATTTCTTTTTGGTGGTGGGGGGACGGGGCTCGGCCGCCGCTCGGGCGCCCCCGCCTCGCAGGACGCCCCTGCGCCCATGGCCAGCGGCAGCCCCGCCAGAATGGCCAGCGGCGCCGGGCAGCCGCCCTTCCTGCAGCCAGCGTGCTTCTTCGCCGCGGCGGTGGCCGCCGCCGCCGCCCCGCCGGGGCCGCCGCCGGGGGCGCCGCCGCAGCAGCTAAGCCCGGCGGGCGGGCAGCCCTCGCCGGCCGGCAAGCCCTCGGCACCGCGGGCCGCCAAGCGGCAGCGCTCGGCCTCGCCTGAGTTGATGCGCTGCAAGCGGCGGCTCAACTTCAGCGGCTTCGGGTACAGCCTGCCGCAGCAGCAGCCGGCGGCCGTGGCGCGGCGCAACGAGCGGGAGCGCAACCGGGTGAAGCTGGTGAACCTGGGCTTCGCCACCCTGCGGGAGCACGTCCCCAACGGCGCCGCCAACAAGAAGATGAGCAAAGTCGAGACGCTCCGCTCCGCCGTCGAGTACATCCGCGCCCTGCAGCAGCTGCTCGACGAGCACGACGCCGTCAGCGCCGCCTTCCAGGCCGGCGTCCTCTCGCCCACCATCTCGCCCAGCTACTCCCACGACATGAACTCCATGGCAGGCTCCCCCGTCTCCTCCTACTCCTCCGACGAGGGCTCCTACGACCCGCTCAGCCCCGAGGAGCAGGAGCTGCTCGACTTCACCAGCTGGTTCTGAGCGCCGGCGGCCCCCGCAGCAGGTGGGTGCGCGCCTGCGGAGGGCCGGGGCGCCGTGGGCCGAGGGAGGCCGAGGGTGGGGGGACACGGAGCGGCGCGGGGGTGCAGCCGGCGGGGTACTCCCGTCCCGCGGTACTTACGAGCGGCTCCGGCAGCCCGGCGCTGCGCTAGTTCCGGCGCGGCTCTGATCTCCTCTTTCTTTTATTGTTACAGGACAGTTGCAAAAGGGAAAAAAAACCCACAGAAGTATATATGTCACACTGAAAGACAAGACAAACATCCACACAGAAAAAGAACCTGTTGCATTTCCCTCTTCCCCGCCGTCGGAGGGCGGTGCGGGCACGTCTCTCGGCAGGCGGGCACAGCGCTGCGCGCCGCGGGGGCGGTCGGGGCGGCCGCCCCCAGCCCCGGAGCTCGGCCGGCCTTTGCGCTCCGTCGCGCCGCCACAGACTGCGCGCCGACGGAGTGGATATCTCGCGGGGGAGCCACGGCGGCCCCGGCCGGGCGGAGGAGCTCTTCCTCCTCCTCAGCAGAAAGGCACCCCGCTCCGCACCCCGGCCTCACCGCTGCGGCCCTTCAGGGACTCGCATTTATCACTCTGTGGACAAAGTTAGTCCCCCGATGTTTGTGGAGATGTTGAAATGAAGCTATGCTCTACTCAAAGACGACCCTGGAGCCCCGTCTCCCCCACTCCCCGCATCTCTCCCTCCACTCTCTCCGAGCTTTTCCTCTCGTTTCCATGATAGAATGCTTCCAATCTTTTTTTGTGAATTTTTTTATTATAAGAAAATCTATTTGTATCTATCCTAACCCCTTTGGGGATATATTAAGCTATTTTTGTACATAAGAGAGAGAGATTTATAGAGGTTTTGTACAAATGGTTTAAAATGTGTATATCTTGATACTTTTTTTAATATGTAATGCTTATTACCTCTTCATGTTTAGACTTGTAGTCGACGTTACCTTACAACTGCCATTTTTGTATGTGGTTTTGTAAAGGACTTGGATTTCCTCCAGATGTACTTTAGCACCAACGTGTCTTACTTTATAGAAACTTTGTTAATGTATTAATAATGTTATTAAACAATGTTCAAAGTGAACAAAGTTTATGCAGCTATTGCCCAAACGCAAATGGTAGCCATTTGTTTTTATATGCTGCCTTTTGAAAAAAAAAATACACAAGCAAACAAACAAACAAAACCCGTGCCACTGCCTTTTCTTACTGTTTTATTACAAACGTACAAAGGTCCTGTGTAACCTTGTTTTATACAAATTAGTTTCGTAATAAAACTTCCTTTTTAATTAAAATGATCGGCTGCCCACTGCATGCAATTTTTTTCTTTCTGCCATTGACAACGATGAATGTAAGGACAAAATGTTAAATGCTGTCATGCCTGAGATAAGCTGCATATGAAGTGCTTGTATCTGATGGATGTAACATATATATCTTTATATAAATATGCAAAGATCTAGCGGTATCACCATTGTTTTCTTGCCCTTCTGTGTTGCGAATGTGTACCCAAATCAAAAGGCGAGGGGATGATTAATGCTTGCATTGTCCTTCCTGAAATCACTGCACATTAAAGAATTCCTCCCAAAGCCCAAGTTTTAAAAAAGAGGGCGCTCCATCCCGCACTTCAGCGGTGTGACACTGTCCTCCGGGGCCCTGACCCAACGGGGCAGAAAAACCCGGGGGAAGGCACAGCCGCCGCCACCGAAAACACGGGCTACTGTGTGACCTCTGCAAAGACAGTGGCTGGGTAAATAAAACCGTCGGGGGAAGACGAGAAGCGAGAGACGAAGAGAGATAAAATTAAATAAATAAAGTGCTAGAAATGGGTGGCAGCTTAGAGACACTGGTCTTTCTAAGCTTGTTATTCTACCCAAATAGCGTGATCTGCCTGTAAAAGTACCCAATTACCAAGACTCAAAAAGAAATTGGACTCTTCCCCCCCCGCTACGATTTTTTTTTTTTTGGCTAGCCTGCTTGTTGTCAGTTAGCAAGGACGTGATCAGAATTCGCCTTCTCCTTTTCGCCTGGCTCCTGCATCACTTGCAAATTCAGTTTGCGTGCACCAAGTCAAGCGGAAAGCAAAGCGCAAAATGCATCTTACAAAAAAACCCCACCAAACCCCAAAACAACAAAGACCGGGGAGAGACAGCGTATCGTACAGAGTTAAAAAAATCTGTCCCGCTTCGAGCCGAGTACTGAGGGATGCGCTATTTTAAAAAAATAGGAGGGAAAAACTTTGGTAGAGGACCCTGGAGTTTTCTGTGTGTGTGTATGTATGTGTACCTATATACAGGCACACACGTATATGCATAGGTGGACATATATACATGCGCATATCAACGTATAGTCCTTTCTGTATTGCTGTATTTTTGCCCCTTCGCCTCCTCCCCCACGCCCTGAAATGATCAATATATGATTTAATCGAGGGGGGAAGGGACGAGGGACGGGGACGGGACACGCTGGGGTCACGAAATCCCTCATTACTTCAGCACAAACACTCATTGTTTTAACCGCTCGTGGAACTAATGTTTAGTTATGAAAATAATAACCGTTATATGCCTCCATCCGCTCTCTCTTTACAGCATCTTTTTATTTACCCACTTTTGCAAATGTACAGATAAGGTATGCAAAGAGAGTGTAGCGACTAATTTATAGCTATGAATATAACATTAGGATAATGTTTCATTCTGTTACAAAGGCGAAATTTCTCTTCCTTGTGTAGACAGGTGTTCTTTTTTGCTCACTTCTGAATAGTAAATATCCAGACTCATTAAACTAAAGGCAAAGTTACGCTGTTGTTCGCTACAATGTATAAGGCAGGCTCAGAAATTCACCACCTCCTCCCTCCCTTTTCCCCTCAGCCCCCTCCCTAAAGAAAGGAAGAAAGAAAACACACACACACAATTTTACTGAAGATAGGGAAAGGGCAAAGCAGGATTGGGGTAAATCTCATTACATCTGCTCTAATCGCTTAGCAACACAAAGCCTTTTCTTGTATTAGTGCGGAGAGCCTTTCAGCGCTGCCTGACAGACAGTATTCAGTTAGCATTAGTAAACTCCATAAATCAGGGACTTCTTTGGGCGCAGTATAAGTTTTAGAGCTACTCGGGGCTGGGGGGGCGCGGAGAGGGGGAGCGATGCAGATGGAGGTTGCTGGACCGCGGCTTTATCAATTTCTTTATCTGTGTATTTATTTCTCGTAATGCTGGGAAAGTGTCTCGTTAAAAAAAAATGCCTGATCCTGAGTCCGTCGCTCCCCCCCCGACCCCGCAAATGAAGACTCTGGGGCAGCGACGGAGAAGTACGACGAGACCCCTGCCGTTAGGCCGCGGAGGTGGGCTGCGCTGCTTCCCCGCCCCGCGACGTGCGCTGTGACCCGCTGCGGTCCGCGCCTGCGGAGCCATGGGGGAGCCGGGGGGAGCCTTCCCGTGGCGTGGGCCTTCCCCTCCCTGCTCCTGCCACTGACCCCTCCCCACGGGCCCCTCCGCTGCCCAAACTTTTTTTTTCTGCGCCCGGGACCAGCGCCGGCCCCGCGGAGCCTCCGCGCACTGCCCCGCCCCCGCGCGGAGGGTGCTCAGGTAAGAGCGGAGGCGGTGGCACCCCCGACCCTGCTTCGGGAAAGGGGCGCAGGCACCCTGCAGACCCTCCCTTTGCCCCCAGCCCGCCTCTCCCACCCTCCCCTCGGGGAGAGGCTTCGACCCGCACCCAACCCCGCAAGCACGGGGCTTTGGGAAGGCTGGGACGCTTTCCTCCTTTTTAAAAACTTTTCCCCCTCCTCTTCCTCTTTCTGGATTAAAAAAAAAAAAAAAAAAAAAAAAAAAGTTTGTTGGTTGGTTGTTTGTTTTCTTTTTCTTCCCCTCCCTTTTTTTTTTTTTTTTTTTTTTCTTTTTCCCTCCCCCTCCTCCCCGCGGTGCAAGTCCTGCCTTTTGTGTGCGGGCTTCCAGGGGCACAAAGTGTGGGGGCTATGGGGGCCGGACAGGCAGCGGGCAGCGCTGCCCCCGCGCGTGTCCCGCCTCAGCTTTTATTCCGCCGGCGGCGGCGCGGCGGGGACCCGGCGGGCTCGGGGCGGGGGGCGGGGGCCGTGCGCCCGCCGCAGCTGCCGCCCGCCCCGCTCCGCGTCCGCGCTGCGCGTCCCCCTGTCCGGGGCGCGGGTAGGGGTGGCCGGCAGGCAGGCAGCACGCGAGGAGAGCGGGCACCTGCCCAAAGAGCGGCCACGGCCAGGGGGACTCCCTGGCTCGCCGCTGCTCGCCGCTCCATAATGCAGCGCGTATAACTCAGCGCATTCAGGGATTAGCTCGCCTTGAAGTGTAGGGGGGATTCTGTGTCTCCCCCCTCCTCGCCTCTTGGAAAGGGGAGCAGGGAGAAGCGGCCCCCCGCCCTCGGCCGCCACCCCGGTCCGTCCCAGCGCACAGCAACTTCTTGCTCCCAAGCGAGCTCGCTTTTAGCGTGTCAGCCCGCACAATGCAGGGCTAATTCCTGCTGCAAAAGGCAAGTGGTGAGGAATCAATCGCAGGCTTTATACAATCAAAAGGGATGATGGGTCTGGGATTTTTTTTCTTTTTAAAGTTCCCTGCCCCAGACTGAATTTCTCCTGCTCCTTACCCCTGTCCTATTAATAATCCCATGCAGGCGATTGCAGACCGAGGTAAAGCTATCATTTGTATGCGCCTGAAGATTAATTTCCCCCATGTACCAACTCAACGGCATAGTTATCTCTTTAACAGGGAAAACAGTTTGGCTCCATTGTCGAGTTGCCAAGACCGCCTTTTGAGAAAGGGAGCCCAGCTATCCTCTGATCAAACTCAAAGGTTAGTTAAAAGACAAAAACAGCTGAAAATCTTCATGAATAATGCTGTTTCCTCGAGCCCAGTGTAGTGCAAGCGCACATTTCAATGCCAGAGCATTTTGTTATGCTGCTCGCCTAAGTCAGAATTTCACAGAAAAGGCAGAGAAGAAAAGCTTCAACAATTAGAGGGGGCCTGTCAGAAAACATTAACGCCTTCCTCGCCCAGCCTGTCAAGCGTGCTGGAAATAAAAAACTGGCATAGCGAATTGCACCTCCACCCTCTGGAGCTGCGAGAGGGGAGAGGGAGGGGGATTTAGAGATGGAGAAGTAGAGAGAGAGACAAATGGATAGTCCCAGGATGTTAACAGTCCTCCTCAGCTTTGCAGTTCATTCAAAAGCTGGAAAAAGAAAGGGAAAGGACCTGCAACTGGATATTCGCTCTTGATATTTTTCCCTCCATTTCATTCTCCAAAATTACATTTTCTCTTGGGACCATCACACACACTCACACTGTCTCTGCAGCTTCAACCCTTTCCTGCATCTGTCCTGCAAAGCACAAGTGAGGTGCCTGGTCAAATAGCAGCATGGCAGATCTGTTGACACCTTTTGCTTTCTGCTCCCTCAGATGCATATATTTAACTACGCAGACACACATGCTCAAATCCTTTCCACCTAGTGAAATACCTACTATTAAGGACACCAAACTAAAGCCTCCCTTGCACTGCCTGTAAGTGAACATCTATGCTTTGACTTTTCTGGCCACAGCATGGGTTTTTCCCAAGCATCTAAATTACAAGAGAGTTCTGCTCCTTTTCTTACTGTAAACAAAACCTCAGACCACCACTTGACTGCGTTTTTGTTTGCCCTTGTTGCTTTTGTTGTATTATACCATTGCAAATATACATATATGTGCAGTCTACTCTGGGTGAACTTGCTTTAGCAGGTGGGTTGGACTAGGTGATTTCCACATGTCCCTTCCAAACCTAACCATTCTGTGATTCTGTGACATGCTGATATCTGATAAGGACCAGATCAGTACTCTGCAGCTTTTATGGCCAGTCATTTGTTGGGTGAAATCAGGGAGATGAGTGGAGAAGAGTACTGCTGTGTGTTGTAATATTCGCATGTGGGTTTCAAAAATAGATTTACGGCAAAATATGGGGTGACTGAAGAAAAAGGAGGAGTATCTCCAAACCTCATCTCAGGTGTTCTAGGGGGTTATACCGGTAAAGGAACACAGCAACACAGCTCAGATGACATATGAAAATAAGACAAGTCAGACTTTGCCCATAGTCCTCAGGGACAGCAGCCCCAGCCCTCCATCCCACACACACTCTGGAGCAGTACAATGCATTCAGGCAATATGGTGCTTGCTCCCCTGCTTCAGAGGAGACAGGCATTTCCTGTGGCTTTGGAGCCAGATGTGTTTCCAGAAGGATGTAAGCAAAGGAAGAGCCCCCCTGAGAGCTGGTACTTTCATTGGTTCTGACACTTTTGTCCTGCGCAAACACAGGCAACCAGCAGGAGAGGGGAGAAGCTTCATAGTACTCACTAGTACAACTAGTATAGTACTCACTGTACTAGTTGCAAAGGGAGAGGTTGGGTAAAAATGCAGGGAAGGGTAACTAAGGGACAGCTGCCCTTATTGACAGGGCATTGACCTTGGACTGAAGCTATCTAGATTCATTGCTGGGTATGATTTGTCCCTGTCTGAATTTATTTTAGTCTGATACCCATGAATTTTAAACAGATACCATGAGTAGTTCCTCACAGGTGTCCAGGGATGCACCGCATTGGGAGAAGGTGAGGAAGCTGGCAAGACTAAGGGGGTCACCGCTCCAGACTCTGTTCTTGTGGAAAGTGCTGTGGGAAGACCCAGTGCATATTAATAGTCTGGCTTGTCTTTTTGGGGGTCGGACAATTCATGTTTCCTTTCATCCTACTGTGAACAAGATTCAATCCGGTTTGTGCTCTTCACCTACCAGCCCAGAAAGGGACAGTTATGTGTTTTTCACAGAAGAGCTTTGCTTCCTCTAAAATATCAGAGCAAACATCTGTATGTTGACGTGTGTATTACCTGGAAGTTGCTTGGGAGCAAAATTCCTCTGAAAATGTCACCCACCAGGCCATGTATTTCAGGCCTTTCTTAGACCCTGTAAACAACTGCAGCAGTCAAGTTGACCAATTTTTCTGCTGGTCACTCTTAATTTGCAGCAACATGTTGCTTTCTTGTTTTCTGCTTTTATAAACTCCTGATGGAGGTTCCCAATAGCACTGGAGAAAGAAAGGTAAAATTGACAAAGAACCCTAAATCCAGCCCCAGGCTTTTGTGATAGGGGTGGTGATGGTCTTCTGAAGTGGACCCCAAATTTGTTTGGTTCAATTTCACAGGAGCAGGTCACAGAAAGAGCACGTGTTCCCATTTTGGGATGGGGTCTTCCTCCCTCCCCCCAGCCACACCACTCTTTCTCCCCTCCTGCTGGCTGGCTGAGCTGTGAGCTATTTTAATTTGCACTTGCTGCACCGGCAGGGCTATATTATTCTGGAACAGGAAAGGAAAAGCCCCATATTAGTAAAGTGCGAAATGCAGTTTTGACTGAAAAAGGAAGCCATTTCAACAGGATTATACCATGACAATGCAGATTAAAACCCTGCCATATGGCCTAAGCTAGGCTTGCTTTTGCTTTCAGGTAACAATGCATTGCTAATTAAATGGTGATGACATTTCTAAACAAAAAAAAAAAAAGGAAAAAGGAAAAAAAAAAAGAAAAAATTAAAAAAGCCACCTGTATGTGAAGTAAAGACAGTCAAGTGAAGGGAAGACATTAATTGGTGGTAATGATACTGGAAACCAGCCCGCTTTTATCACTGCGGTTTGCTTTGAATAAGAGAGGGAATTTGTTTGATTTGTTATTGAGTAAACAATAATTCACGTATGCACTTGGAGGAGTGAACACAGTGCTTCTGAAAGGTGCCTAACTGACAGCACAGGAGAGCAAAGTCCTGCATCATAACCAGGACAAACACTGCCTGGGCAATAGGACAGAGCGGTTGGTTCCCCAACCTGTTTTGCCAAGGGCCTGCAAGAGAGTGATGGAGGGTTTCCCTGAGCAAGGCAGGCGGCCAGCCTGCCTGCCTAAGTGTCAGTAACATTTATGTATGTGCTTAAGTGCCAGACTGTACTGGAGATCTTTGCTTTTTCATCTCTAAGGATACACCAGCGAACGATGGTATAACCAGTCAACACAAAAGCTACAGTCTCTTCCACATGCACTACTGTGTCACTGTGGGACAGCAAGAGCTTTCAGATAATACATGGAACTGTTGATCTACAAGCAAAGGGTCACTGGTTATTAATAACTCCCTGAGTCTTTCAGATGATGGGTGTTGTTCAAAGACATGAGACTTCTACTAAGTTTCTAATCAGTGTCTGTGCATGTTCCTTCATGCCATACAAACTGTATTTGGAGCTGCTGACCCAAGAGGCTGAAGAACAGGCAGTGGGACACACTTTGCTTCATTCACTTTTAACTTTCATGGCAAACCACATTTTTGGGTTTCTATTGTGCATATCATGTTGATCTGCCCAGCTATGGTTCCTGACCTAGCAAAGAGACATACAGTGCTTCATACCCTCTCAAACTTGAGGTTCCACCAAAAAAAGGCTCAGCTTATCCCTCACATCTCTCACTGACTGTGCTGCCACTCAGATTAACCCCAGTCTAGGATGGTCCTGGACTGTATGGAAAAAAATTTCCTGACACAGCTTGTCAGTGAGCCAACTAGAGAAGGCTGTGTACGGAGCAATGTTCATGCAGTGCTGTGCTTCACACGGCATGCCTTTTGCAGCCCCAGTGTCTCTGGAGCTGTAGGCTTTGTGGCTTTCACAACCCTAACCCTAACCATAACCCTAATGGCAACTTGGTCCTTGGGCTCAGGTTCCCACATGCGTGGGTGGCCCAGATGAGAAAGGTGTGGAGTGAACCATGTCGGTGCAGTGCTGTGCTCCCCTTGGCATGCCTTTTGCAGTCCCAGTGTCCCTGGAACTGTTGTTTGCTAACAGAGAAGGACTCATGCATAATGTGACAGTCTGAGCTCACCTGGGGCATAGCGATCATGAAATTATCGAGTTTCCTATTCTTGGAGACCTAAGGAAGGCAGTCAGCAGAACTGCTACCTTGTACTTCTGAAGGGCAGACTTTGACCTGTTGAGGAGGCTGGTTAGCAGAGTCCCTTGGGAGACAGTCCTAAAGGGTAAAGTAGTCCAGGAAGGTTGGTCATGCTTCAAGAAGGAAATCTTAGAGGTGCAAGAGCAGTGTGCCAAAAGATGAGCTGTCAGGGAAGAAGACCAGCCTGGCTGAATAGAGACCTTCAACTGGAACTCTGGAATAAAAGGAGAATGTATAACCTTTGGAAGAAGGGGCATACTACTCAGGAGGACTGCAAGGATGCCATGAAGTTATGCAGGGAAAAAAGATTAGAAGGGTCAAAGTCCAACTAGAGCTGTTAATTATCCATTAACAACAAAAGAAGGGCTAAGGAGAATCTCCACCCTTTGGTGGATGTGGAGGGAAACATAGTGACAGAGGATGAGGCAAAAGCTCAGGTCCTAAATGCCTTCTTTGCCTCAGTCTTTAATAGGAAGACTAGTTGTGCTCTACCCAGCCCCCTGAGCCACAAGACAGGAACAAGCAGCAGAAAGAAGCACAAATAATCCAAGGAAAAATGGTTGGAAACCTGCTACACAACTTAGACATGCAGAAGTCTATTTGGCCAGATGGGATTCACCTAAGGGTCCTGAGGGAGTTGGCAGTGGTGGTCACGAAGCCACTTACCATAATTTATCAGCAGTTGTGGCTGACTGGGGAGGTCCCAGTTGACTGGAAGTTGGCAAATGTGATGCCCATCTACAAGAAGAGCTAGAAGGAGGACCTGGGGAATTACAGGCCTGTCAGTCTGACCTTGGTGCCAGGGAAGGTTATGGACCAGATTACCTTGAGTACCATTGTGCGGCAAGTATGGGACAACCAGGTGATCAGCCCCACCCAGCATAGGCATATGAAAAGCAGGTCCTGCTTGACCAGCCTGATCTCCTTCTATGACAAGGTGACCCACTTAGTAGATGAGGGAAAGACTGTGGATGTTGTGTACTTAAACGGCAATAAAACCTTCGACACTACCTCCTGCAGCAGTCTCCTGGAGAAGCTGGCAGCTGATGGTCTGCACAGGCGCACTCTTTGCTGCTTAAAGAGCTGGCTGGTTGGCAGAGCCCAAAGAGTTCTGGTGAATGGAGACAAATCCAGTTAGTGGTTGGTCAAAAGTGGTGTTCCCCAGGGCTCAGTGTTGGAGCCAGTTCTATTTAATATCGTTATTCATGATCTGGACAAGAGGATTGAGTGCACCCTCAGTAAGTTTGCAGATGACACCAAGTTGGGTGGGACTGTTGATCTGCTGGAGGGTAGGAAGGCTCTACAAAGGGATCTGGACTGACTGGATTGATGGGCTGTGGCCAGTTGTATGGGGTTCAGCAAGGTGAAGTGTCGGGTCCTGCATTTGAGTCACAACAACCCCAGGCAGCGCTACACGCTCAGGGAAGAGTGGCTGGAAAGCTTCCTGGAGGAAAAGAACCTGGGGGTGTTGATCAACAACTGGCTGAACATGAGTCAGCTCTGTGCCTAGGTGGCCAAAAAGGCCAACAGCATCCTGGCATGCATCAAGAATAGTGTGACCAATAGCACTAAGGAAGTGATCATCCCCCTGTACTCAGTGCTGGTGAGCCTGGCAGCACTTTACACTTTCTGCTGTCAAATTTTTGCTTCCTTCTCCTCCACTACTTTGGTCTCATCTTTAGGCTCCATTGTTTCTTACACCTTGGGCCATAGGAGGTCTAGTGTTGCACCATGAACACACTTGCAGGGTAATTACTCAGTTGCATATGTCTTCGTCCAGGCATTGCTCATCAGTGTGGTATACCCAGAACAACTGTGGAGTAAGAGGAAACCAACAAGCCAAGGAGAAAGCACAGACATGACTTTCAGAAGCATCTCATTGCAATTAATACCGATTTGAATCCCAAATTCCCCTGGGCTTCACCAAAGGTTTGGGTTCTGCCTCTTAGGGACCCACTGGTGGGGATGGTGGCCAACTGCTCCTGCCTCTGAGGCCAGGGAGCCTCTCATACGATGAGGAAAAATGCTGGCAATTTCCCCTACCTGTACAGAAAGGAGGATGGTATGGACCTGCAATATCATAGGATGCTATACAAGGTGCTATAGCAGAAATTCACAGTCATCATGAGAGGGAGAGAGGCACCCTCCCAAACAGACATGCCGTGTACTGCTGGGCAGGATGACAGCACAGAGAAGGGATGCTGATGAGCAAAATGAGAACATATAGAAAGAGCAATGCTGGGCAGACACCTCCAAGACCTGGGCAGTGCCAGCCCTACGAGATGATCCCATAGCAGCAAGTAGCACCTCAGGGCTCCCACAGCTCCCTCTCTTTGTGTCTGTGTCAGAAGAGAGATGTGTTTGTGCAAGTGGCTTGCAGAGGAGGCTGTTGGGAGTGTGAGCGGCACACAGGAGGATTATCTTCCCTCAGGCTGTGCAGCATCTCAGCTTCCTGTAGCTGGGCACTGGTTTGGAGGCTACACCTGCCCATTTTTAAAACCCACTGATGACTCTATCCTCCATTCACTTACCTGTTCCTTTTCTGAACCCAGATATATTTTAGCCTTCTACAACACTCTGTGGTAATCACTATAAAGAGATTATGATGTACAGACAAACAGAAATAAAACAGTTTCTGGCAGAAGTAGTGAGCAAACCTCATCCCTCCCTCCCCTGCTCCAAAGTTTCTTGTCATAAGACCACCACGGCTGCAGGGGCAGGTGATGAGGACAATGACAGGTCCATGAAGGGCACTTTACTCAGTCTGGGTTGTCCCTTGGCTTCTCTGCATGGACAAATTGTGTCTTCTTGGCACATCTCTTATAGTTACCACTACCCCGTCTCACTCTGTGTGTGTGGAACTGCTACTGACCAATGGAGCATTTATAAATAGAACAATGTTTAATTAACACAACAGTAGGACAGACTTGTTGAAATACTTCCCAGACAGCAGGCAAGAGTGCTGACAAGGAGACTATTATGGGAATTTTAATGAATCCTTCCAGAGTGGGACAGCTTCCATACACCTACATTGCAATGACTAATTTTGTTTGTGAAAATTGTATTGGTAAATGATGGAGGTTGACAATAACGTTGAGGACCAGTGAACTGAATAAAGTTACTGGGTGACTCTGTGAAATACTGCCTACAGGACAGAGTAGAGTGCTTACTAAATACAGTGCAGTCAAGAGTCCAAGTGCCCAAAAGCCCACGTCAAACCCAGCTACAAATGTAGTTTGCATAAGGCAGGCAAAGAAGCAATTAAATAACCCAAACAAGGATCTAGCTGTGCCAGATGCCACCACAGCATGAAAAGAAGCAAGGGCTGCATGACTGCACAACTACTTCTGTGAGACACAACCAGGAGCATGTGCCTTATTAACACCACTCTTAAATGCGTGCCTGCTGCTACTGCTGTAATTGAGACAATGCACACATATCCTTGCCATCTCCCTATCTAAAAAAACAGGAAATTAAAGCTGGCTACCTCAGTGATGGGCCTGTGTGATGTTCCCATCTACCATGCAACAGCCTACTTCTTCTAGCAGGGATGTGTGAAATGTGAATCAAGGAGCACAGAAAGAATTAGGTTTACAATGCTGGTGCATTCCCTCAAGTCCACCTCCTCCAAGCTCTGTAAACTGTTTTTTATCCTCTACCAGATAAATTGCACACCATCAGTAACCCAGGGGTCATAACCAATGAGTCCTAATGAGCTCAGAAGTTCAGAAATAGCCTCTTATCCTTCAAGATTTATGAAGCTCCTAGGAAGACAGTGTGCAATGACAGATAGGTTATCCTTGAATTTGCCAGTTCAGCTCCCCACTGCTGTGCTTCAGGGACAGTAACCAGCAAGGAACTCTCTGAAGACCCTGTTCTTCTGACTTCATCATCATTATACATCTGATGTTCTTTTTCCCCAAAGATCTAGATATTGGTGGACAGATTCAAGATAAGCATTGTCTAGCCAGGGAGCCTGGGCATGGCCAGGATGTTTTTTGTGGTGGTTTTTTGTTTGTTTTGTCTTGTTTTGGTTTGGGGTTTTTTTTGTTGTGTTTTTGTTTTTTGTTGGTTTTGTGTGTGTGTTGGTTGTTGTTGTTTGGTTTTTTTTCCATTTTCTCTTCCTTACAGGCATGTGACTTTTTTTTTTTTTTTTCCTGAAGTGTGGCAAATTAGGTGAATGTACATTGGTTACTGAAATATATTGCACTGCACTCCAAACAAAACAGTGTTGCAAGGTTAGCTTTGAGTGGAAGTATGCGTTACAATACTCATAATCATAGTCAAATACAGGTCTTGGTGCATTACTTCAGGCATTAAGGAGCAAAATTGTGTGGGCTTTTTGGCTAGATAATGACATACACAGAGCTGACTAAGAAAGCCAACAAATTTATTGCTGAAAACTTCGCTAACATGTAAGGATTTCACTGAACTGGAGTGAAACTTAGCAAACTGCTTGCCATAAACCTTGGTTTGCCGAGGAAAAGAGGTGAAGAAGGAGAGGATATATCCTTCCTGTTGCTATAAATGCTGTTGCACTCAGAAGTTCAGGTTGTGAAAATGTTGCTCATTTTTATCCACATACATCTGTTTCCTGTAGAATTCTTCCTTTTGCATAACGTGGAGTCTTGCCTGTCAGATTAACGTAGTGCTTCACCCCCAGACAAAAGTACTGGCCCCTGATAAATCCATCTAGAGCACACCTAGCTCCATCAGTGGGCATATTATAAAAAGTAATGAGCTTGACGCTCCCCTTAGCTCCAGCTGCTGTAGCAGCATGTAATGAGCCCTGCTCTATGGGCTCCAACTCTCACACTAAAACGCCATTGAGAAGTAAGACAGCATGCCGCTGAATTTAATTTACTACTTAGCATCAGCTGGCCCGAGATGATGGAAGGTTGTCTGGATGGAGGGTCAAGTGGTATAAACAGTTCCAAATCTCCCTTCTGCCCAAGGTCTCAAAGCTGGTAAGCCCCACGGCAAGCAGGCGCAGACCTGATGGGGCACATTGGCTGAGCAGGCTCCATAGGCAGATTCCTTTGGAGCATCTGTTCTCCCAGATGAAGAATCCCTCCCACTGACTATCCCATCAGCATTTTCACAGCAATTGAGAGAAAATCTAGTGCAACAGGCCAAGATCCTTGGAAGAGGTAGTCTGCCATTATAGGTACTTTTTTTCTGGTGGAGTAACTTTCTTACCTCCAGAACAATACATCACTCTGTATTTTGCTTGTAAGGTATCAAGGATTTTCAGATCACAAAGTACCATCAATCTGTTTCAAGAAACAGAAGCTGGAGGAAGGGTTTTAGTAGTCCAGAAAGGGCCAATACCAGATGTTGGAGGAAAAAAATAACAAAAGGGAAGCACATGGTGATACCACCTTCAGTAACATATAGCTCAAGGCTGTGCAGATCCCAAGGCAGGGCATTGTACTTAATTGCTCCCAGAGACTTTTTTTCTGACATAGACTTGTCTAAATATGTTAAAAGTGGCACTAAGCTTAGGGTACATTTGAAACTAAGCCTGATCAATGAGAAATTTTAAAAGTTTAATTTGTTATGTGCAACCTAAGCATCAGACGTGCCTGTGCTGGCAAAGACTAACTAGTCATCCTGTGCTCCAGAGGGTTATGATTCCCTGAGAGCAGGACAGAGATACACATACCTGACAGGGGAGGGGTGATCTTTCCTGTAGGGAAGGTTGATAATGCTGTTTAAGGATGTCCCAGCCTTAAACCCAGAGATATGACTGTCCAGTAAGAAACAGAATGGCCATATCCAGGTCTCTGAAAAGTGGAAAGTGGCTAGTGGGGACGGGTGCCTGGGGCATGATATGCTCCAGGCAATTTCTGCAGCTGCTCTTTAAAGAGACAACCATTGAAACCAGCGAGACCACCTGAGGAGCAGGAGACCTTCCCAAGAGAGTAACATAGACAGAATCAGGCACCCAGGGTGTGAAATATGAGTCTTTAAAAATTTATCTCACTGTGTAGTGGCAGGTTTCTAGCTGGTTTGTGTGCCTGGATGCCTGCTGGCATGTCTCTAAAGCACAATGTGTGTGCTTGGCTCAGTGCAACCCACACGTTTGCATGTTCCTTCCCTGCTTACAACACGCCAGGGGCTTGGTAGAGAACACAAACAGATGTGTGAGGTTCTTGGGGCCCAAAGAGAGACTTGCACAGCTACATCCATGTGGGCAGGCCATGCGACACAAAGCCAGGTACTGTCTCTCTTCCTGCATACTGGTACTGCGTGGTCTGAGCACACATTCGTGCCCCAAACGTTTCTCTTTCTTTAAATTGCCACCTCTTCCAGTGCAGACAAAGACCTATTTGTGAGCCTGCACTCATTTTCTGTGGGGATGACAGGTGGGAACGGAGGTCTGATATAAATATACCCTGATTTGAAGTGGGTTGTGAGTGGGATCTAGTTTAATTTTCCACTCTGAACAAACAATTTTACTTTGCGTGAAACTTTCTCTAAAATGAATGAACTCAATTAAGAAAACCACAACAACACAACTTTAAAAAAAATACCATTGTTATTGTCCATGTGGGTTTTGGGTGGGCTGTGGAAATTGATTTACGAGTCAACCACTTTTCTCTTTTCTTGCCATCTCTCGCTTGAGTGGTTTGTAGGCCTTGTCCCTTTCTTTCACTCAAGGAGAATAAGGTTGTCTATGGAAGAGGTCAGCATTTCAAATTGGTGGAGTTCAACTGCACAAATGACATAGAACTGACAAGAAAAGACAGGGGGTTTGGAGGTCATAGACTGCATAGGTCCTGGTTAGGATTTTTGCTTTGTGATGGGACCTGGCACCAAAATGAATTAAATAACAGGCTTAAGGACTATTGAGGGAGGGCTGAATGCAAATCAAAGATAAGTAGAAGTTTTCTTTCCTAAAAGGGGAATTATTTTTTTCCTTACCTCCCCCTTTCCATATCTGCACAGGCAAGGTCTGCATGTTAAACATGATTTAGCAGGCATTATTCTGGAGCCTTTTCATCAGGTTTCTGCAGTGATTGCCTATCTTGGCCTATGATTAATGATCTGCTGTGCAATTTGGAGGCTATAATGACTCAACAATCCACACACAAACTATATAGTCGCATTCCTTTTGCGGATTTGCCAAGCTGTTACCAAGGGGCCCACAACCAAGCAGGATTGTTAGAGAGATAGCTAAGCATTTCTGCAAATGCCATTCTGCCCTTATCTTGCTGAGAAGTGTGTTGGGCAGCAGGCTCATTTACAAAATTCAAAGCCTAGATTTCAGTGGTTCCGTTAAAAAAAAGAATTCTGGACTGAAATAATCATTAAAAAGGCCAGTAAGAAGAGCTCCTGGTATATGGCTTCTCAGTGATTACACAGACAAAATACTTTCTTTGTTTCCAAATTTTGAATCTGATTAATTGAGGCCTAATGCTATTAATGCAGTTTGAAAGAAGAAAGTTAAGCTTTGGAAACCCATGCCACAAATGAAATCTGGAAATCTAAGCAGATTTTGGAGCAAAAGCTTTGTCTTCATTTCAGTTTCCATACAGGAATAGGTTATGATAATTTGTTTATGGATTTCAACTGTGTCTGCGTGCGGTTTTTAAACTTTTTTAAATTCAAAACATGAGTTCTGATGAGAGTCATCTTGGAAAATCCATAGTTCCTGATTGTGAAGTTGTTTTCAATAAAAATAAATGTAGACAGGAAAAGCAAGTACAGAGCTACAGATGGAATGTGTCTTTCACAAGGATCTCAGTTATCTCATGAAAAATAATTAGAGACTAATCCATATATGTTCCTGTTTTCATTATTTATTTTTATATGTAGGCTCAATAATTCAGTCATAAGAAAAAAAGTTCTGGTATTATTTCACTGCAGTCACATTCACTTTAATGATTCATTCAGTTTTAGTTTCTTTTTTGTCTGGCTAGAGGAGAGGGAAACTGGAAGGGCAAATAGTAGATCCATCCGGTACATCATATTATTACTATTGTCATGACTATTGTTATTATAGAAGTGCTTGGAAGATATAAATAAAGATGGATCTCCACAGTCCTGACACTGAACCCTTATAATAACATTGTACCTTCATAATGAAAAGTATTTCATAGTCCTGTACATAATGTGTTGAGACACAAATTTTGGAAAGATTTCATGGTTCCAGATTTAAGTACAAGTGTAAGTGCCTCTCTGCATCCAAGCTTGAGCAAATACATCACACTTGAATTTGTGTCCAGAGTGAAGATCGAGACGTCTCCAAGCTGCCTGGCTTTTCTCTGATCCTATGGCAGGCAATAGCAACCTCCCCTTGCTCTGACTTCAGAGCCAAACATGTCAGTGCTCATTTAAACAAATATTTTTAATACTGAATACAAATAGGAAATACACAACTTGTAACTCAAATGATCAGAGCTGTCATGGTTACCTGTTGATGTGAAGAAAGGAATAAGAAGCCTCTGGCTATGAACACATTCAAGCAAAGCAGCATTTACCCTCCCCTCTCTGTAGGGGCTTTCACCCTTATGCCAAAAGCCAAGCCACAGTGATGTGCCAAGAAGGTCCTACCGTTCTGCAGATTTTTAACCAATCTTTGCCTCAGATACATACATAAATGAATAAAGTAAGCTTTGAGCACACTGCAGTACAGCCATGATAGTGCTGCTGTGCATTTATTAATCTATAAATGGTTGTGTAGCTGACACTGCCTTTGGGGCAAAGATGGGGGTCAACAACCTATCAGTGGTGGTCTGCAGGCCTGTGGTTATCAGCAGAGGTTACACAGGACAGCAAGAGCTCATCAGTGGCTAGAAGATATTGCCTCTCAGAGAGGCAAAAACCTTCTGCTGCAGTGTGATCATTGGCCTATGCAAAACAATCACTCCCCCTGATTCCGGAGTAAAGCAAAGGTAGCAGTTGGGAACCCTTAAACCTTTCAGGATGCCATGGCCTCTAGCTCTCAGCCTTACTTTTATCTCTGAAAATCAGTACCTGTCCCCTCAGGTGGGCCATGTCTCCAAATCTGCTTAGGATGCCTCTTTGATTTAGTGAAAGTCAAAAGTAGGCAGCAAAAATAGGCACTTTTCACACAAAAACAACAAAAAAAGAGCAGAGCAGGTCTGTTTGGAGGAAATATTTTGTTTGGAGGCCCACGGATGATTCTGAAAAGAATAAGAAATTCTACAAACAGTGAATGCTAATTTTGAAACATCTTTAGTTGTTTCATGTGTGAGTGGAGCTTGCTCTGCATCCACATGAACAGTAACTTGGATGGAAGCAAGACAAGGATCCCCACTGGCATCGGTCCTCCACCATGCTCTGTGGAAAGCTTAGCACTGAGAGGGACACTTAGTCTCCAAAACAATTACGTCTTTGGCTTTTCTACTGGAAGCAGCTGTTTCAAATGTGGGATAGGTTTTCTGTGAGACAGCCAACCATCCACTAGAGAGTGTGATGAGGTCAATCTTATTTCACACTGGTCATCCCGTCTCAGTTCCTTGTGTTTAGTGACCTCAGCTTGAACTGTTGCTTAAAGGTGAACTAGACTGAGATTTTCAGAGGTCATGAGTGAGTCTGAAGATCACAGCAGCTCAATATGCAACAGAGAACTTTTCAGGAGTTTCATTTTCTTGAAGGATGTTTTCAATTCTTTCTGCAAAACAAGTTTTTTTCATGGTATGTCACCCTGAATGCTCAACATGTATTCAGTTAGACTGAAAGGCTGCTAGAAACAGGTATTTTAAAGTATTTTGACATTTTCTTTTCTGACTCAGAAAAAAAAAAGAGCGCAAACAGGATCACCTGGCAGAGAAGGAGAAGTAATTTAAATAATTCCAACTTTCAGAAAAGGTTCATCTGAGTCATGGTTCAAATATTACCATTGATTATTGACAGGGACAGGGCAGGCTTTCTTTCCTCTGAATGCTGCTCCCAACACGTTTCATACACTGTAAGTGATGAAGGGTGATGCTTGTGTACATATATCTGTACATACTGATCAGTGCACAACAACCTTAAGGATGAACAATAAAGAAAATACAGAAAAAATCAGTCATTCTCTTTGAAACCAGGTGACTTGGTAGTATGAAAGAGACAGAAACTATGTGTGTATGTACATGTCATACTGAAGTCGCCATCAGTTTGCATACATATTAAATTTAACTAGTAGACACAGTCTACTTTCCAAGAATGACTTGCATATGAACATAGGAGGAATAAGAATCACTCCAGCTTCACTCTTGGCAACTTTTTGTAGACCAGGTGTTCCAGCAGGAAAGACTCTGGTCTTGAGTGATGGCTCAGCACTCCTGGAGGGCCAGAGTTGAAGTGCTGGGATTCAAGTTTTAAGCAAGTGAGCGACTTCTGCATGTGGCTGCAAGGCACATCCTAATGTGTTATGGAATCTCAGAGTGACTGAATTCAGATCTCTCCTTTGATGAGGGAGACAGTGAGTTTACGTAAAAGTATTGTAACTTCAAGAATGTGGACAACTGTGTAATTTTCCACAAGACACGGAGAAGAGAAAATTATGAATTTCATCAAAAGCTGCAAAATATGTCCCAGAATCACCCAGAGTTACTTCAAGCACTGGCGTATATGTAAATATTGATGCCCATTTTCCAAACTAACACAGAGTGAATATCTGAACTAAGTAATTTATTTGAAATGAGTGTAACAAATAATTATGCTGGATGTTGGCAAACAGTGGCTGACAGTTATAAAAAAAAATTGTCATGGGTTATTTTGGAAGTCACAAGTATACAATTTGAAACAGACAAACAGGGATGATCACAGCTGTTTCTAAGGAAGTCTGTCCACAGAAGAACAGCTTGCCCAGAGTGTCTCTCTCTCTTCACTTGGGAACTGTCTTACAGAATCACCTTCAGGATGCATGTCAGCCAGTTGCAATGACAGGACCTAGAAGTTAACCCTTGTAAACAAATAGAAAGTATTGAGCGATCAGTCCTTGTAGAGGGACTCCAGTTTTCCATATCTCTTTTTGAGTTGTATGAGAACATTTCTATGCAAAAGATAGGTAAAATGGCATCAGGGGGCTAAAATAGCTAAGAACCTGGGAGACACTTTGCAAGGAATAGGAATGCCCTTTTTTCCACACTGCCCATGTTCATGCAGAAGCACAATGGTGTATTTTCCAGAAATTAAAATCTTGCCCTTATCATATGTTTTATTCTTATTTCTAACTAAGTGAAGACCAAGACAGACATCTCTATCAGGTCTTGTATACTCTATTGGTTTTAACAGGAACTATGGGACTGACTTTCCACACATCAAACTACTAGTTTTTGCTGTACTTGCTTTAAGTCAAGCACTGTAATACAGAGATTAATAAACAGCAAGGGCTAAGATGAAGTATTTTTCAAAGCTAAGAACAGTCATATTATGAGGGCTGGACAGAAAATCTGAGCTTCAGATTACCTATTTAAGGGATCAGAATCACATAAAGGGTTAATATCTGCTCCTTCAGATGTGAACTTCATTAATCTAATCTAAAACATCTTGAGAGAGAATAATACACATATTTTCAATTACAACAATTATTTAAACAGCCCTAATCTTGCACTTCATGAAACCATTTACATTCACTCTGATGTCAAGCTCTGCAGGGGAATATGTTAACACAGGAAATGTAGCATCTTCTAATTACAGTACTTCTATAAAAGAGAAACAAACCTGAGTTTTGAAGGCTGGGCTGAGAGAAGAGACTATTCCATGGCAGACGGGAATGCAGAAGTGGTAGGGCCAGATGTAGGCTGATGGGTATACTATATTTTACTTCTCTGTGGAAACACTGGCAAACATGCCAGGGAAAACATGTATTATCACAAAATGTGCCTGTCATTTGGACTAAGAACACACTCTCATTGACTGAATAGCTTCCATAGTTATAGGTTATAAACCAGAATTGCTATTTTGTTATATGTTCTGATCTTCCTACAAGCCTGACATAACTCAGCAGGGGGTCGCAAGTCAAAATCACAGGCAGAATGAAAAGTATTTATACAATATTTTCAGTTTCTCGGTCAGAACAAGAGAGGCAACTCTGCCATCTACTCTGGAAAGAGGGCAGTAAAAGACAGCATAGTGTCACCCTGTCAGTCAGACCCAAGGCTATCTGAAAGCACCAGACCTGTTTTGCTCCTGGGGCTTTGCTCTAGCTCCAAAGGCCTCCATGGTACTCACACCATGGGTGGTTGCATCAGGTTGGTCTTCTGCATGACTCTGCACATCTCAGCTCTTGGGGCCACTGCAGCAGCTTGGAGGTTACAGCTAAGAAATGAGTTCCCAGGCCACAGTGTCATGTTGATGTACTCAAGCTTTAAAGGACATGTCAGGAAAACTGGTAAGAATTTGTAAATGGGAAAACTTCAGGTTACCACTCCAGACATGGTGCTGATGCTGCATCAGTGTGTTGTTCTCCATGGAGGTGGAAGTGCACCCACTGGTAGAATGGATACAGGTGGGCAGCTCAGGGATGTTCATGGCCTGTTGCAATTCATTACGAGTTGGGTACCATGCTACTTCAGCTGTATTTGCAACTCCTGGCCTTACATTACATTTTCTTGCTAGCTGGTAAGATTTTCCCAACAGTGACAATGACATTACTGTTTTGTAGCAGTAACAAACCGCAAATAATATGACACTAGTGAGCAAAGACACCAGTTTACGCTAGAACTCTTTGTATGACATGCCGCACAACGAGCAAAGACTATTTCTATCAAGGGAGACTCGCCACAAAAAGCTTTTCTGTCACATCTTTACACTCCGTCATCAAAGTGTGTATGTGTCTTTCTGGAGATGCAGTAGCTTAATTCCCTCTTTGAACTTGACTGGGACCACTGGCTGCCTATAACTGACAGATTAACTGCAGAAATGTAAGCGTGGTAATATATCCTTCCTGGAATAAATATAGACACGTGTGCATGTGTATTCAAACCCAGTATTCACCACAAGTTATTCCCTCAGCTGTCTGTTGTTGTAACTTAGTGGTGTTATATCTATGTTGTACAGGTATATAACCGTCCCCCTCCCCAGCCCTACATCCCTCTTGGTAACAGGCCATTTGCTGGCAGAAAACACAAGAAATAGGGTGGTTCTTGTGGAGGTTCTGGCACACACAAAGAAATCAAAATCTGTCTTAAAATAACGAAACACTCTTTTGTGCAAAGTGTTTCCAAGTGTAGAAAAGGCTCAGCTATCTAATAAACGTTCCCTAACCCACCCACCAGTAGAAAGGCTAGGTACTGCAGGCAACTGGGACTGGGAGAGGGTCATGGGGAGGGATTTTTTTTTTTTTTAAATTGCAATTGTTTGGGTTGCTGATCCAAGATAAATGACAAGAAATCGAAAAACACCCCCAACACATATTTCAACTAAAGCAAGCTCTCGGGATTATTTTTTTCTCCCTCTGTGTCTGTTTGAAGGTATTCTCCCAAGTTGACAAGCACGTGTTTTGGAGACCATTGAAAAGTTTCTGCCATAAATAGAGAAGGCAGCTTGGCTTAAGTGTTGCTAGGGAATACCTGGCAACAGGCAACAATAGTCCTTTTAGAGAGCCCAGGGCAAACACTGACCGTGGTAATGGGGTGGGCTTAAGGGAGGCTCCTTGCCCAAAACCCCTCCACTCACACTGCGCCTCCAACCCTGGGCTGTGTTCCGGAAATTCTCGGCACAAAGCCCCCCATTCAATGGGGGCCGGGTCTGTGCGTGTGCTTTTCTGGCAGGGAGGGGGGGGAGTTGCAGAAAGAGAGGGGGGGGCCTTCTTGCCCAAAAAAAAAAAAAAAGCATCCAAATTTTTTTTTTTTTTTTTTTTTTGCAAAGGCTAACAGAAGCACAGAAAGTGCTAAGTTTGTAAAAGAAGCTGAAAAGGTTCAGAAAGGAGCATAATGGGGCCAGGGAATGCCCCGTGAATTTCGAACAGAGAAGAGAAAAGAGACCCTAAAAAGCAATTAGTGATGCTGCTTGTCCCTGAAGAGGGAGCTTGAAGGAGGTGGGAAGGCGCAAAAGGAAGAGGGCAACTCCAATCACTTAGTAAAGTAGGAGGGAAAGGGGGGGCAGGCACAGGGAGAGAGAGACTGGCGCCTTTGGGAATTTTTATAGTGAAAGTGGATGGAGGCACATGGCGAAGGCAGTGTCTGAGGAGTGCCTGAAGCCGAAGGCACATGCCAAGCTGGGTCTTGGCTTTGCCTACTCTGCTCATTTTTGCAAAATCGGGCTAGCAGCAGGGTCAGGCTGCTGTCTCTCAACTCGCTCAATGCGCCACAGACTCAGCCTAAAATGCTCCCCCATCCCCATGGGAGGGCTCCTCAGCCAAGCGTCCCTGCCTGACAGATGAAGGCAAGGTGGACATTTCTGAAAGACCTCAGTCTCTCTTCCACTCCTTCCCGCACCTCACTCCATTTCCAGAGCCATGCACAGATGTCTATTTATCTGTACATTCCTTGTGCAAAAATAAAAATAACACTGTCTGCTCATTAGCTGGGAGTTGTTAGGGTGGAGGAAAGAAAAAAAAAAGAAAAGAAAAGAAAAAAAAGGGCTGTCTGAACAGGGCTGAATAGCTATAACCTTAATGGGTTGTCGGAAGTCTGCTGGCAGCAGGGTGAGGGCAGCCAATCCCCCTTCAGTCTTTTGTCCTTAGACATTGTTTAGGATCAGTGGTAGCTCATTAGGTCGGGACAGTAATATTCCTAACGATCCTACGAGGCTGAGGCTTCAGGCTGAGGCTTCAGTCTGTGTCTTCAGCTGTTTTCCTCATGTCAGTCTGATTCACAGAGAGGTATTTATCTCAACAGAGATACTTTGGTGGAAAGTGTTATTTACCTTTCACATCCTGATTACTAATTCAAGAAAAGTTGCAGCTGGAAGGGGAAAAAGGGAAGCTGAGCATTCTGCCTGCATGAACAGAGGTGGGTTACAGTGAAAGGCAAGCTGGAAAAGCCAAGTAAGTGGGTCCTTGGCCTACAATTTGGCCCTATGGTTTGCCTCCCTGTATTTCAAATTCCATCTGTAGAGTAAGGATAATCACCTATTTTGCATTCTGAGGGTGGTAGAGAAGAAAATATTAGAGTGTGAGACTTCTAGGCAATGGGCCAGATAAGTAGCTAAAATTAATACCTTTCCTGCATTCAGGGGTCCTAGAAGGGCTGGGTTTTTCTTGTTGTTGTTGGTCGTGCTTGTTTTGTTTTGTTTTTTCCTTGTTTCTAATACACACACACACAAAAATATTCTGAATTAAACTGTAAATCAGAATGGATTTTTCAGTCATGTATAATTCCCCTTACATCCTTTATTTATCTTCAGCCTAGCAACATTAATCTCTGAGGAAAGGAGCAAAATTAAGCACCCACCTTCCTTCAGGCACCTCCACCTTGGAGATACTAGGTGCGGGCATGGGGCTGAGCAGATCCTATTCACTGAGACAGGCCAAATCCCCAATCTTGGTCATATGTGCTGTCCCACAATGTCACAAATCCAAAATGACATATTGATAAAGTTGTGAAACTAAAGGATAATTGATCATTTAGCAGATTTCGTTGCACTTAGGCAACATATATATCCACTTGCCTGTCTTGGCAATCACAGAGAGCGAAGTACATTGTCATTCTCTGCCCTCTCCAAGACTTTATTTCGGTATTTAAGGCCTGAGGTTTTCTAAGGAAACTCTGAGAGCTCTGTGCAGCTGCCCTACATCCCTATTAACAACCAGCCAAACTAACAAATAATGTTTAAATTATTTCCTTATTTATTTTGTGTTAGAAAACAGAGTGGACAATGAAACAAAGGGACAAGTACTACCCACCTCTTTCACTCCAATGAGAGGATGGTAAGTATGCAAAGGTCAGCATACAGACACTGAAAGGTTCAAACCAAGAGCACAAGGTAAGGGGAACAACATCCTCAGATCCTCGATGAATGCAAAGTCCACCAGCAGCTGCCTCTGTGGTGCTCCAGATCTGGCCAGAGCTGGAGCAGCTGCTGTGAGCATTCTGTGGACCAAAATAGCTTCCCAGTGACTCTGTCACATTCCCTGTGCTAAGATCCTGGGAAAAGATCTGGTGCTCCACAGGACACGACCAAAACACATGGAGAGGCAGACAGAAAAAAGCTTATGGCTTCTTCACTGTGACTTAGCTGTGACTGCATTTGGATAATTCTGCCACCTGCAGTGACTTGCAAATAAATATCATTAATGATGAGTTCTTCATGAAGAACCTTCCTATCACCCCAAGGAGTGATGGAATTTCAGACCAAAGTTAGTATATTCTTACAATGTGGGACATAATCTGCTGTCAGTGAAACACTTGCTAGGCTAAAGGTTATTCTTCACAGGTTACCTAATTATAAGGGAGCATGAGCATCAAGAAGTATCTGTCACCAGCATCACACAACAGAGTGAGCAGGACATGTCACTGTTGAACAGAACAGGAATGGATTTCTAGCTGACGGGCAGCAGCAGAAATGCTGCCTAGAGATGAAGCAATGGGATGCATCCCATCAGCCGTGAGGCGGGTTTTGCTGAACACCTTTGCCAGGCTCCTTTGCTGGCTGATTTCTCTGGTGCTTCAGAAAGAGTTTAAATATTCAGTCCCACACCTGGGCTGCAGCTGACACAGGTGTCTGTGCATGTATTCACAGGAATGAATCAAGCTTGGCAGGATATAGCAAAAGAGTGGTTTTTTAGCAAGTTGTTAAATAACTAGAAGATTTCTATTATGTGGCTGAAATCCTACAACAGTTCTCTACTGGCATCAAACAGAGAAAAAATGATCACCAGAATCACTCAAAGATTCTGAAATATTTCAAGCTATTTTAAAACAGTCTCTGTGTGGTATTTTTGACAGGCAAGACAGATTTAAAAACTGTAGGCCTGTAAGGAACTTCTGAGAATTGCACTGAGAATCTGACCCTATGTCTATAATGCTAAGATATAAAAATGATGATACTTTTAAATATTAATAGTAGAGCTGAATGTTTTGGCTTCTACAGAGAGATGCCATTATGATAAACAAAGATGATGACTTTTTAGGTGCCGTTTGCAATTTCAATAACTCACTATTTTGTAATTTTGGTATGCTTTTGAGCATGACAAAGATGTTAATTCTCTGCTAAAGAGTTATACATTTTAAGTTTTATTGAAATGCCTACTCACTGGAAAAATCTTCTATTATTTCACCGGCCTTCTGTGTGAGCAAGCACATATTTGTGAGTAGATGTGATCCCATATACTAACAAGCATGCACACCTTCACATATCTCTGCCCACACAGGCATATAGTCAAGCCCACCCAAATACATATGAATACAGATATGTTCGGACACATATACACATGCAGATAACCACTCACCCGCAGGCAGACTTGTACACAAGCCTGCCTACCTGCATATACATGCATGCACACCTAGACACACCCATACACTTGTATGCATATGGATGCATCCCTGCACACATTAATGATCATATATGCACACATATATACAAGTACACCTCAGAACATGCACTCATCCGTACATACTTCCATGGGCACTCATGCACTTGCACACACACATACACAGTGGAATGCATGTCCGTGCAGATGCACCCCTGTGTGCACACCCACATAAACATCCAGTCATACTCACCCACAATCAAGCACCCGCCCATGCACACAGACATGTACAAACAAAAGTACACTTGCATACATGTGCACACCCACACACATATGCACACATGTCCATAAGTATGCCCTTACATACTTGTATCGGAAATAGTGTGGCCAGCAGGACTAGGGCAGTGATCATCCCCCTGTACTCAGTGCTGGTGAGGCTGCATGTCAAATATTGTGTTCAGTTTTGGGCCCCTCACTACAAGAAAGACATTGAGGTGCTGGAGCAAGTTGAAAGAAGGGCAACAAAGGTGGTGAAAGGTCTGGAGCACAAGCCTTGTGAGTGGTGCCCAGGGGAGCTGGGGCTCTTTAGCCTGGAGAAAAGGAGGCTGAGTGGAGACCATATTACTCTCTACAGCTCCCTGTGAGCAGGTTGTACCATGGAGGGTGTCGGTGTCTTTTGCTAAGTAGCAGGTAATAGGATAAGAGGAAATGGCCTCAAATTGCACCAGGAAGGTTTAGATTGGATATTAAGAAAAACTTTTTCATGGAAATGGTTGTAAGGCATTGGAGCAGGCTGCCCAGGGAGGTGGTTGAGTCACCATTCCTGGAGGTATTTAAAAAACATGCAGATGAGGTTCTTAGGGACATGGTTTAGTGGCAGTGCTAGGTTAATGGTTGGATTTGATGATCTTCAGGGTCTCTTCCAACCAAAATGGTTCTATGATTCTATATAGGCATCCGTGCACACCCACAGCGATGCACCCTTGCACACAACCATACACACAGCCACACCGTCACACAGCCCCACGCCCAGACGCATCCACTCACACGCACAGACACGTGCCCAAACCCGCACATCTCCCGCGCCACCGCCGGGGCAGCACCACGGACAGCGCCCGGTCCACCGCCCGGCCCCGCTCCAGCCCCGCCCCGGCCCGGCCGCCGCCGCGGGCAAAGTCGCAGCGCCCTCAGTGCG
Source organism: Patagioenas fasciata (assembly GCF_037038585.1). NCBI lineage: Eukaryota > Metazoa > Chordata > Aves > Columbiformes > Columbidae > Patagioenas > Patagioenas fasciata. The sequence continues at coordinate 152,189,141 of NC_092520.1, read as the reverse complement.
CCTGGAGCCGTGCCGGAAAAGCGTGGGAATACTTCTGGGAGTGAGAGGCGAAGTCGCGCCGGAGATATTTCAGTTTCCCAGAAAAATCCCCGCCAAGTCCCTTTTATTCCAAGCAGAATATTTTTAGAACGACCTGGCCTAAGCACTTGGGAATTACAACCGCGTGGAAACCACCCTTACAACCAAGCACATCAAGAAGGGCTTTATTGCCACAATGCGTCACAGGAAAGCAAAGGTGTGGTCATTTTCCCAGTGCTTTCTCATGTAAATTTTTAATATCGCCAGCACAGCGATATAGATCGCAAGAATAGTACATCCCTTCATGTCCCAACGTGAAACCAAAAATAACTATTTTTTTAGCCAGTGAAGACTTCAAAAGTGGTGATCTGTTTAAGATGACACTCCTGTCTTCCAGTTGAAAGTGGTTGTGATTCTTGCTGAACATGTAGTGATGGAAGAGCACTTGGTGTCATCTGGTCACAATGGCTGAAGTTCACACAGTCTCAATGCTCACTACTTGATCAAGAAAGAAGCTGTTTCAACAGCAAGATTAAGTGAGTTGATCCTTCTGGTGATGGTTAAAAAACATACTGACGTGTTAGAAGGATGACATGGATTCTACATGTAGAAATTAGTCACATCTCTGGCAGGCAGGTCTGAAAGACATCAGCAGATTGAGAGCAGCTGGCTGTATCCTGTGCTAATACTTCATTGGTCTAGATGTACTGCCAGGTTCACAGATTTCAGGTGCAAATTTAAATTTAACATCTTCAACATCAAGGCCTCAGTCACTATGTTTATTGATCAATTATACAGACACTCTTTTCTATGTCAACACCATCTTTCCTGGTACCAAAACCAACAGAATTTGGATGCTACACAGCAGTATTTACATGGCTAACCCTTGAGCCTTGTAGGACAGTGGCTGTGGGAATAAATACACCATTAAACTGTGATTTTCGGATATTGTGTCTGGTCAGTCCTCTGGGATTTTAAAACTATGTCTAAGAAAAAGGGTGTTTTGAGTCTCTGTGAGTATACTGTGCAGAGCATGGATTTTGTTCAGTGGCCCCGAGACCCTCTGTGGTTTTCTTCTATCCACAAATACCTCCAGAAACTCTTTAATTAGCAATGCTTATGGGAAAAAAGGGTGCATATATGGCAGATACAACCTCTTCACAGTTGTAACATCTGACAGTCTAAACAGGCACAAGGTGGGAGAAAGGAAGCTTTGCAGTCACCCTTTTATAACAAGCAAACTGCCCATTCCCCAAGGCGGTCTGAAATAGGGGCAGAACCCAGGGGAGCGCAGTGCCCGCAGGGGCTGCACATCTGTGTGGATGAGCACACTGCCATGCAGGCACACTTGCAGCAGGATCAGCAGCTTTATCAGCCTGACACACACACAGAGGCTTTTCCTCTCAGCCAGGAGTCTCTGTCAGCACATGCACAGCCTCAGACTAGCAAGTTCAGAGCCAACAGGGTGTCTTTTCACTGAACTCCCTCACAATACAGCCATGATCTCTCTCACCCTCTCTGAGGCTCAGCCAAGCATGCAGAGTATAAAACCCTCTACTATCCCTCCCCCTTTTTGCTTTCTGTTTGTTGTTTGAGGTACAGTTTGAAACATGGAAAGACACTTTATTTGCTCCCTTCATTCATCATCAGTCGTAACTTTTTAGATTTCTTTGCAATAGTCCTCCATGATAAACACGGTACCAGATAGGCACTGACTTTATTACAGTATTTTTATTTTCAGACTTGCAGCTATCACCTGTCATTTGAGTCTAATTCATGGCATCCCCACAGAGGTTGAGTGCAGGCAGTACAGAGCTGGGCAGCAAGGGATGCAGTGTGTGCTTGGAAAGCCTGAGCTGGCCTTTGCCCAGAGAGGAAGCAAATTTGCAGTAGCCCAATCCCTTAAGCAGCTTATCTCCTCCTCTTTGCTGCAGCACATGGAGGTATGGTGCAGTCAGGGCTCCAGCCCTTGCCTGCTGATGCCAAGCCACCTTAGACTCGTACTGGGTTAGAATATTTCTCAGAAATGTAGGAAACTGGAGAGACATATTGTTCTGCATTATTGGAAAGGAGAATTGAACACTCATCTCCTACAGGCAAAGAAGCAGATGCACAAACAAGCTTGTAGGTCAGCATCTCTCTGCTCTGGTGAGTAGCTGGTTAGTGATACAGAGTATGACATGTCCAACCAATGAGTAAGATCCTGTGCAGTTTGATGAGCAGAGCACTCAGTTACAGTTTGAACCTCCTGGTTGGGACTGAACGTCCTGAATATTGCAGCATGAGGAGCGGAAAAAGCCATAACTGATTCCAGCTAATTTCTTCCTACTTAGATAAATCACTGCCAATTAAAACATCATAATCACAAAAAAATAAAATAATATTCCTGACTGGTGATAAAAGCAGTCTATAGTATAGGTACCATATACAAAGTAAAACTCAGCACCACATTAGGATGGGCTAAAACCCACAGCTGGTTATCACTTAGTAAATGTATGTCTGTTTTGAAGAAGTTATGTAATTCCTGAATACAGATTCTGCAGTGAGCTCCAGAAGAGTCCTTACCCTTTTCCCCTTAAGGGTGGATGGGCAGCTGTGATTTGTAGATCTCACTGACAGGAAAATATTAAGATTGAGAGGTATGAAGGCCTTAAAAGACAAATTATCATCTACCAGTCCAAATCATTAGCTGAGAAACTGGCCACAAAAGGAATAATCATAGAAGAGCATTTTCAAAATAATGATGAAAGAAGGTGAATCTGTTTAGGATCAATATCCAGTAAAGAAGTAGGAATATTGTCCTCCAAGGCAAGATAGAAAGTGACCACATGAAAGAGATGAAATGTAATTTTAGATAGAGCCTTCTAAAATGAATCTGAAGAAAAGGCACAGATCAAATAGCTGTGTTTACATTATATGGAAAACTATTTGCCACACTAGCTGTGATGGCAGTGTGTGCTGCCCACACGCCTTGTCCTCATGTGAATGCATGGTGGCAGCATGGAGGCAGGCACAGGTGGGAATGCTGGTGCCAGCTCTTCAGAGCTCACATCTGGCCCAGATCCATCCCTCATCTGTCCATGTGTGTGGTCTGTCAGGCCTTGAGAATGTCCATGCGGAGACCCTAAACAAGCAGCACGGACCTAACCTTGTATTCACCATGGAGATGTTCAGTAGCTTCCCACCACACTCTGACCATTGCAAAGCCATGCCCTGAAACACGTTAGCAACTAAAACACAACATCTCCTCAGTGGCCACTCTGGAACACTATGCGGACACACTGATGAAGAGAAGGATAATTTTGTCCTTGATTTTAAGTAGCTACAAGGCTATAGATTACAGCAGTGGAAGCCAACTAACAGCCTGTCTCAATTAAGAAAAATGCTGGCTTTGCCCAGGTAGAAATGTTGATGTAACTTTTTTCTTTCAGCTGTTAGATGAATAAATCCTTTCAGATTAGGACAGTTAGACTCTGAATTAACTAATTCTTGCAGAGAGAAGCAGAGGGACAGATTAACTCTTTCTCTTTGCTAAGTGCTGCAAAGTTGGACCTTTTATTGCACCCACACTACTTTTAAGAAATTGTATCGTTTGCCTCTGATGCTGCGGGCTGACGCTGAGTCAGTATTTTTTTTCTTTCATTCTTTGGTGTTGGTTTATAAATCCTTATTTGTCCAAGCAAAGTTTATCTGGCATTGCAGTTCACTTGCAATGGTATCTGTTCAGTGGTGGCCCACTGCTGTGGGATGAAATTTCTATCTCTAATTCTTGCAAAAGATCACTTTCAGTAGCACTGAAGGAGAAATTGAAGAACCCCATATTTGGGGGAATGCAAATCATTCAAGAAACAACCCAGAAATCTTTGTTAGGCTTAGATATGAAAGATATAGCAGAGTTTTTACTAAGAAGATGATGAATGCTTGCTGGAAATTTATCAAAAAATTTTAATGAACTGTTTTCTGCACTGTTATGAAGTTTTGGAACTTCTCCCTTGCCAGAACTGCAGTCTCCTTTTCTATATATTTTTTTTTAAAAATTAATAGCTTTTTTACTAAAGACCATTAGTGAATTTGCGATTCAAAACCATGCATGGCCACCAAGGATGCTGTTTGCCTCCTCTGAGCAGAAATTGTGTCTTCACCCTGATGGCCTCCCCCCAGGCTGACTTTTCCACATAGAACCTACTCTTTGTTAGAGTTTGTCTTGACTTACGTCAGTCTCTAAGAAGAAGACCCTGACTCCCCATCTGTTCTAGTGCTGGCTATTTCCTGTGTGAGATCACTTTGAGTAATTCATTTCTAAAAAGCCTGTCCCTATATTTGCACTGTAAATACACACACTGTGTCAGAAATCTCCTTTCAGTACATTTTGCTAAGCTTAAATAAAGCTCTTGATTTTGGAAACACGAGACAGGACATTGTAAATCACCACCTTTGAAGGCATAAGGTAATGCCTTCTTTTTACTAAGTACAGTTGTAAATCTGCGTACAGACATTTTCCAGAACTTTGAACAATTCAGTCTCTGGGTAAGACGAAAAATGGTTTGCTTAAACACCTGTATGGAAAGTGATATCTAATCTTTTATGTTCGCTATTGGAGAGCGCTCAGGTCAATCAACAGTCAATAGAAGGTAGTGGCAACTCTTATTTTCTATTTTATTTTACAGTTGAGGTTGAGTATTTGTTTTTGAAAGATTGGAGGAGCTGGTTGGCAATGTTAGGGAACCGGACTCTTTTTATCTGCGTGCTTGTTATGAGGAGGAGGCAGGTGCAAAGCAAGCTTTCTAACACAGTCAGCAGCAATAATCCCCACCTGAGCATTGACTGGCCACCTGCTCTTCAGGCACCGAGATAATTCAGGCTCTAAGTTAGCATAGTTCTAAGTCTCTGCTAAGTAAAGACTCATAAATGACTCAAATTACCGTAACATCAATGGGTATGTCAATATATCAATATTTGATCACTGACAGTGACTCCTTCTGGATTCACCCCAAGGCACGCAGTCTAACCTGAAATGGCCTAAGCTGATTTAGTGCACCTGTGGTTTATGGAAGACCTATTCCAAGGGCTGCCGAAGACGACACATATCTTCTCAATAACCATGCACTGGCTACCTACCTTGTTATTAGAGCTCAGGCAACTTGAAAGCTGATTAATGTTGTGCTTGTATTTTAGTCTGTAGTCAAAATCCAAATGTGTTTCACCCAGAGCCTACACCTCAGTTTACAGTGGGATTTCTCATTTTGATGGGAAATTGCTTTCCCCTGCATAATATACGCAGTGTGAGGCAATTGTTGAGAGGTACAACAGACAGAAAAACACGGAGATATGCAGAAGTAAGTCTGTTAGGAGCCAGTGCAACATTTATGTGGGGAGGAGGAGGGAAGAGACAGGTGAGGCTTGTCCTCGTTCTTCTGTTGTCTAAATTGATTCATTTATTCCCTGTAAATTACAACTATCTACATGGCAAACATTCCCATGAGCCAGGACCACAACATTCCTTGCTCCCCAGCCCTGATACGACGCTGTTCCTCCCCACTGATTGAAATATTAGGCTTTACTCTCCCAAGACACTTTAAAGCTGTACATTGTGGAGATGCCACAAAACACACCAAGGAAACCACCTGTAGCAAGGAAGCCCTGCAGATAAAGAGCTCCATGGTTCACCTGCTGATTTGTTGTCTTTTAGAGGAATATGTTATGTGCCAGCCAGATCCCTACTCCCATCCCTGGGTTAAGGGCAGGTGGGAGTGGGCAAGCAGTGCTGGGGCCTGAACTCAGGGTTAGAGTGTTAGAAGGTGTGTGAAGGAAAAAATACTCAGTAAACCCCTCATTAACACACAACTAAGAAGCAAGGGAAAGTTATTGGAGACTAATTTTGTAAGGATGCCAGGTCAAAACGAAATAAAGGCATTGGGTTCCCTAAGTTTGCAAGGAGCAGACCTGTCCATCACATGATGAACATGCTAAAAAGGAGAATATAACTAACTGACAAAATCTCATTAAATAATCTAGCCCAAACCACCAGATAGCAAAAAAACAGCCTTTATATATATATATATATATATATTTTTTTTTTTCCATAGGAAACTGCTACGAATCACAACCTACTCTAGGAATTACAGGTGGAACAGGGAGTTACCAATTTGACCTTTCACCTGTGCTGTTGTCTTTTTCTTAGGCCTAGATGGATCCTGATATGATCTGGGGTGGGCTGCAGGTCTCACTGTCATCATGGTGCACATAGGAAATGGAGAGGTTCAATGAGATGGGCAAAAAAATGGAGAAGAGAAAATGAAGCTATCTGGTAGAAATTATTGAGAGGAATGTACTAGTGGTGAAAGATAGACTCGCATGAAATTGTGAAGTTTTTTCATGCTCTTTCACTCCAGATTATGCAAGAGTCTTATCTCTTAAGTGTATTTTTGATTTTTAAAAACATTATCAAAGTATTTTTTATTCCACACCATCCTTTCAAGCAAGGGGAAAAATAATTTAAAAAAACAGTGACTGTTCTGGTGGCAGGGCTATAAGATCTTTTGATGTTACTATCCTCACTATCTATAACTCCTCCAAACCTCACAAAAATATTGAAAATATCATGACAAGTCTATTTGAAATGTTTTATCAAGAAAATGAAACCAGGGTCTCATCTTTTCTAGGAGCTCTAGAAACTAGTATTTGTTAAGCCTGTGTGTTGTTGGTCAGCACACCATGTCTCTCTGCACCTTTCCAGCTTATTGACATTGCATGTGCCTTTCACCAGGGCTTGTCTTTCATTTTGTGTATACGTGATACCTCTTCGTAACAAAACCTGCCAATGGATAGCTGAGGATATGCAGGCAATAAAAGTACAGAAAAGTGAAAAAGTGCTGTAACTTACATCGTTCCTTAATCAGGAACAAGGCCAAGAATATTTTAGCATATTCAGGAAGAAGAAAAAAGGAAAACAGCATGCAGAGAACAACTCTAGACTCTGAATGAAGTGGGTACAGTTACTTCATGTTGGATTTATTTCAACACAACATAACAGCTTTCTACAAAGTAGTTTGCATGGAATTCCCAGGTGACTTGCTGTTGTATTTAAATACTGCCTACCCAGGATTTAAATGAACAGCTTTTATATTAATTAGAAATAAATCCTCTCAATTGGAAGGTATTAACTGTTTCTAAATTGCACACATAACAGATACTCAGATTTTGATTCAGTTACATTCTTTTAAACTTGACAGCCATTCATAGTCTAATATATTATAACTACAGTTTACAACAGTGCAACGCAATATTGATTCAACTGTTTTGGCTTTTCATTGATTGGCATAACATGTAATTAAGTCAACGTACACCTTTCCTTGGAGCAAGCAAGTCTCTCACTGCTAGTGCACCAGCCTAGGTACATATTTATAGCCTAAGCCTAGGAAAACTGTTTTATGTATGTTTTGCAGTAATACATTTGCCAATTCTCTCTTTGCTGGTTTCTGATTATAGTTTAAACAAAGACACCCAGTACTATGCAAGCAGGACCTGAATATAGATTGCCAGTCTCTTCACTGGCCAAGTACATTGATTTTTCCATCTGAGAACCAGATACAGATGCTTCTTATTATACAGACAGTAAAATCCCTGTGAAAGGACTCAGGGCTGCCAGAGGCACAGGAGGTGTTATTAGATGCACCTGATACTGTCAGTGCAAAACTCCCACTGAAGGAAGAATAAAGCATCCTTCCTAAATCCACAGGGATATTTAGTAGCTCTAAAGTTGTTAGAGCCCCAGTATCAGCTTTCTCCATAAGATAACAGCCTTGTCTGGCTCCTGGGAATGAAGCTCCATGTTTCTTAGGTTTGACCCCATTAGGTAAATCCACTTCTGTGGCTGACTAACTGAAACAAGATGTTGTTTCTCCCAGTTTACCTCACACCATTCAAAAAAACCCCTAAACAGATTCTTAAAATGTTTGTGATCTGAGTGAATAGGCCAAATTAATCCTTTATGCTTTTAGCCTGTTTTTCATTAATTAGTGGAAACCCAACCTGACAATACTCAATATCACAGTCAGCAGACTAGGAGTGCATTACTGAGATAAATGGAGAAGGGTGAAGATGTCAGTTCCTGGCATTATCATCCTCCTGTACAGTAGCTTTCTGTTTGTTTGCTTGAATATATATGATAGTGGCAGATATTTATTTTTTTTCCAGAGACTAGGATGTCACATAAAATATACAAACCAAGAACAATTGTAATTGTCCAGCTTTTTTTCTGAAATCTCCATAGCCTTGTGCAAAACTCCTCTCTTTTTTTGGTGCCTTCAGAAACATATTTAGTTCCTAGGTATATATTTAGAAGTATGAGTGCATAGTACCCTTTTTCTAGGGCCACCTCTTCTCTCTCAAAATTTACACTCACACCGAGTCAGTGTTATCACAGACCTTGGCCTCTCTTGGATGAGCTCCTGTAGGCCACAACAATAAGAGCTGCCAATTAGCTTTGGTTCCTTGCAACCTCTGTATCACTACCATAGTGGCTCTAGCAAGAAAACATTACTCTAGAAGACATTAAGTAGTTCTGGTTTCCCTCCTACTCATGCCAGGTCAGTTTGTCACATTGTCCTAAAATCCTCCAGTATGTTGTCCATGGATCTGAAGGATGAGGGTCAGGTAGGTTAGGAAATTTGGGATATCCTGGATGTAGCACCCTTCCAATGGCTTTCTCATGTCCTCCTCTCCCCTTCCGCACTCAGCTCCCCTCAAAACTGCTCCAGTGTTGTGTGAATGGGAGTTGGCACTGCAAAGAAATGATCGCTGGAAAACACGGACGTTATTATTCTTATTTAGCAGTTTCTTCTCAGCTTTGGCTGGTTCTAAACTCGCAATTTCCATTAATTGCGTCAGTGTTTTGTGAGACCATATTGGTGTGAGTCACAGCTCTTTCACAGCATGGTGGAGGACGGCAGGGCCGTTTTCATGCCTTTAACTCTGAGGGCAGCCAACAGTGAGGTGATCCCTCTACATCAGTCAGAGGAGCCACAGGACTGCTGCAATTTATTCTTTGGTGATGCAAACTGCCCACATCAGGATGTGGTGAGATAAAACTCTGTATCCAGCTGCAATGAAAACTCAACACACTGCTCCCACTGAAGGGGTATGGAAACACACGACTTTCACCATACAAATTTCAAGTAATATGAAAAAAAATAACCTTATGTCTCTCCGGGCATATAGAGGTGAGTGTGTGGAAGGGAGAGGAAGATAGCATTTTTTCATACTTTGCAGAAGTGTTAATATTAAATTATATAGACCATAAATAGAAGTTATAGGAAGGTGCTGCTGAGGATCAATGACAGAAAGGAAAGGAGCAATATGAGCAGGAACCGTGGGCTGTCCTTGCATGTGCTGGAGAGAAAGGAGACAGAGCAGGTGGCTACAGTGCTTCCAGCAAGATATTTTGACCATCAGTTCTATAGCAGCTCACACAGGAGGATGACAAGGCCATACTAGTAAGATTTTAGGAAGGATAAGTAGGCCCTTCAACTACAAACTGCATTCTGGAAAACAGTGAAGGGTTCCCCATCCTCCTGTCTCTGTGTGACACACAAGCTCCTACATCTTCTCATGTCTCTAGTGTGCAGTGCAGCAAAATGTGACAGCTTACAATAGAGTCACACACTATGAGTAATTAAAAGCCCTCTAGATAAAGTACACCTGGTTATTACTCACCATGTAGAGAGAGGTTTAAAGATACCTGTTGAGGACACAGGGATATTTGAGATCTGGTAGCCTGAACACAGTAGAAGAAGGTAGCTAAGCAGGAAAGTCTTCTTCCTCATCTACTTCCATTGCTGGAGCTAGTTTGAGAATATCTTAGCTATACTGCAGCACACAGATCCATGCCTAGGAAAGCAAAGGGTTAAAGAATTACTAAGGTGCCAGAGTTTCAAAGGGACTTCAGTCCAACTGCTGAATTCTTGCCTGCAAACGTGCAGGGTGTGTGTGTGCACCAGTCTTTATCTTTGCAAATGAACAAGCCATTTGTTTATGCAAATCCACTTGCCCTGTACCTCAGGTACTTAATTTATGAGCACAGATTACCAGTTGACAGTTTCAGAGGACATCACCTTTGAGCTTAAGGTCCAGTGTCTGCCTTCATGTTCTCCTGATCCTGTACTTAGCCTGAAAAAAATCAAGGAGTATGATGACAACAGCTTTTACACACTTTTTAACCTCACCTTCAGAGCAGAGAAGAACACCCTGTATCCTATTTCTTTACTCACTGTCTATCCTTGCTGCCAACTGATTGACCTGTACAAAACCAAAGAAGGAAGCTGAGCTTGCTTTGAGAGATGGCTGAATAAGGGGAGACAACGCATGGGTACACACTGTGACACCCCTCTGCTTCCCTACCAGCTCCCGCCTCGTGTGCCAGTGGGGGACTGAAACCAATGAGACCATTAAGCTCAAAAAGAGCATGGGATCTCATAGCTAAGTGAAGACAAGCTTAGGCAATTCTTGAGCTGACCTCTCCCCCATGCAGGGTTCAGTACCTCCAAATTAAGGCTGAGGATCACTGATGAGGCTGGTTGATGAAGCTGACACTGCAGGTGCAGTGTGCTCTTTGGAATGGATAAAAGAAAAAGAAGAAAAAAGAGAGAAAATTTCATTTCAGTTGTCATTTGTGATGTACAGTCCCTCCTGCTGCAAATTTTTAATACATAAACGGGGGGGTAGGAGGGGAGACAGATGTGGGTGAGTGTAATAAAGAGGGGTAGAATGGAGTGCTTTTATCTGTATCAGAAAACTCCTTCTGGAAAACAAATGTAACCTGCCAGTGAGAGTATGAAAACCTTGCTAGGCCAGGGGGTGATGCTAAACTCCCAGACCACATTCCCTGAAGACTCCTATTCCCCTTAGATTTATACCTTTGGAAACTGGTATGGGGGAAATAGAGTGTTTCAGACCACTTTAAGAGAGATACTGCCCCATTAAGCCACTACTGCAGCCCCGTGAACCCCATGTGCCTCTGCCTCACTGCTTTCAGGGCCCTCAGCCATCCCACTGCACTTCCATTGCTCACTTCACAGTGCAGAAGAGTACATTTATTATGGCATTATTATTTTCAGGGAGGTGTCTACCACTTGCAGACTCCAGGCCATGATGTTCATAATCGGAGGATATCGACTACAGCTGTTGAGCACCCTGCAGCACAGCAGGGCACGGCTCTTGAGAGAGCCGGGCACACACATTACCTGTGTAATCCAGCACTCGGTATCAGAGTCCCATATACAGACAGTGGCCAAATTGTTAGTACCTCAGGCCCATGGCTCAACACCATCACAGTTGATCATGTGCAGGTGGGGTGAGCTCTCTTATGGCTCATCCGCCGAAGGCTTGAGCAGAGACCTCAGCTCCAGCCAGCTACAAGAGGTAAAGAGGACCATGATGAGAACACTGCTTTTTCTGTATTTTGTCCCTTTTAAAATAAATGCAGTGGCAAGAAATCTTTCGAATTTCGAAGACTTTTGAATGGCTCCAGGAAAAAAAACTTTCAAGTGATGAATAATTATTAAGAAAACTCAACTTATTAAACTAACAAAAAAGCAGCAAAACAAAACAAGGCTAAAAGCAACCTGTCTCCTTTGTAACCCACCTCCCTTGTTATGGAAGAGCGAAAACTTTTCTTCACTCAGTGGCTTGAAAACCAAAGCTCTCTGGGCTTGCAGGGTACTCCCCATGCATGGTGCACAAAGAGCAGGCTGTGGCTATAAGCAGACCACAGAGAGGGTAAGGAGAACCATCAGTCATGCATGGGCATGTGGTGGCAAGTCAGAGCTGTGTGGCTCCTCATGATCAATGTCTCATAGAATGATACCTCCATCATGCTTCCCAGCAGCTGGGTCACCTTACTTCTTGTGCCACACAAGTCAGCGTGACAGCCAGCACTTTCCTCATTCTCTTTGCTCCCTTACACCTCAGAAATAAACAACTGTTTCTCCTTTCCAATCATCTGTTTCACCATTAGGTTTGTTTTCCTGGGCTCTCATGTTACATCTGGACAGTTCTGCTTACGAATGTGGCAAGCACTATGTTCTACATATCATAATTATTCCTGTCATACAGCACTTTTATAGAGCACAATTTACCCAAAATTTTTACATGCTGCATAAGGTACAGGTCTCAGCTTGCTTGACCAAGTGATCTTTACTTATTTAGGAGAAATTCTCCTTTCTCTAAATAAGTGATTATGTGGTCAATGTGTCTGAGCCCCAATTACAAATTAAGTGTTTAACAGCTGGGTTATTTTTTTGCCTCCGAAAAAACTTCTCTACAGGGTGTTTGCTCTCCTAGCTTATTTGACCAGTCCTATAAACATACTAATCCAAAATCTGGGCAAGTTCTGTGGGCCAGACCTGTTGCTGATGGAAAACTGGGGTCATCCATGCAGAACCACTTATCTGTGTCCCCTGGCAATCCCACTTACACAGAATGAGATAACATGGGTTTTTTTTAAGATATTGCAGAAAAGCTGGGAATAGCCCTCTCAGCCTGACAACAAACTCCATTTTGCCATCATCCATCTCAGTGAAACATGCCTATAAGACATGACACCCCACAAGAGGTCAAAGGAAGGTGCTCTTCCAGCAGGACAGCTGGAGACCTGCATCTGCATCTTCCTCACCCCCAGTTTGTAATACAGCTGAGATCCAGTTTCAGACTTTATTCCCATAAGAAAAATTCAACTGGCTGCTTGTCTTCTACCCAGCAGTCAAGTTCAAAAATTAGGAAGGACTGGTATGTAGAGACCAAGAGCCAGCTTATCTATGCATTGCTTCCTAGGCAACGGGGCTAAAAAGGAGGAATACAGAAGAACCATGCATTGAACTTCAGGCAAACCAACAAGGCAAGAATGCCTCATATGGTGGCCTCAGCTGTGAGCCATACTTAGTGAAGGACTGCCTGGCCTTACGCACCTCAGCTGATTCCAGGTACTGCAGTATCACATATGCAATAGTAATCTCACAAAGGGCTTGAACAGCAGGAGCGTGAAACATTCACCTACTGGAAACTGTTCTGAGAACCTCGCCACTGGACTTACCCCGCATTTTCAAATGAAACAATTACCCGTTAGGCAATGCAGATGCTGTCAAACAAAGCCAAGCTTACTGATTTTTTTTTTTTTTAATAAATAAACATTAAAAAAAAAAAAAAGATTGCTTTAATAATGCCAAACTATTTTGTTTTAGCAAATTTCCAGACCACAAGGAAGTGCTATTTATTTACTTGTATCCACAGAAATTATAATGTTACCCACAGGAACTGAATTTCTGGTTTCTGAGTTTCTCTAAACCAAGATCTGGTCTTAGATGTCCCTTCTCTGTTACGTTATGACACAGACAAAGTAAGACAAGAATGGTCAGTTACTGTCATCAAGTCGACACCACCACATTAAATTCAGATAGACAACAAATCTGATTCACCATAAAGTCTACAGTGTGCTATCTCGGGGCTCTTTCTGGGACAGGAAAGTGTCAATCCTTCACAACCCTGGTTGGATGACTCGGAGCATGTCAGCTGAAGAAGTAGGATCAAAACGACAATCAGGAGGGTGACGGGTCTTGCTGAGATGACAGGCAGGGCGCGCATGTGGAGTGAGCACATACATGTGTACTCTGTTGCCCCTGAACTCCCCGCTGTCCCCTTTCTTGTGAGCCAGCAGGGCACTGAGCCTGCTGAGAGGACTGACTTGTGTAATTTCAATGGCCTTTAGTGATGCACAAGAACAGAGCCGACAGGAGAGCAGAGGGGATGGGGCATTGCAAGGCTGCTACTGATTTGCATAGCTCTGAAGCCCATGATTTGCTCACACTACATGATTCAGAGACCAGTAATTTTGGATTTTATACTGACAATTCTTTATAGCAAGTATTGTCAGGAGGTCTCTTTCCAGGGACCACCACGCTCTAATCACAAAACAAAGCCATAGGTGTCTTCAAGGTCTTGCTCAGAATCATAGAAAGCCCACTATGGGGCATTAGTCAGGGGAAACATCAATATGTCATCCCAGATCTGTCCTACCATCCGTTACTCACTTATGTCCTGCGACTTGTCCTTGTAGTGAGCAACGTGGTTGTAACACATCTATAGTTACCTGGAGGCTTCCTTCAAACACAAGGCAATCAACAAGCAAAAATATACCTCTATTCTCAGTGAGAACCAACAGAAAAATGTAAGACAGGAATCTATGAGATGGGCCACTTTCCCCAGGACCCAAATCCCTGAAGTCCTGCTTCCTCCCACCACAAAATGTTCCCAAAGATACCATGCAAGAGAGAACTTCCTGTGAGGAAGACCCAAATGCCACCTTCTCTCCCTCCTCAAATTCCCCTGAATGTCCACATCCAAATCCCTAACCCTTAACAGCTACATTTGCGGTAATTTACAGTAAATACTGAACCACACGTCTTGATACACAGTGTTTCAAATTCAAAAGTGGTACCAACAATTTTCTCCTAGTTGCAAAGGAACTATGCAAAAGCACATTGTTATTTTCTGAAATGAAATTATTATGGAATGTCCACATGGCTCTAATGTACACAAATAAATCAACACACAATGATAGATTTAAAAAACACTACCAAAAAAGAATAACAAGGATCATGTACTTATGTTTGTTGTTTTGCTTGTAAGTACATTTTTAACTTCATTTAAGAATGCTTCCCTCTCTCTTTCTGAATACACATATGCAGGACATTCAAAAAGAAGTCCTGGTTAGCAGGATCCAGTTTGCAAAGGGAGCTATTGGCAAGTGGATTTCAGCAACTATATTATTCTTATGAGTCACTTTGTCTGCTGCAAAATTATTCCAATGAAAAGATTTTTTTTTTCTGAGGTGAAGCACAATTAAGGTTGACCTTCTTTGCTTAAATTAAAACAGAAGTGAAATGAAGAATCTGACTCATTCCTCTAATTTTACAGGCTCAATAGTAATCTAGCCATGCTATTCATTTAGAGAAACCATTAATTTTGCTATGTGGCTGAAACTAGAAGGCTTCAGCTTTCTTTCTCTCACTTTTCCCCCCTCTTTTTGCTCTTTGTCTGTGCACCTGTTTGCACCACTTTACCATCCCATTTGAAAAACTTTGGGTAATCCTCTGGCACTAACCCTGGTGTGATAATACTTCTGTTATTCAGCAGCATAATTACAAAGGACAACACAGATAAAACATGTCTTTCACTTCTTCTGTGAATGTGCCAGTTTTGCCAGTCTTTGAGGTGAATAATTTCTAAAACCTTCTGTATTTAATGTTAATCTAAATTCTTCACACAATTAAACTTCCAGCACCTTAGGGAAAAATGGTTACTTTTGACACATCAAAGTGAACACTTAATGGTCAAAACTTTCACAGCAGTTCTCTTAGCAGCAGCACCTTCTCCAAAACACTTTATGAGCCTTGATGAATGGACCTGCTCAGAGACAGCTTAGTATTGGACCTTGCTTTCATGAGGGGAATCAATGTCAGAGGGAAGTTAAATGTTGGGGCCAGGTAGCAAGCCAGTGGCCAAGGCAGAAGCAAAATCTTTAACTGCTGCACCATAATCCCTTGGCCCTCAATAACACTACTAGAATCTACCAGTTTGGTGGTGTTTGCTTTCTTTCAATATTTCTTGGAGAACTTTAACTAAGTAATCTCCCATCTGCAAGGAAGTTTGCTACCCACTAGATGTGTGGAAAGATTACGTATTACCTTGTTACCTGATTGGGGAATGTGAAAGTCAGCATCTTCAGGCCCCTTTTTCCCCTTCCACTTTGACCCTCAACAGGGGAGGCCAAACTTTGCTCCATTTCTTGTCTCATAGCAGGTTTGGATTCATTTGGGCTGGTACCAAGGGGGAAGAATCTTAGTGGCTTGGGTCTCTCCTCACAAACTGCAGCCTGGCAGCCACTCTTGTTAAACCCACAGGTGCATTTGTCTGAATGTCTGACATGAGTGTAGTGTCTGAAATATGACCCAAGAAGAGTGCAATGGCTGAAAGATGACCCAAGAAGAAAACTCATTCAAACAGGTAAAAAATAGGCAGCTCATGCAGGGCTACAAAACAAGATAAATTGCCCTTCTCCACCACATTCATATCACCATAGGACAGACAAACATTCCCTTATGTTCCTCTGGCTTGTTTGATTTTTCTCAGACTGCTGAGCTATTTGGTGAAGGACAGCTGTTCTAGACCTGTGCTGAGCTCTGGGCCCATGGCTAGTCATGGTGATTATATAGTGATGACATCAGTAGCAAATTTGACTTGCAGAAGAAACAAGCTACATTTTTTTGGGTGGGGAGTTTACTGGAAAGCTTTGCACTCCCATGCTTTAAGAGTACCTGACACTAGCTCAGATCAAACTTCTACATCGTGCCCTAAAACCTTCCCCACCGAATCACAAATTAGTACACACTCTCAGTGAATCTTTAAAATACTCATCATTTTTTCTGGCACCTTTGCCCAGCTATAACAACATCATTTTCCTTGTTTTTACATCTACCCCAATGCAGCCAAATCCTTGCCATCCACCCTGGGCCTCCCTCAAACCTGATAGCAGAAAAAAAGTGCAATTTCCAGCAGCACCGGCTCGAGTTAATGAAACTGAGATTGAGAACTGAAGGTAGCCAATAGAGCTCCTTGACTCCTGACTATCTCGCTGTCACAGAGGCATCCCAAAAGTCAATTTTAGGCAGAAAACAGGTTCCAAAACAGATTTTTTTTCTAGCCGGGAAAGTGTAGCAAATAAACTGATTAGAAACAGAGTTTATACAATTATTTAATACCTAAAGAGTGACAAGAAGAGTCACAGAGAGTCCCCAAGGACAGCATTTGCTGGACAGGAGGCAGCCTGGCACAACCTCCTGCAATTTCTGAGACAGAAGAATAAAGTTATCAGTCCCTGCCTAGAAGTACATCAACCATGTTGTGTGGTGCAAGTCAGCAGGGAAAGTTTTATGTACTCCCAAGATCATATCCCAAACCACCAGACATTATTGTAGTCTTCAGACAGATTGAATAAGGCCTAAGGAAAGGAAGAATATCTTTGGTCAGGTCTTCACAAACTTCTCAACAATCATTTTAGTCAAAATAAGAAAATTGTTACATAGGAACAATAAGTAATCAGATTGTCAGCAATATGTAACACAAAACTGAGGGAACAATTAACCTCTCCAGCTACGGGTTTTGCTCTTCACAGCCTGTCCCAGAATCTTGGATTGCTCTGTAACAACATCTAGGCTAAACCAAACAACATGCAATGGAGAACAGTTCTCAATATATTCTTTATTTGCAGAAAAGTAGTGATCATTTCCAATTCCTGTAATTTTCTCCCTGAGGAAACATTGTATTTCCTCACAATGATAGCTGCTTGGCACCAGCTGATCTGGTTTAACCAAGATGTCTAATGTTCAGATCAAATCTGCTGATCAAGAGTTTGTCGGTGATAGGTATGAATAGAAAAGAAATAATTTCATTTTTCTTTCCAGGCAGCTACAGCACAATATTTAAAGCATGCTTATGAGCCTTTCAGTCAATGCTGATGTAACACTTCCACCTCTGGATGGTGAT
The DNA here is from genome assembly GCF_037038585.1 of Patagioenas fasciata. Classification (NCBI taxonomy): domain Eukaryota; kingdom Metazoa; phylum Chordata; class Aves; order Columbiformes; family Columbidae; genus Patagioenas; species Patagioenas fasciata. The sequence continues at coordinate 152,171,528 of NC_092520.1, read as the reverse complement.
ACCCCCTCCTCTGAATCAATTACAGTCCTGTGTATACAACATGAGCTGAGGGCTCAAAAGGTAGAAAATAAAAAACATTGTGGAGATGGTAAGAAGCCTTTTCTGACTCACTGCACTCAGAAGATGAAGAGGATGCCAGGGAACCCTTCAGTGAGAGCCAAAACCAAACAATCTTCATATAGCAGTCCTACATAATCTCCAGGGTGCTCCCCTAGAGCTCTCTGAGGTAACTCAAATGCTGTTAGTTGATGGAGACAGACAACCTCTAAGATAAGTAGTTGAGGTCATAGTCTGGATTAACAGGCCCTCATCATAATACATAGAATGTTCATTTGTCCCACTCTCACACTGACCATGGGACTGAAAAGGAGTTTCAATGTCCAAATCAACACAGAAACTATCTAGGTTTTCAGGTTAGTGTCCATAAAATCTTGAAATGCATCAAAAAATTATCCTGAAGGCAACACAAATAGCCTGTGTTCATATTGATTCAGTGAGGAACCTTTCAAGGTCAAGCAAGAATAACATCTTCAGAAAGTGGCACAAGAGAAACTTAATGAATTCTCTGGATGCAGGTTCCTCAGGTGAAGGATGTAGATTATTTTGTGTGGATGGGCATATTTTCAAAGTTTCTGTTTAGTTAGGATAATTTTCTAACAGTTTGGCTGCTTATCAGAATCCTGTCAGGATAGAAATTGGGCAAAAAGCCTTCTAGAACAGACCTTATTGTGAGAGATCTTTCATTCCATGGTCCTAGCCAGCTGGAAACACTGTGAATAGCCTCTTCAATGATATTTCAGTCTCCTGCTCTTGGACCCAGCTGAAACCAGGAAGTGCTGCGAAACCATAAATACCATTAAAAGACAGAGAGGGAGAAAGATTAACCAGATTTTGGCAAATCTCCAAAACTCTGCATTTCAGTTTGGGGCAAAGGTTGAGGCTGGTTTTCCCAGACCAGTTCATCCACCATAGTTATTTCCCGCTTTTACATGGTGTAAAGTGAATTTGCTTATCTTTCACTACCTCATACATTAGGTGCTGCTCATACTCAATGTGTTTGTGAAAAGACCGAGAGGACTGAAATCATGGCAAGACTCCACAGCTAATTTGGGACCAGAAATAGTGGGCGGGAGAAGCTGATTCCAGCTGCAAGGGGTTATATGGAAATATCCCTCTCTATTTTTCAAAGTCCTGTCCCATGTAGCACTGTTGTTCATTAATTAGAAATTATAATATGTATTATTGATCACGAATGAATGGAGAAATTCATCGCATAGGCCTGCTGAGGGGGAAAAAAAATAAATTTTAAAAAAAAAAGAGCATAAGGCCTTTTGGTTTTTGTTCTGGTTGTTAATGAGGAGAAGGGTAAGGAGGGGTCCATTCCTGCTCACCCGGTCCTGTGTCACAAGAGTCAGGCACATGGTAGGAGTCAGTAGGAGCAAGGAAGCTGCTCACCTTTAGCTTCCTGAGTTTTAAAACAACAATTCAAATGCCCATTGAGCACAAAAAAAAGTCCTCTCCTGAGCAGAGATTGGTGTTTGCTCCTAAGTTTAGAGATGAATTCTTTTCAGGTGCTGAGCAGTTCCTGCATGGACAGAGTGCCTTCAGCACCCAGCCTCAAACTGCAGCATGGGGCATTGCCACAATATTTGAAATTGTCTTGTGAGATCATCTAAACAGGATAAACTGACTCCAGTAGAGCCCAAAAGGCTCCTGTGAAAGCATGGCCACAGATGCTGAACGTACCTCAAACCACTGCTGAAAGAACACAGAGTGGAGAGACACATCCAGAATAGATGGAGGCAACATCAACAAAAATAGCAGGTAGGAAGCAGCATATGATTTTTCAGAAATAATTTGCAGAAAAATGCATTTACTTTTCTTTTTGGGGAGGAGGAGTGCGGGGAGTGTGCAGAAAAAGCGAGCTGCTTGTCCTTTAGAAACAGTGCTAGTATTATTCACGCTGCCAACCAAACCACTTAAGCTACAGAACCTTTGCCGTACCACAAGTGTAATACAAAAAAACAACCAAAAACCACTTACTTCCTTTTTTCCCCCCTGAGTATTGACATTCTTGTGCAGTATTAGGAGAGCTAATTTAGCTTCCAGTTCTAAGAATTTTTGAATCTATAGCCAGTAATTATTTGCATTCAGGGGTACAAAAGAGGAAAACAAAGCCCACAAATTCTAGCACATTCATGTGGGATTGGGAGTTGAATTAGGATCCTCACACCCCATTGAATTATCGGCCCCCCTATTAGAGCCTTATTAAAATGGTAATGATTATAATGCCAGTCATAGGCAGGCTGTCGCACCTGTCAAAAAAAATACCCCGATTATCCTGTTCATTCAACTGTCTGGCACTCGAATCTGTGTCTCAGGTTTACTATTCTGTGAAGTTTTTCTTTTTCTTTCCTTTTTTTTTTTCCCCCCTTTTCCTTTTTATGAGGAAAAAAAAAAAAGATACAAGAACAAACACTTCCACAAAGGTGATAAAAAGTCCCCTCTAATTTAGCACATCTACTACCCATGTGGTGTTGCAGTATCTAGGACAGCAATCTGAGGAAATAGACACTATTTAACTGGATTTCTCTATAGTGAGGAAGAACACAGACGGCTACACTAAAATCTCTTTATAAAAAGGAACATTGGTTTTTAAGAACAAAAAGAACAATTGTCCTTTCGCCTTCCACTCATACACACACCATTTCTACACACAGCCAGGATTATGTTACTCAAAGCAATAAAGTCTTTCTTCACATACAAAATAAACACCTCGGATGCTTTAAAGGGACAGTCCTCAAAAGACCAACACTAGGCTCTGTCTACAATCTTTACTACTGAAGAAACCATATTCAGTCTTTTGCTCCTTGAAAATTAGTGAAAATATAACTTGAACTAAGCAGCACAAACCTAGGATCTAATCCTGAATACACATTTAATAAAAGAGCACTGAGATTTGGAGCCCTCAGACCGCTGCTTCAAATTTCCAATCCTAGAGGGATTATTTCAGTTTCTGTTGTTAATAGCAAGAACAACAGTAACTTTAATAATAATGAAAAAGACACATAGATTCTTGGCTTCTCACAAAGTAGAAAACAAGTAGAAACAGTGCACATGGGTTCCTGAGAATTTTAACTGATAATCAGATGGAGAGAAGATAAAATATTTTCCACCCTATTCAAAAGATGGCTTTCGTTTTCCTCTACCTCACTTGTATGAGTTCGTCAAATACCGCAGCATAAAAGAATGTCAGTGGAAGAGCATTTAGGGGCTGAATGCATTCAATAGCATCTGAGACAGATGCTGTGTCACTAAGTGCCCAGGACCCTTTGGGAAGTGGAGCAACGGACAAAAGACTGGTTTGATTCTGTTTGTTTTGGTTTCTTCCTGAAAAACATTTTTGATGAAACATAAAAAAAGCTGGGGTTTTCTTAGCATTGGGAATAAAGAAATGTGTGAGAACTGCACTTAGCAGGCACCAGCTCCTGATCTCATGAAGCACTAGATTTGATCCTGTTTTCACTGAAGGAATGAGAAAAAAATCCCTTTATTTTAGAAGCTCACCTTTTAGCTTGCACTCTAAGATTATAGGGATTGTAGCTATACATTGGTAGAAACGGTTCCTAAATATCATTATTATTTAAGCTGTTCATTTTGTTTCTAAATGTAATTTCTCCTGAGCTCACAACAGCTCAAAGAATATTTCTTAAGGTGGAAGGGAATAGAATTTGAAACGATATTGTAGTGAAAAACAAGATGTGATCATAGAATTATGCCAAGAAACAAGTGAGCAAACAGTGTGCAGCTGCTATCTATCACATCCTTGGTCTGAACACATACATTTTTATTTTTGGACATGATGCTCCTCAATATTCTGCTTTCTACTTTTTTAGATGATAAATGCTTAACAGTGGGGATGGATACTGCTTGTTTAGTGCCTGCAAATGAAGCATTGTGCCTTAAAGAGGACTTTTGGTTATTTAACGATGCAGTGACTGCTTTTTTTAAGACTCCATTTATCTCCATGTGAGTAGAGCTGGACTGAGCCTGAGAAATCCTTTTAGAAATCCTGTCTATAAATTATCACAGTCACTTAACCCAAAATCCCTCTGTGCCCACATGATCAGAGATATCTGAACAATGAGGCTGAACAGTGAGAAATAAGCAGCCTACACACATTTCCATTGTCCATTCCTAAATTCAGGGGGTGACCAGAAGACTGAAGCAGCCTTTGGATCAAATTCAAGCAGCTTGGAAGTCACCAGAGCTTTTTCAAAGGCTTAAAGGTGCTCTGAAACTATACCACTAACCTCACAGAACATGATGCTCTGACTTTGTTGCTTATTCACTTTTCTTGCCTTAACTTGCCTCAGCCAGCTCAGAGATCTCCCCGCTCCTTGTCTCCTTTCTGTTTGAATTGCTGAAATGAAGACCCTCATTCCTTCATGCTGTCCTCAGGAGAGTTGCAGTGCTCAGACTGGCAACAGGGAGGTGTAAGCTCCTGAGGGAATGGGAGAGGCTGTAGAGGCTCGGGAGTTTGGGACAGGTGCTGCCTGACTGTATTTCTGATGGTGGCACGTTGTTTGGACCTGGTGAGGAGCAGCTGAGGCAGTGGGACCACAAGCTCTGAAACTATACCACTACCACAACGCCAGGCATGCAGAAAGCCCTGGAATGAGAGAGGAAAACAGAAAAGGAGAAAGGACAGAAGAGGGTGCACCTCACCTCAGATGCTTCAATCAAACAGCTGTAAACAAAAAAATCAGCAAACTCCTGAAAATGTTATTGGAAGCCAGAACTGATAAAAAGCAAACACAGCAATGGCAACAAACAGCTCCACCAAGAAGGGTCTTGAGATCACTTCACTGATGGCTCACTTGCCCAGAATTCACCTGCAAGTGATCAGAATACAAATGCTTGAGGAGCTGCTCCAGGTTGTATCCTCTCTTTCAGTCATTTTCCTGCTTGAATTCTGCAAACACACGGTTCTGTGGCTTTTAATTTTGAGTGAATGAATGTTGCCACCCTTGTTGATGTGGTAGCTAGAGAAACTATCCATCCCTTCAGAAAAATCCCCAACCAGAAACAGACCACCTACCCATTATTAGCTGGGGTTACCAGTTAAAAACGTATGAAGAGAATCACATGAATGAAGGGCAGTGTGCATGTTTTATTAGTTTGAACAACAAGGGAATAGATGGATGAAAGATAAGGTAATGATTTGTGACAGAGGTCCAAAATTTGATTTCAACAATTAAATTACCCTTCTAAGAGATCCCCAAGGAAATCTATTAAAATACCATCTTCCCCTATCCCCAAAGTATACAAAAGCTGCCTAGTAACTGTCCAGTATCACTTCCTTTGTGACATGTTGGATGATTCCCAAGACAAAAACCATATGCTGTCTGATGAATGGTAGAGCAATCAAGAAGGAAAGGCTATTCTTTAAGTTACTTGCCCTTAAAAAAAAAAAAAAAAACAAAACAAAACCAACCAAAAAACAACCAAACCCGAACACCCACACACAGAAAACCAACAGCTATGGAACAAAGTTTGTGCTAGAAACATAGGGTTTGGGTTTGCTTACTTCACTTAGTTTTTCACTGGATAATCAGAATTACTTCTAAGTCAGAAAAAGCAAGGGTCACATCCCTAGAAAATGTGAGGGAAATTGCACTTTTGAGGCCATGAAAGCTCTGCACCAAAGGCAACCCCCCTTGTTCAAAGGAGCGTCCAGCAGTAAAAACTGTGTTGGCTCATGTTTCATCAACATATTAACCCATTTATCAGTTCCCTGGGACTGGTATTGAAGCCTAAGCCTTTCCTCTCACCACCACTCTCTAGCTGTCTTAAATTGTTGTTATGCCATTTAAACCCAGGAGTTCCAGCTGTGAAGCATGGAAGAGATAAAATAAGGTAGAATGAACTTCCGCATCATGATAGAGGTAATACAGATTTTTATATGACTCAACTTAGATGTAACTTTTGGGCCTAAAAATAACACTTGCAGCCAAATGTGGAATGTAAAGACATTGAGCAGTACAGAACCGAGGTTCTTACACACCTACATCTCATCTCAGGTGCTCTATTTACTTACCACTAAACAACATATCTAGTGATGACAAGAAAAGAAGCCACGGTGCCAGTGTGGTATCTTGAAATATCAGTGTGGTATCTGATACTAGACATCAGTATCATGTACTGATGTGGTTGGTATCAGGGACAACACCCTGGCCCCAGCCAGTTGCTCAGTATAGTTCAGAATACTTCCCTACAAGCTATTTTTGATGTCTTCTATACTTTCACCCTAAATTATACTAAAAAACAATTTCCAGCCATTGATTCTATATAGTGAAATGTTCTATGTTCAGACGTGGTTTTGGAAGCTGTGAAGAAAAAGCATTTTTTAATGAGAAACTTAAATGCTGGGGGGCAAACACACCTCTCAGCTTACGGCTTTGTCCACGTGAATGCCCCAAATTCACAAATGTACACGTTCAAATAACTTTCTACTGTATTTCTCTTTCAGAATAACCAAAACTCATCACAGTGTGTGGAACTATAAGCAAACGAGCAGTTTATGTTTAGGCAGATGTGTACAGTTAAGTATTTGTAGGAGCTGGACTGGAGAGGAGATCTGCTGTAGAGGGCTACATGAAACTCTGCAGAGAGCTTTGTGAAGGGAACCAGTATGCTTTACCTGCCCAGCCTGGCACAATTTCAACTCCAAGGCCTTTAAGTACGTGCAGCTAACCAACAATCTCATAAAACTGCTGCAAAATTCAACAACAACAAAGACATTTTTGCATACCATGACTCCTCTTTTCTCAGGGAAAACTTCCAACTTTTAGAAAAACTAAAAAAATTTCAGAGGCTGCTATCTATACATTTTCCAGATACAGCTTTCCCTCTGTGTTATTAGTTATGATCCTGAAGCCAAAACCCCAGATTTGAACAACTGCTCTCTTCTTTGGTCTGGCCCCAAGTCTAGTTAGCATTCAGTTCAGAATACCCTGCTTTGACTGTGAAAAGAAGCAGTTACCTCTTTCATAAGCTGCTTTAGAGAGGAAAAAAAATTTCTGTCCTTAAAAAGCTTGAATAGATGCATACCATTCTGGCTTTGGTAAGAGTGACTGGGGCAAGTGCCTAAAAACATATCGAGGCCCAAACCTCACCTGATTTACCGTCAGGATTTTGCTCCATTGCTCCACAAGACACACCTGCACTAAATTCTGCGATGCCTTTGGCTAATCTCAGGGACAGGTGGGATCCCTGTGCTAGTGTTTCTCAGGATCCCTAAAGAGGCTGTATTGAGCGTGGGTGTGCCCATTTAATTCCTGGTGGTTGAAATGAACTGAGATTGCACCTAAACCTGCTGAGATTCCTTGTTGTGATGTTCTCCTGCTTATCTCGTCTGTAAAACTTGACAATCAGTGTTTTCTGTGCCCATCTGACAGATTAGCCACACACAAAATGCAGCAAGGGGGTATTTCTAGCCCATATGGTTCCCCACCTTAGCTTTTGTGGTTTCAATTCCTTGCTGCCTTTGTCTCCTCAGTCTCACAGAGCTTCAGCACCTAACTTGGGGCTGTGGATGCCCCTGGATGATGCATGTTCCAGACCCTTGAAGGGGCAAGGTACAGTTTATGGACATAGCTGTGAGTCCTTCACTCAACAGATCCCTGCATGGGGGCCTGCTGTACCTGGGACTTTGACTTAATGGTATTTATTTTACCATGCTTCATAAAGATTGTACCACTGGTGATGACTCACCCAACAGTTATATGTGGTAATCACCAGGACAACTGGAACTCAAGGTTTCCAAGCAAGAGTTTTAACTACTCACAGTTGTATATACCACACATCACTGGGATTATTTCAGCCTAGTTTCAAAGTAAGACCAGATCAGGCTCATTAATTTATAGCTAAGCTGTAAGCAGCACTGGAGCCTGCTGAGGTTTTTGGTGTGTTTGTTGTTTTTTTTTTCTTTTTTTTTTTTGCTTTAAGTATTCCTGCTTTACATCACAGGAAGCAAGAAGAAACACCTGCCCTGCTGCAGGATTGGTTGGATGTAACACCACTGAAATAAAGAAAGAAACAAAAAATAGATAACTAGGAATTATACACAGCCTGCTTTCCAGAGTTTGTCACTTATGTATTCAGCAGGTATTAATGGGATAACAGGAAACCAAATATTTACAAAATTAGTGGTTTATGACTGTTCTTGAATGACAATGATCACATAAAATAGGGCCTGAAAATGTTCACGGTGTTTTCCATTACCTTTGATGGTGGTGACTACTGTAGCTCTACATGCGAAATTCTTGCCAGGAAGTGTATTTGAGAGGTATGCAATATTTCTGTGTGCTTTTATATTGTCCTGGGTCATACGGTGGGTACTCTCCTGTTGGGAAAAAAAAAAAAAAAAAAAAAAAGCTTAAAGCAGTTTTTGTTTTGTTTTGTTTTTTTAATTCTGGTTATTTTAACACACAAAAAGAGAACTCTGTAGTCGATATACAGTGAATGGCAGAATAGGAGACAATTTCTAGGTGCTCATACTGAAAAGCACCTTTTGCTACGATTGTGTTTTATGATAAACTTAATCTTCCAGTGACAGAACAAAAAGAATCACCCTTGCTTTTCTTCAGGACACTTTTTGTGTCCTTGTAACTTCCTGGCTTGCTAAAATAACCAGGAAGAGACTGTAGGATACACACAGGGATGTCCAAATAGTCCTAAATTCAAATCCCTTTGACTAGGATTCAGCCATTAGTACTTAGTCTGGCAAAAATCAACACTGTAAACTCCATGAAACAGCACACAGTAAGGAACAGGTGGAAGTGTCCAGCAAACTCTCTGCCATGTGCTGAGCAAACATCTGATGGAGCTGTTATGCCCTGTGGTCACAGTGCACTCTTTGCATCACCCAAAATGGAGCATTTGAAGGATGCTTTGGGTGTATTGAGCAGGTCCAGACGGTAACCAGTAAACAATAAATTAAAGTCTGTTTTGCCTGGAATTCAAGCAGGCAGGATTCAGCCCCATCACTTCAGATGTAGAGAAGAGCATGACACCGTAAAAGTAATACACCAAAATAAACCAGAACACACACACTGTAGCTTTGATTCTCACCTCTGGCCTCTACTGTGTGAACCTGGTAAAGTCTCTGCATCATCAGATCTCAGGTTTCCAGATGTAAAACTTACATTTATTCTTCACTGAGCACAACAGGGGCTAAATAATAGCCTAATACAAATAAAACACAGCAGGTGTATGCTTCTAGGAAGCCTTTCGCCAGCCATGTTTTCAGTAACAAGGAAGACATGTTGGTTATTCCCACAGATGAAAGGAGGAGACAGGGTCTGGGGACCTTGGGCAGGGGATCCCTGTTCCTTTGCCTCCCAGAGCCCAGCAACACAAGCAACTGCCTGTGCTTTCCCACAAAGTCAGGGGACTGTTTCCAAATATGTGAGCTGAAAGTGTGATTAGACTTTTTTTTACACACACCTCCATTTCCCCAGCTGCTCCTTTCTACACCTCTTGTTCCAGCAGCAATCCCATTGTCTCTTATCTCCCCTCCACAAGATCTTTCCTTGTTTTAGCCATAGCAATGTCATGTTTTATTTCTTTTTTGTTTTAAGGAAACTGCTAGAGACACTTCAGTGCAGAGCCACAAAGATAATTAATTAAGGGAGTGGAGCATCTCACTTATGAGGAAAGGCTGAGGGAGCTGGGTCTCTCTACCTTGAAGGAGAGTGAGGGGTGACCTCATTAATGTTTATAAATATGTAAAGGGTGAGTGTCACGAGGATGGAGCCAGGCTCTTCTCAGTGACAACCACTGATAGGACAACGGGCAATGGGTACAAACTGGAACACAGGAGATTCCACTTAAATATGAGAAAAACTTCTTCACCATGAAGGTGCCAGAGGGTGGCACCCAGGGAGCTTATGGCTGCCCAGGGAGGTTGTGGAGTCTCCTTCTCTGAAGACATTCAAAACCCGCCTGGACACATTCCTGTGTAATACCATCTAAGTGTTCCTGCTCCAACAGAGGGATTGGACTAGATGATCTTTTGGGGTTCTTTCTGATCCCTAACATTCTGTGATTCTCTGATTCTTTCCCTCCATCCAGCCCCCTTTCGCCAACTCCCCCAACCATCATTCTGTGCATTTGCAACAAAAGTGTAAACTTCAGAAACTATTTGTATTTCACAGGCATTCACACATTATGCCAAAATGATGGCCCAAAAGTTTGGCGGGTAATCTCAACCCCAGAATTCGTGAGCTGATGATGAATGGCTGTGAAGCCTTTGTGATTGCTCAGGCTCCATTGTGGCTGGAACAATGGAGGAGGACACAAGTCTGGCTCAGGAGAGCAACGGATAAAACTGTTGAGGAGAATGGCGGGCTCCTGCCGACATGACCACTTGTTGACATTGAAAGGACTCAAAAACAAGTGAGCAGAAACAGAAACTATTCTGTTCGGCGAGGCTATTAGTTGCAACGTGTGGCAGTGGAGCGGTCACTCCTGATGTGTTTCCTCACTAATGAGCCCTGAATGCCCTATTAAACTGGGATGCTATAGGCCCAGCACCACTGGGGCAATGCTATGCATGAACAATTCTCCCAGCACCTATTGGCTGCCTCCATGAAGGAAGCAACTGGCAACACTCAGATTTAAACGGGGCTGACAGTACAGTTAAATGATCATTAATTAGAGTTGCTGAACAGATAGGGACTCAAAGCAATTCTTAATGACAAGATAACAGGCTCAGCTTTGAGCAAGTTCAAGCTTGCACCCCATCTCGGTCTTTGTACGGTACAGACGGGTGTCAAATTGATTTTGGTTTAATTCACATATTCACAAACCATAAGAAATCCTGACTGTGTGCTGAGACAGAACTAGAGATTTTTGTATGCAAATACGAAAATAATCTTGTGATAAAAGTAGATTTTATGCAGAAAAGCTCCCATTAGAAAAAGGAAAAGAGAACAGTAAAAAGCATCAGTCATTTATTAACATGTTGGCATTGAATTCATAAGGAAGCCACAACTCACCCTTTCTATTTGCTCTTTCATCAGCCTTTCTCCCCAGTACTTAACGTACTCTATTCATCCAACCTTACTCCAGCCTTACAATTTGAATCCCTGGTTTGCTTGATCAATCACTGCATACCTATCCGTGAAAATAAGTGACCACAGCATCAAAGTATCAGACATTAGAAGCAAAATGTGAGAATGAGAAATGAACTCTCTGGATTGAGGGTACCATCCCCATCCTCTGGCTTGGGAAGAGCCTTTCCCCAAGAGCACATTATCTCCTAATCACCAGCTTCTGGACTGGTTGCATTATTCTGCTAAACAACATGTACAGCCCCTTCTTGCAACAGGATATTGGATTAGCACAAGGCTGATATAAGAAATCCTGTTCACTGAAGACTATTGTTGTCTATGTGTGCTTATAGAATGGTATAAAAGCTTCATAAATACACAGTACAGTTCTTAAAGGCTTACAGGCTCCAGAGCACTTGTACAAGTTCAACTAACAGGGATTGAACTGGTGAAACAAACAAGGTGTATTATTTGTAACTAGAATAGTGAAGACCAAAGTGTTTGGCAGTGTGTTTTTATTTGACATTGGGGTTTTGTTAGTATGCATTCTTAAACTGTGGAAAGCATACTGCAATAACCACTTCAGTTCCACAATAGGTTATGTAGGAGTGTATATGTATACTTGAGACAGTGAACTAGGAATGTGTTTCTTGACTAAAACATAAGATTACACAAACTCTTAACAGCACATTATTCTGAAACTTCTTACAAATCTTTTCTGCACATTTTAAGGAAAAAAGATATTGTAGAGTGGCAGGTAGATAATGGCTATGATGACAGAGATTGTTGCAGATTGCTAAGAAACTCACTTTAGCAATTATTCATATTTTATATTAAATTCTGCAATATGATGCATACAATATAATGTTTATATTACATGATTCTTCAAACATCTCCATATAGCATCTAATACAAGAGAGCCCTGAACCAGAGGGTTCCTGAGTTATCACTGAATGCAATTGTCAAGTAAAACAATTTTTGCTTTCATCTCTTCCCTCCTCATCCCAGCTCAAGGGAGTAGCCTTTTTGAAGGAAATAACAGTGTCACGGTAGGTGCTATCATATCATCTAAGAAATGCAAATTAGGCAGTGAAAGCTTAAACAGAGAAGTATCCTTTACTCCAAATGAATGATCTTATGATGTGGGTGATGTCAGTCACTAACATTGTAGTGATGATTGGCTACCAGTGCTAGTGCCACACAGCCACTGGCTGCTTCCCATGCAGGCTCTACATGTATATGTGTATGCACATATACATACATCTTTGTAAGCCTTATTGTTAGCTGGGATGTGTCAGTAAAAGGTAATTGCAGGAAAAAAAAAAAAAAAAAGAAAAAAGGAAATGTATTGAAAACATAGGCATTTAGCTTCATCAGAAAGCTCTATTATTTTCCAGCTCTTAATACGGGCACAATAATCATGTTGGTTTTTCAGCCTTCCCTGCCTCCGCCAGCACTTGCAATCCATATTCAGAGTATTAATTTCTCTGAAGGTAAAGGAGGTAAGTGACAGTTAGGCCTGGGATTATGGGAAGAATCTGGTTTTCCTCTTGGCAGTGGGGCAGCAACCTTATTCCACAATCACTGCTGAGGTGCAAAACTACTTGTGAAATGACATATTGCTTAATAGGTTCCAAATCTTGCTTTGTAAGTACAAAATTTTCCAAGGTAAAGAGAAACCAGAAACGTGCTAAAGCAAAAGGACAGGTAAGGTGACTCACATCGTGTTCCACTGACCAACAGGATGGAGGGAGAGGAGGATGAAGCAGACTCTCTCCCTGCCATCCTCTTTAGGTACCCTTTTCCCCACAACAGTGCTGACAGCATCCTTTACAGCACACCAGACTTGGCTGTAGAGTGTGATGGACTTACACCTTTGATCCATTAAATGCTGGCCCAGAGCATCGCAAAACTCACTCTGACATCATGAGGTTGGGGGTCTATTTTACGCGAGCAGCAGGCGGTCAACCTCTTTGTCTGGCAGGAAAGGCAGTCTATCTACATCAAATTCCAGCACTGAGACTCTCAATTAAGTCTGAGTTTTCAGATGTCCCAAGAAAATCTGTTGATTAGTTTCTGATTTCCAGGCATTAAAAACAGCTTCAGATAGTAAATCTCAAAATTTGTTGAGCCTGTCATAACTAAAAGCACTATTTTTATTTTAAATGAACAAATTTTAGGTATCTCCTGGAAACCATGAACTACCCTGTGAACATGGTATATTGACAAAGTGAAAACAGTCAGACCCCTTGCATTCTTCTGGAGATACTCACTGATTTTACAATTTCCTGGAATTTTCCATGACATATTGTTGGGTTTTCCACAAGGCAGAAGGAAGCTTGAGAGCACCCTGTAAGAAATATGAGTGGAGGGAGTGACATAGACATGGATTCAGGTGCTTGGGTTTTTATTGCTATTTAAAATTGTGACAGAAATGGAAAGACAACTGTGCCACCGGACACTTTCATCAGAGAAAATGTAAACCAGCTTGTTGTGGTAATATTTGTGCAATAATCCCTCTTTTACTTTTCCAGGTTAAGCCTCCATCATGCCAGTGGTTGCTGTGATGTCCAGAGGTCCAAGCTGAGAGGGCCCCCAGGTTACTGGTTGCAATATGAACATATAGGCTTTGTTATATTAAAGCCCACACAATAATTACAACTTCCTCTTGGTAAAGGGACTATTGAAGAGGAGTATTGTGCATTTGCTATTGTCTCTCCCTCCTTTGATGCATGGGCTGAGCTCTCATTAGGCCTAATTGAACATTTGTAACCTGCTCTCAGTGGAGGATATACCTGTGTGTTTCCAGTGCCCAAGGACTGGCTTGAGAACAAGACATCTCCTTTGCGGAGGTTTTGGGGCTGCTCTGTGCTGGCTGACTGAAGACTTTGAGGGCCAGCAGCATTGCAGTATGGCTGACTGAGCCCCAGGGATGGTGACAGGGCTACAGCCAGGCTGTGTCAGGGTTGAGACCTCAGCCACAACAAGGCAGAGTGCTGCAGCATCCCAGGACCCCCTGTTGCCTGGTCTGGAGCTGCAGAGGGATGTCTGTTCTGAGCACAGTTTGTCCCAGTGAACTTATTTCCTTCACTTTTGGTAAAGCAACATCGGGTTGGACTACACTTGATCTAAGGCATGTGGGCACCCTGTCAGGCTGGGCTTATTTATAACACCACCAAACAAACCTTGCTCTTTTGGGTATGCTGGCATCTGTTTCAGTTGCTAAGAGGTACAATAAAGAACATTGCATTTAAGGTAAGTTGGGGAGGCAATGTGTGGTCAGCCTTCTTACCCATCCATGTATCTGTCAGATTTCTCCTCTGCTGATATAAAGCCCCATGCTCATTTATACTCTGCCTGAAATGAAAACCAAAACAAAAGCAAAAATCCCCACCACTTTTGTTTGGGAATATTCAAAGGAATGTCATGTCAGCAGAGTTTCAATGAAAGCAAGGAGCATTCAGATGCATAAAACTATAATGTCTCCAGCCCAAGATACTTCTGTACCATATGGCCAAAGAGAAGCAGATGGGCTGGGTCACAGCGGGGGAAGAGAGGGAGAGACTCAGGATTGTTATCTGACCCAGTGGGCCAACACTAACAGACTGTCCCCAATGACTGTGCTATTATAATTAGAAAGAGCTGATAAGAATGTGATCCTCACATGTATTTGCCCTCAGGTATTTCTCACATGTGAAGCCTGATCAAAATGACCTTTTCTTTTTTTTTTTTTTTGAGATGTTTATATCGGGGCTGGAACATTTGACTCACAAAGAAGCAGTGGACTGTGCTGCACTTGTCTTTTATTGATTTTAGATGCAGGTTATTGCTATATGTTTACTTGCCTGAAGTTCAGAAAGTAACTTGTCTAAATAAGAAAAATTCAACAACAAATAATTAAAAAATATTTTTTAAAAAATATTATTATTATTGTTGTTACATGGCAGTATAAACATTAGCACAGCAAAAATAAAGCAGAACAGCATGGTTCCTGGCAGAGAAAACCTGTGATGTCTGATATGATTTCAGCAGGAGATTTCTATGTTACTGTGTTTCTCCGTTACTTGCCTTGCATTAGCAATAAGTTCCCCAAAATATTATATTGAGGTATAGTTACCTAAATATTAAATAGAAAGAGTTTTGGGGGTGTTATTACAAGAAATAAAAGGTACGAGATTGCATGAAAAATACTTGTATAGCAAAGTTGGAGACAGAAATCAGGTATTTCTGGTTGTGATTCAAAGATGTTATATATTTCGTCAGAGCTGCAGAATGGACACATTAAGGGCAGTTACACTGCAGGTTTTACTTGTGAGTAGAGATGTCTGTGTTGAGTTTCATGGCCCTTCCTCTCAAGCACCTTATAGTCCCCAGCTGATGCCAGCCTGAAGGAATAAGTATCATTATTCTCAACTTTGCGTCTAGGAGACAATAGCAGAGAAGAGCTCAGCGCCTGCCTCCTGGTGCAGTGCTCCTGGCCTCCTGGAGCTCAGAAGCAGGTCCCCACATCACAAAACCATCCTTGCTCCCACTGCTGAAAGAGGCACCTCAGCTATGACCGATGCACTTGCTAGAGTGAGGTCCCCCTGTCTTTGCAACAATGGGCTTTGGATGGCTCTGCATGACACCCAGCATGCCTAACGGAGCACTGGGCTTCATGAAGTGTCCATATATCCTTCAGCAACTGCGCTGAAACCAAACTGGCTTTATACAGTCCTCACACCTTTTGGTGAGAAATGACCTTGGTAGACTCAGGTTGGTTACGTGGAGGTGGAAAACACCCTGAACTGTCCCTGTCCTCTGAGACACTGCTGCAAACAGATAACACACAGAGTGAATCTGCAACTGCAGAGGCACAGGCTGTGGCACATTGCCCAAGCAACAGCTCCCTAACCTGTCCATCTTCACCCTCTCATAGGCCTAAATACAAACAACACGTCCCCTGCCCACTTCCACCTGCTGGCCAGAGATGGTGAGGAAAGTTTGCCCTTTCCCATTCTGGGAAGCCACTGGCAGCCACCCACAGTGCTCCTTTTGCAGGGCTACAGGTGGAATTAGCCCATGTGTAGGCACTAGGGAGGGAAGAGCATCCCTCTCTCCATCCAAGCTCTGCTATGCTGTGCACCCAGAAACAGAAACCCAGAATGAAACATCTATTTTTAATGGCAAAAAAAGATCATGTTTCAAGTCTCTCTTTCCACACAAAATAAGAATGAAAAAAAATATCATGTCACTGCTTGGTATCTCCAGCCAGCTGGGATGTTGACCAAGGTTTCTTTTGCCCAAGACTGAATGCTAGCATTCCTTTTGGAGGAGTTATTTCATAGCTGTGACACTTGGATGAACAATAGTTAGAGATGGAGAAGCCAATTTTACAATTATGCCATTTGCTCATCCCATTCTAAGCTATTTTGTAAAAGGAAGATTTTGCTGACCAGCCATTGCTGTTTGACCTTAAGCACAACTAACTAGTTATGGCCTGAAAAGGCAGGAAAGCTCTGTATCCAGAATCTCCAAACCTTATTGAAATGGCCATTTGGGACACTGTCCCTCCAATTAAAACAGAGAGATTTATTGCTGCTAAATGACGTTATTAGTGCTCAAAGAGCCGAGGCAGATCATTACCTCTTGCTGAGCTTGGAGCCACTGGCTGACTTCTGTGTTGCATCCTCTCCTTGATACACCATCCTTGGGACACTCAACACTCGCATAGAGTCAAGGAGATTTGACAGGGAGAGGGATGGTTTTCTGTGTCCCAAAGGTGCAATGAAGGGTCTCTGGCATCTCCTTGTCTTACAGCACTGACTGTAGGCTGGAGATGCGCTGAGGGAAGGGGTGTCTGTATGTGTGTGTATACATATTAGCAGGGGCAGTGGACAAGGCTTAATCCAGCCCTTCAAAGATAATTTTGTCCCTTTAGTGTTTAGGGCTACGGGCTACTTCTGCATTAGGATCCAATGCAAACTATAGCTGAGCACACACATTGCTGAGAAATATCTGTTGTAATTATTCTTTGCAGACTTTATGGGCTGAAATGAAACTTTTCCACAAGTGGTTTCCAATGGGACAAGCACTCCTAAACTGCAGGAGCATATATGGAAAACCCATCCCTCATCTGTATGGGTGACAGACCAGACCTATGAGGAGAAAGAGGAGATTTCTGTTGATTTTCTGCTCCTGGATTTTCCGCTCCTGGATTTTCCCCTCAGCTAATAACTTGGTAAGGCTCCTACTGAAAATGAAGGTCATTCAAGGTAATTCAAACACTTCTGGACTAAAGAAAGACCCTCAGTGTCCCTGCTGTGAGCACGGGTGTGAGGACATGGTACCTCTGGCCATGTCCCAGTGGAGCTGGTGTCTCTGGCGTGGAAGACACACAGCACCTACCTCAACCATACACTGACTGCTCAGATGTCCAGCTCTCTTATGCTCCTCAACAAGATTTTTAGCCAGGTTACAGAAACAGTGTAGTCTCAACAGGAATCTATGAGACATCAAACTTCAAACTCAACTCTTCCTTTATTTTCAGTTCATTGGAAGCTCATTTGACCTCATACTCGCTTTTGTGCACTACTACCCCTGCAGTACATTAGCTCAGGCATTATATTTTATTTTACTTTAATCTAAGCCTAAAAATAATATAAACCAGCTCTGGTCTGAACACCTGAGTGATTTGTTTTGAAGATGCTCTTCTGAGCTGTCTTTACCCTCTGTCTCTCTTACTTTACCAGAAAAGGTTTCCATTGACTGCTCAGACACAGAAATATTTCTGAAAGGCAAGGAGCTAGATCTCTGGGAAAGGGAATTATATATTCAGAAGCTTCTTAGGGATGACAAAAAACTATATGAGGGTGCCAAAACTGTGGTCACTTAAAATAACTCTTCTAATATACGTACACAGAAACAGGAATGACAAAGGAAACAGAAGAGATAAAGAGGAAAGGAAAAGGAATTCCCCAAGCATTAAAGGTTTAGAGACAGAATATCGGTCATTTAGTGCAAGTGATTTCCCCTGCTAGCCCGAAATGTAATAGAAACAAAATCAAAATGTAACTCTGCTCGATATACATTGTCCCAGCTTGATGCTTCAAAGTACTTTTCATTACAAGCCAAAAGAACAGCCCTTGCTGATGCTTACTCGAATGTCTCAATTTCTGGATTAAGCTGTCCCATTGTTTTGAAGCATAGTTATGGTTTAGAGATCAATGGGACATAGACTATCTTAATCTACTATGAACAGCCTGTAGCGGCGCAGGGATACTCTGCACTAGAGAGCCATCTAAGTCTTCTAATTACTTCGGCTACTGATAGATTGGCTCTTACCCTTTTGAATTCCTTTGTCACCGAGGAGTTAAAATTCATGAGCGTCTATGCCACTGAATACTTACTGCAGTGCTGCTATTTTCTGCGCCAAGCTAGCCATCACCGCAAAGAGTCGGAGGTCTGTCAGGCCATCTGTTACATAATAGTCAACAATCTCCAAAATCTGGGGATTTTGAGGGATGGAGAGAGAAAAGATGATGATGAAGGGTTTAGAAAGAACAGATTGCTGCCTTGCTTGGAAGGGAGGGAGGCAGGGGGAAGGTGGGAAGGCCAGATAATAAGCCCTGATGGAAGCAGAGACAGGCCTGATTAGCACAGCCAGCAAAACAATCACCCCAAATATTAATGCTAGTCACCAAAGAAGTTGACAAGGACAGCAGAGTGGTGTGAAAAAGCAAACCAAACCAAACCAAAAAAAACCTTCAAAAATAACATAACAGCACTTTGAGGCAGGAAAGCTGAAAGAAGCCCCAAACACTACACCTATAATTTAGGCATTGTCATACACAACTAGGCATTGAAGAGTCTTAGAGAACGCCCTCTAAATCAGTAAAGAAGCCCAGCCCAAATCTTGCTGTGTCTTATACCACATACTCCCTGGTGTGCTACAGGAAAGAAAGTGTAATTTTTTCCTTTCATTTCTTGTCCTTTCCTCCTTGTCCCCTCCCTTTGCAAAGGAGGTGTTCGCTGATTTTTGAGGCATCAGAATGGTGAGGACTTGCAAGTAGGGCTCAGGTACCTCATATTTGTCTCGCTATAATACATGTCCACATTTCAATCAAGATTAAATATATCCGGTGCAAAATGGTCTCAGGACCATTGTCCATTTAACTGCCTGTGCAGCCATTAAAATAGTACCAGCAACAATACTGGTTGGGGACATGACTTCTGTCCAGTTCTGTCCTGTCTTATACTTGCTCCACTTGCTAATGCTTGCAGAGCTTACTCTACCAGCAATAAGCATAATTCTGGTGTTGTCTTGATTTTCTTAGCATATAGAGATGTGCCAGTTTAAGTGCATTGCAGGTCTCACCACCAGACTTCTCAAAACTCCCTCCAAATGGATATTTGCTCAGCATCTAGGTCCATATTTTACCCTCAGACTCTGTTACCATGAAAGTGAATGACCACTGGGAACTGACGGCCCTACAGCCATTTCAAGTAGTTGTTCTTAACAACAATGTGAAACAATGATCAGGCTTTCAGTTTTGATTTTGTCAGCCCTCTTTGTCTTTCAGGGGCTGACTGCTGCCTGTAGGACTTCTGTGGCCTCTCAAACATGAAAACACATAGTCTTAATTCCTGTAAAGTTCATATGCTTCAGAGCATCTCTTAAGAACAAATTGGTCATACGCTTTCTTGCTCAGATGCTTTACTTTATTCTTCCTCTGAGCTTTGCAAATTATTGTTAAACTACAGCAGAATACACAGTACATGGTTGCTGAGGCAGAGGAAAGGGATGTTTTCTGAATGCATATATACAAACAACTAAAGATGTAGGGTTAACTTTCCTGGTTAACTTTTCACATGGCAGTAACCACTGCCAAAGCAAACACATTGTAATGGAAGAAATTAAAATCTGCACTCATTCATTGTTATTATTGTAGGGAAAGGTGGTTCATTAACTGAGATTCAAGTGTATGATGTAATGCATCCCTCTTAGCTCTATTAATGGATCACATAAGATAATACTGACAGATGGAAAAGATGAGCCTTATAAGTCTGATAAAAATAAAAAATAAATGCAGGCACTGTTGAACTGGATTGTCACCATGCAACATGAGTTGCGTAATGATGTTAGCACTGGTGCCTACCATAGAGCTGATGCTTCAGAATATTAACATCAAGCCACTTGATACGTGTTTAATGCCTAAACAAGATACATCCTTTGCAGAGAGGAACAAATTGCAATGAAGACTGGCTGCGGGGCTCAAAATTTCAGATAAAAATCAGCCCAGGTGAATTCCACGCAAAATAATCTGTTCAAGAGACTTTCTTCTCTTAATCGTGTGAAATATGTGGTTGGAGCCTTCTTTCTTTCTTTCTTTTTTTTTTTTTTCCAAGCCAAATAACTTGATCCTCACTCTAGTGCTAAGGCCTTGTCTAACATTTCGTGCTGGGAATGCAAAGCAGGGCACCAAGTACAGTAGTACAAATAACACTTTATTTACAGTTTCATGGCTTTAGATTTCCTGTCTCCATAATCACTTCCTACTAATTTCCTTCTGTTTTGTTTGAAATGGTAGTCTTTTCAAAGAAAGTGCCCAAAGAAGCAATGCCTTTGTAAGGTTCAGATTAAATCACAGAGGTTTTTTTACTTCTTTTTCTTGATGTCTGTATTTCCTAGTACTGGTTTTCTGTATTAACAGAGTTTGTGCTGTGTGTCTGGATGGTTCAAACAGGATCATGATAAGAGAACTGCAAAAAGACCAGCAACGAAGGGTCAAAGTCTCAGCTGGAGGTAGCTGGCACAACTCCACTGATGTACATCAGCTACAAACCAGAACCATTTGAAGAGCCAAATATTTTAATGCTGGACATGAAAACCTGTCAAACACTACAGTGAAACTTGAAAAATTTGCTAATACTTGATAATGTACAAATAATTTAGATATAATCAAATGTCTGTGTTGTGGAAAGTAATTAAAGCAACTAACACAGAAGTGGAGTTGCTACACAGGGAAACTAGCTGTCTGAAATTAAATCCACACAGTATTTGACATATTTTTATCTTGTCTATTGGTTTCAATTACCTAATGAGTAACATCTCCTACAGCTATATTTAGACTCCTCTATATTATGCTAAGTTGGCTGACCTAAAACCAAAATTGGATGGATCCCAAATCCCCTGTTACTTTTCAAAATGTAGATATCTATTAAAAAAAAAAAAAAATTCAAAACACCACAACATTGAGTAGCACAAATAGATTGTACCCTTAGTGTTGTCTCTTGGCCCAGACCCAACTACTTGACCAAAATTGCCTGTGTAAGAACCAAGGCAAAACCCTCTTTTCCACTGCTGACCTTTAGCCTTCCCCTTCTTTCAGAGCTTTATTTTCTCCCCAGGAATTTCAGATGGTTAACGCTATTGTTATTCCCAAAACTGAAGGAAAAGAAAGTTGTGTTATTTCATTCATTAGTTGGGTTATATATGGAATTGTCTAATAAAGAAATATCTCATATATATGTGCCAGTGCTGCTGATGGTCAGGTTGCTTTCCTGTGTTAAAGAGGAACTTTGACCAATCAAGTATCACAAAGAAATGTTGAAGTTATGACTACTGGAAGTGTTCACCATCCCCTCTCATGCCTTTCCAGGAATGGATCTGTTGGCTCTACTTACTCTGTAAGTCAGTGCTTCTGAAGGGGCAACTTCCTTCAAGGCCATCAAAACTTGCCAGTGGTTCAGTTATCCATCTTCATCAATAGCAGCCTGGAAAGAGACTCACAATATTGGTTTTCAGAAAATTAGCCAGTTACCTCTGGGCAGAACTCCAGTGTTCCAGAAGTGTGGCTTTAACAATGCGTAGTTAAGCTCTGCTTTCATTTTTCAAACTGAGAGAAACCCTCACACTCTTTCCCTTCACTGAGCACAAAAAGCATGGTAGTTCAGGGTTTTTTTGGCTCTACACCACCCTATTCACCAATTACTCATTTCCCAGTATGTAATACAACAGAGTAGCAGCAGAAGAGTAACTTTGAAAATTCAAAAATCATGTGAATATAAAGAACTTCTGAAAGAAAGGAGGGACTTGACATCTATGACTTGCCATTATACTGAGCTAATACATAACATAAACTCTACAGTTTTTCTACAGAGACACTAATGTTCATTAAGTTTCTCAGTGATATGATGCATCAGATGTGCCTAGGCAATGCAGAGCCTAAATGGCTCTCCTCTCCCTCTCTCTTCTCCCTCTCCCTCTCCCTCTCCCTCTCCCTCTCCCTCTCCCTCTCCCTCTCCCTCTCCCTCTCCCTCTCCCTCTCCCACTCCCTCTCCCTCTCCCTCTCCCTCTCCCTCTCCCTCCAGCCTAAATAGCATTCCTCAGCCTTCAAAAAGTGCCATTCCTGCCTCTTCAACGAAGCTTTCAAGGTCCCCTCTAAATTTAATGAGCCTTACTGCAGCACCTAGCAGAAGAAGAAACTCTGTGCATCTCCCTGGTACCTGATTGTCTAGAACAACTCAGGGCATCCTGAAATAAACAGCATAACTCCTATCATAGAGCTCCAGTGCTTACTCACGTAATTCTAAGGAGCAACCAGCTTTTGACTGGAAAAGACAGTGCGATATTCTATAGCACTCTTACTAGATTTGAAGGATCTAAGTCACACAAGAGATGATGATCATGTCTGCATCACAAACTGGAGGCAAATATCTCACAGCTGATGGAGACCTGAACTGTTACATCCACATGCTCCAGAGTGTCACAGCTTACACCAACCAGCATAGGTTTGGGAGTAACTTATCCACAGTCAGGGCAGTGCTGGTCTCAAATTCACACACCTCATCCCCAGCAGGACACATCAGGCTGTGAACCTTTTAAAAAGGGTTGAGTTTCTAGGCTTGCTTTGCCTCACACCCACCTGCATTACCTCCCTCTGGACCACAGATCCTTTCATGTCCTCTTTAGATGTTTGCATGAATGTGATCAGTGGAGAAAATCTGTTCACATTGATGGCATGTGCTCTTACTACACTTGAAGCTTTACCAGTCTTACCTTAGTCAGATCAACACACCAACTTACATATGATCCTTATAGGATCGATATAAAACATTCCCTCTTTGGATTCAACAATTCAGGTAGGACACGGTTTGAGATTATAAGCTTTCTTAAAAGTTTGTGATCAGTCCTCTTTTTACTGGTTTGCTGGGAGCTAGAGCAGAAACAAGATTTGGCACTCTGTTGTTATAGGGATAGACATTAAGGTTTTCCTGAAGAAGAGCTTAAGTAGAGGCAGAACTGACCTCTTAGAGACTTAACAGGCTCTGCTGCTGCCTAGAACCTCCCAAAATAACTAGTAATGGTAAATAAATAAATAATAATAAAAACCCCCTTACTCCATGTTAAAGCAGGTCCTGTTCACAAACTAGGAAAATCTTTCGTAGGAGAAGGGTATAAACACTATAGGTGTAATGCAGAGATCGGGCAAAAATAATATAGATTGTGTTTTACGGGGAAAGAGAGATTGAGAAGGGAATATGAAGGCATTCCATGCTCCTTATAACCACAAAGTTGTGGATTCCCTCCCCTGCTATCAAGTTCACCAGCTGCACTGGTTTGTGCTTGTGGTTCAATCGAGACCATAATGTAGAAATGGCATTAAGGGACACAAGCATAGAAAGGAAGCCTAGAGTGAAAGAATAGTCTGTACGGTTAACTTGAAACTTGAGCATCGTACTTCAATGAACTTTATATCCCACATAAGGAATTTGTAAGGGTGAGGGCTTAGCAAAGCCCTTCAAATATGCCTTTGATCTGTTGAGATGGTCAAGGGAGAGTCCAGGGCCAGAAACCTAGCACCCAAGAAAGCCTGTAGCCAAAGGAAGGTGTTCTGTAGGTTCCCACTGAAAGAGAAGTGGGACAGAAGCTGTGTGGGAGGTGTCTTCCAGCTCTGGAGAGCTAGAAACACTTTGCTGCTGTCCTAATATTTCACACCCTGGTCCAGGCCACAAGACTAACAAACTGGGTGTTGTTTCAACTGTCCCATTTGACATGGTCTAACATTACAAGAAGTGAAAGAAAACCTTAGCACCCCCTCCAGCCTCCTTCCTTGGATCAATTGAGCTGTCACTGTCTGCACAGAAAGTGATTGTTCGGTCAAAAACACATTTTGGCCCAATGCAAACTGAACAGTCTTGAAAAGTGGAGTTTCCTTTTGTGCCTCCTCTCCCAAGGAAAGTGAAAGGTGGCAAGAAGAGGGGCAGGAGGGAGGAAGACGACCACTTTGCACTATCAGCTCTCCCTGCTGCACAGTCTGCCCTCAGCAGGCAGCTCCAAAGGCTGTGCCCATCCAAGCGGGGTGAGCAGTCCTGTGCTGGCCATGACAGATATTCATGGAGGAGGTGTTCAGAGGGATGTGGAAGAAGTGATGGAGTGATGGAGTTTCAAAACCAGAGCTTTGCTAAGTAGTGGGTTGTAACCTTCCGTTAAAGTTTATCTTCCGGAGGTTTGTAGTTTAGCAACAAGGATTTTTTTCATCTGTTTTATAGACTCAGAAGAAACAGCATCAGGCATGTCAGAGTACAAATGCATCAAGGTATTGAGGAAGAATCACCAGGGATCCATGATTTGTATCAGAGACGCATATCTCTCTCCAGTAACATGAAACTTTTCTTCACACACGAGAATGAGATTTTCAGGAAATTGAAAGGATTTTTTCCAGATTCCATCCAGGGTGAAGTTGCTCCCATTCAATTTTACCAAAAAATAATGATAAGGGCCTCTTTTCAGTTTTAAAGAGGGTGTCCATGGAGTTTTCTTAATGGAGATGACTTCCTATTTTGAGGAGTATCTCTGACTACAAAAGCTCACTTAAATTTGTGTGCAGAATAACATAATATATGAGATAAAATTACAGGAAAAAAAGGAAGTCATATATGCAAGTAGCAAATAGCTGCTTTGCCATCATCATACACACTGGGGATTTGTATCTTCTTGCTCTTTTGGAGCATAACTGAACTATTGATCTCTGTCCCCATTCGACATCTTTCCAGACAGCAGTTTGCACTTTAGGTTCAGCGCTGACAATCAACAACAGAGAAGCTGTCACATCCCGTCACATCAGGTCCTTCATTTGCTGCCTTGAGAACTTGAATTCATAGCCAGTATCCCTTTCTGCTCAAGCCAATAAATATTCTGATGACTGATTACCAGTGCATTTCACAAACTCTCAACAGAAAGTACAGCAGCAGAAAGGAAAAGATGTCATAATTAATCACAGGGAATGAGCTCAGGTTCTCACTATAAATTTACATCCCCTCCCACTGCTAAGGAATTTGTTATGTAGTAAGTATTGAGTAGCACAGAGGAAAGTACACTTTACACAGCCA
Organism: Patagioenas fasciata; assembly: GCF_037038585.1. Lineage (NCBI taxonomy): Eukaryota > Metazoa > Chordata > Aves > Columbiformes > Columbidae > Patagioenas > Patagioenas fasciata. The sequence goes on along the minus strand of NC_092520.1, from coordinate 152,146,038 downwards.
GTTTGATGAACAGCTCCAGCACTGCTGCACAGGTCATCCTCTGCTAAGTTTTCACCCTTAAAAGGTGAGAAGTCAAAATTTTCCACAGTTTTCTGTTCAGCAAAACTTAAGGTAAGCAAAGCAGGGTTACCCTACACCAGCAGATGCTTGGGGGACCATGCAATGCCCCCATGGGACTCTGCCTGCTCTGTGTGCACCAACAAGACAAGCAGTAAACAAGGCAGGGCTCCATAAATGAGGGAGCTGTTGCCATCATCACAAGGACATTCTTCTTGGAAACTTCAAAAGAGAAGCAAACTGCACAACGCTGCCTCCCCCAGCTAGACAAATTTGTGTAAACATCCCCCAGGCCTCACGTTGACACAGGTCTTACTGACACTGGCAGCACCACGGGGTCATTTGCACACAGAAGATCTGGCCCTGGCAGCACATTAGGGACTAAGGTTTTTGTCAGACTCTGGCACAAAGATCTCATTGTTTTTAAGTGTCTTTGAACAAGCTCTGTTGTCAGCGTGGAAACTGATGTAACTGTGTGACTGGAAAGCATAGGCTCTTCTTCATATCCAGTCACCACACTGCCTTTCACGATCCTGGAGAAGATTGTCTCACCAAAATATCGCAGGAAATGCAGGAGGACTCAAGAAACCACTAGGATCAGCTTGTCAACTCCTAATATCCAAGTGTCTTAAAGCAGACCCTCCAGAATGTCATGGCTGGGGAGGGTGGTGAGGCAGCAAGGTAGAGGGGTTAGCGTATTGTTGTATTTATTTACATATTCTCTCGCACATGCACAGATACACACTCTTTACAATCTATGTGATACACAACAACATGAGTTCTGTCAAGTTTCACAAATATTTATCCTGGGAAACTCAATATTTCTATTTCTTGTAAGTCTTCCCAACAAGCAGAAGGTCCCAGAAGATCTGCAGTGACACCTCACCCAAGAAAAATGTCACTGCTCAAATTCACCTTACCCAAAGCTTTCAAAGACCATAAACATGGGAGTAAATATTCACACCTAAAGAACTTCATTGGGTTAAAAACTGCCAACCTGCCAATTTAAAATCCATAAGCAATGATCCATGCCTTCAGCAACTGACATCTTAGGACCAAGCTTGTTTTCTTGAAAGCACAAGCTTTTATTCTTAACTGAAGCTGTGATATTTTTGCACTTCTGTCAAAGGGTCTTTCAGCCCTGCAGAAAGGCAAAACCACCTTTGTTACTCAAAATACAACTCAACAAAGTGTCTCCACCATAATGGAAAGAGACAACTTTCACTCATCAGCATACTTTCTAAAAGCACAGTCCAAATTATATGAATCAGCATCTAAATGCAATTCCAGTCTCAAAATTCTGACTGAAAAGTGACTGCCACAGTTATAACTATTCCATCTTTGAAAGAGTAGGTTGAGAGGCCAAGAGAAAAGAAGGGAATGGAAGGAAACAGAGAGAAAAAAGAGAAAAGAGGGGCATGGAAGAAAATAGAAATCTATGAGAAAAGGACATCTGTGACATAGTGAGTCACAGATTTGTAAAAGTCAGAAATATTCACAGATCAAAGAATCTTGTAGGCCCTCTCCTTTTCCTGGCCAGCAGCTCAGACTCAGGTGAGCAGCAAAGGGTTAAAATGGAGAAGGGTCAAAGTTTCTCAGAGAACTGGAAATTATTGAGGACTGGAGGGGCAAAGTTCAGGTGAATAAGGGCAAGTGAAGACTCTTATATCTGGGTAGGAACAAACCCAGGTTCCACTATAAGTTGGGGAAGGACCTATTAGAGAGCAGTGTAGGGGAAAGGGACCTGGGGGTCCTGGTGGACAACAGGATGACCATGAGCCAGCACTGTGCCCTTGTGGCCAGGAAGGTCAATGGCATCCTGGAGTGTATTAGAAGGGGGTGGTTAGTAGGTCCAGAGAGGTTCTCCTCCCCCTCTACTCCGCCCTGGTGAGACCACATCTGGAATATTGTGTCCAGTTCTGGGCCCCTCAGTTCAAGAAAGACAGGGAACTGCTGGAGAGAGTCCAGCACAGGGCAACAAAGATGGTTAAGGGAGTGGAACATCTCCCTTATGAGCAAAGGCTGAGGGAGCTGGGTCTCTTTAGCTTGGAGAAGAGGAGAGTGAGGGGCGACCACATTAATGTTCATAAATATATAAAGGGTGAGTGTCACGAGGATGGAGCCAGGCTCTTCTTGGTGACAACCAATGACATGACAAGGGGCAATGGGTACAAACTGGAACATAGGAGGTTCCACTTAAATATGAGAAGAAACTTCTTCACTGTGAGGGTGCCAGAACACTGGAACAGGCTGCCCAGGGAGGTTGTGGAGTCTCCTTCTCTGGAGACATTCAAAACCCGCCTGAATGCCTTCCTGTGTAACCTCATCTAGGTGTTCCTGCTGCGGCGGGCGGATTGGACTAGATGATCTTTCAAGGCCCTTTCTAATCCCTAACATTCTGTGATTCTGTAATGTCCAAAGGCATGTATTTCAGGATTAATTAGAGGATTTTCTGCAGTTAGAATGCAGGTAACAGAGGAGGTGGAAGTTCATGTGAGATCAGCCAAACGAGACAACTATGAGCCAGAAATACAATGCAAATGTGAAAAAAAGTGATGTAAGGTCTGTGAGGGGAGATGTTTCTGGTAGAGAATCACTAGTAAGTAGCAGTGGAAAGACTTTATTTGTGCTGATGGCTGGAGGTCTGGTTTCCCCCCTTCCAGACAGTCAGAGCTCTCCTTGGACATCCCAATGGGCTCTGCCATTGCTCTCCTGCTCCTGGGGGATGGGTTGCTTGGTTCAGGGTCAGCCCAGATATGGCCCTGTTGGCTAACCCTACTGGTGGCACTGATGTGGAAAGGGCTGTGAGGATCCTCATCAGGGCCTCGACCCATCAGCTCAGGAGCTGCATTTAAGCTCTGACACTTGCCCTTGGTTCCCGCCTAAGTTACATAGTTAACCCTGACCCATGGACTGATTCCTTGGCTTGACCTCAGACCTGCCTTATTGCTATGGATGTGTCTGCAATCACTGGGCTGTGTCTGACTCTGGTGACTGCCGACGCATGTGCCCTTCAGCACGTGGGACCTTGCCAGCAAGTCCACTGCCCTACCTGCTCTGCCCTCACCCTCGACTCCTGGCTCCCCTGCCCTTGCTGCACTCTGATACAGGGAGGAGATAGTCAACCTGGAGCAGGTTCAGGGTGATGAGAGGAGCATGAGAGAGACTGAAGGGGCTTGCTTTGGTCATCATTGCAATACCATGGCTGATCCGGAGCACAACTGCCTCAATAAATATCTCCAATGTAGGTAGACAGGAAGAGGAACAAATTAAATGAGCAGGAAGTGTTAACATGAAAATAAATGTAATCTGGAAATTAGACACAGATTTCTTGCCATCAAAGCAGTCCAGGTCTTGAAGAGCCTGCTAATCACTGCAGAGGGAGCAGGCACAACAGCTTTCAGATGGAGTCCAAGCAGCCCATGGAAGACACGAACAGCGAGGCCCAGGTCCAGGGTCTCCTTTGTGCAACGCCTGTGGGAACACAGCAATGACCAGTGCACTCCTGAGGCTGGCAGCAGGCTGGGAAAAGGAGGATACCTGTGGAGACCAAACTCTTTCTTCTCACTTGCCTTTTTCACCACAATGTTTGTGCACTGTTTCCCTGCTTCCTTCTCCACACTGCATATTCCTGACATTGTGACTCCACCACGATTGGCTAAGCGAAAGGAGGTAGAAGACCTCATTTATCTTTTTGGTAAAATTCCACCTTGTTTTAAACTTTTTTTTTTTTTGGTTATGTAGTGCTACCACACTCAGATGCATCTGACTCATTCCTCACTTCTCGAAGTAACAAATAGTGAAGTTAATTACAGTTGGTGTGCTCACTGCAATCGACCATTTACTCTGTGCTGTTCTCTCATGGCGAGCTAAAGAGAAAGTCTGAGTCCATATTTGAAATCCTCATTCGAATACTGCTTTCAGTCAAGCAGTTTAAAATCGCTTTTGGGGAGGGAAAGAAAAGGGAGGGGGCTTAGGGGGAGTGTGGTCTTACATTTGGTGACTGCTATGGAGCTGGAACAGCAGGGAAAGGAAAGGCCTGGTTTTTGCTATCCATAGTAGGGAATTTAATTTAAGGCTGATGTGTTGCTGGTTGGAAATATGTATTAAGTACCCAGATGCAAAAGAAATGGGTACAGAAAACAGCAAAATAAATACAGGATATTGGCTCATCTATTCAGAGGGCTGATTTCCCAAACCTGGCACATTGGGGATGCGCTGCCTGCCCTGATTTTGTGTGTCAGTGATTTGGCTAGGATATAAACACAGAGCTTCACAGTTATTGAACCACTGTCCCAGACCCAGCCAAGACTGAACACAAAGCAGGCCTGAACAAACCAGCAGGCAGACTACAAAGGAAAAGCAATTGTTCTGCTTAGCAGCAGCACTGTTTCTGCTACACTTAGCATCGGAACAAGTTAATTTGGGAGCACAGTCTTCTTTAAAAGGAAGCATTGCTCAGCCCAGCATCCCTAGGTTTTATGCAGCGTGCTGCCCTTTTCACCAAGCATGAGGCACGGATGCTACTGACAAGATATTTTTTACTACGCGAATAGTATAAAAGCTTCTGATAAAAATCAGTTCGCTTAAACCTCTGTTTGCATCTTGTTAAAAACTGACATAACGTTTGTCTGTCATCGTTGGCTCACAAGGAAGTTTCTGCCATGATTTAATGAGCAAGAGGAAGGATTTTACTCTTGAGACGAAACAACAAACTGCAATATCAAAACACTAATACAATTTTTCCTCCAATGCCCTTGCTCTAAATCACTTGATTTTGACTGGCCTTTCAGAGAAGTAAAAATAGATCATCATGAGTAAACACTATGGCCAAAAAATAAAGAGCAGAGTCTCTGAACGCACACAAACTGTCCGTAGCTCCACCCTGGTTACCAGAGCTATAGAGATCACCAGTGTCCAGAAACTTGGCCAACAGCCATTCAGCAGCCCAAGAGCCATGAGCAGAAGTGAGGAGGGGGCACTTCCAGCACACAGACTCACTATCCTGAGACCCCCCAGTACCTGGCAGGGGCCAGAGGAGCCCTCAGGGGTAACAAACTCCTTTGGTGTAGGGGGTGGAGGGAACTGTCCTGTCAACAGGACAGAGCAGGCACCCATGGCCTCTCCGCAGGGTGTGCAGACAGCCCTGGCAGGAAGAAAAGGATACAGCCTTGTCTTTTGCTTGCCGCAAGTGACCATCTTCCCGCACTTTCACATTTCCTGGAGGCAGTCAGCATAAATTAGAGCAATTTTCAGTCTTCTCTGAGCCGTTAAGGGTACCCAACATCAGGCTGCCAGAGGTGTAGGCTGCACTTTGCACTCACTGCTGGCTTAAGCTATGCACTCCTCAAGTGCTTCAGCTGCTCCTGTGCTGTCCATGGTGAGTTATCCCATAGCTGCATACAACTATTCTTCATCCTCAGACATTTCTGTGAGACCATAGCACCACAAAATGCCACAAAAAGAGAGCAAACAGCTGCTCAGAACCACTCTTCCTCACCTGCTAGGGGGCAGGAGTCACATTGGGGAACAAGGAGCGAGAGCTTAGGAGCCCCTTCCCTCCTCTGCACAGCAGCAGAGGTCTAAATTGCACTCTGGCCTCATTCACCAGGGCCAGCCAGCTGCGCAAAAGCTGAATGAAGACCTGCGAATTCATCCCCACACATGGGTGTTGTGTAGGCAGCCGAGGCCAGTGCTGCCCCTTGGCTGTGCCAGGGAACCAGCTCCAGGGCCATCAGCTGGCACGGTGGAGCAAAGGCACTGACCCTCCTGCTTGGGCATTGCGTACAGGAACAAAACGAGAGCTGGATATAGCATCCTCATTCAAATAGCACTGTATTTTAGGACCAGAAATAGTATTTTTTTTTTTTTCAGCAAAACTACTGGCAGAGAAAGATACAACTTAGCATGAAAATAGGTATCAGAATAAGGCCCTAGCTGAATAGTCAGTACTCTGCATAATTCTCTCTTTTCATTCCCTCAGCCTAGATCCTCTCCAAATATTCAGATCAAACTCTGTAAAGGAGCTCCAGCATTTTGCCCATTAGAAGTGAAAGCTGGAACATTTGGATTCTGCCTCTATCATATCCCTCTATTTTGAATAAAATCGGCTCTCTGATTTTGACATCAGGCTAATCATGAAGCCTCTGTCCCTTTCTCTCTCTCTATGTCAAAGATCAAAGAACTGAAAGAGATATACTTGATAGTAAAAAAAGAAAATAAATATATTATTTTAAAGAACGCATTCAATTCCCCCCTCTAGTAGCATTTTGTGCAAGAAACATATTACTCAACCTTCAGCATATGTGAAAGCATGTAAGGAGAAGGATAGAGAGAAAACCAGAAGTCAGGATAAATGGTGGAATTATATTACTGACATTTAATAACAAAAATCTTTTTCAAAGACCCCAGCATGCTTTACGCACTGTCTACATTTGAATGATGCATTGTTAGACAATGGAGAGGGCCAGCAGAGGTAAGTAGTCTGAAATGATAAATGAAAATTACAAATCACAAGTGAAAATATGGAACAGGAGACAAGCCCAACCAAGCAATTTTCATTTTAACTCTCTGGCCAGTACAGTAAAAGGGCTAGCATACGGTCCCATCAAAAACAGTGAGAATATGCCTAAGAGCCATCTTTCTCAAATCACAGACGAATTCAAATGGGAAGAGGCATGCAACAACAACAAAAATAGTTGTTAATGCATAAAACTACTGTATGTCTTCCAATAGCTGGACTCAAGAACCCTGGTTAAATACTGACTTTCTTTCAGAGTCAATCAGATAATAAGACCCCTTTAGAAGCACAGAATAGTTAAATTCATCACCATAATTTAATTGTAGAAGGTTATTAAAGAGCACTTCGACTCCCCTCCTGCTTCGGCGCTGCTTTTGTGTATTAAACTCAGACTAATCAAATTGCAGATTCCAAGAGTACTGTATTAGTCATCCCCATCCCTTTTAATTTGTTTAATGGCCTCCTTTTTTCTCCCTTCTCTTGTGTGTGTGTTCTGACTGGCTGTGCAGCGCTTAGGCTCACGACATGTAAATAAAGAATGGATAGGGGAACAGTTCGTCGAAAAGAATAAAGCGTGCCTCCATTCTAAAGTTACATTTGATGTCAGCGTAATTCATGGGACGTGTACTGCAAGCAATGGTGCTTATTATTTCTGCTTAACTGTCTACAGACACAGAAGGAGAGGGGAGAGGGAGAGGAAAAAAAAAGGAAGAAAGAAAAGAAAAGAAGTCTGAATTTACACTTACCACTTCAAAAGCCCTTTTGTGCTTCGCCAGCTTCTCCTGGCTGAAGATGCAGTATTTTGCCAAAAAGTCGACTGCAAGAGCAGACAAAAAAAGGATAAAATAGTCCATAAAAGTACTCTTCTCCCCACTTTTCCTTAAGCATTTTTGTAAATTGCCATAAAGAAAAGTATTTTTTAAAATGCACAACAACACTGGCCACAGAAATCTCTTGTAGAAATTTCAGTTTATGGTTTGCTTCTTGTGGGTTTTGGGGTTTGTTTTGGTTTGGTGTGTGTGTTGTCTTTTTTCCTTACTCTTTCTAATTTAGAAAAGTCTTTTCACCTGGCCCAGGGCACAAAGTCAAAGTTAGCTCTGAATAGGAGATGTTTAACATGTATAACACATAAGAGCTCCATCCGGGTCAGGCAGTAGTCTGGGAGCGTGGCAAGGGCTTGTTGTTGTTTGTTTTAAATGTCCCAGAAAAAAACCTCTTCAGACTCAAGTTCTGCAGAGCAGCATCTTCTATAGATATTCCCAGGTCCAGAGGTATCAATAGAAACCAAATTCCTTTGGTTTGTTCCAGTCAGAAGAGACAGGTATAACAACATAATTTTTTCTTTTCTGGTATTAAGTAGTTGTATCACAGAAATGTCACACTTTTATCTCTCTTGATTGAGACCAAGTGGGACATACTGGACCATTAAAAATATCATATGTGATTCTCTGTCCTCAAGGTTTTTTTTGCTTTTTTTCAGGCCTATGATCCAAGAAGACATGCACCTTGAGTTACTGGGCTGCATAAAGTTGGCCTTGCTTCCTCACAGCTAATACAGAATGAAAAACTGCTGGAAGCAGGATGAGGAAATTGAAGAGAAATTTCAGGTCATGACACAAACACAGGCTGAGCTCATGAGTTCTGTGGATGGTACTGACTACATCACCTCTGCATTCAAACTCCTCCTAACACTTATTTGTTCCCTTCTAATTTCTTTCTCTGTGTCCCTAGGATGCTGTCTCTATCACTTCATCATCACCTTCATATGAAACAAATTCCATTTCCACTTCAAGAGAAACTGCCATCAAATCCAGGACCTGATGGGGAAAAAGTGTTGGGCCTCAGCTCTTCTAATTTCCTGCTCATTTAGAGCAAGAACTGGAAAACAGTGGTAATAATTTGCAAAAGGATGCCATAAAAAATTCTGAATTATTATTATTTGATCACCATATTCATCATTATCAGTAACATCATTTTACTGTAAAGAGAAAGCGAGCAACTCACAGGGCTGTGGCAAAGCAGTATTCTGACTGGTATCTAAACAAGCTCGCAACATTAATCTGCTTCTTTTTAAAAGAGTACATTTAACTTCAAGTTGTGTTTTGTGATACATGCAAGAAAGGGAGGGAAGGCTCGTTGTTTGTTTATAGTTGTGTCATAAACAGTACAAAGGGACAAATAAGATACCTAAATGTCATTGTTTTTTATATGTACTCCAGATGAACCAAATCTGTACGATAGCAACAACAGCAAAAGTATCTTGGCTTTCCATGGCAAAACAACAACAGAGGTTTCTATTTCAAGCACAGCTTGACAGACGCTCCAAGACTGTTATTCACATGATGTGTTTCCGAATTCCAAACTACACTACAATACTGAAAGGAATGAGAAAACTAATTTCTGACAAAATTTGTTTTGCACTTATCTGTGTTATTGGCAGCATCTAAGAAAGCTTTAAGTCAAAGAAGACCAAATGCACTAGTGGTACAGCTTCTGTAGAATAATTGCACCATGCTTAGTACTGAACACTTCCCCAGGTTCTAACACAAGAAATTTTTAGAAGTTGCCATCTTTTGTTTGCACACTGACATGGGCTTGGGAGGTGTAGATGTTCCAACCATCTGTGAAACCTCACATAGGATGGTCTGCATTGGCGCCATCTGGTGATTCTGGAAAATATCAAACCATGAAAGAAAAAGTGTCATTCTTGCTCTTAATAAAAGTCTTGACATTTCTTCTCACCAAGTATTCCATAACATTGCCACTTCACTTTCAACTGAGTTGTTAACCAAATAGACCTGTAACAATTTTGGAAGAGGTAAGGGGGCAAGTCATCTCTCTCCCAGAAACAGAGGATCAGGAAAGCAAGCTTTAGTATTTATTTAATCAATTTTTAAGGTCAGATTGAGCTTTTAGATCATCTACTCTGATTTGGTGCATAACAAAGGCCAAAAGATGTCACATATTCCTGTGTAATTCGTCCAATTATTTGTACCTAGCTAGAGCACAGTTTTCTGGAAGACTCCTGTGTTGATATGAAGCTGTCAGAATATGGAGAATCCCACACAGATATGCAGTACATTATTTCTGAGATCAATATTGGGCTTACATGTCACTTGAACTTGTGCTTAGTCTCTACAACAGCAGTTTTTGCAAGGTTAAAGAAGCCTTTCATATTCAGTATATCCTCCCTGTAAAATTACTTATACACTGTAGTAAAGTTCATGCTCAGAGAAAATTAAGTGGAGCTCTGTCGGTATTTCTGTCAGACATTTTTACCAACCCTCAAAGGATTTTTCAAGTGATTCTTGTCTGTCCATGAAAGGTTGACACCTTTTTAAAATATGGGCACCAAAACTGTATGGACAGCATCACCAGCAGCACAGATCTCCTCTTAGTCATTATTTTCCTCTAGTATGGTCAAAGGGGAAAACAAAGAGCTATTTGCCATTCCAACCTTGGGCATTAATGTCAACTTTACGGAATGAGTTTTCTCTAACCATGTTCCTTATGCATCTGTTTCTCTCTCTTTCTTTATTCCCTTCATCCCCAGGAAGTTTCGAAATCGTCGATCAATTTTGACCAAGTGCAATGGAGGCATAGAGGTTTGACAGGAATTAAGTACCTACAAGTTTCATGAAAACAGGCAGCAGAGTAGAGAGAGGGAGGGAGGCCCTATTAATTCCCTCATTGAGGGAAAGACCTCAGCATGAGCTCAACCTTTGTTACAGCCTGGAAATCCACACGAGAGAGAGACCCTGGAAAGCAGCCATCATTAGTAGCACCGCTCATGGAACCACCTGTTTAATTAATTATTCTCTGCCGTAAAGAACCGTTTAAAAAACAGCTCCATAGCTTTCAATATAAGCTTGCTTGCAGTGCCCCCAGTAGGAGTCGTGGAGACTGAGGTCAGGGGAAACTGGGCCCCATGTGCATTGTACCTCTCATAATACATACCCCTAAAAGGCTGCTAGAGGTCTTTGGGCTCGGGCAGACCCAAATGCGAGTCTGCCATATTTGTCCTGCTGTTGCTCAGTACTTTACAGCCAGGCACACTCTTCTGCCCTACCGCAGTCAGGCTCTTTCTCCACTCCCTGTCTTCATCCGAGAGCCCAGAGCTAGTGACAGAAGTGACTGCATCCAAAGTCATCCTCAGGCCCTCTCTCCGTAGCTCTTCGTTTTGTACATAGCTGAAAAAAGCCTAAGAAAAATTTACTAATTCAAAACAAATCTGTACCAAGCATGTCTGTACCAAAACTGTCAGTATCACGAACCGGTCAGCTTTACAGGGCGGTGAGAGGGTGCATCCCTCATGCTAGAATAGTTAGTCATCCTATGCCAAATGTCAAGTCTTGACTCTAAAGCATTGAAGTATTCCAGTTTTGCAGCAGCAGTTTTTCAAGCCTATTACTTCCATAGGTACAGGTGGAACAATGTACTTTTCCCTAATGTCAAGGAATAAAGAGACTGTTTTTATTTAAATTAGAAATCTAACCAAATATTTCAGAGAGGATTGCGAAACTAAAATTTAAGCTCTTAAAAGAAAAAAAAATATAGAGTAGCCAGGACTGGAACACTTTTCTAGTTCAGTACACGTAAGTTCTTAACTCAGAAAGGCACTTAAGAGAAAAATAAGATATATTACTGTGGTGGATAACAGGAGAATTAGTCTTTGCTTCTTTGTTCACAAACCGTGCACCACCTGTAGCATTTACTCCACACACTGTATAATGGCTTTCTGTGCTCCTCCTGTGTGCTTCAAATAGTACATAGGAGAGGTCCCATGAAAACAGGCATAAGTTTGCAGAAGGAAAGGGCCCAGCAGGTGAGTATGAACAGGGGTAGTTAGGGAAAGGTTATGTAAGATGCCAGAGAAATAAAAGAGGATCCAGGACACAGCCATGGGAAGAGTCCAGGTTGGGGGAGACTTGCATGAGGACTTTGCAGCTATGCAGAGCTCATGAGCCACATCAGCTTTGGCAGCACGCCCTGTTCCTGAGGCAGGGAAAGTGGCTTACTTCGCTTTTGTGAACTAAAAATCTCATACTCAAATTAAGCTTCTTGTATTAAAAGAATACTAGAATTGAAAAGTCAAGTACTTAAAGGCTAGGAAATAATGGAAAATACTACTATGCTGCATTCTGAAAGGCCGCATCCCGATGAAGGGTGGAAGTCAGACTATACTGAAAACTTCACCTTTGGCATTTCAAAACATTTCAGAACAGGAGAAAAACTGAGGCAGTTGTAACATGAAATCAGTAGCAACCTCTGTTCCTATCCAGTTCCATAACTTCCACTAAATTTTTGATTACATTTGTTGTATGTTCTTAAAACTATAAAGACGATCTTGTAACATTTTATGAACATCAAAGGATTAAACCATTTAACCCTCCCTGAACAACACATAATTCCCCTTTTACAGATAGGGAAATCAAGAGATTAAGTAATATTTTCAAAGCCAGCAAGCATGGTGGAAGCAGACATAAAAAATCACTGCTCTTCAGCACCATGCTTTAACTGGAGACAATAGTCTCCCATGGGTTATCTCTGTCAGAGCTTTGAAGGACATCAGACTACACTGGGCTGTCAACAGAGATAATGGAATAATTGGCAACTGTGTCTACGGTGCTTTCCCTTTCAGGAAAGCTGGATTAGGATCTTCAGCCAATTAAATAATGCTGTTGACTGGGCAATCGTAGATGTTTACGAGATGGATAGAAAGAAAACTACAAGGAACAGAATAATCAAGAGCTTGATTAAATACTAAAATGAGTATACCACTTAAAAGGAGATGAAGAAGCTTTTCTGAAATAGAAACTACCTTATGTTGGGACTTGACCATTCAAACATCAGAACTGGGAACCCAAAATTTCAGGTTCCCAGCAATAATTCTGGAAGATTGCTGTGCAATTTATCACATCTGCCCATGCAATTAACACACTCATTCTTCCAAACAAAGCACTTCATATGGAATCAGGGGGCAGAAGAATATTGAGTAAAGATATAGGATGAATGTCAAAAGTGTATGCACAAGCATACACACGTCTTCCTAAAAATCAGTCCACTTTCAAGGAAGTCCATCAATATTTTGCAACTGCAAGGGAATTATTTTCTTATTTGCATTTTCCTGGCTTCAAAATCTAATTTTAGCATTTCTAACCGAACTAAATGATTTTTTAACCAAACTAAATGATTTTTAAATACCCTGTTACAAGAAAAATATGAAAATTCATTTAGTCAAAAATGTTTCCTAAATGGGGTTTTCCAACATTTTTACAGGTTTTCAGTGTTTGCTATGAACTGTGTACAGTGCTAGATTCAATACATCACCACTGTGTAGATAAAAGCGTAGAAAAGGTTCAAGAGCCTGTAAAGTCTGTACTCTCATACTACACAAGTAAAACCAAATTGAGTCACATAACAACACTGTTTCATATGAAACAGTAGACGTCTTTTCTAGGGTAAGGGGGTCCAAAGGGCATCTTCTTTTACAGGCCTCCCCAACAGACACTCGTGTAACTCCCAGGTGTGGCCTCCATGAGACACTGTAAATAACTCATTTTATTCCCCCTTAAAAAGAAATACACCTTATAAATTTAAGATTCAGCCTTTGTTCTGAAACTGGTTTCTCCTCACTTTGCCACCTTTCTTCTCTCTCACACACCTATACATAAACACAGAAATCCTTATATTTTGGATCCCTCTCCCTAGCTTATGCAAATAAGGCTATGAATGCCATTGTAATAGCAAAATACAGTCTGCCACTCTTAAAGCTCTGCTTTGTAGTAGAAAAGGCCTAGAGGAAAAGATTCAGCCATATATCATCAAACTTGGCCTTCCTGGGCATAAATATCTGAATGCAATGAATGAGGTAAAGGCTGCTCAGGTAAGAGAAGATTCTCAGTAAAATGAGTTGTAACTGAAAGAGAAACAGAAGAAGGTTTATGTGTGCCCCCCACACATGCCAAATAGATGAGCAGCACAATCTATTTCACTGCACCTGTAGCTCTCGATAAAACTTATGTGTAAAAAAATTGTGTAGCTCAAATACTGATGTCTGTCTTGGAAAAATCCATTTCTCCCAAGCCATCATTCTTCTTGTAAAGGGGTAGTTTTCTGACACCAGTTTTTCCTTTGCTAGCCCAGCTACCCAGTTCAGTCATGCTCTCCAGCCTTGCTTCGTGCAAACCAACATGCCAAGTTTGTCTTTTACCAAACCAGAAGTAGACCTGCAGCTTTTACACCCTCCTAAAGATTTTCCACTAACATTCAAACATGATCTGGTTCTATATCATCAGGCAGACCTTGGATTCACACTGCTTCTGGCTCATGCTTTCCTGGCTAGGCACAAGCAAGAGAATAAGGATTTATGTTCTTATGTTTATATTAAGTTATTATGCTTTATCTCATCTAGGTCTTAACATTTCAGAGTGTATTAAAGTTTGATATCTGGCTTCACAACTCAGTTTTCTTCCAAGACGCTCTGTCCAAAGAGCTGTGGGTCATTGGACACTTTTCGGTTTCTTCATATCACAAAAGCATCAGCAGGAAAAGCCTCAGTGATCCTGCTTTATGAAAACAAACAGGCAACACAACTCACAACAGATATTTTCATCTTTGGCATTGACGTGGAGGTTTACTAGTGAACATAAGAGAGCTTGGGGTCTTAATTGTTCACTTGCATGAACTTCTGGGGTCGCCTGGAAGAAATTTGATCAAATCAAATCAATTTCAAGGCAGCATCTGTCTTGTCAGGACAAAATGGGAAGCCTTTTGTTTCTGTGGGACTCAGGCCTTATCAGCTCATTCTGTCATTCAAACTTTCTCAGCCCACTTGCAAATCCTCCTGGATTTATTACAGATGTATGAAGCTTGCTGGAAATAATAGTACAAGCAAAGAGGCTAGTCAGCTATCAACTCCAAGCTCTGGGTAATACCAATGGGAAATTATTCACACAAAAGGTGCGCTGGGGTGACAAATGAAGAGTGCGCTTTGGTCCATTGAAGATGCTGGGAGCTTGGACAAAGCTAACACACTAATACCAAACAGCTCGGTTTATCTGATCACATACTGAGCTTGCCTCCCCTTCCCCAATAGCAGCACCCTGCCCCCATGTCCCCCCTGACACTTTCCTTTAAAGGACACAAGTCTCTTTCTTACATGCTGTGTAGCATGAAATGGTAATCTACAGCAGGAACCTGTCTAAAAGACCATGATTTTCTCCTCTCCTTTCCCAAAAGACATCTTCAATGTTTAAACACAGCAAAAGCAAAATTTTCCTCAACAAAACAAGAGTTTTATGCCATGTTTTCCTATATCTCCTACCCACACCCTGAGACAAAGAGATAATTCTTTTGCACCCTTTTTAATATTTGAGACTTTCCTCCACCTCATTATTGTGTACTCACACCCTCCTTCTTTATCTTTCTATTTTTGTTGTTGTTTTTTCTCAGGCTCACAAATGCATTTCTAACAGGTCTTCTGCAAGGGCTGCATGGAAAAACCAATTTGGTCCTTGGGTCAGTTAGTAAGTAGTATAGTCCATCAGTCCCCAACACTATCACTGTTTCCCCTCAGAAAAGGATGCACCATGAAGTCAGCATGGGCTGAGCCTCCAAAGACCTGACTGCCCAGGTTCTTTTGGGTGAGTCACACAATATCACATTAGGCACGGCAACAACATGTAGGTGTGCTGTGAAGGACCCTGGGAAATTTGCTGACTTCCATGAGGCTGAGCTCCTTAGTCAAATTGTGAGTAAGTTTGGACATCCGCTCACCTAAAACTCATAAAGTGCTTCGAGGCAAATGAGCACAATGGAATATTTAAACTGTATCAGAAACAAAAGAAATCCTAGCATTGGCATTAGTCTACTAACAGTAAGAAGAAGGTACATGAATGCCAATAATAGCAATAAAGAAAAAGGAAAAGTGTTCAATACATAGCCCTTTGGTGTAATTAAAAAAACACAAAACTGATATACTGAGCTTACTGATGTAATGAAAGCATGGCATGATCATGAAGTACCTTCCATTGCAATAGGAGTTTATAGGATTATTAAGCAAACACAAAAGTTAGACATCAGCCAACCTGGAAAATTGTTTCCAAGAGTTTTAACAGAAATCAGAGCTGTTCTTTGGCTCCTGGCTCACTGAACACTGAGGAAGCACCAGAGCTGGGAAGAAAGCTAATATTGTACCACTGTTTAAAAAGGGTAAATAGCATGACCCAGGTAATTATAGACCTGTCAGTTTGACATCAAACCCAGGCAAAACAGTGCAGCAGCTGATAAGGGATTTGATTAATAAAGAATGGAAGGAGGAAAATATAATTAATGCCAGTCAACACAGGTTTATGAAAACAGATCTTGTCAAACTAACTTGATTTCTTTTTTTTGGATAAGATTACTGGTTTGGTTAGTACAGGTAATAGACTTAGGACTTCTACTGTGTATTTCACTTGGTATCATATGAAATTTTGATTAAGACGCCAGAATGACACAAAACTATCATGCTACCTATTTAGTGGGTTAAAAATTGCCTGACAGGTCTAAAACCGTAATTGTAAATGAAGAACATTTATTGAGTTGTATCTTGGCCCACTCCTATTTAGTATCTTTGTCAGTGATGCAGAAGTAAAACTAAAGGACCACAGAGGGCCAGTTGCTTGGGAGGATGATAAATTAAGCAGCTTTGTTGCTGATCCAGAGTAAACTGGATGGCTCAGCTAGCTGAGAACTGGAAAGTGATATGAACTTAGGAGTGACCAGATGTAAAGACTTCCTAATAGAAATATATGGGGGTCATAATGAATAGTCGGCTGAACATGAACTTCCAGCTCAATACAATGGCCAACAGCTCTAATACAATTTCATATTAATAAATAGGAGAATATGAACGAGGCCTAGAGCTGTTACATTACTTCTGGCTGGAAACAGAGTCTCTGCGGATGCTCTTAAGGCCTGATTTCCTGGACATGTACACTGAAGTGAAGATTAAAGTGCCATCCCTAAGTCTCTTGACAGCACTCAGATGGAATGGAAGGCAGGGCTACGAGGATGGCATCTCTCCCTTATTGCACTATTCAGCACACCTCCCCAGGAAGCATTGCTTCCATCTGAAGCTACCCAAGTTGGCTAAAATGCCTACAACATGGTCAGATCACCTCCAGCCACATTGCTTCACAGGTTGTTCAGTTTTCCATGAACACGATGCTCCTGTGGTTAGTCCTTCACTGACATCCTAGAAGTCCATGGCCTGGGTTGCCTACTGCTCCCAAAGGGAGGCCCAAGACTTTTTGCCATATGGATGATATACACCATCTGTAGATGACATTACAGATTTGCCAGTCTTCCAAAACTTGAACCTGCATAACCCCCTTGTTACCTGGCTGGTCTGACAAAGATAGAGGCCTGGAGTAGTCTGAGGTCACATTAAGGGTCTGCTGTGTGGATGACAGCCACATGCTCCCAGAGGTAGCCCTTGGAGGTAAACAGTGTCCACATAGCATTGTTGCGATATTGATGCCAGTGTTGCAGAAAAGCTACTTGAGAGGGCACCAGAGAAGAGCCATGCTGAGCAATGTCAGCAGAGCAATGCTCTGAACTACATAATCACTCTTTTTGACATTGAGTGATGATTATATCAGAGGTACTCTGAGAAGCAGAGAAGTATCCAAGCACCCTCCCAGCATGAAGTTGGAAAGCTGTTCCAAGGGTCTTCATGTAGGGAATTATTTCAGTACAGCAAGGATTAGGACTGGGCATTCACCGGCTGAAACCAGTTTCAGAAATAAAAAGCTGAACAAGTGACAACATCTGAGATGATGACTTGGAATTTGCCCATCAGATTGAACCGCTTTTGGTTTTATTGAAGGGAAAAACAGGAGTCAAGATGCATTCAAACTGTTGTTGTAACTTTTGTGTGTTGTCCCAGATGCCTTGTGATGAGACAGATTAATAAGCAGTTGCTAAATTTCTGACTTCGACCTCAGGCAGAAATATTTTTTATACTTTTTTTTTAAATTTTAGGATTCTGTTAGGTACAGCTCTATTTTAGATTTAACACAAACACTTCTTTCTATCCATATTTTTGGCATCAAAAAAACCTCAGCCTTTGTTATATTTTTATGGGCCACGTTGTTCTTTCAGAGGTATTTTAATGCACGTTGTTGTTTCTGTTTTAGCGAGTGTTGCTCATTTTGTCAGAAGCAGATGGTGTTTGCTGAATTTTGTTTGTTCCAAAAATAAGCAACATCTAACTGTTCACTATAGAGGTGTGAAAGAGGAAAGGCCTGATGCATAAACACAGTTTCTCCCTCCTACTTTCTCTTGCTATTCTTCTGCTGAAAGGAACTGCTGCTGTCTCATTACAAGCCTGAAAGGCTGTGGAGTTCATGCTGTCACTCTGCTAGAGAGGACACACAGCTCCAATGAGCATCCCTACCAAAGCAGAGCAGTAGTTAGCAGCTCCTGGGAGACTAGCCCAGGGAGCTTTCTAAGAGCTGCTTTGTAGCCCACCAAAGGAAGAAATCACTGCAAATGTTAACAGGTAGCCTAAATGAGGACACATCAGTATCCCTCTGTGGTCAATGGAGAGGAGTAGGTTTTTCCACAGACAGGTAGCAGAAATTATGTGTCTCTGTTGACTAAAGCCTATAAAGTTTCACTTCCAGCTTACAGTTTCACGGGCGAATGAGGTCTCCAATCTGCTGACCTCCCTCTGTGTGCCTCTGTGCAGTAACAGCAGTGCAGACACTACACAAGGTCTCAAGGGATGGGTGTTCCTGGGCAGATTGCTCTGAAGATGGCAGAGGAACCACTGCTTTCCAGGACTGGACTCTACCAGAAGGAGGGAAACATGTAAGGGGTGAGAAAATGGATACAATCTGACTCTTATCTAAGAGTTCAGAACACCACATAAAAACCACAGGAGATAGTTCTGGATTCATATGATCATCTTTGTGAAAATAAAGACATATACTTATAAAAATTATCTATAACAACCTGAGCAGGGACAATGCCCATCCATCCCTCTTTCCTCTGAGCAGTGTGTTCCATCATCCCAGACACCAGCTCAACACCTGAGGCTTACTCCCCAGGGTTAGACACAAAGGCCCAAGGGCACCAGTTCATTGTGCCCTCATATCCAGGGACTGCATCATGCTATCTACACACCTCAGAACACCAGCATCAAGCCCTTTCTTGGTATTTGCACCTCTGCAGCAGTGGTTTGTGCAAAGTCCTGGCTGGGCCTTTCTCCCACCCTTGCTCCACCTCATTCAGCCTCCTCATTATGTGACTGAATCAAGGCCCAGTTGCTTTGATTTGATTAAACTGTTAGAAAGTGTTAATTTAGCCAAACAATCCAGCAGCACACCTTTAAATCCTTTGCTAGACAAGGCCCCTCAAGGACTCCTGAGGGCAGCTGTTTGCCCGCAGACAGGGCTCAGAAAGGGTTTTGAAACACCAGCCACTGAGCAATGCCAAACAGGAGAATCTGTGGCATCTGGGAATATCTTTTCTGAATAAAGTATCAAAAAAAAGATAACCACTGCAGGGTGCCCTATTATGTTTTTAAAATACTCCCAGTTTGCTTAGTGTTTATGCCGAAAAGCTAATTATACTTGTCGCTTAATGTAAATTGCTGGATAAATAAACATAGAAAACACAGAAATAGGAGCTTAGAGACTGCTATGCTTTCTTTAAAATGCTGTCTGAAGGTTCATTATGCTAAACACAAAAGAGAAGGGAACTTCTCACAATGCACTTATTAAAGGCACATTTTCTACAGAAATGATTGTAGCATGACTGTACAATAGCATATAATTTGCTTTGTTGGCATTTTCAGAATGAATCTTGCCGACAGCAAGTGTGGATGGGAAAAGTGGCTGCGGGGCCACCATTTGCGCTGTTCGGAGCTGTCAGCAGCAGTTCACAGGAGGAGGATACCCCAACCCAGAAGAGGAGCACTGGCACCACACACATGGCTGACAACGGGGAAAGAAACCCTATGGCTCATTTGCACACACGCCTATCTTTGCGGTAGTGGAAAAGTTAATGCTGACACCTCAAAAGACTCATGTGACACCACTACGATCATTAAGAGCAGAACATGTTGTAGCACGTCCCCAGCGATACAGATGGGATCCAAACCAGGTGGGAACATGCAGTTATATTTCTGTCAAGACAGACAGAAAGGTACAACACAGTGTTATGCAACACTAATGACCCCATGCTGGATTAATGCCACCTGAAATAGAATAAAAAAGACCTGATACAGGAAAAGGTGGTCCAGATGATTATCACCTTACATGACAAAAAACTGGCAAGTACAAAATCAACGCATTAAAACTTTACACCACAGCCATGGTACTCCTGACACAGCTGGAGGAGGCCTAATGTCAGTGATACTGTATCATTCACCCACCACCTTAGGAGAGAGTTTCCTGAGAAGCAACAGGGAACACATCTCAACGGGGTTTTGGGTTGTGGCTTTTCTCTTCTACAAGTACAAGCAAACAAAGAGAGAAGCTAGTGCAAGAGGTAAACATAAAGATGATACATCTGAAATTGACCACTGAAATATTTCTTGACTATAAACAGGAAACACAGTTGGATGGGAGTTTGGCCCCACTTAAGTTGAATTTACCATCTACAAGACTCAGTTGTAATTTTCCCTGCATGCCACCAAAACAGCTCCAGAGCCACCCAGACCTTGGTATATGCAGTGAGGGAATCAGGCTGATGAGGCCAGGAGGGCAGTGACTCCTCTGGGCAGGCTGCAGTTTTCACAGCTGGCCATGGCCAGGCTGCAGGTCACTGTGTAGACTGAAACACAAAATAAATTTGTCTTTCACATTTCTAGCCTCTTGAGAGACACTTCTTTGCCACCAGTCTCAATCTGGTAGATGTTTTAACTTTGTTAAACTTTCCTAGGAGTTTTGTGTTAGTTTGCACTGCCTTTGAAACTCAGTTGTCATCCTGAAAGGGCAGGAAGTGGGAACTAAGTCCATTAGATGTTGTTCAAACAACCCTCTTTTCACTCTGCGTTGTGTCTGCAGTCTGCCAGCACATTTCAGCCTCTTTCCAGGAACTGGCACCGTGGGATAAAGCGTGGCTGGCTGAAGACCTGGCATCTGCGCTAACTTTCAGAGGTACTACACTGGGAGAGTCAGAGAAGGAAACTCAGGGGTAGAGGAGGAAAAAATGTCCCTGGCACCACCCTCTGCAAGTGGAGCCCAGAGTACCTGGGTTTTAAAGAAGCCCTCTGCTGCCTGTGGGATACAGGAGCAAAATACATTATTCGACTGGAAAACGTGACAACCTAATCGTCCTGAAGGGTACTATTATTGTCTGCTTAATATGCTTTACAGTTCTGATGAACAGGGAAGGCTGGCTGACAAGTGTAGTATGATGTATCTAATGGCTCAATACTACCGTGATGGATCCATAAAAGGAATCTAATTTCACAGTCTGAGGGAAATACAGATCATACAGTCGGCACTTTAAGGCCACTGGTTTCAGCAATCTGTACAAATAATTCCAGTTTAGAGTAGTCTGGTGGTTCAGCATTTTGCTTTATTTATTGCTATCTAATTGAAATCTGGGACCTAATGCTGAAACCTGTAAAGGCTTATACATTACAGGATGCAAGTCTTATTTGCCAATCACACTGTGACATCAGCGAGGATGTTTTTAGTTCTAATCAGATGAAACAGAGCATTTGAAAACTCTTTGGGTCAGAATTACATTGCAGATCAGCTTGAAATGCACATGCGAAAAATTGTAAGTTTCACGTATCTCACTGGTGCACATGACAATTCAATTATTTCATACACATAAATTGGTTCAATTGTGTGAAAGGAAGGCTTGCTCAGGTTTTGAGCGTATTACGTAGTTTTGAAAATAGATCCCCTATCTTCTGCTATCATTAAAGATATCACTTTACATAAGACATAATTTTCAAGAATGTATTCCTGCTGATTAAGGCTTATTTGATAATCACAGTCATGTCTGAAGTATGGCAACATAATAGAAAATAGTGGGGGCAGGGGTTTGTTTCTAGTGGTACAGCTACCCTCATCCTGTTTGATCTCTGGAATTAAACAGAAGCTTAGACACAAAAACTCACCAGTTTGGAAGCTGGAGATGGTCATATTTTCAGTACACTGGCAAGGGGGATCTGAACATTCTTGAGTTTTGAATTAACATTAAAGACTTGTGCATCTTCCTCCTCCTCTTCCTATTGCTGCTCCATGACTTGGTGGCTTCTGTAATCCAAACTGGGAGGTCTACCCAAACCCACTTGAAGGGTCTCATTCAGGCCTTCCTCACAGTTCAGAAATCCCACCTCCAGTGCAAAAGTTATCTTTCTTTTCATGTGAGTCTTCAACTGGTTCTTATAATGCTAGATGACAAAAGGTAAATCATAACATAAAGGTACGAATGGTAAGAATTGTTCCAAATCAGAAAACCAAAGATTAGAGACTAGATATGCATTCTTTTTGGCCCTTCCCTGCTGAACAGTTAAGAAAAACATGATGGAATAGTTCTAAGCACCGACTGTTTGCACTTGTGTTGCCAAGTAAAAAGGTGCTTACCTCACATTCCCAGTGTTGAAAATGCTCTCATTTCAGCTCTGTCTTCAGAAACTTTGCAGAACTACCTTGGTCTGTGTTATTGGAATAACGAATGTGCATGCCCTGTTCATGAAAGTCTGGAATATTAATCTTAGGGGTTACACTGGCTGTTAGGAAAAAAAAAAATAGTGAAAACTGTCTGGAGTTCAGCCCTTTATCATTAAAAGCTGTGCCTGAGCAGTTAGTTTTATTTGACACTTGCCTGTTAGGAAGACTTTAGCTTGCTGGTCATTGTTGAGTGGGGATGTAGGACCTCTGAAACCCCCTGGGTATCCTACCTGCAAGGAGTTTGCCCAATGTAGCTGGCCCTTTCAGAAAACAAAATACTTTCTTCACTAGAAATTAAAATCTGAGGCAGACAATGAAGGCCCATGGTTTGCTTTCTAGGAGCTCAAAGCAAATACATCAATATAAGGGTCAAGATGACATTTTTCCTGCTAACTGCAGCCAAATGAGATGGCTGTAACTGTGTGGGAAGTGCGGTCCTGAATGATTTTAATAAGTTAAGCACAGAATGCCACTGGACACCTAATCCTTCTAAATTTATGCTATTATTTATTTCAGTGGGTGATTCCTGTGAGCAAAGTGAGCAGGATTTGGCTTTGGTTATGAATAAGTGTAAAGGACACCAAGACGTAAAATAGGAGCTTAGAATGACAGAGAAGCTCCTAGCCCTGGGGAGCCCCTTTACACCAGGCAGTGTGGTTCAGACAAAGTGCCAAGAAGGAACATGGTCCCTTTCTGAATAGAAAGAGGGAGGGAAGGAGGGAGGGAGGGAGGAAGGGAGGGGGGAAGAGGGAGGGAGAAAAGGAGGGAGGAAGGGAGGAAGGGAGGAAGGGAGGGAGGAAGGGAGGAAGGGATGAAGGGAGGGATGAAGGGAGGGATGAAGGGAGGAAGGGAGAAGAGGAGGAAGGGAGGGAGGGAGGGAGGGAGGGAGGGAGGAAGGGAGGGAGGAATGGAGGAAGGAAGGAAGGAAGGAAGGAAGGAAGGAAGGAAGGAAGGGAAAGAAAGTTAGTTGCCCCTAAAAGAAAAATCCATAATCAGAAGGACCATCAACAGAGGAGATTCCCCGTTGATGAGGTGCCTTCTTTCAACTGAGTAAACTCCCTACATTTGTTTATTTTAATCCAGCTGGCCTGACTTGGATTTGTAACCACCAGATGCATTGCAAACAACTATGGATATTCTGAAGAAAATCAAATAAAGGCTTTTTTAAACCAATAAGTAGCATTCTTGCAGATGGATGCAGAAGACAATCAGTCACAAAATGGATAAAATTGCTGCTCCCCACCCCCCCCAAATATTTAAGATGCCTGCATCAAGCTGTCTTTGGTTTGTATACATATCAGATTATAGAGGATCTGCCTCTTAATATTTTTTTTAAAGGATGGCAGCTTTAGTTCAATAGAGTTAGTGAGGCAATCCTTTAAGCTGTGTCAAAATGCCAGTTATCCTAAGATGCCACCCATATTTGAATAATTTAGAAAGAGACAAAACCACAGAAAGGAGGAATCATCCTTTGACTACTTTTGCTTTTGACACGGCTGCCTCCTCGTCCTTTTAACCAAAGTATCTTCGTCTCTCTATCAGCCATGACAAGTGCCAATCAAACCTTCTGTTCTGGGGGAAAATGAAACATGAAACATTTTCTAACAATCACTGAACAAAAGTCCACTATCAGTGTGTGGTCTGGGGGAAGCCAGCCTTTTCGTTTTTCTCTTCTAATCTCTGACCCACTGTTTACTTCTTCTTTTTTTATATACTTTAATCTCTGTTGCTCCAAAGGATATTAAACAAATTGTAGGTCAGCATGGATTAGGCTGCTTTGTTATCAATGATTGGTACATTTACTTTTGCTTTAACATCTTCAGCAACAGCTGAATGTCAAAAAGATCTAGCAAGTGTTTGTTAAATCACAACGAAAACTATACCCATGTAGTCTTACGAATTGCAATGTCAGTCTCAGCATAAAAAACTGGGATACAATTGGAGACTGTGACCATGGACCTGCATTGTTAACATGTTTTTTTCAGAAGTACTACTCCAGTAATTTGGTATTATTATAATCACATTCATGGTAACCTTCATCAGATCAGGATAATAATCAAGCTTCATAAATTTGCCTTTCTCAATTCTGCTCTCATTTGAGCAGCAGTTGCACTGGATTAAGTTTATGCAGCTTGACAGCTGTGGAAATATATTCAGTAGAAAAATGACATAAAGTTGCTCAGCAAACATGCAAATGTATGGATCAGAATTAAACATTGGACATCACTGGAAAATTGACTGATTTTAAAGAAATATATAAGGATCAGATCTCTTAAAACAAGGCAGACATCTCTAGACTCAGGTGAGGCTTCTTAAATCAACATTTCATCTGCCGAGCCTTCGTACAGAAGAGGGTGCTGTGATGTACGTATAATAGGGCATAAGAAATTAAAAATGGTTGGAAGAGGAAAGAAATTTGTTTATAGTCTCCTGACACTGAAATTGGACCTACTTACATCACCTTACACATCAGCAAGGCCAGGGCCAGGAAGTTTTCATATAATCCACAGCAAAAGATCATCTTTTTATACTGTTGCCCCATCTTATATTTCCACATCAAGTTCAAGGTTTTTGTCATCAATGTCAAAGTGACTTTACCGTCCCTGACGGTTTTACTTTCTCTTACCTATCATTACTTACCACCCTTCAAGCACCACCAAAAATACCAGACCTGGCCCTTAGTTTCGCACTTCTCTGGCAAGTATCACTGTTGCCTTCCCACATTCACTTGATGTGGGAAGTGACAGTCCCAACCTAAATTGAATTATCAGATCACTACCCTCCTCTACACCAAACTACTACCTACTGTCACCATGCATAAACCCTTCTCATTCAAATTTCTACAGGAAATTGCCCAGACAAGAACTGCTAGGACAAGAAGTTGTTGGCACAATCTGGTACACCTGACAGCTTTGTAAGGTTTCCAGTTGCTTTTAATTTTCGATCTTTCTTCGTTTTGGGGTTTCCGCCCATAGTAATACTATAGTGATATGAAGGATCATATGTCAGCAGGTATTCATTTGTTTCTTTTCACTGACAGAAAAATAAAATTCATATCCAATGAACTTTTAGAAATTTCTGAGCAATTTGGAAACACAGATACTCAATTCTATATACAGTATTTGAGAAGATTCATGCAAATTTGCCCATTGTAGTGTTTATGTAATATACAATCTGTGTAAATATATCACTATAATTAAGGCTAGAGAAAGAACATACAAAAATGCATGTAATATTGGAGAAACAAAAAAACAATAATTGAATTACAAAACAGCTGAGAGCTTTTAGGTCCCCAAATTAAGCAACCAAACCTTCACATGGACAATTTGAGACCAGCCTTCGTTCAGCAACCTGTGAGATGTATAATTAAGACAAAGTGAGAGATCAGAGGGAAAAAAAAAACCAACCAAACAAACATGTATGAGCAGAGATGAGCTAAGAAAAGGGACTAGAAACCAGGGGATAAACCAGCAATTTATCAAGGGATTCAGTAGTGTTTATTATTAGATATACAGGCTGGTGTGCTTCAGCAAGAATGTAAACACAATATATAAATGTTAAGAAAGTCTTAAGAAAACAATCCTCAGCTTACCTGTACCACCCTCAGTCTTAGACAATTACCCAGTAAAGTGAGCATCTCAGGTCTTCAGCACAGATTCAGTTTCATGCAAACCTGTCAGAAAGAGCTACGATAAATGAGACTGAACGAGGTCCAAGAGATTTTTATCATATTCTAAATATTAACAAGTTTGTCAGCAAAAGTCACCAACCTCTTATTTTAATGCAATGGCCTTTGTTTTTCTTACTATTCCAGTCAAAGATACCTGAAGAAATACTTGACAGTAACAGTAACAGAAGATTTGAAGATCAATGGAATAATTGGGTTTTTTGAATCCATTTTCTAACATTTAAAAGGCCTTTTAATGAGCCTATTTTTCTTTTGTTCTCTTTTTTTTTAATTCCTGTGAAAACAAAAGGAAATTGCACAAAAAAAAAATACCAAAACCAAAACACTTTCATTTGGATGCTTTTTCTGCCATTTTTTTGCACGTTAGCAAGAGATTCTCTAGCAAAGATCATGGACACCAAGCAAGTTTAGCCCAGACAGCCTCATGCCCCAACAAGTGCATGTTGCCTACAACGCTTCATGAGAACTTCACACCCCAGCCATTACAAAGGCAAATGGAGCTGTGTTAACCAATTCAAGGCAATATGCCTTAATCTACAGTAAGGGGGACTCCACTCACATAATAGAAAGCTGATTTTAGAAGATATTGCTGCCAGTTCCCATCACCTGGTATAAATCTGTGTGTGACTCCTTGTGTCTTCAGCTCCAGTGGTGGCTGCCAAGCTGTTCAGGGAGGAGGCTACCCTCAAGATATCCCTCTCACATAGCCCTCAAATACATGTTATGGGACACGACAGCTTGACTGAGGCGGGGATAGACAGCTGGACAGATGGACCACAAGATACAGCACAAATTTAGATTCGTATCTGAGCCAAGCATATAACAATGACATCCCTCAAACAAAACGCAAGCTGGCAGGCAGCATCACTTCAGCCACCTTACTTCCATTAGCTCTCTTCCTCAAGTTCGACCTGCTTATACTGTATGTTTTGCCCTGCTGCCGCCCAAGACAATGAAAATATTACAGTTAAGGCTCTTGGTTCCTGCAAAGAAGCCTTTTGTCTTTAAAAAAAAAGAGACTGAGAGAAAGGGTTTTTATCTCTCCACAGTACAAGTCATTGAGGACAGATACCTATTCTCACTTGGTGATTCTGAAAAAAACTAAAAAAATAAATACCAGGTTGATAAACAGCAGCAAGTACCACCACCTAAAAATTAAGCTGTACATTCAAGTCCCTTTATTCAGGTAAAAATGCAAAGAACTGAAAGCGTTGTACATCTGAACACGAGAACTCTTGAGGGATCTCAGGGCAACAAATGGTAATCTGCAACTTGGTCTGCTGCTGGCGCACCTTAAGAAAGCTCATGTTCAAGTCACAGTTGACTGCTTGGTATTCAGTCAGGCAGAACTTCCCAAAGAATCAGGAAGGTGTAAAGACTGAGGTAACACAAGCAGTATGCTTGCTGGAAGTACATGTACACCCTCTTGCTCCATGGCAAAACAAAGGAAAAAAAGTTAAACGATTTTAAGTGAAACTTTAGGCCTTTTGGGGGCTAAAACCATGCACATATTCCACTTCTGCATCTGGTCTGAAGAGTGTAATCCCCTCTATACATGCTCTCTGTGCGTGTCCTATGCAAGAAGTATGGGAGATAAAAAAACTTCTTAATGAAAGTATCTATATAAGTAGAAGTGGTTTAATTGCAAAACATCTACAGATCAGGATATCCTTAGTCACTGTCTACTGTAATTAACTTTTTGAGAATATGTTTTGCCAGCTACAGCTCATAAATGATTGTGGTTAGATCACCCTAATTACAGAATGTGAACAGACCTTTCATAAATAAAATACCACTGATGTCTTCACACTAATTGTTCTGTAACTCTAGCCTCACATGCCCAGGAGTAGCTGTGCTAAAACACTGTAAATCAATTTGGCAGTTGCATTCACACATTGACAGACCCTGTGACAAACAGGGTCACATTTCCTACCTAGATAGCCCCTGCTAAGCAGTCAGTTCTAAAAGAGTAATTCGAACAGGTTCACATTAAAAATACATTATATTACACAGGGGAAGGTGTAATACTCTTATTGCTGCTCCCATCCCAACAACAACATATTCTGTTGCATGGCTAAATGTTGCCTTTGTGGCCAAATTAATGGTAAAACTTCAGCAAAACAAGGGAAACACTAGACAATTAACAAAAATAATGGCTATATAATTCCTTAAGAGGGCAGTTTAACTGCTAGCAGTTTTTGGTGCAGCGCCCAGGTCTGCAGAGGTAAGCCACATCCAGAAGCCTACCTGTGCTGTTACCAGAGCATCTCTTGGAGTATGTGCAGCCTGTTCCACTGAGCAGGACAGGGGTGACAGTAATGACAAGGATAGGGAGTGCCTGTTCTTGCCCATATACTCCAGATTCTGATCTTTTTATTTTTCTACTTTAGCCTCAGTGCCCTTTATCTACTACACAGTCTTCTGCTTCTCTCCAAGGTAAGAGCAACCATCCAATACACATCACAGTTATTATGTATAACTCTTCCTTTAGTAAATCAACTTCAAATATCTAACATATCTGAGTGGTACTTAGTCAAGGCTTACTAATTTATTTCTGGACAAACTTTAAACATGTTAATTCTCTTTTTGCAGTTAATTTTGATATACTTCAGAATGGTCAATACAATTTATTCTCACCATCCTCCCGACTATATCTGAATTTGAGGACTTTCTAGCAAAGAGCTTTAAACGTAATTCAGCAAAATGACAGAAAGAAAAAAAGTTTAGATAGGTTTGGGCAGCTCTGCAGAACAGGGTGAAGACTGAAGACTGCTTCTGGCAGTAGCAGTGCTAATATTAGGTTAAGTCTTACTCTCAGTGGCATTTTGCAGATCATGAGCTACAGACGCTGGGTTGCTGTTCTCCTTTGCTTTCTCTCCTGTATAACTTGCCAAAGCAACATGGGTCTGGTTTACTCCAGAGCCTGGGGCTGGCTATAGACTGAAGCAAAGCAGGACAGTACTCAGCCCTCCTGCATGGAGGTGGACAGCAGAGCAGCTCTATGTGGTTGGGTGTAGTAGGAGATACTATCTGTAGGAGATGTGCATACAAGATATTTACTTGACTTATGCATGAATGTTCAAGAGCAGCTGAACAGAGACAAAAATATTTGACTGGTGGATTTCTGCAAAATGTTCAGGGTCTTTCACTGCAGTTGAGGGGTAGGAACTGCTTCACCACACTGAAACCATAAGACTTACGAGGAGTAGAAAGTCTTGTTGGGTGCTGAGAAGGTGTTGCTCACAGATGCCTGCTGATCCTGCACAGAGCCATCCTGCCCTGGACCATCTTTGCTTCCCTTGTTCCTTCACTGTTTTAACCAAGCAGCAAAGTACCATGACTCCAACTATTGTGCCCTCACTGCTATCTTTGTTGGGTTGGTCCCAAATACACTCTATTTGTGGCTACAGTTACACTGTTACTGAGACTGAGCCTTCAAATACTGATATTTTTTGCTACCTGCATCCTTAATAGTGAATTCAAGACATTCAATTATTTGTCTGTGATGTCACAGCCACCATTTACTGCCAATTCTATTTAATTCAAGCGCCTTATTTTACCCATTCAAATATCTTCTCAAAGAGGGAAAATGCCATGGCCACACTGTCATTAACTATTTAACATTGAAACTTACTTTGAATTTATAATAATTCAATATTATGTGGGATAGTACAGCATTTGCTGAAGGCAATATGTCCAGTGCTAAAATACTGTGAACAGATCACAGACAGACACATAGGATTCAATCAAAATTATTATTTATTTTGGAAAGAAAAATACTGCAGTCCAGAAAACAAGCTGTTTCTGATGTCTTTTCCCATAAAATTGAAAAATTCAGCTCTTGTTCAGTTTGAAGTCATTTGGGTAATCAATTTCCAGTCAGAAGTGGGAAAGGAACAGGAGTTTATATTCAAGAACTATCACCACAGAACTGCTGTGCATTCCTCCCAGATGAGCTCTGTGGCCATTTATTAAGTAATTCCAACATAAGTTTCAAAAATAGCCCTGGCAGAGTTCTGGGACTGTTTGTATGTTGTACCCATATCAATTGTTGATAAATGACGGATGGCAGCAACCAGACCTATGTTGCCTTCCTCCTCGATGTTGAATGACACACTCACACTCATCCTTTTCTTTCTTTTTTGCCCAGTACTTTTTCATTTCTGTTTTGCACAGAGGTACAGCTTCAGCAGGTGGGTTATAAAGGCCAGTTGTTGCAACACAGAACCCTGTCATGGAGGATGTGGGATTGAATCCCCTCAGGCAAAGGTAGGAACTGACCCTGAGAGTCCTGCTTCTTCTGTGACACAGCTCTCTCCATCCTTGTTACTGCTGAACTTTTTCAGGAAAAGCATTTTTTAGGAAACTGCATTTCAGCTCTGTCCTGCTGGTTGTGTGGGGCAAGTTTCAAGGACACTTGCTGGATCAAACCCTACAGAGGGGTTATGTAGAGGAAGCCAGAGCTTCCTATTCTTCTTCAGGCTCAAAGCAAAGGAGGGATGGAGCAGTTTAGCTTTGGTTGAACCATGGCGGAAGCAGATCTGCAGTATCTCTGGACTTACAGTCAGTAAATGCCAGTAGGGAAGCAGTGACAGCAACTTTCCCAAGTGGGAACTACTTATCTACATTAAGGTATTAATGGCAAATTGGTCTGAGGACCTGGTTAGCGGTGGGCACATTGAAGAGGGGTGGCCCTTGCTCTGAGGGCTGAGAGTCAAAATGGGGGATCTGGAGTAAGCCAAAAACATAGAGACATGAAAAGATTTATCCACGCTTGCTTAGCACACCAACCTAAGAACTCAGTACATTCCAGTGCTCCTCTCTGAGTTTCTGAGAGCTTGACATGAGTTGTCCTTTAATGATGAAGGTATAGAGCAACTTCTATTTCCTGAGAGGTTTTTTGAGAAGAGTCAATGCATTTGTTGTTTCTGTTTCAAAACAATGGCATGGTCTCAATTTCCTTTCTGATAGTTCTAGCAACAACTTTTTTCTTTTATTTTTTCAATGGTTTTGTCACTGAGGGCTGTTTGGCTTACAGGTGGTACCCTGCTGCTATCAGGTTAGACAGCATTCACTATATTTGTGTTCAATGGTGGTGCATTAGTCATTTATACAATACAGACTAAACCAAATCATAAAGGAAGCAAATTTAACTGAATATATGGATCAATCAGGGAGCTTGTGAATTTTCAGCATCGCTTGTAAAAATTGTGAGAATGTTAAAAATTATCTCACTTTCCCTTTTATCCCCATTTTTTCCCCCTTAGTATCTGCAATGATAGCAATTGAGTGGAGATCTCACCCAGGGAGCTGAAGTGCCTTCAGGGTTAAGGTCAGCATGTAATACCTCCCTGCCTGTCCTCTTGAGGTCTGAGGAATTGCCTTCATCAAAGGCAATTTCTGTTCCTCCTGAAAGATCAGTCCTACAAAGTGACAGGCTCAGGAGTCACCGGTGGTCAGCACAAGCCCATACTGCAGTCTGGATTTGGAAAACAACAGTAGTTTGAGAATGCAGTGGTTTTCTGTCTCCTTTAACACCAGACACCAGTAAGACAAACATTTAGCAATAAGATTAGCACTTCATTAGGACAAACCACAGCAGCTTCCTGCCTGCATGAGGCAAGAATGTAATATTGGGTTCACAGTGATATTTCGGAGTGCTACATTAGCTACACCACCGATTTCCCTTTGTTGGTTTTCATTGACCCTTACGGTCATTTCATTCAGTCCATATAGTTCAGGTGAACTTCCCCAAGAAGCCAATCTACTCAACAGGAGGACAGGATATTGGGTGAAAGGAAAATATGTCTTTTCAAATGGAGCTTTAAGATAGCTGTCTTATCATTTTGAGAAGTGCTGTATCTAGCAATCCCATTTATTTTTTGTAGGTTTTTCCCTCTCTCTTCTCTTAAGGAAAGAAATGTAGGCAGCAGGTTGCACTACAGTTTACCTGCTTCTCCTCCTGACTTATCTGGTAACTGCTAGGGTGAGCAGCAATCTTTAACCAAAGAAGATTCAGATATTTTTATTCCTAATTGCTTGTTGCAATGCATTTCAGGAGCAGATAAAGCATTTCTGAGGGTGCTTGGTGATTTTATTCCAGCAGATTGCAAACAAAAGCACAATGAGAAGTAATTTACACCACATCTTGCAATTATCTCCTGGTAATGAAGAGATACTCAAGGCCGTGCTAGACCCTGTCCCACTCCAATGTAAAAACCAAGATCTTTTACACCAATTTCAATATGGTAAATCAGACATACAGTGCACAGTATCATCCTTCCTAATGCATACAAGGATGTTCTATGAAGACACACTGCACTACATATAAGGACATTCAGACTGGAGATTTCATTGTACAAGGTGCTGAGTGCTCTGGCCATGAACTAGCATGTGAGCAGCTACACTGAGAATGAACAACTCATAAACCAGCAATCTGTGCATGCTGAAACACTCTGCTGACAGTGAGAGGAGGGCAAGTGTGTGACTGCATGTCAGGACTCAGCTCCAGGGACGCCCAAACCAGAGGACGGTCATCAAACAGACCAGCTGTGGTCAAAGGTGGGAAGTAAGGAGAAGCACTTAAAACCTGGGGATGACTTACACCTGTGCAGTGCCAGTTGAGAGCCAACAGCGACTGTGTTAGCACACCCTGGGGATCAGCCTTGTACTCACAGCCATATATGAGCAAGGGAGCAAAGACATCGAGCTGCAATTTTTGCTTTTCTTTTCTTATGACAGATGCTAAGCAAAACGATGGTTTATACTAATTCTGGGCTGCAATGTCTGTGCCAGCTAGTTACCTTGCATGTGTCAGCTACCGGAGTGCTTCAACGAGAACAGAAGTACTAACCTTAATAGAGTGTTGCCATAAATCCTCACCAATGGAGCTCTGAATTCAGAAATCAAGCTATCAGTAGCTACATTTTGTTGAAGTAACAATTTTTTACTGAATCTTATTTTATAGCCATATACACAAAATTTGCTGCAGTGTCTTTTTTTTTTTTTTTCCCCCTCTCCTCCCTCTATGGCTTATAAAACACTTCGGTAATGGAGAAATATAAATGTATTCTTAAGTACCTAACAAAAAATTGTCCTGGTTCCCAGAGAGTCATTAGAGTCCCAGTTCACAGTCACATTGCCCCAGTGGTAGTCATTTGGTTTGACATAAAATATATCTGCTAAAGCACTGTTATCAATCATTATTTGCTTTATACAATATGCGAGGTCTCCAGGCACGGATGAGGACCTCACTGCACTGGGACATGTAGGCCTATGGAGAATGTAACCTGGAGCTTGTTCTGCTTATGTTAGATTACCTTTGTGTTCAGGTAGGATGTGTAGCACACAACACTGGGAATTCAGAGAATGTATTTTTCTACACAAGACCTTTACTTAATGTATTTATTTTTGATGCTGATAGATTTTCTTCATTTTGATGTAGAAATTCTCAAAACAATTGGCTTAACTTAGCCATAGCTGCAGGATGACAGATGTGTTAATAATTTAAAAAATATCTTTAAAATAGTTGGCAAATAATATGCTAACTAGAATAAAGCTTTTTATCAGTTAAATTGCTTACCATTAAATGGAATCTAAGTTAGCTGGAGAGGTGTGTTTTGACCACCGGAGGGCTCCTATATTTTTTCCATTACTAAATAAAAACACTAAACAGTGGCTGGCCTCATTTAAAGTTACTGAAAAAATGATCTGGAGTTAACAATGTATTTGATTAATTTAACCTGTATTTGTACTTGGATCACTGTGAACAGACTGTTTTGAACCTATTAATTATTCAAGTATAATCACAAACACTTTCATCAAATACTTTCAGATTTGCAAATGCTGCGTATATGCACATTCCAGTTGAATATCTGATTCACAATGTGCATGGCCACTTCAGATACTAGTGCACCAAAGCAAATCTAAACTTCAATTGTGTGTTCATTTGTATGAACCATTTCATTCCTATGTCATTTGCCAAATAGTACAAACGGCCAGATAAAAGGCCACTGAAGACAAACTGATGACTTATGTAACTTCTGGATGGGGTCAAGCCTACATATTGCTCATTCCTTCCACAATTCCATCAGTGAGAGACGGAAAAAAAACACCACTAAACTCTTCTTAACCAGGAAAAGCAGCCAAAATTTGCAACTTTTCTATCCCAACACACAACTTGAACTGGAGTTTTCCGGGACCACTTGAGATTTAAAAACTGATTTGCAGGCCTGTTGGGGATAGGAAGGAAGGTTCCTCTCAGACCTTTGCGGAAAACAAACACGTAGTTATTTTCAGGGTTCAGATCAAACACGTTCTTCTCACATCACTGACCCTCACCTGAAATGCACATTGCACTCAGATTAAACCACAAGCTCACCTCAGCCTTCTCAATGATAACAGGTCACTTGATACGTTCAATGGACTGTGGCTGATTCAGAGGATCTGGCCCTATTTACCATTTAAGCCAGTTTCTTCTTGTTCCAGATCTCCAGTGCCTTCCAGGTGGATGGGGCCTGTTGACAGTCCCTGAAAATTTTCACAGGATTTTTTCAGGCTATATTTGAACTTTTGCATGGAAGTTACTGTAGCCCTAAATCCCACTACTTTCCATTTCCAGTGAGTAAATGTTGTCAGTCCTTTGGGGTCTGGCCAGATATTTCTCCTCTCTTCTCTGGGTTGGTGTTGCTTGTGCCACCGACAGAGATGTTTGCTGGGACTGCTATCTTTCCCCTTTGTCTTGCAAATATAACTTCTTTTATAAGACCATCTTGGCTTTCCACAGTACTTGTAAGCTCCACCCATGAAACAAACCCTTGGTAGGCATTTTCCAGGTGGATGCTGTATGATTGGCATCATTTATATGACAGAGTGAAATTAAACATCAGGTTGACAAAAATCTCCTACTACAAATTAACAACTACGTTATGCACTTCTGATGAAAGATGAATGTTTCATACATGTGAAAATGAGAGGTTGCTGGGAGCCTGAGGAACTAAACCCCTCAATTTCTCTGATTTCTGATAAAACACTGGATCAGTAAATATTTGTCAACATCAAAGGTCCAATTCATAAAGTAACTGACATGATGGAATATCTTCTCCAGGAGAACAGCAGTAGGACCGGGACAGACTAATTATCATACTTTTTTTTTTTTTTTTTTTTTTAATTTGTTACTAATCTTTAACATTTTTAAACATTCTGAAGAAACACAGCACAAGGCTTTCATCCTTTTAAGGCTTTAATGCCAGGGGGAACACCTTGATGGAATCATAAATCATAGAATGGTTCAGGTTGGAAGGGACCTTAAAGATCACCTAGTTTCAATCCCCCTGCCATGGGCAGGCACACCTTCCGCTAAACCAGGTTGCTCAAAGCCCCATCCAACCTGGCCTTTCTAAAAACAATGTACAATATGTCATGAATCGTATGCATTTTTTCCATTTTCACTCAAAATTTGTAATATTTATCAAAACTTTTACACTGATTTGGAATTACTCAAGGAAGGATGCTTATGTTAATGTCATTTACCATTTGTGATTAAACATGTCTGTGGTTCTAACAACATTACACAGCTTATCTGCTTTGGCGCTTTGCCCCACTGCCCACTGATGCAATGAAATTTGAGTATCTGCAGGATAAAAAGACTGGGAATAGTCAAACCCTTAGTAAGTTTTGAGGAGCCTGTGGCCCTTTCCCTTTTGGAGTAGAGGAAGTTTTCTCACCATCTGTGTTAATTTGGTTCAGATCTAAGCACAGAGGAGAAGACTGGATGCTGTCATGGTGGGAAGCTTTTGCAGTGAGAATGGCAGCCATAGCTTCCTAGTGGTCATTTGCCTTCCTGGTAGTCATGCTCTGGGTTTGCCTTTTCTCCTTTGGAAAATTATCTCCAGGTTGTTTCCCTCCTCTGACTGTGCTTGTTTGTCTCACTGCCCACAGATTGTTGTAATCTCTTCTCTGGGGTATAACTGTCTTTGAAGCAAAGATTGGATGGCACTGACTTAAACTAGAATAAGTTTTCCTCATAGAAACTCAAGTATAAAAAGCTGCATTTTGTGTTAAAAAAATCCCAGTAGAAAGACCCTGCCTGACTAATCTTTTGGGGTCTTTTCTTTCTCCTTAGATAAATACGAATCCCACCCCCAAACTACCAAAATCATTGAAAACTACCTTTTACAGTTTTGGCTAAATATTCACTCAAAAAAAACCCCAACAAAATACTAATAGTTTTCCAAGTGCTGATTGCTGGGCTCTACTTCAGTCTTTCCCATCTAGTGCATTGTACAGATCGTATTTGCTTACAGATCATGCAGACCCACAGGTCCTGTGTAACTTCACTGAAAAAACAGAGTGCTCCAAGGGATGCAAGACTGTTTTCAGCATCATCCAGCTCTTCCCAAAAGCTCTCACACTGACAACACTCATGTGTATGAGCTGAGCACAACACAAACATCTACAGTGACAGTAGGCAGAGGACACTGTCTCATGCTCAAAAAGCGCATACAGGTATAGATCAGATGACAGGATAATCGTTGGAAGAACTGAGCCTATAACCCCACCACAGTCTATTCTGATCCCATCTCATTCCATCTTCTCAGTGTTAGCAATCACGTTGTATGTAAAACACGCTCCTATTTCACTCCTCTTTTTAATTATGGCAGGAAAGGTTTACCCTTGAATTAAATGTAGTTAAGACAGCTTCCCATCATCACGAAAAAGAACTCCTTCATGTTTTGTATCTTTAATACGCTTAATTTGCAGGGTCCTTTAAGAGCAGCTGCTAGTTTTATGTGTCAAACGACTGCCACACAAAAGAGAGTGTGGCAGTGAGCTGTGGGGTTTGCTGACACAGCACACTGTTTCAATTGAAAACAAGAAATAGAAGGAGCAGTTTGGGAAACCTGACACTAGTTGTTACCTTTTGAAATCAAAACTCAACAAAATAAAGGCATGCATACATACTACATTTTTCTTTTTTTAAATGAAATCTTTTAGATGCTGTTGGAGACACAGGTGATTGGCAAGTCCTTCTGAAAAAAACATCTGTTACAAAGGAGAAGAGAGGGAGATGGAGAAGGTGCCATTTTTCTATCACTATAGTAAACACCTAATGCACCGTAAACAGAGCAAGTCATGCGGTAAAACATGAAGAAGCTCTTTTTTAATCATCTGAATAGAAATTTAATATCTTTGCATTTGCTAAGTAAGGCAACTTGCCCAAGCAACCAGATACACAAAGCCTTATGCACTTATTCTGCCTTTGTTGCTACCGAACAAAGCTTCTAAGTCACAAGCATTAAGGCTGGTATTTACTAAGCAGTTGCACACGAGGGCTCATTAGGAAAATTAAGGTATCCAAACATGTAAGGAAACCTGAGAAATCAAATAGCCACATACAGAGTAGGGAAAAAAATTGCTACTCAAAACTGGGTAGCAATTAGAAGAGTCATATTCAATATACCAGCAAAGCTCTCACACTGTAATGGCAAGACAGCCATACACCAGCCTTTTGGCACAGCTGTTTGCAGCACTGCAAGCACTATGAGAGGAAAGTCTTCCAAGAAGCCTGCCAAATATACAGGCGTCATCTCCTAATGCTAGGGATAAACGCAGAACCAGGTCTGGAGACCTTCAGGAGGCAGAAAATATATCTAATGCTCAGCACACCACGACAAATTAGAGACTCTTTTGTGTGATAGCTATAGAATTCATTTTGCAGGAAACTAGAAAATCTTCCCTTTGCATGGGCAGAAAATAAAACAGTACCTCAGCTTAAGCCCAGGCTATGAATAAATGCAAATTGCTAATCAGAATATCAATATGAATAATTCTTTCAGAGGAGACAGAGACCAGATTTAGCCTCTGGATCAAACAGCTCTTGCAGGTGGTATTTCAGTAGGCAAATGTGACATAGTGAACTAAAATCTTTACATTAGCTTTAAATAAGCAGTTTCTCTTAAAGTATTCTGTTGTCACCATGATAGTCCTTCTCTGTAACCACATTTGAAAGTTTTATGCATGGCTGCAACAGTTCCGACAAGAAAGAGGGAGATCAGCCATTCCCCAACCCAAGGGTGTTTTCCTGGCACAAGGATTCCTGAATTCAAGTTCCTGATTTGAGATGAGTACCAGGAAGAGCATTTTGTGTGTTAATGATTTGAGCAGCTCTGCACAGTATCTCTTCACTGTGCAAGGTAT
Organism: Patagioenas fasciata; assembly: GCF_037038585.1. Lineage (NCBI taxonomy): Eukaryota > Metazoa > Chordata > Aves > Columbiformes > Columbidae > Patagioenas > Patagioenas fasciata. Next base: position 152,107,889 of record NC_092520.1, on the reverse strand, counting down.
CTCTACACAGTGCCTCTTCCCCTGCACTCTTCTACATAGTTACGACTCTTTTTCCATCAGGATCCAAGTGTCTTTTTCTGACAAATTTATGGTGAAGAGAGAATTCTTTGCGGTCAGATTTTTATCTCATTTCCGTCTTAGCATTTATATTAAGATATTTTAAAAGCTCAGGAACATCTGTCAATGTACTGCTTGTCTAGGTTTGCTGATACTCTTGTCACTTTTCTCTTAACTGCTGCATTCTTGCTGAGTGTTTCTATCCCCTCTTTTTTTCATTAGATTGAGAGCTCTCAGGCAAGAATTATGCTTAGTTGCAGTTTCCAACACAGTGGTTTGTTGATATGGATTCTTAATAATCACAGATAATACAGTATTCGTCAGTGGAATGCAAGTTGGCTTTATTGATCACCAAGCCACCATCTGCAGTTGTATTGTTCTAATATTTTAAATGCTTTGGGACAAACGCAAGAAGCTGACTGGTGCCTGTGCTTGTCTTTGATAACCACACATACAGACAATGTGTAGGGATAGCCCACAAATTAACCATTTTACAGAAGGGAAGGAAGCTCAGAGAAGCTAGAAGCCGGTCCCAGGGCATCAGTGGCCCTGCAGGGAGCTAGTTTCCACACCTCAGGCTAATCCCTTAATCAAAGGACCCACCTCCCATACCAGCAGGAACATGACATCCTGCTTCCTAGCAGTTACCCAGCAAGGCTTGTAAAATGCAAATTCTTGGTAAACCACATGAACTTTCCTTTCGTATTGGTGAATAAGATTTTATGGATCAGTTTTATTAATATTTCCTACTATTCTCTTCACATCTTGACTCATGGATGTAGCTTTCCTTTGATTTCTGTTTTATTTGTGTGTCAAGGCTATATCTGTTATTCAGAAAGTTTATATACACACACACACACATATATACACATATATATGTGGGTGTGAATACATACATAAATATACACAGTCACACATACATGTAATATATGCATGTTTCATGTGGAACAAATGCAAATTAACATATAGTTTTTACTTTTCTTCCACTTTGTTTACCTATGGAGAATTACTAAGACATAGTAGCTTCATGACTTGAAAGATGAGACCATGATATTGCTATTTCTACACTTACAAGGAGAGTGCAGGTGTTTCAAAGCATTTATGAAATCGCTTGATTGACTCTTATATAGAAATCTATTGACAATAAGTTGAACTTTTGCAGCTAGGCTGTAAAAGATTTGATTATAGTAACAATACTAACCGTCATGAATGTCATAAATCTTAAGAGAAAGGACACATATGTCACATACAATGCATGAAAAAGTTGTCCTTTTATCATGGATAACTTACCATTGTGTAGACACTCTTCTGATCGGCTATTGCATTATTTGAATAAGTATCTGATGTCTTGTTTTCTTTCAAGGAGGCAGGTGCAAGATGAAGCAGGAAGCCTGCCAAGAAAGATGATAAATTGCCACTCAGTGTTGGGGACCAGTGCTTAACATTAATGCAATGCTACCAGGAACTAAAGCAGTAGAGTAATAAGAAACTAGGAAGAAAATAACTTATCATGCCCCATTAAATGGATTTGCTCCATTTTCTTTATCCATTATAATTTCTAGCACCTCTAAACCAAAACATTGTCATCATCTCATTACAAGTGAAGTGAAATACGTTTGGAAAACATCCTATAACTTACAAGGCATGGAACTATAAAATAATGATACCAGTTGCTTTTCTGCTAGTGGAGTAGTATTGAAGCTAACAAGTTCAAATAAAATTACACAGAAAAATTATTGCAAAGAAGTATGGCCTAGATTTTGAAATCTTTACCCACTTTGGCAAGTGTTACTCCCTGGGTGAACTGACTCATTCGGTAACTAGATCATGGTGTAGAGGGCCCATACCATCCCAAGATTCCTTGTGAACTGTTTATCCCTCACTGCACTGAATTTGGATTAATATGAGATAACTTTGAAAATAATTCTATACAATTTACGTTAGTTTATGTGAGAAGCAAATGTAAGCCTTGTAGAAAATTTACAACTGGGTACTTATAGGTAAGTTAAATACTGCACAAAATGCCAGTTACGTGAGAAGCTTCTCATTCATGTGGACCAAAAATAAGGTTCCATGAAAAATGGGTTCTTAACACTTTGACATCATCCAGCCATTGTATCCATATCAGTCTGAGGTCAAGTTACGCACAGACACACACTTTCCACTTTCCTAAGCCAACAAATAAAAGCAAAACAAACATATAATTTATTTCTCATTTCTGTGTACAATAGAATACATGGGGAAAACATAAGTTTTCAAACTCTCCAGACCTTAAAACTTTGACTTCTGAGGCAGCTATGGCCAAGCTATAGCCAAAGAAACAGACAGTGTGGTTCTGCTGGCATTTTGCTTCCTAGGAACAAAGCTCTGCCAGGAACAAGGATGTTCCTTGCAGGCTCAATCTGTTTTGGTTTGTTCTTTCCTGGGTGGCCAGATCACAGGCATTCTGGAAGATAAGTGGAAGACCTGGCCTTGAAAAGGTCCCTGACTTGTTTGGCTTGGGAAGTGATGTAGGATCATGTCTACATGTATAACCAGGATCCTTTCTGGTAGTGTAATAGGCTTCAACACACTGTGAATATTCTATGCTATATTGTCCCCCACCATTTGGGAACAAAACTAGTCCTGCTCATATACAGAAGAAGCTCGGTTCAAACCAGTTGTTTTAAAAAATATTTGGGTTTTGCCAACTATAGGAAATACAGATCTGGGATTCCCTTCCTCCCCTTCATATAATTAAAATATAAATACAGGTATCACTCTGGGGCATCCAACCCCAATCTTATCCAAATCAGTAGGTAATAGGGAAATCCACATCAGCATTTTACTGGATTTCTGAAACACACAAAAATTAACTAAGGTTGTTCTCAACATTCATCTATCGGTAAAATTTAAACTAAATTGAACAACTGATGACCAATATAATTCCTCTTTTTGCACCACAATAACTTAGGGTAAACTTTATATTTTTAGATTTGGCCATAAGTCAAACACTTTATATTTGGAAATCTTAATCTTTATATAGGAAAGCTACCTTAAAGCTATCAAGATGAAAATAATTTAAGAAATATTTTTTTTAAAGCTTGTACAAGATACATATTCTCATCTGTATTATGTCCAGAAGTTTGAGTGATGTTCAGGATGAAACCTGAAAAGCTATGCGCTATTTAATCTCATCTGCATTTCCTCCAGAACTATGCATCATACCACCAAGACAAAGCTGTGCTGAGACAGAGACAGATAGTTCACCATTTAGGTGTTGATTTTTCAAGTTGTACATCCCTCTGAAACAATCCACTAGCAAATGATTACATCCTAGGTTTATTTGTGACGTGTGATGTGTCTGTCCATGTCTCAGTTTATCTTAAGCAAATGCAGATGTCCTCTTTGCAGATGTGACTATGTCATGATGAGTTCAGTTTCTCGCTTAGTGTACATAATAGAAAACCAAGGAGAGAAAAAAGGCTGTGGCAAAATCTGAGGAAAAAAGTGCCTGTGCCCAAAGTTAATGTAATGAACTGATGCTTGGGAACTGAACATGGGGGTACCATAAAGGAAGTAACTTGTTGGTATAGGAGAGGCACAAGTGCTAGTTAATAATCGAATTCCCTTCTCAGTTTACACTCAAACATCTTTGTGATGTCATTAGCATATACATAACTAAGGAAAGCAGCGGGCCTTGAGAACTCAAATTGTGGGTTTGTATTTCAGCATTTCTGAGGGAATGAGGAGATCCCAGGCTCAGGATTTCCAATTTATGGACCTTGTCAGGAACATCTCATGCTAGCTAGAATAAAACCAAATATGCATTCCTAAATAACATTAATCATTTTACATCCTCATCCTCAATCACTGAGGTGTTATCCTTGACCACAGGGACCATAAATGGTAATAACAAGATGGCCTTCAGGACTGGTTTTGCAGCATCATCACTAAAAGAAGGATACATCTGAGCTCAGCAAAAACATCCTTGAACTCTGTAGATTGGTGCAGCTGACACACATACCCTCATAGAAAGGGGTTGGGTTCCACTGCCATGCCAATTTGCCCTCTCCTCTTCCATTTCTGTAGTCTGACTCCTGCATTCTTTCAGTTTCTACCCAGCTGCACCTTCTATGTGTTTGCTTATAACATACTGGAACTAGTTTCATAGTCAGAGCACCATCACCATTAGCTCTGGGATTATCTCCCCATCTTTTTGCACTCCCCGTTCTTTGCTTTGGCTGAAGGAAAATCCTCATTAAGAATGCCTTACCAGTTGGTTGGACTTACTGTATCTGCAGGCAAATATGTTAATTGCTGTGCAAGTGAAGGTCAGAGTGACTCTGAACAAACGCCCTGTTGGTGCAAATGTCTTTCTACTGTTTATGCTGGTGGTAGTAGGTCCAACATTATTTTGCCTCTTATATCCTGAAAGATCTGCTGAAACTTTGCTTTGTTTCCAAATCATTCCAATTATACTTTTTGTGATGCAACTTTTCCTATTTCTCCAGCAAAGATAGTTTGATATCAGCCACTCATTCATTTTCGAGCATATAACCACTGCTCAAAGCTCACTTCAAACAGGGGGGAAATGCTATTAATTACACTGAAACTTTCTGAAAGGATAAAAAGGCATTTGCAGAGTTTTACTGATTTTGTTATGAATACTTAATTCCTAAGAAACATCACTTCTGCCCTGGCTTCTTAGGAGAGAAGAAAGGAAAATGTGTCACAAAATTAAATTCCAGCAAACCAGGGGTTAAAGAATTAGTATAGTGTGCAGATTCTCTAGTGCCTTTCTGCATCTGTAGTCATGTAATCTATGAAAAGTAAGTGCATTTCTCGTGCTTGACTTTCAAAGTTGCTCGGTGTTGACTCAAAGCAGGTAACAGGGAAGAGACATTGTCCAAGAATTGTTTATATTTCACTGTACATTTCAATGTACATTTCACAGACAGGTTTTTGATATAAGGAGAAATTTAAAAGGATCTTCAATTTACTTCATCTTTATTTTTTAGGAAAATAATTGTAGTATTCCTCTTGCAACACACTACTGTGATGCCTTTTGTGATCCTTTTTTCTACAGTCAACATCAGCAAGTGTATTTCAGCTAAAGCCATGTTCCAGAATCAGGAGATCTGGAGTACCATTTATTGAAATGAATGTCATTATCGATATAAATCTTAATTAAATAGTAAGAACTTAATTCCTTCAACTGACTTATCAGTCACCCTACTAATGCTAGTGGTCACCCTCAAGACTACAAACAGGAAGGTTAAATCTTAGCAAAGCAACTGATTTCTCAGTCAAGCAAGAAGATCTAGAAATCCTGAACCAGTAATTCATAGATAAGCTAAATTCAGTGTAGCACAGAGAAAGCAACAGTTGGTTGTTTATGGATTTTTATATATCATGTTCAAGTCTGAGAAACCTGAAAAGAAAAACATACCAAAGTGATTAACAGCATCTAGTATACTTCTAACTTAAAATAGATTATGTTGACATTTCCCATGGAATCAGAAGTCCAAAACTTTGTTGCAAAGATCCATACAACGATGGATTTTTTTTTTACATTATCAAATGCTTCACAGTGATATTTCATCCTTCTGTTTTATTATCTATGTTGTAGCATAACATGAATTATGAACAAGCAAAGCTGTAAAAAAAGTAATCTGAACTTATAAGAAAAACTTGCTTGGGGATTTTTAATTAAAATAGTAATAAAATCAGTATGATTCTAGAGAACATATTGTTTTCCTAAAATCAAAATATTATAAAAGGAAAATACATGAAAACAGGAAATTTTTAATCAGCCTGAATAGAAAGTGCAAAGTCTTTCAGAATAATTTTAGAAATCATAAAATATTGCAGTAGGATTTACAATAGAGGGGACAACTTTGCTTGGCTGCTGTGCATCATTTCTTTCAGTCCATCCTTAAATTCTTACATGAGGGAAAACATCCATAAATGAAAAATCTTAATGACTGAACATCATCCTAATGATGTAGACAAGAGACCAGAGGCAATTCATTCTCTGCATTTTCTTCACTACATAAGTTAGTGCACAAATGAACATTTTGACAGCTATAGAACATAAGGTTGTAGGATTTTGTAGCTATTAATATACACATTCAATTTTATTAAATACCTCAAATGTAAAAAATAAGACATTGTGGAGTACAACATCTTAGACTAACTTTACCTAGCAAAAGGATTTATTTTTGAGTAGTACATTTGGATACAAGGCTAGAAAGACATCTTAACGCTTTGACCATATGACAGCAGCATCAAATCAGTACTGAACTGAGATGATTCACAAGAGACTTCTAGGTTGACACTTAAAATTAAGGTTTGTTGGTTGATTTTAAACCTTGGTGAAAAATATACTCAGAAAGTGCTATAGGCTCTGCTTATAGATCATGATGGGTATGAGCTGGAATCAGAAGGAAAACATACCAAAGAGGTATGACTCTGTCTTTTCAGATGAGTCATTTTGTGCTGGGACAAAAATGAGCCTGCGTATGGATGAAATTCTCCAAGCTCATTAAAGGTCTCTTGTGAGGAACTGTATTTGGATGTTCAAGCTGCCCTCTCACTCATGGCATCTAAGAATGCAAAAATATATGAAACACTCTAATTAGGTTAAAGTTCATGTTCCAACAAAACTGTATTCAGATGATGGTTTTCAAAGTTTCATAAAGCAAAAAATGTCAAAGATTTTGACCCAGAAACCATCTGTCAGTAGTAACCCTGATGCTGTTGGCTCTTGCTTAACTCAGTGCTCTAGAACTGGTCTGACAAAATACTCCTATCCATAGAAAGACTCAGCAGAACTCCCTTTCCTGCCCTATGGGCCTGCGATCATTCCTGTACACCCACCAGGGAAAAACGTGGGCTTTCTCATGTTTTATCACTCCAGGAAAACCTGCATCAATCCATTGTTATCCTGCCAGACAGGCGAAATAATTCCCACGGGAAGGGATGTGCCCAGCATGGCTTTCTTGCTAACGGTGTGATCCATCTCTGGATGCATCAACACCCAGTTGATTTTAATTGGCTTTTCATCAGTGGATTCCTTACAGATTATTCCACACTCCATACTTTGATGGCAGTGGGAGATGCTATCAGGTGGCAGGTGCATCATTTAGTCAGCACTCAGGAGTCAGATTGACTACATGGAGAGCAGGCACAGCTCTTCTCATTGATGGGAGCACACAGTTTGGCCTCAACCAGCCTTGGGGTTAGTGTCTTGTTCATACTGCATTCACTCATAGGATTAACGTGGGAATTAGCACAGTCAGCTCCCATATGAGCAGCATTATGTTATTCAATTTGCATAGTCTCCCCATGCTCACAACACGATACCAATCCTGACAGTAGGAGCCTATGCTTTTGGAGCAGAGGGTACAGCGCACTATCTCCAGTGACAACCATGACGTCTATATGGCAAGGGCAAGCAGAATACTTGACAACCATGAAGTTTGTATAGCCTGTGAATTGTTACAGTGGGCATATTTTGAGAGATCAGCAGCCTGGGAGAACTCTCTGCATATTTTCCTACTAGACCTGATCAAAAGAGCAACCACCTTCATTTTGTTGACGAGAACCCTATAGAAATTTCAGATACTGATCAAGCAATAAATAACCATCTCACTGATGACCATAGCAAGGACTCTGCCATGCTTATAGTGAAAGGGAAACCATAAAACCAAATGTGATGCACATAGTCCCAAGAAATGAGTCCTTTGTGAGTCCTTTGGCAAAATTCTATCAGCTTCAGAAATACTCTATTTTTCAAAAGTCTGAAGCAATTTAACATTGGTTCCGTTTCATTCTTCCCTGACTAATGTCAGATCTCTTAAGACAAGAGCTTTCCATGACACATACTAATTAGAGATAGTGTCAATAAATAGGCCTCTTGTTAAGGCCATCCAACAATCTTCTTAAGAATCTGTTCTCAGCTGCCTACAATGTATAACTACAAAAATCCATTTTGAAATATCAGGTGTTGCATATGTGTTTTCTAATGTTGTGCCATACAGAGTTTCAGCCAGTCATCAGTCAATACATGAATGAATCTTCAATGGAAGACTAGTGGTCACAGGTGAGCATAGAGCATGGATGGCAAAACCCCTGTGTTTTCAGCTCAGAAGAATAGCTACTAAAATGGAGAGATTTTGTATTTTGTTTGCATGACCAACTTAGAAAGGCAAGAGTTAAAATATAAACAGGAATTGCTTGAAAAGAAGAAACTGAAGATACAGAAAATTTATTCCAAAGAAGCACTTTTACCATCAAGTATAATAATTGTTGAGACCCGTCTATGGCAGCAAACAGCATTTCAGACAATGTTTTGACCATGTATTTCAGACCAATTGATCTCACATGCTTGGGCACTGCTGTAGAATACTCTGCAGCACTGAGGCATCTAGCAGTAAAGAAATAAATATAGCCATTCGCTGTCTTAGGTGACACAAGCACCAGTCAAAAACTTCCCATAAATTTTATCACTTTAGAAGAAATAATTGTATTTTTAATGCAACATTATCCATTATACATATAATTTTTAAATTGTGATGCATGTTAAAACACTAGAGTAAGATACTCTAAAACATTCCTCAGAGACAAGCAGATGTCTGTGGAAACCACAGAAGTTGTTGAGTTCTTGTCACTTTCGGAAATCAGGCCACCACGTCACCCAGCTACAGCTTACAGAGATTTACCTGCTAGTCCTTGATTTTTAAAATCTTGCTATTAAAGCAAGTTCTTCCTGTTACAGTAAATTATGTTGTCCATTCCTCTATTTGACTGGCAGACTTTAAATCTCTCTTTCCCATTGAGTTTATGTCATGTCAAGCAACTGCAAAAGAAGATCTTGTTTTCAATTTTTCAGGGTCAGGATGTCTTTCAGTAACATGGATGTCACTCATGACACAATGAATGAGAGTCATACCCAAGCAACCAAAAGAAGAGATGTTAACTCTGAAAATAAAAAGAAAACATCAAAGATAAAAGTAGGAAACTCTGTTTAAGCCCAAAGAAGTCAGGCAGGCAAAAGCAGACACTGATATAAAAAGATACTGCAAGGCACAAAACGCAACATCTTCTCTGCATGATCAGTTTAACAATGCTGCTATTTACAATACAATAATTAATAGCAGAACTAAAAACTCCCACAGTTGACACTGTAAAAACATTGACCACAAATATAGAACGCACTCTATGTGCTCCAAAAAAATGAAGCAACCTGGCTGAAAAAGACTCTCTGTAGTAACTTTAAGCGTATTAAGAAAGAAATAAAACACTCTTTCTAGGAGCAAGATGAAGCATTCTATAAGATTTAAAACTTTAGCTTGGAGATCTTTTCCCCTCAAACCAGTTCTGATTATGTGATGGGCCTGCAGTTCGTTTTCACCTAGGCTGATCCATAGATGAATAAAATAAATCTTTCCTGCTCTGAAGTAACAGCCCTGAAATGTTTTTATACATACATGATTCACCACAGCCAGAGATGAGATTATAACATGATTTTATTTGAGGACATGATTTTGTGTGTCTTTGCTATCTCTTTCTCTTTTACCATTATAATTTCCTGAGTTATAACTGTCAGTTATCATGATCAAACGGTTGGAGAGGTTTAAGTCATGGTCACTCCGCCTTCCCATCTGGGTTAGCTACATATATGCAAAAGGACATTAAAAAAGTGAGAGAAGTAGAGAGAAAAGGAGGATGGAAGGCTTCACCACACCAAATGAAAAGCAAACAATATGCATATCAGCATCCTAAGGAGACGTACCACTTCGCTGGGAAAAACCAAGACAAAAGAATTATTTGACACAACAGTTCAAAGCATATTGCACCTGTCAAAACGTCTGTCATCTTCTATAGAAATGCACCATTCTAAAAGAAAAAAGGGAAACTCTAGCAAAGTCACTCAGAAACAACAGACCACTTTGTCTCCTTCCTTCCAGCCAACTCCTCCATCTGAAAGCCATTTAACTCAATGCTAAAGATTGCCTGGAAGGACCAGACAATAGGAAGGTCTCTTTCATTGTCAAGGACAGTTACACTTTGAAGATGATGCTCAAAAGGGGTTAAAATGGGTCAACAAGCAATTGTTGGGTCTATCCAAGGAGATGTGAACAGAACATTGTTAAAGTCACACACAAAAAATCTAAAAGAGCACATCTTTAAACTGGGGAAGCATGGAGGGAGTAACACAAAATACTGATGTAATCTCATGGTGAAATTGAGATTAAAAAAACCTAGCAGCACAAGAGGACAAATGGTGAATTTCAGTCTAGATATGGTAGTTCTTAGCAAAATGCACCCAATGCACAGAAAAGACAAGAGAGACACAGGATGACAAACAATGGGAAAAACAACAGCAAGCCTGAGAGAAATAGAAGTCATTTTCCTATGACTTTTTCATTTGTCTGCTTCCAACTTTCATGACATTCCCTAGGAGTCACTGTGTGTTGTACAGCTAGACAGAATGGTTCATTAACGGCATTGAAAAGGATTTACTGATCTGTCACTACCAACTGTATTAAAGAAAAAAAAATGGGAAATTGCAAAAATATTTTTGCTTACATGCAAATTATCTAAGTCAAAACTTATACAGCCTACTGAAACCTCTTTGTGCATGTTCTCTTCATCCCTACATGACAGATAGAACTACCACTTTAAAAAAGCTTGTAGACTTAATTTACAAAAAATTAATTCCTAAAGTAAATATTCTATGAAATAAAAGATTTATCTAAAGCCATTTATTTACCTAAAACCAATTCTTATTAGAAGTCTAATTTTTCTATTCATTGAATTTTGGTTTGGTTTTGATTCTTGAACGCAGCTTTGCATAGGAATATAAGCACCAAGCCTGAAAAAACCTCAGTTCAGCAGAACTAGTCATGAGGTGCATTCATTTGCATCTGCATTTGCAGCAAAGGGACGTTCCTTTATGAGTGACTTCAGATAGGAAAAATGCCTGAAATTTCCACTCTGCCGAAGTTAGCAACAAAACTCCCAGTAACATCACTGGGGACAAGAATTTAGCTCTGTTTTCACACACTTGTACTTCTGAACTAGTTTCATGATGATCTTGCATATATTATTAGACAACTTCTCCCTTTTGGCTCTTTCAAATCTTCAGGCAAGACAACAATGTGAACAGAAAATCACCTTTGAAACTGTGTAACTGAACTGAATGGGTCCCCGAATTTTAGAAAATCCCTACATCCATCCAGAGCTCAATTTTCTTACATCTTCCTGTATCTGTTAAGATGCAGAACTGGCCTCTCATGCCATGTATCTTTTTATCTTCCCAAAATAAATGAGCCAACATTCAGCATGGTCCACAGTGTTCTCTTTAAATCCCCAATAGTGTTGGACACTAAATGTGTGAAGACCATGAAAAATGAAATCATTTGAGATTTGAGGAAGTTCAAATTCACATCTAACTTCAAAATCAAGATTTATATCAGAATCCCTTTCCTATGAGACTAAGAAATAATGAATGTTACAAACACTATTTACCGCTACCTTCTCTCTCCTTAAAAAAGCAACTTCAATCACTGGAAACTTCTACAGACTTCTTTTTTTGCCCCTTGTATTTTCTTTAAATTAAAGAGAGCTATTCCTAAAGTATTCATTGAAGCTCAATATCTTCAAGAGTTTGCAAAGTAATTTTTCAGGTATAAAATATTTTTTCAACCATCTTTTTCACAAATAATTTCATCTCAGATAGCACTGGAAACTTGTCTTGGTAGCAAGCCCTTGTCAGTTTTTATAGGTATGACAAAATTCTTATTTCATCTGCTCAGTTTCTTTACTTCCCACTCATACACTCTATTCCAACAAAAAATTTAAATACTCAAAAATGTTGATGTCTCAGTGTCCATCTGACACCAAATATTGCTATGAATATAAGTTGAGTTGAAAGCCTCATAGACTGATCCTTGGTACTGCATGCTTTTTGTCTCCAAATTCAGAAATAGTTTTTTCATGAGCTTTTTATGTCCCTATGAGAGTGATCGCCCAGTATTAAAAAGCAATGGGAGCCACCATAGTATTATCAGTACCTCTTTCAGAATTAACTATTTTCAACAGCATTTATGATTTTTAAGCTTTCTGCAAAACCAGTACATTGGCAGAGGTCAGAGTATAAAACTTCCCCCACCAGTGGTGTGAGGCAATTCAGACTTTGTCATAATTCTGGTTTTCCTCCTCCATCACCTCTCATATTCTTCCTCCACGCCCCACACCACCATGTTCTCCATGCTCTGCATCTCCTTCAGGTGACTTCTTCCTCTGAATGGCTCACGAGTCTCGGCAGTTGGGGTTCTGGAGAATAAGGGAACTATTGTTCCCTTGTTGGGTTCTGATGCTGAGGATGAGAGCAGGCTACCACAGGCAGAGGAAAAAGAGGAGGAAAGCTACTTTCAGCATTGGAGATCATGAAATGGAGATGCTACACACACAGTCATCTTCTCAAGATATGTGAAACCTCTGCATGCTCAGGGCCAGTGGCATCTCAGAAGAAGTGAGATGCCAAACTCTTAATACAGCTAAGTGCACATGTGCAAATTCTTGTTTTCAGGATGTAAGAATGAATCTAAATTCATGTTCTGTATAAAATGCCATATCTCCCTCCACATTACATTCTAGCTAGAAAACAAAACAAAGCTTTCCTTTGTTCCATTTACTATTATGGTCAGGAACATTTATTTCGCTGTGAAACAATATCGTGCCTACATCTATTTCAATTGTCTGAAATTGATAAATAATATCTGCTGAAATTTTCCAAAATATTTTATCCTAGCATTCACAGCTGGCAGAAAAAAACAGAAACAAAAAACAGCTTTAATACACTCCAGCAAAGTGACATGCATGAAAAAAGGGGTCATGATAATAACGTGTATAAACGTCACTAACAGCACCACAAATTGAATAAACTGAAAATGCAGTATCCAGTAAAAAGACTTTTCATGACCAATGTGGGTTTGATTTTGTTAGGGTTTTTTCCTAACTATAGTTAGGATTTAAATTTCCCTGTGACTGATAGCACTCTGTAGATAACACAAAAATGATGGGTCTAATTTGCTGCTGGTGTGTCTCTGTGAAAGACAGAGTTGCACAAGCAGCAAAATTTTCTTTTTTTTTTTTTTTTTAAACTTGTCCACAGTCATGTGCTTTTCATATATGTCTGTACAGCATTAAGACAGACAAATTCTCCAGTATCCTCCATTCTCTTGTATGCATGTATGAACATGTGCTCAAGAACAATCTTTAATCACAGCTCATGACTCTTCTTTTTAGAAAGAACCAGTCCTCAAATCAGGGGAAGGAGACACTCATATGTGACCTAGGAAACCTAGTGCTCATGTGCATTTCAGATACACTTCTGAGGATAAGAAGCAGGAAAAAGGATTAAAATACCACCTTCAGATAGCAGTTTCCAGTGCTTTCATATCAGGGGTTTTCCTCTCTAAAAAGGCCTTTTTCCTCTGATCTCGGGAGTGTATACCTGAGTGACACAATGCAATTCACTTCTGCCATTAATAGAACAAATACAGCTTTGTCCTCTTACATGTGTCACCCCATCAATTTATTAGCTACATTCATATCTCAGAATTTTTTAGGAAAAGGTGGAGTTCTAACAGCAAAAAGATTGGGCCTTGATTTTCAGGTTTCCATCAAACACAGTACTGGAAGTGACTAGGAAAACATTCCTCTTTTTTAAAAATATTTAAACTACACTGCAATTACCACAGCTCTTGAAACATTTTATGAATAAGCTTTGCCCTTTATAGGAAGAGTTGCCCTTTATGAGAAGTAGGGGCCCAAGAAAACTGGATTTGGAGGGTCACACATTCTCACTCATCTTGGCCCTTACTGTAAAGGTGTGATCGATGGTACTTCTAGGTATTTACTTAAACATTAAACAGAGGACTGAATAATACCATTTCAAGGAGCAGAATGAAACTCCTACTCTGATTTAAGGCTCAAGAAGCCCATAAACATGTGACATTTGATCTGAAGCTGGGATTCCTTCTTGGAAAAGCCTGGTGGTAGACAGGAGGAGGCTCCAGTTGGAAAGGCTCTGTTACTAAAATACATCCTTTTGAGGAATCTCAGTTATTTCTTTCAATCCTCCATCAAACACTTCAATTTACCAGGGAATTTCTCCCACCATCCTCACAATAGATTTGTTTCTGTCCCCTAATGAGTACAAGGAATCACATAGAGTCTCATCCTTATCTTTCCAAATAATTTCCCTCACAAACAACGTCCAAAAGGCAGGAAGACCAGGCGCACACCACAAAGTTTTGCCAGGTGAGCCACAGCAGCAGGGCTATGGAAAGCACACAGATAAGTGCTGATCTGTAACACCAGCCAGACTCCTGGCTGAGTTCCATGCGGCTCCCAATCTGTTGTCAGAGGGGACATCTGGCCACCTTCCAGGCTGGGGCAGGACCAGCAACCTACATCGCAAGAATCCCAACAGCATCAGATGGGTCTCATCAGGGCTCTACCGGCAAGCAATGCTAATGGCCATTGCAGCAAGGCAAAGGATCTTGAAAGCAAAACAACTGAAGAGTTCCCTGGTAAGACAGCGCAAGCAGGGAAGAGAGCAACCCTGAGCAACAGGTGACAGTCATGATGCTTAGTGCAATATTCAAAGGTATCCATTCTACAGGGATGAAGGGAGAAGCAAGGCAAGGTGAGACAAGAAGATATGAATTCTTGATTTCTTCTGAGAGGTTCCACAGTCTCCAGGAAAACAGAAAATATAAATTGTAGGTATAAACATAGCAAAAGAAACAGCAAATATCAACCACCAAGAATTCCCATCCTCAGGAATCTTTATCTTTAGATTTTGTCTCACAGTCAATTTAATATTAAAGTTTTCATCTTCCTCTCATCCGCAGCAGTTGTGATTTTTTTTATTTAATATTTTTTCTCTGGGTTTTATGCACTAATGAAATGCTGTCTGAAAGAAAAAATATCTCACCAGGACCAATGAAGATTTCCCACAGGAATTATATTTCATATAAAAGTAAACTACTTTGAAATGTATGATCTTAACCCTTGGAAATCTAATATGAAGTTTGCATCTGAAAGGCAGTGAGTCTCAGTTCAAATCAAATTTGTATAGTGCCAAGCTGTGCACACACACATTCATATCAGTAGTCAAAGCTGGAGCTTTGGCAAATGATTTTCAGGGCACCCACAGCCCTGTCGCCAGCTCAAGCAAAGCTCACTGCTACGGCTTAGCACACCTGATGCTGCTTCACTCATCAGGCTGGAAGTTAATCAGCTTGCTCAGATCTGTTGCTCTTTTCCACTCATTACCAAAGCCTGACAGCAACAGATTTTTTTCCCTGCCCTCTACCTATCTTCTCACCTTTCCAGTCCACCAAGCAGCCCTCAGGTTTTTAATTACTGAACTAAAACTGACTTGTAGGTCCAATCTAGACTCTGCCCACTGCAGGACTGTTCTGTGTCTACTATACTATCTCTGTTACAGTGTACATGTTCTTTGAACACGAACAGCAAGGTTAGGCATGTTTTTTGTGGTATAGAGAAGTAAAAGTCTACAGATCTCTCAAATAAAAAGAAAAATGTTTCAGGGACAAATTAAATATTTTGCTTTTCTTCCAGTAATATAACAATTTCATCAACCATTTCTGAAAGAAAAAAAAATCCTGTGTATTCTAATTATCTAGGATGTCCAAGAGATTACTTTATCTCTTTGGGCCATCTAAATCAAACTATATAGTATAACTTGTATGGAAAACGGCCCTGTATATTAAAGTACTAGAGATTCATTAGACAATTGGCACCGTGGGGGTCTTTCAATCCTTCCTGGGATTCTTAATTTCTCAGAAGACCACACATATTTTATTAGAGACAGTCTCAGTACAGACCATATCAACCTTTCTTTTTTTTTTTTTTAACTTTTCTCCAGATGTTCTAAAGAAACCCATAGGAAACCTTGTAAAAAAATCTCATACCATGGAGGAAAAAAAAAAAAACAAAAACAACAACTGAATTTCTAAGAAAAAAACCCCAAAGTTTCGAACTTCAATCTTCTTGGCTACCTCATACAGTAAATAAATGTAAACTCAGAAAACAATAGCTGTTAACCAGTGTAACTGAGCAAGTAAGCAGCAGAAACTTAAGATATCTTGGCGATTAATGACTGTGTGTATAGACACTCATGTGAGAGTCAAGCATGCCATCTTGGGTGCCTATGAAGCACCAGCTTCAGCATGGGCTACCTGCCCAGAACACTTACTAAGGCCCAGTTTACATCAGTGACTGTGCATTTTGGAAGCATTAAAGCAAGCTTATACCCACCATCCTTTCCAGCCCTGGGTGAATTCTGGTTGAATGTCTTTGTCTCCTTGAGAGCAGAGACCTCAACAGGTTGCAATGGCAAAAATGCTGGGTCAGGCCAGTTTGACAGCAGGAGACTGGGGATCACCCCTTTCCCTTTGCCCAAGGCACTGGCAAGAGAAACAACCAGGAAGTGTCTCAGCCTCGCATGGCTAGAGGCAGTCTGTTTGAGGAAAACAGGACAATGCCATCAGATGGTCATTACCATTATTATTCATTTTTTCCATAACTGGAACACCTTCTGGCACGAGCTGGGATGGGAGCCCCATCGCCTTGGTACTATTCAAATTACAGGAATTAGCCTACCCCAGACCACTACCCACCGGGATGCAAGAGGAAGGGGAAGACCTCCCAAAGCCTTTCCAAAGACCACCAGGCAAATCCATGCCAGCCCGCTCCTTGGGGGACGCCATCAGTAATCCCCTTGCCCAGCCAGTAATTTACCCACTGCAACACAGCTTCTGCCTGGCACTCAACTTTGGTGACAGAGAAGCCACTACATATCACAGCTTGGTAGCCTTTACCATCAGTCTCCAAAGCCTCTGAAACAACTGCTTCCCCAGGGCCTTCCTACAGGTTCCTGAGAAGGAAAGATAATGTCAAGATGAGCAGCAAACTTCACCCTCAGAAGACGTAAGTCTCCTGCATTTTAAAAACAGTGGCTTTGTACTATGGTACAGTGGTCAATAATTGGTGTATTTTAAGAATTTAACTACTATGTGTTTTGTGTTATTGATAGGTCTGACTGTAGACATATACACAAGTGTTGAGAATGGTGCTGTTCACAGCCTCTTTTACTTGGTTCTAATTTTTTTTTTCCACTTATTTATTAAAAAACTATTTTTCCCACTTCATTAAAGTAGACCAATGACAGCATTTGTATTGTGGTTTTGAGGATTGGGTCAGTCATGCCTTGCAGCACTGTTTCAATGAAAACTTGAAGGTATTGGAACTATTGTTTTAGTGGAACACAAAACAATCCTAAGCTAGCCCTAACCTCACTCTAAGTCATTTGGATCCACCTAAGTTTACAAGAAAAGTACAATATCTCTTATAAAGAGAGATTACTGCTATTTAAATTTACATTGAGTTTTCTTATGTTGAAACATAAAAGGAAACCACAACTATACTCAAAAACTTTTATTGTACCTATCCTATCCAATAGATCTGTTTTATCCAGAATTCCTCTTCATAAATTCAATAGCAAAACTTGATTCTTAGTACTTTTTTTTAGACTTCCACACAACTTTTAAGATGTGGGTTTTTCTTTTCTTTTCTGGCAGACACTTTGATAATACTGTTATTTAACTTTTGACAGCAAATCATTATTGCTGGATAAAACCTTCTCCACAGAGATCTTTTATTTGGGTTTGAGATAACAAGTTAAATTTGGAAGACAGCAATTTTAAAAAATCTACAAAACTTCTATTACTAAAATTTCTGCTAAAATTGATAACTTCATGCATAGGTAACATGCATCTCTGTTTTCAGAGGGGCTTCTTAAAGTGTTTTTTCCACACCCCAAATTCATCCCTTTTTCCCACTTCAACAGATGAAGTGAAGATATTCCAGGATTTATCAGCACTTAAAAAGTGCACTGATAGGACTCATATTTGTCCCACTGCAAAGGGATGTCAGGTGCTGTCCTGGAACCAGTGTTCCCTCAGTCGGGGACAGAACTCACTGCTCCTGGGGAAGGCACAACACCTGGCAGTCCCCCCTCCTGTCTCTACTGCCACACCATTGCCATAGCTCGGGGTCCATGAACGCTACACCCCTGTGCAAGGACTTTTTTTTAAAATTATTTTTTTATTTTATCAAGTCTCCATGTGGGGCTTAATAAATCAAGCTTCTAATAATCCTGAAGATACTTCAGTGGACTTATGTCTGTGTTCATTTTCTTCTAAAATTGATGCTTAAAAAAATTAAAGAAAAATAAATTTTCTTGCCCAGGACCTAGTCATTATTTATTCTGGAAAAACCTCTAATTGGAGACTCACTACAATTCATTATATCTTACATAATACCTATTAATGATAACATTACCTACCTACTATAGATCTTCAAATATTTATTTCTACTGTCTAGAAAACAAGTTAAATGTCTCGTTTAGCACTAAGCTGAAATGACTACCAAAAATCCCACAGTTTAAACAATTGTTTAATACAGATAACACCCAATAGCTTTGATGCCACAAAGAAAATGAATGCACAGAAATCTGATGTTCGACATTTTTCCCCAGAGCCCAATTAAAATAAGCAAAGTAAAATGCACACAAATAAAATGTCTAGCAAATATGTTTCATCCTAGTTTTATTTGTCTCACACTATTGCAATACAGAAATAGGAATATTATCCACAAATTAAACTACAGACTAAGGACAGCCCAAATTTATCATTATATATATATATATATATATATATATATATATACTATATAATGAATCGTAGTGAATCTCCAATGAGAGTTTTTTCCAGAATAGTCATTAAGGTCTAGATTAATAGATATTACAGCCAGAGGGGACAAATGTGATCATCTTTGGCCATTGTTATCAATGTTTTTCAGTGCATAAAGCAATTGTTAAAACCTTGCTTTAGACTCAATTTAATTACGAGTTATATAACAAAACACAAAGAAGATTCACTGAAATAGCATATAATTAAGTTCAGAGATTTGCTTTCCTTCACTTCATTTCATCATTATTAAGATTCAACCCTCCTGTAGTTTGACAAATTTAGTAGTATTTGCAGTAATGAAGTTTCAAGTGATGTGGTTATTCAAGGCAAACTAACATTTATGTAAAGAAATTGGGATGCCTGCCCAGAAAAGAAGGGTGCGCATAATAAATAAATAAATAAATATGGCAAAGTGGCACGCGATATACCAGATTCCTATTGTGAAGCACAAATTCTTCACAACACTGGGAGACATTGCAGAACAAAAATACTATTAGAACTGTTTCAAAAGGAACATTTTTGGCTAGGATAGAGACTTTTGACATTATTTATTAGGTTCAAAAATGCTTAACAAAGGCCTAACAATAGTCCCGTGGAAACCACTACATCTGAGGCACTTTCTGTTGTTATGTGCAGGCATTGATTTGAAGATGGCCAGCATTAGTAGAACAATTCCCTCACAGCAGTCAATGCAAGTGAGCATTCATACACACACAAGCAAAAGCGTGTGAACAAACCATATGGAAACAAGAAAAAAAGTAAACATTTATTAACCTCTTTGTGGGGAGATGGGTAGAAGAACAGGCCAGTGGAGAAGGAGACGGTCATGCCAAATTTCTGCGAAAAAAGGTGTTTGCCACGAGCATTTTTTTCACGGAATATGAAGAAGCCAAGAGAATGTCTCCAGTGCCATGGTAACTGGGGCTGCTGGGGCTACTGGGGCTGACAGTGCCTCTGCCACCCAGATACAGCCTTTATGCGGTGCAAGTTGGCAAGTTTGGAAGCTGCTCTTGCCCCCTGCCATGCCCACAGCCAAGAGGACCCTGGCAGACATGGAAAATGCTGAGCAGATTTCTGAGGAAACAAAAAGAAGCTAGGATTTTGCTCAGACACTGAGCTGGCATACAGATATACATGCAAAAAGACCCAGAAAGACTTCCATATTTTTCTCACTGTATGTATATAGAGATACAAAAAACCTGCATGACTGGTGCAGGCAGAAGGTTTGTGAATGATGGAGGAGGGTGAAGTGGTGCTTGAACACCACCCGACAAGTGGGCTGACTCTCTTCCTGACATAGCGGGGCCAGAAAGTCACCTCCATCCTCATCTGAGGATGCATACACAGGGACAGTGGCCAAAACATCATTTGACTCGTAAGGTCATCAGTGACTAAAACATGTTACATCACTGAACAGCCAGAGTAACATCTCACAATTTGGCTGTTTAGGTTTACAGTTCAGTTCCTCTTCTTTTGCATCAACCTTGACGTAACCTTCCTTATGACAGAAATTTCCATTTTCCCATGTAACTAGTATTTAAATTGGTCTTGAAGGAAAGAGAGAGGAGCTCCAACCTATGGAAAATACACTCTAAAGATAAGTTTTTCTTTTGCTGTTAAAATTTGGTGAATGGTGCAACTGGTTCCTGAAATACACTTCAGAATATTAGCTGATACAAAGACATCTCAGATGGGCTTGGTCTGGTGCTTCTGAAGACTGAAAGTAAAACAGCGTGAATGAGCCCACAAAGGGAAGGAGGAGGTGAAACAGTAGTAAGATCTACCTAGTCTGGCAGCTGCTCTCTCGCACTGCTTGATTAACCTGGGTCTTGCCCCAACACAACCCCAGGTAGCACCTCACCTCTGCTCTCCCCAGCAAGCTGCAGCCTCCTGAACTTTTGCTAGTGCAACTATCACAGGAGTATCTTTATTCAATGCCTGCATTGGCCCGCAGGGTTTAAGGAGTTTTGCATCCTTTCTTGCTATCAGCCTGGTAGGGAAGCCCCTCGGGGTGGGGGGGTACTTGGAAACACTGTGATGGCACAACCCATCTGTCCTCTCTTCTAAAAGGGGCTGAAGCAAATTGAGAAAGAAGTTAAAACAGCACATAGTGGAGCAGCAAACACCAAGATAAAGTTATTAACTCAGCATGTCTCCCTTTCAGATGAAAATACTGACTTTCCAGTCTTTGTAAAACAAGATGAAGATCCTGAATTTCTACATTCCAAACAAAGAGGTGGTTCAGTTAATGGTTTCTCAGTGCTGGGAGGCAGAAGCGTTGTCTGCTTAGATCTAGCAGCTCAACATCTTTAAAATTAGCCCATAGCCCATAGATCCACTCAGCTACCCTTGCATCTAGGCTATGTGCACAAAACCTAAAAGCACTCCAAGATACGTGGATCTTTTGTTTTACATGAGTTCAATGTTTCTAGCCTAATCAAAACAGCATTATATCTGGCTTATTTCCATTCATTTCTTCAAACAGGAAGATTTCTAGCACGGGATATTTCTGTTTCTTGTGCAACAGACCTTGACAAGCGACAGCTGAACATTTTCCCACACCACCTATAGCCTGTTTGTGAGCAATATGCTTTCATATAGACTATTTATTACATTAAATATGCATAGATGAGGTTACTAGGAGGGTAGGCTAAAAACAGTGCTTTAAAAACAAGAGCAACAAACATGTAATTCATATTATGGGTTCTTAGAACTGTAGAAAACGTTCCTGGGTGCATTCAACAGTTCCACATTTTATGGCCATATCTCACTACATTGCCTTCAAATACAATGAAGCATGCGCTTAAGGATGCCCATTCCTATAGTCAAGTAAGCTCTGAATTGGGAAAGTGTTGCTTCTGAGGGCAGCTCACACACATGCTTTTAACCCTGACTGTTCATTTAAAGTCAAGGCCAAGAACAGAAGTGATTTCAAATGTACTTTCTTCTGAATTATCGCTTACTTTAGCAGACCACTTGAACAAATTAGTGTGACTTTTATAATACATATAAAAATAATAATTGGAATTAAATTGGTACAAATCAATGATATTAAACTATTAAAATGTTCTTTCAGTGATTTTATCTATAATAAAAGACAATATTTTATGGCTTTTACTGTGTGTTATAGCTTGAGCTGAGTTTTTAGGTTTTCAACATTTTCCTAAATTGTTCACTGCCTGTACAAATCAGTTTCAAGCCTTACTAAATATGATGACAGCTTTTAAAAGTAATTTAAAATGTCAAGTTATTTACTCTTAGTGGTCCAGAAGGCTTTGGCCACCAGGTGTACCACAAAAAATTTTTGAAAACAGTAAATATTTATTGCAATGACAGTAGTTCTACTGTAGCAATACCAGAGTTTGGAAATCAGTAGATTTGTGGATTCAAATAATCTGAGTTTTGGAAAGAGGTTTAAGTCCTCAGTTTATGTCCAATTCAAGAGGAATTCATGGCATGAGTATTTCCCAAAAGCTTCAACAGCCAAGACTGTATTAGAAGCAGTAGGAAAAATAATAGCAATATCAGGTCTTATACTGAACTTTTTATCTGCACATCTCTTGAGAGGTACATGTGCAATTGATTTGACATTAAAATTATGCCACTAGCTGCTCCATCACTCATTAGCTTCATGTCAGGTTTAAAATACCATTCTGGAGGAGATGTCGAATTTCTTCCTAACAATACCTAAATATAAAAAGAAATAAACCAAGAAGAAAATGAAGTTTCATGGCCATGCACACATGCACAAATAGAAAAGTGGA
Organism: Patagioenas fasciata; assembly: GCF_037038585.1. Lineage (NCBI taxonomy): Eukaryota > Metazoa > Chordata > Aves > Columbiformes > Columbidae > Patagioenas > Patagioenas fasciata. Next base: position 152,085,229 of record NC_092520.1, on the reverse strand, counting down.
AACACACAGGAAGTTTTGAAGCACATTAAGGGTTAGGAGAAGGCCAGGAACTCACTTAAGGCTGTTATTTGAGGATTGCTGTGGAAATGCATGTTGAAACCCTGGTTTTGCTAGCAAGCACCTGGGAAGTGGTCAGCAAAATAAATGTGACAGCCCTATTCTTGTCCCAAAATGATGCAGTATGTAAAGAGTGAAAATAACCATCTATGCTTGATTAATTAGGTTTGTAAGTATTGTTCAAGAACTAAACAATATTTCTAAAGATTTCAATAGTTCAAAGATTGCCCTATGGCCGTCTGACCAATACATCTTCCAGCACACACAGTTTACAAGCATTTTTCTTCCCAATATGTTGTCTTCGTTTGGTGCGACATTGTTTGAGCGCGGGTCTGTTTGGGTCAGCGTGGTTTTCTTCCCATCACAGCAGTGGTGCTGAGGACGGCACTCGGACCATACATCTTCCATGTCATTTCGGTCAAAGGCACATGATGCTTCCCGGTGCCCAATCAGGAAGGGTCTGGCGCTGAAACAGGGGCGCATATTGGCAACCTCAGCTTTCTTAATGACAGCCATTGTTCCAGACAAACAAAAGCACGGGTCTGAATATTAGCATGCGGCCTTGTGTAAAGTTCATCTGTATAGCACATTCATCATCGCCCCAAAACAGGGGGGCAAAATGCTTTAAAAATTCTGTCAAAACCTGTTGTTGTTGGAATACATTTGAAGGTTGGCAACTGATGCAAACATAATGACTATTTTGAACTATCTTCCTCCTCTGTAGTGGCGATTCTGCAAGGGGCTGAATGCACGGTGGCAGTGGAGAAAGAGAACGCAAGATAATAGATATATTCTTCCTAACTGCTAGCAGGGGGGCTACTTTAATTAGGCTACTCAATTAAAAAATTAATCTAATAATCTGTAATAATTAGGCTGAACAGCAGTTCTTCCCATAAGGTAGAGCTCGCACAACAGTTCTTGTATTGGCTAACTAGTAATGGCTGATCAGCAACGATGCTCTGGTTTCGATGCTCAATAATACATGGTTCACTTGTGAAAACACTTGAAAATCAACATTAAAAGGACATAACGCAGTGGGCTAAAAGCTTTGACCAATTCTTCAGTAATCATGAAAATAACACCAGTGATGTTACCCCAATTAAATGCCAGTTGTATTACTTAAATCAGCAACTGTTTCTCAGTATATGACATTCACAGTCTGGCCCTTAGATGGCATGGAAGGGACAAAACTGTTATAATCATTCATTTTAGAGTTCTATTTAGTAAAATTAATAGATGACATGAAAATTCCATTATCGGTGTTCATTCATTTAGTTAAATTAAATAGCTTGACTCCTTTATTCACTGAACTAATACTGGCTTCCCAATCATTTTCTGCCCCACTAAACAGTTAGAAGCCAGAAAGATAATATTATTTGTCACTTTGGATCTAACAGCTGTTCAGTGTATAGCAGAATTATACAGATACATATTTTAAATGAAAATCTTAATATGACATATTTCTGTAAAATCACCTCTTTTCTTTATTTTTTTCCCCCCTCTATTTTTTTTAGACTTGGGAAGACTGTTTACTTAACAAGAAGATGAAGAACACCTTGCTTCCAGATCCGTTTTACAGTCTTACACCAAGCAGCCTGAGAGAGATTGCTGGGCAGGCACCAAGAGCGAGACGGACAGATTTCCATCAGCCTCAGACCCAGCAAAGCAGACTCCTGTGCCGCTCACTACTCAACAGAGGCTTAAGGTTGGATGGAAAATTCTCCTCTTCTCACCATGGTGAAGATTCAGCCTCAGCTGTGGCTCTCCTGGCACAGAAGGACCTGCACTTTGGATCAAGGTCCTTCCGAGCATCTCCCCTCCGCTCTAATAAATACATGTGCTCTGTGGGAAGGGTGGTCCCAAGAAAGGCAAACTGCAGCCCTAAGCAAAATGTGACATACATTAATTTCAGATTCACTGGGAGCCAAGCCCAATTCATCCGTATGTTCAGAGATCATTTATTAAGGCTGTTATAGCTCTATCCTACCTGTATTGTAGCTTACACAACCTGTTCAGAAAGAATACAAAGAAAAGTGTTAAATATCCTCAGTTCAGAGTCTGAAACACAACTTAATCAGAATTGGAAGTCTGTCGTTTAGTAAAAGTAATATCAAACTCAACAACAAGCCTATATGCTCCTAATAACCATGTTCCAAGATCTTTGGCTAGATTAATTTTTTCAGCATTAGTGAATTTTGTAATGAAATTCAGACAGTATGCCAAGCACAAGATTATGTGAAAGATATCTATTCCATACTTGTAATGTGTCAGTAAAGAATCCACTGTGATCCACAGGAAAGCAAAACTGAATGGTGAAGCCACAGCACAACAAATCGGGAAATAATTTCCTGAAACATTTTCAAGAAATGCACTCCTTAGCCCTATGATAAGCATGGCTTAGGGGGACTCCCCAAAACACAGGATGCTCTCTGACTTCAGCTTGGCAGAATATTTCTGCACCTGTTTAGCTGCAGCCTCTGGCTCTGCAGACAGCCTGGCTCAGTCCCACTGTGTCCTCAGCCCTGGAGCATAAAAAAGCGGCAACTATATTCCTAAAGCCTCCACCCCATATGTGTAAGACATAGAGCTGGCTCTGGGATAACATCGGGTACAGGTAATGTATGATAACTGCATCTAGATCTTAAGTCTAATTAATCTGGCATGTTTCAGCTGTCTGAAAGTATTTCTCCTGTTTGACTACTCAGTTAAATTCAATTTAACCAGCCAGTTAACAGAGGTGATTATCCTGCTGTATTCAGCATTGGTGCAGCCTCACCTGGAGCACCGCGTGCAGTTCTGGGCCCCACAATTTAAGAAGGTTGTGAAGAACCTTGAATGAGTCCAGAGAAGGGCATCAAAGCTGGTGAAAGGGCCAGAAGGAACGTCCTCTGAGGAGCAGCTGAGAACTTTGGGTTGGTCTAGCTTGTAGAAAGAGGGCTGAGGGGTGACCTCATGGCTCTCGGCAGCTTCCTGAGGAGGGGAATGGGAGAGGGAGGTGCTGAGCTCTTCTTCCTGGTACCCAGTGAGAGGACGCGTGGGGATGCTTCAAAGCTGCAGGGGAGGTTCAGACTGGACACAAGGAATAATTTCTTAACTGAGAGGATGGCCAAACACTGGTAGAGACATGGTCCATGCCCCAAGCCTGTTAGTGTTTAAGAGGCATTTGGACAATGCTCTTAGCAACATGACTGTTGTAGGTCCATTCCAACTGAAATAGTCTATTCTATTCTAATTTGCATCTCAGCACAACACAGTAGTATATCCAATACAATCTTCACCACCATTTAAGAAGAAACATCTCCCTGGGATGTTCTTATCCCCCTGGGATGTTCTTATCCCCCTGGGTGCCTGCCTGGAGCAAAGGACAGGTTTGGTCACTAACCTCTCCATTCACCATTGGTGACAGGGCATCCCATGCTCTAAGGATGTAAGCGGAGGTCAGAAGGAACCAGCACTGTCCCGCTGGTGCTTGGGAAGCAACCTCACCACCATGACTGTTCCAGTACCTGTCACTAATGCTGCCACCAAGTGGGAAGGCAGCCCTGCTGAGGACCTCCCATTAAACCCACAAATGCTTCAGCACTGAAGATCAGACATCGTCTTACAAGCAGGTGGCCCCTGAGAGCTCCTTGCTCCAGAGGTGCATTCTCCCATCTGCATTTCAGGAGGACACCCACCTGCCAGTCAAACTACGCCCACACAGCCATACAAGAGGATTTGGCTTTCACTTAGGTAATACTAATGAAAACCCAGATGCAAACCCAAACATTCCCCAAAACAAATATTTTCATTATTATTCGAACAACAGGATCACCTTCTGCATTGACTGCAAAACTGAACTTGTTCAAAGACTGACAGAGCAGCCAAATAGACAAACGTGCACGGAAATTACTTTTAGGCATATGGTACATTCCTATTCCAGCCACAGAACCAATTGCATGTTCACAGCCGGAGTTTGTTTTGGCCATGGGTCCTATTTGCTGAAATAGTGAGTGCCTGTGTTTGTGTAACATTCTCAGAACGAAAATTAGATAGCTACAGAAAAGACGCACCACATCAACACATCTCAGCTGTCAACACACACATCTCCTTTTTATAACTTTTTCAGAGATCCATTTCTTCCCTTCCCAACAAATCCTGTCTTTGGGAAACAAAAAAAAAAAAAAAAAAAAGGCAATCAAAAACATGGGTTTAGTAAAGTTTTCATTATTAGCATGGAGAAAAAATATTTCTTCCCTTCAAAATGATTATTTGTCTTTAAGCTTCATCTTTTTTCTTCCACAATACAGTTCATGAGGATTTCCTTAGCAGATGGTAGGTGCCAGAAACAACTTCGGGGTTATGGAAAACTGTCATCTGCACTAAGCAACCAGAGAAAATAAGATTCCTGTCTTGCAGCTACAGCCATGTCACACACCTGTATCAATAAGCCCAGAGTTTATTGAGTCTAATAGTATCTATGTGTTTGCTTGTGTCCATACATGTACATCTACAGGACTGTTATAAATTTGCATGAGACCAAAGTTACATGGAGCAAAATATATGCTTCTTGACTAAACTACGATGGACCAAATCTGGGTAATTTTATATGCAAAATCAGCAGACTATATATACTTGCATTCTCGTTCTGCTGGTGCCATAGGGGTATAAGGCTACCACTATAACTTAAGCCACTGAGAAGCTATCAGCCCTTCATACATCTCCAGTTTTGTCATTGCTATTAATACTACCTTCGTCATTTTTTGTCAATCCCGGTGTCCACCACATCATATGTTTGGCAAGCTTATCAACACAATAAATAAAATCAACTTACTACAAACATTTAATTGTGTGGCTATGTGTAGACTTGTATTCCCACAGTGTATACAAGCATCTGACATATTTTAGGACATCCCTTATTCTTATCACAATGCAGTCAGCCCCAGTCACTCTGCTTGTGGTTTTGCCAGCTTTTAGCAACATTGAAGCACATTGTCAAAAAGAGTCATACAGTGTATGTTGGTCTCATAAATAATTCATTGTATAGTCTTTGTAAAATGCAGACGATAGTATCATAAGTGGGATACCATTACACACTCACTGGCATATAGAAGAAAACCACAAGACATGTTTACCATTGTTTTTTTTTTAGGTACACTTGACAGGCAATACAAAAAGCTGACGCTGACACAGAAATCAAACGGAATATGTGTAAAGGTGGCCAGATCAAATAACAGGGAAGACATTTTGTGACATTAGGTTGAGAACACGTTTATGAGGTCACAGAAGTATTGACAACATGGTAATGGGATTAACCTTATTTGTGTAGAAAAAAAAAATCCTTATCTGCCAAGCCATTCACAGCTAATCTGAAGCAACCTGCTTTAAACTCCAACCACTGGACACAACCCTAAAGTCTTCCAAGTCTCCACGTTAAACCGGTTTTGAGTGCAGCAGCAAAACCACGAAACAGTCCTGTGCAAGAAAAGCACATGCAACTGGGTTACGTTGCCTGAGAGGGCTGCAGAGACCCCACCTCTGGAGACCTTCACAAGCCTGTGGGACCAACTAGTCAGGAGCAGCACAACTATAGCTGATCTTTGCTTCACTGGAGGCTTCCAGACACCCTGAGGTCCCCTTCAACCATAAAGTTCAGTGGTTAGTGCTAGTTTTGTGATCATCTTTTTCTTGAGAAGAATTATAACTAACAGCACGGAGGTTTTCTCTTTACCCTAATCTAATTAAAATCAAATTCAGGTTGAATTGTTTCCTTGGAAATGACAGTAAAGTTTTGGCTGACATGCCCCCAAAAAGAGGTTGTACAATTTTTGCTTAATCTTCAATTTAAACCATCTGCTTGAACTCAACTGCTTAAGGATGAAAACACATAGTGCCTATAAAACACAGGGAAGTACAAAAACAATTTAAAAATTCAGACTCTCTTTATATTTTTTTCTTTTTTCATTGTTTATGGCCCTGAAACTGCTAATGTGCAGCAGGAGAATGACAGTAGAGTATTTCCCAAACTATATCGAGTTAATGGCCACTTAAGCACAGTGGAGATGGTAGCAAAGCCAAAACATCCAGTAAGCATATGTGATGATTCAGCAAATAAAGCTGACAAAACTGAAACAAAGCTAATTCAATAAGTACTGAAAACGTTCTTCCTGGAAAAATCCTTATACTCTGATTGGGGATTTTTTATTACTCTCTATGTGAATGGAATCAGAAAAAATATACAAAACAAAGTTTTAAATACCCAGCCTAATACTTAGAAGCACATATAATCACCACACATCCCTCACTTAATCTCCCATTTAAACCAATTTGGATCACATAATCTATGTAAGACATGTATTAAACAAGGATGAGAGCAAAACAGTTCAGCTGTTCTTAATGTAAGAGGCATTTTAGCCTAGCAACAGAAAAAACAGCATATCCTATGGGTGTGTCCATCAGCTCAGCAAAGGACTGTGCTATGATTCAAGAGGAATGGATAAAGTAGCAAACTCCAGGTCTTAGCCAGATGTGGCTGCACTGCTCTGTACCCCTCATTTATGGCAATTTATGGAGATTTTTTTGCCAGGCAAGCATTCACCATTTCCCCATATGAAGGTCATGGCAGACCTTGTGCCTCAACACAAAAAGAAAACTTTCTGTTATATCTGGACTTCAACATTTTCTCTTGCTGATTGCATCAGGGAGTTAAACAAAAGCCAAGCTGGAACCCTACACTTCAATGTCTGAATGTCTGGTATTTAGTTCAATTTAAAACCAAAACCAACCAAACACACACACACACAAACCCACGAACTTTTTCCTACAAAGTATCTTCATTCACAAAACAAAACATTATGCTCATATATCATCTACTTTAAAAGCCTGAACACTTTAATCTGGTTCTTGTGAAGCAAACTTTTAAACTAAAACTGTTCAGTGAGCAGAAGTGTTAATATCAGAGCACAGTAACAGATTAATTTTCACACAAGGAATCATTGGACAACTCATGCCCACCTCCATTTCATGTAGGAACCTGAGCAAGAAACAGCAAATTCTGATTGGACAAACACTTCTGCCAGATTTCAGTTTCCAGAGCACTTTAAGCAAAATGGACAACATATTAAATCTTATACTTCCCATGATGTGTGGTATTCCAGTTGATTACAAAAGAAAACCTATATCACTTTAAGTCTCATTAGCTATTAATACAGAGATGAATTAATTTATGTCTTTTGCAACTGGAACATAAGCTGGGATATTGACTGCAACACAGATAACTTAGGCTGTTCAAGTTCTTCATACAAAACTGTTTTTTTAGATTTGAAGTCTAAAGATTGCCCTGTATGTTTAATATATTTCATAAGCAGGGTAGGAACACATATTACACTTCATTAATTACACTGTAAAAACAAAGAAACAAACAAACACATACTTTTAGTAAAATACTCAGGTAAGTGTCAAAGAGATGAGTAGTTGTGTATGGTGAAATCACTACAAAGTCATCTTTTGGACTAGAAGCACATTATGAAGAAACTGTTTTGCAGTGTCTTTCCATCACTGTCTTAGGCCAACATCTGGCATTCTAGAAAAGGACAGCTCTCATGTTCCGGGTCTTTGGCTTCATTCTTTGTGACCCAGTATTGTTAACATGCACCTTTTATTTTTAAAAGAAATTATTTTGCTATTACCTATATGCTTGTATACATATATGTGCATGTCTGGAAAACTGTATGGAAGTGTGTGTGTATGTATATAGCATGTTTATGTGCAAGTGTGTATATGGACACATTTTCAATGCCCTCTTCTCCTCTCTTCAAATCTGCAAAACATCTTTACACCTCACCTAGAGCATAAGAATTGTGTTGAATTTTTCTTATAAACATTTATCCTCTTCTGGATTTTTCCTATGGGAAAAGAGACTATTAGCCATCACATTTGGCAGGCATTCAGATTTATAAACTGCACCCATAAGAATTCCATGCAAATCTCTATACAAAATCTGAGGGACTTCTTCCAGACAGGTGATCAGAAACATCTTCAAGCTGATGTGAGCAGGTGGAGCACATGTGGAGGAAGGGACTTTGGAGTTACCTCCAAAAGCTACAGGGTGGCAGTGATCTGAAAACCCATCCCTCTAGCAGTCTAATCCTAACAACACACTGAGGCATGGACTTTTTCTCCAGCAACTGCTAGAGGATAATGGTCCTAATCTTCTGCTGGACCCACTTCTTTCTGAAAACAGGAGTATCCCTCTCATTACCAAAGATAGGGAAATCACTGAGGGAAGGTGGGGTAAGCTCTGGATGAGTGAAAAAGCCATCACAGACCGAGGAGATCACAAGAGCTCAGAAATGCAGATGATGCACGACAGGGCTAAGGGGAATGTACCACACTTGTTCAGATCAATGCAGGAGAAGAACGCTGATGAGGAAGTACAGCAAATAAAACACACTGGTTTACTCCTTCTCCAGAGGAAATACTCAGTGCCAGCATTGTTATGGGCTAGTGAACTTCCTTCTCATAGAGGAGATGCATCTGGTAAAATGTTTTTCACTAGAATCATAGAACATCATGAGTTGAAAGGGACCCACAAGGATCATTGAGTCCAGCTCCTGTCTCTGCACAGGACAACCCCACAGTTCACACCCTGTATCTGAGGGCTTGTCCAGTCTCTTCTGGAACACTGTCAGGCTTGGGGTTGTGACACCTCCCTGGGGAGCCTGTTCCAGTGCTCCAGCACTCTCTGATCCCCTGATCATCTACGGGAAAGTATCATGCCCCAGTGAAAACTAGTTCAATTTACCCCTGGCCTGTCATAAATAGTGACAAAAGAATCCAAGAGAAAAACACATAATTCTCTTTTTGCTCAGTCTCTCTGTGTACTTGCATTGACACAGTGAATGCTGGCCTCCTCCTGAGCACCAGCACACAAGCAGCAGATCCCACTTCCCAAACCAACAGGCCTGGTTTTGACAACAAAGAATGGAAAACGGGTCCTGCATGAGGACTGATGTGAAGACCCTGAAAGCCACGTAGCATTCACCCAACAGCTTGATCAGTGTCACTCTGCCATCTCTGTAGCATGCAGCCGCAGGAATGACAGTGTTGCTTCTGAACAGCCAACAGCGTAATGCCACAGTCATAACCCACACATGCCTGTTTTCTCATAAAGAGAATTCAAACATGAATTGTAAAAATATTACTTGAAGTTTGCTATGTAAGAGGTTTTAATTTCTTTCTTTTTTTTTTTATTTTTCCAGAGGAAGGTCCTGTATATGTGTAGGCAAAGTATGACAGTAAGAAATGTCTACGGAATGAGAATCCTGAATCAAGACGTCAAATACTACATTTCAGGCAAGAAACTTCACCTTCTATTCCTATCAAGATGGACCCAAATTCAAAATGACTGTGGTTGATTCACCTGCAAACCTTCGCTCATGCAGAGCAACTTCATGCTCAGTCCTGCTTTCACTTCACTTTCCTTTCCCATCCTACCTCTGCTATGACCAGGCTGACCAGGAACCATTCAGGCAGGCTGCACAGCTTCAGAAGGGATCTGGCAATAACTTTGCTGCTCATCAACTTCTCCTCCCAGCTCTTGTGAAAGGAGATATGAGAAAATTCTCAACTGCCACAATTTGCTATAATCAGATAGAATTTGATTTGCAGACAGTTCAAACCCAGCCAATTTAATTTTGAATGGCACTAAAGCTCAGCAAACCTCTGCTTGGAAACTTTCAGTGCCTTCCCCATTCAGGCACTGTTGGGACAATATGAAATCCAGAAAGCATACAAGTTGCAAAGGCAGCATGCTCAAATTAATCTTACCCTCCCGTACTAAGCTCCTCTGGAAAAAACACTAACTCATTTCAGGTTCGAGTATTCTGAATCTAAAACAGCTCTTATCTTAACTTGCCTATGTGAGATTTACAAATGAGAAAAGAACAAATACGGAGTAATTTAAATTTTAATTTAAAACCCCTCCATTTTCTTATCCCTTATCAAACTGCCAGCATTTTTCCTGCTAACAATGAGCCAAGTGTCATGGGCACAGCACAGCCCCCTACCACAAACCAAGTAATCTCTTTCATCTAAAACCCTGATCCCTTTAATAAACAAAATACGAAAAGGCAGTCAAAATTACGCTCTGGCTTTATGAAAGAAGCAGGGAAATCCTCAGAGCACAATCCCCTACTTGTTATTTTCACAGCCCATGTGACCCAAAGTCATTCTGAAGGATAAAAAGACAGAGGCTGCCACCAGATCTCTGCCATGATTTTTCCACAGTTCCCAGCCTTAGCCCATCTGTTATGCAGTGGCCACATGAATGGCATGTGTCAAGAGAGTCATCGCTGTGCAAACTGCCCAAAGAAATCAACCAGCCTACTTCCTTTTGCTTCCATGGCTTCAGCAATTGTTGCTGAGCCGGCCACCATATGGTGAATAATTAGTTTTTCGACCCCACTCTAGAAAAATGTTCACTCCAATGCCAGGCATTAGCAATATGTGTGTCAATGAACAGCAGATGATGAATGCCTATACATTAACAAAAGTTGAGATTTTCTGGCAGCAATCTGCGCTCACCGCAAGAATCCTGACGACTCTTAAGGCATCGCGTGATGGACGGTGGCAGGTCATGGCTGAAAAGTACAATTCAATCAAATTTCTCAATTTCTCAAACACTAAAGCAACTTTGCAATAAACCATGCTGCTCCTCTCATCTTGCCTCTCTCTTTCTTCAAATGATGAATTCAACCCACGTACAGGATTGGCAATGTAGATCTCTCAAACAGACCTCGTCTGTTCTCAGGCAATTGAGGTGCATTGTGTAAATAGCCAGGACGCAGGTTCCTCCACACTTCTCTTTGTCTGAGTGCTTGATGCATATGAATTTATACTGAATACCTGCAGTGTGCAAGCCCCTTGAAGAGTCAGTCTCAGACCTCTGAGCAAACACTCACCTCCAAGGACCAAGGCTGGTAAATATGTCTGATGGTTCCATCAAATGGACGTAAAAGCTCAGCTAAGACCCCTAAGCACATTTCACTCCCTGAAGTGATTTTTTTTTTTCTAGCCCTCTAATTAAAAAGAGATCTTACCAACATTCCTCAATAGCATGAAATATCTCCATATTGTGCAGACATCCTGAACTGGTGTTCACATTCAGGAAAGATGATTATTCTAGTTATTGCCTGTCATTAATAAAGTCCCAAGTGCACCTCAAAGCCATTTTAAAATAAAAGCAACTATTTTCAGACAGACCTGTAAGGAATTAACTATTGTTGGGAACGATTACAATTCGGGCATATACATTGTGTGTGATACAGAAATGCACATTTTAATAGACAGCACAACTCTAATATAATAGGCAAAAGCTACTCTCCAGAAGACGGGATAGTACAGACAGCCAAGACACCTTGATTTCCTCCATGTAGATTCAGTGATGAAAGGCACAGAGCAAACCAAGGTGTGCAGCCTTGTTCTTGTTCAGATTCTGTTGCTGTCACTGCCAAACCTTGGGCAAGTCTTTCAACCTCTCTGTATCACATAGGCCACTTGGACCTTGGTACCAACGGTGTCCACCTACCTCCCCAAAACATCTTCTTGACCACATGAGTAACCCAGGAGCACACAGAAGTCAATTGAACCACAAAGGTTAACTGTACACAGACCTGAACTCATTTTGTAAATCTATCCAGTAGGCAGGTCTTTAAGTCTGTATGTGCATCTGTTATTTTATCATGTGCTAAGCATGCCCATTAGGCAGGCAAGTTTTCTTGCCAAGAATATCCCAAATTTTAGACACAGCTAACATGCATGGGCAGTGCTGATGGTTTGGGGTTTTCTTACATTTTTATGAACCACAGAAAGTGGTTGAAGATTTAGTTCCTTTTGGTGCACTACCAGGCACTGATTGTTCCATTTAATTTCTGTGAGAGTATCAAATGGAGAAATTATCATCTGACAGCTATATGTTCCACTAAATCTTATTAACAGTTGTTAGCATGAATGGGAGTTCATCCTGTTAGTTCAAATAGTGGTATTGCCTATGGAAAAGAGGATTTCATCTGCACCCATTCCTTTTCTGTTATTATTTTTTATTCTCTTTTCTTCACTACCTGCAGGAGTTTAAAGTTTGCAGGAGAGCAGAAGTACAGAAATATAAAGGTAATCTGATGTCATAAGTTTCTTGGTAGCACCTCAGTACAGCAAACACTCACATATTTTAGATATGACCAGCTTCTTCCAGTGGACATTTTGAAGTGGTTTGGACATTCTACGGACAGTATTTTAATTTTGATAACCAGGCAGCAACAACTTACAAAGAAAACAGAGTAGAACTATCTCTACACAACAAGAGGACTCCGGTAGGAAGCTCTGGGACAGCTGCCAGGCTAAGCTTGAGATCAAGACTGATAACTCCAAGGTACAGTTTTGTGACTCTCAAACTTCCAGGCAAAGCTGGTTTAAGACATTCCTGTCCTCTGTGCTTATCTGTGCTACTGCCTTCAAATTACTTCCACCATATTCTTACTTGTACCTGACCATAGAAATGTTCTGATTTAAAAAAAACTTAAAAAAAAAATAAAAAGAAAAACAAAATATCTTGGAACTCCATCCCAATCAGTAATCAGATGAGTCATGAATTGTGCTATAGAAATAACCAGCATTGAAAATAAAGGTGAGCTGTGCCAATAGGCATGCCTAGTAACAGCGTATGTGGCCGAAGTGTTCGGCAGTTATTGTGTTCTTTATATTAATAGGAATTTTACATACAAAAAATACATCCAGAAAATACAACAACAGTTGTCTTTCAGTATTCCAAGCTCTGAGAACTTCTGTATTTTATTTAAATGAAATTCTGATTCTTTGTGATCAAATTTATACCATTTGTACCCAAACCACTACCTAATTCCCTGTGAAATGACTTGCCTGGTAAAAAAAAATACCCATTTAAAAAATACAGAGTATGATTGAAAGAAGGTGAATCTTCAAGACATTTATGATCCACCTGCTTTGATTGTGGTTGAGATAGTATTTCCAAAGAAATTCTTCCCTTCTCCAGGCAAAAGTGTGCTTGCCAAGGTTACAAGATTTTAAATAACACAGAGAAAACTTTTAGCCTTTTTTAAATCGTTCAAGGAGAGACATCTATCATCTTGTGGATCTCACATCTGATGGTTGTGACTGGTCATAATGGATATTTCAGTGTCCCTAACAATCTGGTGTGTTTATCTCTTCACTTTGTGACACAGCCAATTTTTCAGTACAAGTGAAAGAGCAGAATATACTATCTGCCCACAGTCACAGAAATGTTTCTGAAAATCTAACCACCTAAAGCATCCAGTCAGGAGAATAGCTACAGCAGCTACAACAGCTAAATGTATTTTACCAAACAATAAATCATGTTTTCCTGTATTACTCTCAAATTTTCAAAGCATTCCTGAAAAATGAATATCTAGATCATTTTTTTTATCACCCCAGAAAATCACGAGGTAGATAAGATGCCTTCACCCCTCTGTGCAGAGAGGGCTCTCCATGGCTGATCAGGTACTGTGTGAAATTACAGAGGCCCAGAGAAGGCCATGGAAAAGTTCTTAAATGGAAACTGAAATGATTGGCACAGTTTATATTAGAGAGGAGATAACAGCAAACATGATATAAGTGCATACAGCAACAGATGGACTAAAAATGGGAGCTTTTATGAATGCTGGCTCAATAACTACAGGAACAAGGGGACAGTCACTTGCAAAGTGTCTCTAGTAACTACAGTGCAAATACAGTGACATTTTTCTAAGTACAAGCCTTGGAAAACACTTTAGATGCCACGAAAAGCCTGGGATCTTATCATCTTGCATGTCAACAGTGATAAGAAAAAGTCAGTCACTTCAATGACAAACAGTGTCTGGAAATTGTGGTTTCGGTAATACCTGTGGAACTCCATTGTGCTTTAGAGGGATTGTAGATGTGAGGATATCAGGTAAAAATAACTCTGGCACAAGTGAAACCACAGCTCCAATTTTCTGCCACAGGATTTTTACTTCTATTGATGATAATCTGTACAGGATGAACAAATCTTGATTCTAAGAAGCCAACAAACTATATGGTAGTGATATCTGGAAAAGATAAATCTTACTTGCTAACTAATTAAATTCAAAATAAGTGTGACTCTGTGAATGTGGAGCCTTTAATGCTTTTTAATTGTCACTGTCCAGGTAGAACTAGAATTTAAATAATGGATTCCTGGGAAATAAATGAATGTGATCCTTGTGAAAAGAACAGAAGGAGGAAGAATTAAGTACCTTTATTATGTTTACAGGAAAAAAACTAAATCTGACTTGTAAAAATAATAGCATATACCCAGAATAAAACAAAAAACATATAGATTATTTATAGTGATGTAAAAATTAAAAATATTCTCAGAATAATTGTATGAACCACGAAAACACAAAATCATTGTGCAAACTAAAAAGTTTAACTGTTTTCCAAAAACCAGGGAGATGGAATTAAGATATCTTCAAAACCTGCATTGAAAATCTGTGGAAGATCTTTTTCAGCTAGTCTGTGGAAAAAAAGTCCTTCCATTTCAAACAGAATATCTTTAAAAGTCATTATGTAGTTGAATGATCTTGAAAGGCCACATAGAGGCAACCACGGAAAATTCCTGACATGCATTTTAATGGCACTGGTGCAGTGGCATTTGTAGTAATGTTCAAGATAAGTAGCAAGAATGTATATCCTTATTTTTTGTTTATTTATCTATCTTTAGGACTATTATAGTAAGTTAAAGAATGCATCTGTCTAAAATATATACATTTTCTGAACTATTTGTCTTTAAAATAATGAAATATTTGCCTAAATCAAGACCTTTGAAGCAAAAGGGCTAATACCTTCACCCAAATGAATCCAAATTTTGCCAAAGAGGGCTATGCTGGCAACCTGCCAGGAGCTTTAAGGCTGAAGCTAATTTGCATGAAATGGAGGAAATTGCAGCTGCCCTCAGAATTAATATGGAGACACAGACAGCCCCAATTGAGACAGAGCATTGCACAATGGGATTTGTGAATACTAACACGCCACACTTCCTTATTTAAGATGAAAGTAGCTATAGGCAACAGAGTAAGTCTCCATGAAAGCTACTTACATACCTTTACTCCCACCTTTCAGGTCCAGTGACCTCATTTCAAATCCAGGTGGGGGCTGTCACTAGACCACAAGTGGAAACGAAAGTTAATTCCAGAAGACGACCACTGTCAGAAAAAGTGCTTCAGCACAGGATTAGATCCCATTCAAATACTCTTCTCGAAAAGAATACAACTCAACATGTCCTTAAAAGCACTTAAAAATTCCTTAATTGGGGCCTCAAAAAACTCCTCCTAGTCATTCCTTGTTGTCACCATCAACATGTGGTGATATGGCTCAGGACCCCTTGAATCGCTGAAGCCAGATACAAGAAGCTTGCACGTCTACTCTGAACAACTCTTGAAAAAATGCATCAAGTTATTATTATTTTCATCATACTGACAGTATTTTATGTTTTTTATATACAATAACCTCCTAATGTTGTTTTAAAGACTTCTACAGTCTAACTGCTGTGTTTGCTTAATTTCTCCATATAATAACTTAAGTACTATTGTTATTACTTGAAATAGAGGAAAAACTAATTAGATTTTGCCCATACTCATCGTTCACAATGTTGGGTTGACTCTCAGACAACCTGTTTGCTGACTGATGCTGGAAGATGTGTGCAGACAAGTGCATCACCAGAAATTAAATGCACAAAGACAGTCTCAAATGCTGAGCAGGAGAACGCTGGCTGCCACTCCCAGTAACCAGAACTGCCATGATCAGGCAGTTCTATTTATTCTCAGTTTGATCTTCCTACTTCCCTTCAAGAGAATGGGTTGGTTCCTTACTCCTGTAACAAATGTTGTCTCAGAAAAAACTCCCAACAAAATCACACCCTTCCCTTTCTTTCCTGGCTGTAGCAATTAGCTTATACAGTACTTGCTGTTGCACTGAAAACAATCACTGCTCCAGCAAGAAAGGCCACTTACAGTATGGTCAATTGTTCACTTTCTGGCATGTAATACAGAGGATGTGAGGCCTTTCCTTTATTAAAGGAACACTCATCTTACCTGTGACTTGAATTAAGGCTTTTCACTCTCCTCTCTTTTCTCTTTGTTTTCCATATCCCAATCTGCAATAGCTTTAATCCAACCCTAACCAGATACTAAAATCTTGCTTTACCTTGCAAAAGTCATCACTACTTTTTTGTAGTTTCAGGACTCATTCAGTGATGAAGGACAAGGAGGTCATATAGGGTCACTGAGTAGAGACAGGCACTCCTGCTTCTAAGGCAGATGCTTAAACAGAGAGCATCCAGCACCTGAGAAGGTGCTTATCTTACTCTCCTCTCTATAAAAAGACTTTGGAAAAATAGATTTGTTTATATCAGTTGCCTGACTTCTCGATAGTTAAAGTCCAGGGAGAAAAAATACTACATTGACCTAGAGAAATTAATGGAACAAAACAGAGCAACTACTAATTTCTGTTATCCTGTTTTCTTGTGAGGTGCCTCTAGGAATACACACCTAACCACAGTAGTGTCCTCCAGCTGTTGCATCTACCTCTACAGATATACAGCTTCTTGTTTCTTTATCTCCTTGCCAAACAGGTGTTTCTGGTGTGTTTTCTGCTGAGTGGAGCTGCGTGCCAGGGCTGCTGTAGTGTACACGAGGGATGTTCCTCTGCTGATCCACCAAACACCCCATGCTCTGGAGTAGCTCACTCTCTGCCACAAAATGCTGCACAAATCCTTCACAGCCCCTCACTCTGAGCAGATTTTTCTCTACCCTTTCATTTTTTACTTTTGCTGTCACCTTGGCCTTCTTCAGTCCACCATGAGGGGTTCCTTAGGGGAATTTTACTCAAGCCTTTCTTTCATAATCAGGACACTTGGGATCTCTCCAAGCCCACCACACGGTCAGTGGTCTAACTGTTGTTCTGTTTTCTCCTCCCTGCTTGTAGAATAGATTTGCACTTCAGCCCAAATCTAACATGATTTGCCGAAGACATGGGACCCAGCAGTCCTTCCAAAAACTTCTGGTAGGTCCAAAATCACCACATATCAGACTTTTGGTTGCCTGATGTGAGGCTTGTGAAGCATATCTGTTCCTCTCCTCCTATCTCATCTCTTCCCCCTGAGGCCAGCTGCTATGCAGTCTTTAAACCACTGTTTTATCCATCCCATGTACTAGAAATCGTGTGTTATGCTCCCAAGATTTATGAGGAAGGCTAAGAGCAAACAACATTAAGCAAAGAGTCCTAATAGTAAAAATTTGGGGACTGGTTTCCTTTTTGAGCTTTCAATTTGCATTCAGTCAGACTGCATATTCAAGTTTAGTTCTGCTAGAAAGTCACCTCCTAGCAGACAGTTTCTAAAGGCTGATCCTTTTTAAAACCCCCATTTATAAAAGGAAAACTATGTTTCTCCCACAATCACTTGCTTCCAAATATATGCCAGAAATTTGTCCATAGTTCTTTAACCAGACTGAAAAGCACATATTATGTTATCCTTTCATTTACAAGCAATCAGGACAGCCAGAGGAAATCTTGATTCTAATAATTATGTACAAAATCTGCAGACTGTACAGCATACTTACACTAAAAATGCAGAAATAACCCCCAGCTTAAATGCCCTAGACCAGCAGAAAAAAGCCCTGCAGTACACACAAACACACACACAAGGTAAAAAAAAAATATCTAAAATTCAGAAGGTAATACTTCAGAGACCAAAGCAGTAATTTGGAAGTCTGTGGAGCCAGCTTGAACTGGGAGATTAGACTGACCTTAATCTGGCTTATGCTGTTCCTTCTGTGCCTGAGCATATTGATATTTTACTTCAGGCAACAAGTACAAAGAGAAACACTGCAAGAATGTACTGGGGCAATGATTTGATTACTGTCTTTTTCAGCTACAGTGTTACAGCAAATTAGTATTTAAAAAATTGAAAAAAAATTCTCTTACCACTCTCATACCAGTTCACCCAGAAATAGCTTTGATATGTTAGAATAAACATTTTAGGTCTTCTTTATATGAATGAAATTACTAACTGGTAAACACTCAGCAGCTGTGAAACATGTCTCTAGCCAGATGCTGAAATATGGACTACAAAACCTAACCCAAGGCAGTCAGTTAAGGAAATAACTTTAAAAGAAGCCCTAGTTCTCCTAAACATTAAACCTTGCGTTAATGAGGCTTTGTCTGATGAGAGCTAGAATGCCTAACAGTTACTGGTGGGCAATGTGATGACAGTATAGAGACAAACACTTCGAAATGCATCTGTACTGGATCACAAGAGTCACAGGAGGACAGATGTCATTTATTCCATCCCCTGCTCCAAGGCAGGATCAGCTTTACCTGTCCTAGTCCTGATAGATTTCTAGCTGTGGTTTAGAAGTACTATATCTTGCCCTATCAGTCAAGGACAGAGAGAAAAAAATTACTCCCTTCTTCTTTGCCAGAGCCTTTCATATTCTTGAAGACTCTTCCCTGATTTACGAAGACTCTTACAATCCCTTCTCTCCTAAAATGGGTACCACATCTTCCCTGTGTTCTGCTGTCCAATTTGAAAAAACACTCCACTCAGGGCTGAGTAAAAGAGACAGGCTCTGTCCTGTGTCTGCCAGGGTATGCCACATGTTTCTTAAGACATTATCTTCATCACTGCAAATTTTAGCTGGTCACCTGGCTGAATAGCTATGTTGTCAGTTTTGCAGCCAGTCTATGCTAGAGTAACCTAGACTATAATTCTCTAGTTGCTTAGGAGAGTTTCACATCAGGTGCTCTCTAAAGCCTTAGTAAGTTCAAAACATATGCAATCTAACACTTCTCATGTAGCAATAGAAAGGACTATACACATTTTGTTTATCAGGCAAACACTTGGAGGAAGGAAGCGTCTTCTTTCATCATGGTGGATGAGAAATACCTTTGAAGAAGGAGACACTTCAGGAAAATGGATAGGCGTTTGCAGTACCTAGCAGTCATTGCTCCCACTTCAGGCAATTATAACTCTACAGTTGTTGCTCATGTTGGCAGTAGTAGATATGCAGATATCATATGTGATTCCCTTGCAAGATACCATGAATGTCAGTAGCCTTTAGCATATTACCAGGGACATTGCTCCTCCTTTTACCACAGGACTTGGATCAGCATCTAAGAGATGAAAAGAAGGTGTAAGAAACTTCATAGTGGATACTTATATGACACCACTCTGTAGGGGAAAATGTTTTTAAATTCATCATTAATGAATGGCACTTACCACAGAAAAAGAGCTTAGACCCCACATGTTTAAAATTCTGTTTATTGAGCATTTCTTCCCATGTCATTACCTTTTTTGCTTTCAGAATTTCTATGGAAAATTATGCTGCACAACCCTGGAATCACTTATCACCAATAGATAATAGTCCCAAACAATATTTTAATACTATTGGCTACAAAACACAATAGCAGAAGAAGGTGCTCAGCACCATAAAACCACAGAACAAAGTGCCACAATTTCTGCAATATATGGTAGAAAAATGAATATTATGTAGTATGAATCAATTGTACAATAAGATTCACAGGAGAATTTCTAAAACTCAAAGAATAAAGCAGGCTATAAAAAAGGGAATCCTAGTCAAAGTAGATACACAATGAAAGTAAAGGAGGAGCTCAATGCAGGACCTCCTGCTGTTTGAAATTGGCCTTATCTGCCTAAAAAAAAAAAAAAAAGTCATTTTCAGAACAGCATTTGAAAAGAAAAAGTCAGGTCACTGGTGGTGTAATGGTATAGTCAATCAAGTATCAGCCTCTGGCAGAGGGGCGGAAAGTTGGTTTTTGTGATAGTAAATGGAGGCACAGAGAGAAAAAGAGTCTGAGGAGCTGCATCCCACCATGGTCAAGGGATGCTGGAAGACTGAAATCGGTGTGGCTGGACCTCAGAGCATTCTGTAAACAGTGGGTGCAATATAAGAGTCATCCAGCACTGTAGCAATGCATGTGTAAATGGGATGTTGCAGCAGCATGCCAAGACAGAGGTGTGGGTAGGAAGGTAGGCACAGAAAGAATTTAGAAAGAATAAGGGTACAGAAACTCACTGTTTGAGAAAATTTCTATGCTGCACTGATCTGTTACGGCATCTACATCTTTTATAAAAGACCTTCATCCATAGAGTAGATATCTTATTGTCCAGAAGGCCTAGGATAGAGGAAATTAGTTCATATGCAGGCTAAGTAACTATAACAGACCACAACACTGTGGTTAGTTAGGTTCAATGTAACCCAGGTGTCATGAAAGGTTGAACAGTCATGAGACCGAACTAACAGATAAAGGCCAGAATATCTAATTTCAGTGGACAAATAATAGACACAGGAACATTTATAGGGCCTCTTTGTATATATATGAAACCTGGGTATGCAAAGTCATGAGCAGAGTGTTTTAGACTGATCAGGAGACATTTTTATTACTGTATACCCAAACCTATGAGTGATAAAAATAAACATATGACAAAAACTTGAAGTACATTCTATTCATGAAAAAGAAGTGATTGCACATCTTTGAAGTTAACTCCTCTAGGGCCATCCAGGAACCCTAATGTGTCCTCTTTGCAAGGTTTAAAGCTTCAATTTTAGCTCTACTAAACCCTGAGATTTCAAACCTTTAACCTACCTATAATCTAAGATGGATTACTACTCATCCAACATCCTGCACCAGTGAAAAGAAGTGGGGGGCTTGCAGCAGATGAAGGGGCCAGCCTCACATTTACAAGGCCGAAAAAGGATGCTTTTTGGAAATCAAACATTGAAAAAATACAGAGGGCTGGAATCAGTGCACAGAGAGGGAGCTGAACAGTCAGGTGCCAGATGCTGGCAGCTTATCACATGGCTTCACAAAGGCTAACATTAGCATATATTTTCATCTGTGAGTATATATCAACAAAAAGTGCGAGTCTGTACCTCCCAAGTCACTCCTGCATACGAAAGTTGTGAAGAGTTAAGGGTTTCTCTGAAGTTGGCCTCTGCCCACCAGCTCCACACTCCAGCCACTGACTGAAATGAGACAGAAAAGTGTTTGGTCCACAAAAGCAGCTCACAGAGGGCATTCCACATGTGCTGCCTACCGCACTCTTTGCAGAACTAAGTAGAAACACAATGAAAGAAAAAAGCATGGGTTTTAAACTTGGTGTATTTCAGGCAGATAGGAATGCTAGCACGGGTCTTAGTATTCGCAGACAAATCTGCAGTGCGTGATCCATGGGGAAAAATTCAAGAAGCATACCTTATAGAGGGAGAGGTTTATAGAATTCCCAATGCCTATGGTACTCTTATAAACGCTCTGTCTTTTGTTCCTGCAGGGCTCCAAAGAATAATAAAAGAAAATACAAAGCAGAGGAGGCACCACTGAGCGAATGCAACAGTGTTTTATTAATCCATGTGATTAATCCAGCATGCTGAGGAAGATTCTTTACAGAATCAAAACGTTCGTGTTTTTGATCCACATGGATTAAGGGAACACTGTGGCATTCGCTCAGTGGTGCCGCCTCTGCTTTGTGTTTTGGTTTTATTCTTTAGAGTCCAGCAGCAACAAAAGAGGGAGCATTTATATGAGTACAGCAGCATGGGGACTTGGATAACCTCCCCTCCCTTCCTGAAGGATGCTGCGTGAATGTTTCTGAGGGCTAGGTCTCTTGTTTGTGTCTACAGCCTGCCCTCCAGAAACCAAACCACTACCAAATAATAGAAGGCTGTTTCAGCCAAATCCTGAATGACAGTCGTGCTGCTGAGCAGGTTTTCTATAAATCGGTCATATACCTGTGTAAAGTAACCAGACAATAATCAGAAACACTGGCTACTTTTGAAACTTTTGTTAGAGAAGAGAAGAGGAAAAATAACACAACATAATTCAGCAGATTTCTTTTTGGCAGAGCAAAGGACTCGGACATCATACGTGGGACCTGACAAACTACTTAAGTCTGTGTTTAGGGTTAAATCCAAACCCAGACTTAACTGCTTTGCATTTGATTTTTTACATGTTTAAATGCTTTGCTGTACAGAGCCTGAATCTTCACTTGTTTGAACTGGGTGACCACAACAGCAAGTTCCCCTGTAACTAAACCTGATTTAAAAGCCATAGGGCAATCTTTCAGCCTGACAAAAAAAAATTCAGGATCTGATTTCCAGTGAACCATCTCACTCACGTACAGAGGACCATGTATTTGCTAAGTATCTAAGCAGAAACATGCAAGAGTTTATAAAGCTGACCCAGTATTCTAGTAGCTCATTTTCTATGCCAGTATCTAAATTTTGCCTTCCCATACTCAAAAGCTGTCATTAGTCTCTACCTCTATTTCTGAATTTTACCCGCAGCCTTCCTTATATCTTCTTCTTTCTCTTGTGATTTGCTTCTTTCCCACCTCTTGGGTCTAGCTTCTCCTTACTACTCCCCAACCTTGCTGGTTTTAATCAAGATAGACTTTTTCTTGGGAAATTAGCTGCCTTTCATCCTTCCTATGCTCGGAACAAGGAAAGAAACACATGCTATATCAGATAGGAAGGTTAATTTCACTAGCCCAAACCAAGAGAAGCAATTCTGCTATTTCAGCTCTAAATAATAATGCATAAATATCAGGCACACATGACTACAAGAAGTGCTGTGCCTTTGGGTGGTTTGTGGTGAAAGGGATGAAGGCAACTCAGGGAGTGACCACATCTCAGCTGGTGGAGAGGAGCAGCAACTGAAGCTGTGTAACTTCCTGCGCTGCCTCTGTGATTGTGCAGCACCATAAACCTCCTCTGAGCTTCACAGCTGTAAAAAGAGACTCCCTGGACACGTCCCCAGCCCCAGGGCTGCCCCACAACCCCACGGCTCTGCCCTGGCAGAATGGCTCCAGGGGATGCGAGGGCAGAGCACAGGCAGCGGGAAAGGAGGGGACTTACAGGGTCTAGGGACTTTTCCATTATTTTAGCTGCCTAATCATTCTCTAGGCACAGACTTTATTTTTTATTTTTAATTGTACATTTGGTGAAGTTCAGGGCTCTGGCAAAAGGCAAATGCTGGATAGAGGCATAAATCTTGCTTGAAATCTACTCCCTGCTCCCAGGGAGCACCGTTGCTTCTCAAGGAAACAGTCTAAATCTTTCCACATTAGCAAAGTAAAGTTGTTTTGCTTAAGGCTTTTCTCAAAAGCAGCACCACTGTTGCAGCTGAAACTGTTAAAAAGAAAAGATTCTGCCTGAGTCTGACAGTAAATATGGAAAAATTAAACCTTAATAGTCCTGTTGCCTTCAATCGCTGATTACAGCATGTACTTTTAAGAGTAGGATATCTATACATTATAATAATCAATAAAGATTAAAAATCACAGCAGCAGTGTCCAATAATCTATATATCAATAAAATATTTCCCCTTTTATTCTAGGAACTGCAGCTTCTTTGCATACTCACAACAGCTGTAGTCCGTGTAAAAATTTAAAAATACTCAGAATGCTCCAACTTGTGTATTTTCCCAATATTCTTTTTGATGCCCATAAAGAAACTCTTTTTTGTATCTGTTATGTCAGTCTTGTCTATGTCAGACATTCAACTTGCAGTCTGTACACTGATGCAGTCTGAGAACACTTACCTCCATTATGATTTAATGCCAAACAATCTTGCAACCTAATACAAAGAAAATATTTTTGTTTTGTCCCATATATTGCTGGAACTTATATGGCTAGGTCACACTTGCTCTGTCACTTTAAAAATATATTTCAAAAACTTCTCATATCTCTAAGTCTAGAAGACAAAAATCCAGATAAATTCCCCCCCTTCCCTATTCTCAGCATCTTTCCCAACACCTATTGCTAAGGATTTGAGGTAGTTCCTAAATTTGAGCTTCTTATCAAGACTCCCTATGATGAATCTCTGCCCTCTCTTAGCAATAATTTGAGAAAAACTGTTCCCTTTAGTCTATTGGGAGAAATTTTCAAAGCACTTGGCATTTGTCCTTACATCAATTCTCCTTTGAAGCCAGAGACTATACAGAAAATATCTTGCTCCCCACTGAGCAAACATTTGACCCTAGACTACTGGGAAGGAACAAACTGGACCTTCTGCTTTTCAGGGTAAGCCAAAAGGTTACACAGGCCCTCCTGCTGAGTCCTAACAACTTAAGGCAAAATTCTTAAGTAGGTTCTGCCTGCCGAGGTGTCGTCATGGCTCTTTCCAAGACACAGAATACGGTATTCATGGAAATCAGTATGACATGTTTCTGGTGCACTTCCAGTCCATCTTGAAAAAAGTGAAATTTTGTGTCAGAGTCATACAGAAACACAGAAAAAAGAAAACACATTGAAAGCTTCCCCACCTACGGACTGCAACATGGCAGGAGAGAAAGGCCAGAATTCCTACCTGCAAAAAATATCTTGAAGATGGATCAATAAATGCACAGTACTATCCAAAAGTGGAAAGGTGGATGTAGAAAAGTATAAGGTGCTGATAGTGACAAAGCTGTTGGGACTGTTGGCCTGGGGGGAAATACAGCAGCATCTTCACTCTTGAGAACACTTTAAAGAGATGTTCAACCGCTCTGCTTCATTGTTACTGCCATCCACCAGGCAACCTGCTTTGGGCTATAAGCAAGATTAAACCAGATAACTGAAACAGCTCATCCTAGCACGGAAAAATGTGCTGGTGTATTAAAGAATATTACAACCATCATTGTTGAAAAAGACCAGGGTAGCAAGAAAATGATGCAACAAGCAAAGCATGATGCCCTTATGCTACCAATAATAAGCAAAAAAGATTAATTGTTTGCTTTATGATATTTTTTTCCATTCACAATTGCTGAAATTTTAAAATTTACCATAAAGAAGGCACAGGGTCAATATCAAAAGACAATGATACCATATGCAATGCAAGAATAATTTTATTGTACAAGTGTGGTTACAGCAAATAACTCCTCTCCACTTTGAGTTCTATTAGATTCTAAACACTGGATGTCTTTGTGCATTATACGTTTGTGTGTCCACATTACCAGCACACATCTCTTTAATATTCTATTTTCTTTTTAAAAACAGGCAAACGGCAAAGTTCCACAATTATAACACCAACGACTCCAACACCCTAAGCCTCCTTTTACTGAAAACACAAATTTATTACCTGGATTTTCACACATATTCTTCTGAGAAGGGGACTCCCTACCCAGGTTTGACTGCCCGTGTTTAACTGGAAGGCCCTGGATCTTGAAACTGAGCTCTGGACCACAGAAGGTGCTGCAAGTCTGGGGCCAGGCAATGAAGGTTCCTTCTCTCTGAGCTCTGCGTAAAGTGAAACATGAGTGAGATTCAACACATCTCTGTTCATGTTCCATGAAACACCATCCTGCTACCCCAGAACAACAGCACTGAAGTGGAGATGTAGGAAATATTCTCCAGCATAATCTATCTTCTTTTAAATTACAGGTATACAAAGATGAGAAGTTTATAAAGAGAAGGAATAAATACATGTATTGCTTTGATAGCTAAAAATTTAGACAGTTTTTACCATTCATCTTCACTTAGGGGTTTCTCACATGCATTTTCAAACAGTGACTTCATTTTTGGTTTTCAAAGTGGACTTTTTAAGGTTAAGCAGTGGAAGCTCGGCAAGACAAGGCCCACAGACTCCCATGAACTACAGAGAGACCAACTAAACATCACAGGTGATAACTACTGGAGAATCTGTTTTGGTTTATGCAGAACTAATGTTTATCAGCTGCACAGTAACTGTGCATTTAACCTGGCATCTCAGCTCTCCTGTGTCTGTCACAGCTCTCATCAAGTCTTTCTCCCACAGCTTTGGGACCCAGGTGAGCATTCAGGAGTCCCCCTGTGCACACCAGCCTGGCTCTCCATCTCCCCTCACATCCCTCAATGCTGCTCAACCCACCAGCTGTCAAGAGAGGCATCGATAACTGAAATAAATTTATTTTCTATATTATGCACGGCAGTTCTACAGTATTCACCCTGGTCACTTAACCCCAAATCTCCCAGATAAGCCAACAAACCCCATGAAAAGCCAAGGGAGGAAGTTTTGGCAGCATCAAGGAGAGTTAATGGGAAGAAGCAGCTCAGTGGGAGACATCCCTCCACCAACCCCCAAGGCCAAGCCCTGGTCTTTGAGCCAGGCTCAGGACTTGGGGTAACACAGCTCTCAAGCTCCTGGGAATGTGCTCCTTCAGCACCCTTCTACACAGGCTCCTGTTCTCTGTGCATAACATGTTCAAAACCATGCTTTTCCCCAACATTGGACACTTTTAAGATTCAGCTGGACAGGGTGCTGGGCCATCTTGTCTAAACTGCGCTTTTGCCAAGAAAGGCTGGACCTTTGGCTGGATCCTTGTGGTCCCTTCCAATCTGGTATCCTATGATTCTATGAAACACAGTTCCACCCTCTAGTTGTATACAGAATCCCTCTTCCCCTCTGGATTCACAAATCCTGCAATGCTGGCAAAGGCAACAAAAGAAAAGTGAGTACAGTGAAAAACAGCAAGAGGGGTGACTTAGGAACTCTTACTACTTTCCACCACTCAATTTTTTCATTAATTTATAAGCAGTGCTCATAGTTTCTGACACATTTGAGAGCCTTCTACAGGATTAAGAGTGTTATAAAGTAGAGGTTTATGCTCCTGCATAACTGAAACCCATAAACAGAAGTTGAAGGGTGGCATCATAAACAGCATCTGCCTAATAAACCATGGAAGAAGAGGGAGAAGAGCAAAGCTGAACAGTGAAATGAACAATAATTTCCATTCCGTGAGTAAGTACCTTTCTGTTTCATGAAATTGCCCCACAAAGTTCATAGCTTCCCTATAGCCATCTCCAGCATCTGTTTTCCTTGTTTATACTTCCCCAATATGAATTCAAAAATTAGAGATGAAAGGCTCAGTGCAGGAAGAAGTATCATGAGAATTTATCACAATGGATTAAAGTCTCTTTTCATAATGTCGAGTGAAAAGGAGGGGGTGGGAGAGAGTGTTGGAAATCAATGCAAAACAGACATCTGAGTCTTGCCAATAAAATGTAATCTCAAAAAGTAAACCATTATTACTGGGAAACTGTTCCTGAGGTTTCTTAATTGTTTAACTTGTTACAAATGTTTCCTTGAGGGCAAAAGCTTATTTCCCCATAGTGCATAGGCCTGTATTTCAGCACTTCTTGGCACTGCAGGTTTGCTGCATCCTCCGCTGGCCCAAGCTGCAATCACAGCCAGGAGAACTGAGCTCTCACAAGCCCTGATTGGGCAGCAGTCCGAGGGTCTCCACTGGTGGCTGGGGACTCACCTTCCCTGCTAGGGAACAGGTACCAGGTTTACCATTGTTATTAAGAATACTTATTATGTTGCAACAAATACTTTTAAATAAGATAATGACTGCATGCACCTCTCAGATCTAACTTCTCAGCTGGTTTTGGTTTGATATTTTTTGCATAATAAATGAACAGAGAAGGACTATAGGACATGGAGGGTTAAGTGTGACCCCTTGTAGACAACGTGCCCTTTTCAATAATACCCCTCTTTTGATTAACTAAAAGCAAGGCCTTATATATTATACACAATCGTCTTTTTAAACAAGGCAAACTCCCACACCACAAAGATATTAGAACAGTAAATATTGATTTTCTTGGCTGATGGTACACCTCATGCCACACAGTCCACTCAAGCATCTGCTTGTTACCACAAGCTATTCCCTTTGTCAAAGAAGAAAGAAAAGTGGCGTTATGTGCTATCAGTTGTGGATTGCAAATATTTAAAAGAAATAAATTTCTCATAATGAAAGGTACCTTCTTTTGATTAAAAGAAAAAAAAAAAAAAGCAGCGCAACTATTTACTTTAGGCCTATACCCACCTAGCACCTGTACTTTTCAATTGGTGGCTTGCCAAGAACACTGTGGTTTTCTTCCTGGCTTTTCTCTTAAATATCTATTTATTATGCACAAAATATCTGCTGAAGAGGTACAGTATTTTACTACAAAAAGGAAGATAGCTTGAAAATGCTACAGAAAACTCCAGCTATTGATATAAGGTTTGTATGCTTGCTGGTACACTAAGAGGTGCTATGTATATATATGCTCCGAAGCAAAAAGCATGCACTACAGAAAAAGCTGAGTTTAACTTTTATCTCTTGCTATTATTAACATAGTCTTACACTTCTAGTTTTGTGGGAGACTTAAAGTTATGTTTTGCTAAAGTCACATTTTACTGTAACTAGGGAAGCAGATTTGCAATTATATCACAGTGGAGTAAGAGAGAACAAGTAGCATAAAATAAGATTTCTGGTGTTTTATAGAGAATAAAAGTAATCACTGCAAATGAAAAGGTTGTACTTAGCAGAGAAAAAGAGGTTTTCAGTCCTCTAGCAAAAGAAAAAGTCTGCTATACAGTTATTTCCCCAGCTGTATACATACATACATATATATATACATGTAAGTTTATACTGCGTCTAGTGTTCAGAAATAAGGAGCCAGTAAACACAAAGGATTAGGGAAAAGGACAAATCAAAACCCATATGTATGGAAAGACAGAAACAAGTATTCGCTAAACACATAGTTAAAAAAAAGTCTTACGCACAAACAGCAAGGCTAGAGAACAATGTGTAATTGCTCGCCTGAACTATGCTATAGGGCTTCCTATGGGTCTTCTTTTCTGCTTTATTAATTGGATAAAAGAATCATAACTCAATTACTTACTGATTTATTACAAAATACTTTGCCCACACAAGATTTTTCAGCATGTAAACACCATACTATTAGACTATCTACTATTACAGCCCTAGCATTTCAGATTTCATTAGTAAATAAAGCCAGGTTTATTTCTAATAAAGTTAAGCCCTTCCAACCACTGACCATGGAAACCAGATTTTGAAATAATTCAGATTTGTGTTTCTGTTCTTTCTAATTAAGGGTAATATCGGGAGGGACAGACAGTGGGTAGCATTGTTCAAGCACCATGGATTTAAGCAAGAAAATCTGATTATCAGCTCATGTCAGAAGCCAAGCGATAATGCAGCTTAGCATTCGTTTGTGCTTTTTCTTTAGCCAAAAGATAATTACTGTTCGTTAAGTCTTACGTAAGTGTATCTAATATCTATGGTCCTAAAAATTATGAATAGTAAAAGCACACAACAGGCAAAGAAGAGTTATTGTATTTATTATTTACTTGGGCTGTTCCATCATGATAATTTCATTAGCCAGGAAAGTTAAACTTAATGTCAAATTATAATTTCTTGAAGGCCAAAAAGTTAAACATTGACTCTCATGCAACTGACATCAGAAGTTACATTTCTTCATGAAGACACAAAAGCCATATTAAAATTATACTGAGCCAATCGCTGCAGGATCTGCTCTTTGGGCTGAGTGTCCGCGGGGAGTCCAAAGCCCTTTTCTCCGCCTGAAGTCAGCCCAGTTAAGTTTTAAGTGTTGGAGCCCTCTGACAAAATGGTAATATTTCATCACAAAATCTGGTGCTTTTCTGGATATCGCATCACTGACATAATACTTTTTCAAATGAGTTCTGTGCCCTGGTAACTTCTCATTGTACAAAGCACCTGACGACATCTGAAGGAAGGAGTTGAACTGCTCTGGCAGAGGATTCAGAGCAGGGACCAGACTTTCACACTCAGAAGCGCAGCTGCTGCTCCTTTAAAACCCCCCTCTGCTGAAGCACGTCCCAGGCATGAGCCCCAGGAGCTTCAGAGGTGCTCTCTCCACCCCACCCGAGCAGTAGCAAGGCCCTACTTACACCACCGGGAAAAAACAGGCCAGCTACCAACACTGAGGCCTGTAGGAATATGCTCTTTACATCGTCAAATTGCCATGAAAAATAGAAGGTAATTCAGCAAAACTTTAGC
The DNA here is from genome assembly GCF_037038585.1 of Patagioenas fasciata. NCBI lineage: Eukaryota > Metazoa > Chordata > Aves > Columbiformes > Columbidae > Patagioenas > Patagioenas fasciata. The sequence goes on along the minus strand of NC_092520.1, from coordinate 152,055,286 downwards.
ACAGATCTGCTAAGTCCCACACACCAGCCACCTGGCGAGCCAGGGCAGAGGTCCCTTGGACAAAGTCGTTGCTGACCACCTGTATTTATCCCCAAACCCCTTCCTTAACTCCAATACAGCCTTTAAAGGAGTTGGGATTCACACAGTACTTTTGCATGCAAATTCTATACAGTGCTTTATGGTATTTGTAAGGCTTGGTTTGGCATGATGTATCCTAAGTGTGAAAAGCAAGCCAACCGCATGTGCAGAGCAAAGGAGTTCCCTGATAAAAACATTTTACACCTAAGTTAAGAGGGAAAAGTCCTTAGCAGCTAGAGAACATTTATAAAACACAAATAGCCTACCCTGCTAAATTGACTTCCTCTTACTTCTTGCAGGGGAAAACGCTGGGGACATCCTATCTCAAAGAAAACTACAACCTTACAGCCTCATCCTTAGGTGATTTCAACAGAACTCATCAAAAGTGGAAAGGACTGATTGCTGAGCAGAATAACACCTTGCTCAGGTTGTCTCTCATGCTAACAGGTAGAAGACATGCATCTCCAAAACAAAAAAGCTGACACAGCGTCTCTGCCCAGGGTCTAATTCACGAGGTACAGTCACACCTGCCCAAAGTTGCAATTCAGTTCACCATAAACATTACCCTTGAAATAACAAATAAATTTGCCTAATGAAAGCAAAGCACAAGCAAGATGATAGATTTCTATACCTATCAAGCATGTTAAGAACTAATTCGAACAAGGTGATCAATGAGAAATAAAATTAAAAAATCAGCTTATTTGGCCCAGCAGGTGCAATAATTCTAGGTTTCCTGTTAATGATATGTAACAGCAATTAGGAGACAAAACAAACAGAGGAAAAAAATACTAAGGTTGTCCATAAAGTAAGTCAGTCTATAAAGACATCATTTTCACTAATAATAAAATATTGTGCAGGGAAAACAAAACTATCAGGCAAAGAGAAACACAGGTGTAATCATTAAACATCCTACGTTTATTTTTTATGTGTGTGTTTTATGGCTGACACGGATCATTAGGATCACTCATAATGACTTTCTCCATAAGCCAGAGCACAGATTTGGCACCTTTAAAGCAAGTCACAGTGGCAAAAACACAATTGCTAATGCAAAAAAATCCTTTTGCCTCTCAGAAGAGCAATTACTTCCTTTGTAACCATAGGTTTGTTTCATACAGAGGGTGGTTCTTTGGGAACAGAGCAAGTGAAACACCATAGAACCAGCTGAGAACCAGGTGGAAAGTGATAAAAAATAGAGATTAAGTCATCAGAGTAGCAACAGGACTGGGAGACATGGCTGAAATTCCCTCTCTCCGGAGGTACCTGCCTCTCCTCCATCAACAGGCAGCACAGTCTCCCCTGGAAGACGTATCAGGCTGCAGCATTAACATCGTAACCATCCAGCCTGACTCAGACTGCTGAAACTGGTCTTCCACAACAAAACAGAGCAAAACCCCTAAAAACAGTTGTCCTGGAGCACCTTGTAAGACTTTAACCTGTCAGCCACAAAGAAGAAACAGCCAGGTGTGCTACATTGCTGTTCAAACAGCCTGTTCTGGCTATGCAAGTGCTTGCTAAAACCTCCATCCGAAAACTGCTGCGCCAGAAGGCAAAATAGTTAGTGTTGGCTTATTTTGGACACTACAGAAAAGCCTGTTGAGAGAAAAAAAGGATAAAAATAATAATAATAAATCCACATCTGTTTAACCCAAATAAAGATTTATTTTTAAAGACTCTATTAACCTATGTAAATTGAAACTTAGCCAAACAATAATAATTATGAGAAGACAAACTGTGATGACCAGGGATACCACTGCTACTGGTAAAGTTTAACTCATAGCCATGAAGGTTTTCAAGCACCTCTTCCCAGAAAGCAGTAACTGGAGGTAAATGGGACATTTCTCATTCAGAGGTGGTTATGTAGAAGTTCACAGTACTCTCTGGTCCTGAAGATCCCAATTTCTGACACATAAACTCCACAGAGGTGGCTCTTTCCCCCCAGAGTTTTTCAGCAGGTATGCTCTCGCCCTTGGAGGTAATGGACACAGTTAAGCCCAGTGTGGGGCAGGCAGGGTGGGCATCACCCGTGGGGCCGCACTGGACCTCCCCATGGCCCTGGTAGCCACCTCCTGGCAGTGGCACCTTCCTGTGTGTGGACTTCAAAAATCGGACTTGGCTTTTCAGGGCCAAGCTGTACTTGTCATTAGCCTGATATCCAGAAAGATTTTACGGGTCTAAAGTCTGTCTGAGGAAATCGATTTCTCACTATCTAAAATTATAACACATCTCATTACCTTCACTGTCTTCATATAATGTTATACCACCATCAAAATCTCACTCCTATTAATTAAAAAATATTTGCTTCAAAAATTGACTAAACTTATTTTTTCTTTCTCTTTCAAACACTCATGACTATATAGGGCCTCATTGTTTTCCCTCCTTGAATAGATGTCTTTAAGAAGTCCAAATAAAGAGAATTAAATACTGTGTCAAACTACTGGTACCGCATGTTTAAACACCTGCTTCCCTTCATCAGTCCTTCATAACATTGTTAAACGATAATTATACATGCTGATGAGTAACGAATCAAAATACTGTAATCTATCTTGAAAAGGGTTTTGCTAATATTACACATGAGGCATTAATGGGATATTTAGACTGTTCTTGTGAGAGAAAACATACCTTTGTATACAGAGAAAGAAAAGCACCAGGAGAACTTAGTGCACTTCTCTCTACAGCTGGCATCACACAAAACATGTATACTACTCCTTTAGGATTTTATATACAAAAAGCTGGGATTTGGGATTCTTTTTGTGTCTTGATCTGAGTTATATCTTGCAGTTAGTTTCACAATTTTTGCTACAGTAACTGTGGTGTGATAAGTGCTGCCTCCCCTGTGTCCTTGCCTCCCGGCACTGCCCTCCCCGGCTCGGTCCTGCACTGCAAGCTCCCTGGGGCAGCGGCCATGGTCCAGCCACAGCATCTCTTCAGAGCAGGATGCGGACATTGGGGTGACGCACTGCTCACAGGAGAGGGACAGTCCCGCACTTCCACCCATCCATTTAGCTCATGGCCACGATTGCTCTGTCCAAGGACAAAGGGATTCAGGGCAAACATCATAGCTGCTCCAGTAAAAGCTGAATTGCCCTTCCTCGACTACTCATCATTTCACTTTCTAACAGCTTTAAAAATAAAAATAAATTTTAAAAAAATCACCACAGATTAATTTCTTCATACTTTGTCTGACCTTACAAGTTGTATAGTTCTAGGGGAAAAAGGAGTTCCTTTCAAAGTGGTAAAGGAAAAATAGTTTTACTGCTATGTGCAAACACCCTTTAATTTCAAGAATTTGGTGTTTGCTCTATAGTTCTTAGTAAAAATAATGCAAAACTCCAGAAGTCTGTGAACCGCTAACAGGCTGGCACCTTGCAAGCTGGCTGCCTTTCAGATCACAGTCAAAGTAATTACCTCCAGAGCACAGACTTTGACTGGGAGTGCCTCAGAGGACCTGCCTGGTAGGTGTATTTAAGTCAGGGAACATTACAGAGTTCTGATGCTGCACTTCTTGCTCCCTGCTGTCTAACCTTCTCACACCATACAATATATAATAGCCTCACACAATCCTAAACTGTGATTTCATATTATTTTATCTTCAGAGGTGTGATTTTTCCCTTGAAGAGGAGCTTTCCACAGAGAGTAAACAAGCTGCTCCAGCCACATGCCATCGTCTCATTCAGCAGCATGTCGTAATCAATACGTCTTAACCTCACATAGCCGCTCCGCTGTTCCAAAAGTAACCTTGGCTCCTTGTTTTATGTTACATTCACAGAAATTTAAGATGCCATACCTAGTGTGCCAACGCACTTATGAATAACTAATCATGTTGGCTTCAGCAATAACACAGCGCTGATGGGATTTTCAAAACTTCCACTTAATTTCAAAGGAAGTGGTGTTAAGGCAACAGCAAATATTTTCTTTAAATACTGCCCTATCTGAGCTTGACTAAAACCTTAAGAAGCAATTTTAAAAGCTGATCTGGTGGAAATTTAAGCAGGCAACACAACAGGCCTAATTAAGCTTGTCATTTACAGATGTGTAAACCCAGAGTCACTCCTCAGAAGGCAGCAAAACTTCAGCAGGTCCCAGCTGAATCCTGGGTACTTTCACCTTGGAAAGAAAACATAGAGCACTGAACTATCTTAGAGTGTGGCCAACCAGCTTGTAGTTTATATCCTTTCCAGTTGTGTGCAAAACAACATGATACAAGCAGAAGTAGAGGTTCATCTTTCCATATAAAAAATATACAAAATCCAAAGTCATGGAAACTTTTCTCACTTGGTGGCGTAATCAAATCAGAAGGTTAATTCCAGTATAAGCATTGTTATGTTAAGGATTGATATTAAAGGATGGACATTTCTCTTGTCCTATTATTTTTGATTCTGCAATACCTACAGCAGTTTGATTTCCATTTAAAAAATTAATTTATCACTTGGATATTTTATGTTAAAATGCTTCCCTATCTGCAACACTGATAAAGAAGTCGTAAAATAAGATCAAAACTATGTCTGTTCTATTATTAAATAAACAGTTTCTCACATAGCTTTTGTGAGTGAAAGGTAGCTTGTAAAATTGCTCAAGAAGAAATATAGTGTAAGTCTCCATCATATTTTCTTCCTACAACAGCATATATTCTTATTTGAAGCAATATCCTTTACTTAAGTGATAAATTATTCAAGGCAGAGAGTAGAGATTTTTTGGTTCATGTATATTTGTCCTTTCTTGAGGCTCCTCCACTGATACTATCCTATAAGGAGACAGACCTCACAGAAGAGCAACATATCTTAGTTCTGTTCCAACTAAAATCTACGTGGTTTATAACAGAAGTAGAAGATATGCCAAACTAAGAATTACTGAAAAATATCCAGTCATCATAGTGTAACACTGTTATAAATCTTGACAAAATACCACACAAATTTTCACATGCAAATGGAGCTGGGTCTCTTTAGCTTGGTGAGACCACATCTGGAATATTGTGTCCAGTTCTGGGCCCCTCAGTTCAACAAGCACAGGGAACTGCTGGAGAGGGTCCAGCGCAGGACAACAAAGATGAGGGAGTGGAACCTCTCCCTTATGAGGAAAGGCTGAGGGAGCTGGGTCTTTTTAGTTTGGAGAAGAGGAGACTGAGGGGTGACCTCATTAATGTCTACAAATATATAAAGGTTGAGTGTCATGAAGATGGAGCCAGGCTCTTCTCGCTGACAACCAATTACAGGACAAGGGGTAATGGGTTCAAACTGGAACACAAGAGGTTCCACTTAAATTTGAGAAGAAACTTCTTCTCAGTAAGGGTGACAGAACACTGGAACAGGCTGCCCAGAGGGGTTGTGGAGTCTCCTACTCTGGAGACATTCAAAACCCACCTGGACACATTCCTGTGTAACCTCATCTAGGTGTTCCTGCTCCGGCAGGGGGATCGGACTAGATGATCTTTTGAGGTCCTTTCCAATCCCTAACATTCTGTGATTCTGTGATATTCTGTGTGACTTAGAGAGAAAAAAAGAAAAAAAAAAAAAAAAGAAAGAAGTTTTGGTGTTGTTCACTTATTTGCTAATTTATTCAGCTGAATTCATATATTTATCTTTCTGCTTCACCATCAGAAATTTCAATGTTGCCATGGAATTTGCAGAGAAGGGAAAGAGCAATAGCAGTGAGAAATAGCACACAACGAATTCTCACCTCTGCTACCTGCAGTCAGCAGGAAAATACAAATTACCAAAAAAAAAAAAAAAAAAAGTGCTAACAGCCTCTCTGTTGTGTAATTATGCAATACAGAGTTTAAATTACTTAATTAGAAATACAATGCTTTAGCCCCATGTAAGTGTATAACACTAAGAATGACATAGCAAAAGATCGGTCTACACTACACAGCTCTGCCTGCCTAATAACAGTGGCTAGGACTCCCAGAAATAAATCACATTCTCTAACTAGTGCAAATGTACTCGTAAAATGTTTCCTATACACAAACTTACAGAAGTCATATTTTTATTTGATAAAGCTGTCATGGAGCTGTTCAAATTGGTGTTTAAATTTGCTGGCAAGCCCCCTCTCCTTTGGCTGGCAGACCTCTTGTCTCCACTAGAGGGTATTACCAGTATAGCGATGTTGCCAGAGGCACAGCAGAACCGTCTGCCTCCCCTCTTCCCTTTCCAGGGTTGGAATTCGCACCAAAACCTGAAGGTCCTGCCCATCAGGGACCAGCAGCTTCCCTGCAGCTCTGCAGTCAGTCAGGGTGACATTCCCAAGCTGCTGCATTACGGAGAAATGCACCGAGAGCCTGCAAGCTCCTGCACACCCTGGTCAGCAAGAATTTTTTTCTTATTATTAGGAGCTGTTAGACAGACATGACTTGAATTATCAGGGTAGCCCTGCAGACTTCTGGATACACTCACCAGTTTAGCAGCATTTTGAACACCTCAGGGCTGTAAGACTGTGGGCTCTACTTTCACATGCTCCAACAGCTGGGAGAGGAAAATGGTGTGTCTTGCTTTAAGAGACATTTATATTAGGGGAAAATGCAATGTGAAGAAGCTGCCAGAGACACTTGGATTATTCGTAGTGCAGAGAAAATAAAGGTATAGTGACAGAAAGGCAGATGGGGAGTCTTCTACACGTTGGCCAAATAAAAGCATGAGCCCACTGGAATGGTGATTTGTAGTCATATAGGCAAATCCTGATTAGATAATTCCATAGGCTAAAGTTTATCAGTCCATCTCCTTTCATCTCTCTCCCAGACAGATTGTCAACTTTGTGACTACAATTTTTGTAACTGTAGAGCTTGAGGGTCAAGAAGAACTGAGATCTACCATACACAACATTGCGCAGAAAACAAATGACAGATCCCGAGCCAAAATCCTCACAGCCTGAACAAACGAAACAGGCAGGGAGGTCTGTAGCCAAGCTGCAGGAACACCAAAACCACAAGACAGGGAGCAACTACTGCCTCAGCACCATCACAAGTATCATTAACAGCGATGTTTCATCAGGTCTTTCCACCACCTTTGTTTCCTCACGGCCTCTGCCCTAAAGACCTCATGGCTGAAGAAATGCAGAAGGTGACCGCAGTTTGGGAATGTCATAAGAAAAGAGGAACAAAACGAGCTGACTGTGGCCCTAATCCTGCTTCTTCCTTCTGCAGCGTTAGGACACTTCATTGGGTCACTTTCTGTGGTCAGCCTGTGTCTTCTGGGTTACATGGAATCTTAAAAATGTTAGATGCTGTCATTGAGTGAGCTGCATGTTACAGCTGAACAAAAGAAAGGAGGAAGAGATTTGGTCTCACTTTTCAGTTCATACAGACTTGAACAAATAAAAACCAGCCAGCAAACTGGGTTTTATTATTAGCATCATTACTAATGATATCATTATGCATAGTCAGTGGATAATAATTATCAACCTTATCTTGGCACCATTACTAAATATTGTTTCTAAGTGTAACAACCTTAAAAATCTCCAGCCACAGCAAAGCTACAAGAATCATCCTTTGGGTAAAATACCACTCTCAAATTTAGAAATGAGCTGACTTCATCTACAGCAAAGCAAATACACCCACTTGATGAAAAGGATTTTAAAGTAACAGTAAACAGTACATCACTCCAAGTCACCTTAAATTTTCTTAATTTAGTAGGGTAGAAAGGACTTTACCTGCAATGAAAACAAGGTCTAGAAGTTCTTCTGATACACAGTAATTCTCTGTTCACACAGGCGAAGGTCTGTAGAAAGAGATGGGAAGCATTTCTGCACAGGTATAGCCGACATGGACACCGAGAGGAAACACAGAGATAACACAGGGCCTCTGGTGGAGGTGGAGTTCAGATCAGCAGCAATGTACCAAAAAATCTGATTCTCCAGATCCTTGCACAATTTCACACACTTCCCATTTTTCACTGGGAACCCCATAGGAAGGCCACACTGGGGGACACACTCAGACACAGCCATTTTATTACTGTCTATACAAGGCCAGATGCCGACTGACATTCTGTCACCATGACTGTCCCCCGCACTGGGGCAGCAGCATGGTTTGGTACCCACTGCCATGGTCACAAATGGTGTTCAGCATAAACCTGGTCTCAATACAAACAGGAATGGAAAATATTAGGGGGTGTATTCCTCTATTTAAAATACTCTGGTAAATTCGAGCAAGTGGCACTGTTAACCAAGTTAGATAGCATGGTGGAATTGAGCAATATTTTCTAAAATTAATGTTCACATCAGCACAGCCAATTCTCACACAGTATTTTACATGTGATTAGTATGTATGTATCTAAGGTACAGCATATTGTCTCCCATAGGCAGACGGAGGCAGGCTAAATCCTTCCATGCCAGAATAGCATAAGGAGAAAATCATGGACCAGAGTGTGCGGTCTGAGTTTGAAGAGTGTAGTGGTCATCGCTGAGGGCTTACTCCCTTAACCATTCATTGTAAATGGGAAGAAAATTAGGACAATTAGAACAGTTAAAATGTAAAAGGCAAAAATAGCTGAAAACCCCTTTTTTTTTTTCCCCAGTTCCTACTTGTTTAAACAAAGCCCTAACAAGCTACAATCAGAGAGATCTGCAATGGATCCATGGCAACGAAAAGCCCTGGCCTATGGCTACCATCTTCCCCAGCACACTGACATTAATTTACCAGATATACATGTACACATTGCAGGAAAAATCACCAGGCTCAAGCTTCATTCACTGAAAAAGGGGATCATTAGCAAATGAAAGAAAAAATATAACAGGTCAGCAATTTTCTTGATGAACTCATCTATTTATTTTTATTTGAAAGAGAAAGATGAAATTATTCTTGTAATTTTTGTGCTTTGTACCTCTAGTGAAGAGAAAATTGCACCTACAAAGCTGATTTTGATTCTTACACAGCAGATGAATAATAAAATCAATGCTTCAATGTCAACGTATTCCTAAAATATTCCTCACAGAGTCATCTGAATAGCACATTCAGATGTAAAAGGTGATAGTACTAGAAATAGTACTGAAGATTACACCAAGCAAGGTTTTGTTTGTTGTTGTTTTGTGTTGCTGTATAATCCTTGTGTGTGGAAAAGGGGTTATCTAATCAGTGAAAAGATTAAGTTATCCAACAGCATGAGAATACTAGCTCCAAGCCTGATCAAAACAGAAATTCCTAAAAACTACAAGAGAAATTAAATATACACAGAAAATAAGCAAAAAACATCTCCCATAGATGGGAATTTTGGACATGCTGTATACTGCTGATGTGGCAATAGCACATATTAAAAAGAGCTAAACACTGGGTAACTTTGTGGTGGAAAAGGGCAGGGGTCTAGGATGGTGTTTCCCATTGGATGTTTTCTTGCTGTCAGCTTGTAGGTCTGGCTTGTCTGGCTCATCTGAGCTGTGCTATGCCATGAGTTCCCCCTGCTACGTGCCAAGCTCTGTCCCTCAGTCCAGGACTTCTATGTAACCTCTTGTCTCACCCCTATTTGTCCCCACCAACCCTTCTCCAGCTGCCACAGATACTTCTGAGTTATCAAGCATGTGTGGTGTCTACAGGTTACACATTTCATGACTGGGGGTCTTTCTCCTTGCAGAAGAATGAGAGTGTCAAAAATATAAGCCATCCCTACTTGTGTGCAAGATGGTCATCACCAAAGAATACTGAAGAACCAAACAACCCTCTGTGAATGGAGGACTGGTCCTGGTAGAGCAGAGCACACAAAGCCATGCTGAATGCAGCGCAGCAGCTGTGAGACTGTATGTACAGTGAGCAGCAAATGTCTCCATCCTGTGATACTTCACTCACATGGGCTGTGCAATAAGGGACAGCCTGCAATGTATTTAAAAACTAGTTGAGCTTACTTTTATTCTGTTTTCTTGCAGGGGCTGAGCACATCACTTCTAGAAGAGATTTCAAAAAGAGATTTCAAAGGTGTAACAGAGCTTACAAGACTCTCAGGTGGCACAATGGAAATTTTAGCTCATATTTTAGTCTTGCCTCTTGCAGGTTTATAGCATGGCAGGATGATCTGTCATAATCAGATTTCTTTGGTCCAGCTTCTCAGCTCTGTACATGTCATGCTAGTAAACAGTTTCTGAAATCAAATACTCAATTGGTAATTTACTAGAACTTAAATCATCTAGGGCTGGACACCATTTAAAACCAGACTGCCTGAACAGCAATTTCCACTCCCCAAGTTCAATGCAAAGACAAAGCACGAGATTTCTCCGTCATATACTGGCTGACATTCTTATCTGCCCAGATATCTGAGACTTGCCTCATTATTATTCTCATAGTATGTTAAAGCCCTGTATCAGTATTAATTGATCACCTTTCCCTTACAGGCCAAATCCAGGAACCCATCATACATGTGTTCCAAAGCCACCCACAGAAGACTTGCCTAGAGGTACCATATTGCACCTAGCAGCCATTTCAGCCGTCTTTGCCTAAGGAGAAACCCCAACACATAACTACATTTTGGCACATTCATTAAAGTTCAGTTGTGCAAAGTGCTAAGCAGACAGAGACGGGGCTGATGAAATCTGGGATGTCAGTAGAAACTATTCAGAAAAATCCAGCAGCACATATTCCACTTTTAGCATATGAGATACACCCTCAGGAATCATTTCTGACCATAAGCACTGTCAAGTGCTGCTGCCAGAGATCAAGCCCCATACGTAACACAAAACTAACTGTTACACTGATATCCTAATCCTGACTGTGGTTACTACCAAGCTACCAACATTACATGTGAGCAGATAATGTCCTCTGATACAGCACTGCCACTTAAACACTTTCATTAAGTAACAAGTACAATTTACTGCCTTTCATTACATAAATTCTCTCATCTTATTTCACATTGTAATTTGTTTGACAGGAATATTATAAACAGTCAATTACATTTTAACTGTATTGTGTTTCTTTTTTAAAAATTGTCTGCTATGTCTGACAAACAGTAGTCTGCACAGTCACACTGGAGACTATTTTCACACCATTTATAATTAGGGCAAATGTGTTCTTTCAAGGTTTAGTTACCAAAAAGGAGTAATTTCTTCATAAGTGTAAAGAGCCGTTGTGCTTGAGGTGTCCAGCAGGACCATGTTCATCACCATTATTGTTCAATATGTTTTTGAAGTCCCTTAAAGGTCTAATAAGGCAAAACAGGAAGGCTGTTGATGGATATCAATGCAAACAATAAAAGATATTTTGTTTTCTGAGCCCTCAGAAGAGCTATAGCTCCAGCTCAAATGCTCCTAGGATCTCCAGGCCTCCATGTTACCATGGCAGAAGCAATAGCAAACAAAGATGAGCTAACACTTTATAAAACAAAATATGAAATATACCCTAGTTATTATGGACATACAACTTCAAATAGCCAAGTCTTTTTGGCAGGCACAGTCTTATAAAACAAGACAAGAGATATTATTCAATATTACTTATCTATAAATATCTGCTATGAGACACTACACATGCATGCACATACACACGTTTGTATTTGGAAAGTCGAGTGTGATCAAGATTACTGAACCCCTGTAAGTTGAAATACAACATTTTAAAACATTTCACTGTGTCCAGTATCTAAGTATTGTTTCACCCATCAAAATGCAGCCAGTTCTGGGGCAGGAGATACCAATCATGCTAATGAATTAACATAATGTGCAACAGTTATAGAGACCAGAAGCTAAAATGTGCTGCCTCTGGTAGAAACAAAAGAATGTAGTTAGCTGGAAAACAGTTTGGTCAGGGCAGAGTCTTATGTTTGCTACGGAATATGTTCAGTGAAATTTGACCTACAGAAAATGTCAGGACCCATTTTTACCTCTGATTCAAAGATCTTTCCCAAAGCATATTTCCTGAAGATCTCAGGTCCTCAAATCTCTTGTGACTGTAGAAAGGCATCTAGGAACAATCTTTGTCACCTCAACTAGCCTAAAATGGTTTTAAGAACTTGAGTAGCTCTCTGAGGAGATTAATCACAAACTGAGGATAAACTAGCAGTTACGGGTTGTCTGTCTTCGACAAATATATTTAGTATTCCACCTAAAGAGAAACTACCTGCAATATGGGAATAGTTGTGGGTTGTTGCGAAGGTTTGACCTCATCATGTTTCAGTTGGCCTAACACACAGGTATGATTTCTTTGTCGATTAAAGAAGTATTGTAATCAAGAAGGAAAAAAAAATACTTGAAAGTAACAAGTAGCTCAGATATTCATTACTAGCCATTAACCTGATTTTCTAATGAATACAACATTAGGCATTCATTAACAATCATTTGTGTTTATGTGGAACAGTGGCTGTATAATGAAGGTTGATAAATGAATAGAAACGAAACGAGGGAATTTTGGACACTTGTAAAGCAATTAACTTGTTTGGCATTAATTACATATTGAAAAGCTAAATCAAGTACGTTTGGAAAGCCACTAGGACAGAGGCACAGACCAAGGGTAGATATAAAGACTAGATACAAAAGAAAACCTTTATTTCTTTTAAATAAAGAAATACAGCCAGAAGTATGGTATTAATGACAAACAAAGTCCATTTCTAGTAAAAAGAAATCGGATTGCAGCCTGCATGTCAATAAAGAAAAAAGTTAATGAAAAGTGAAACAATGAAGCAAATAAAATAACCCCTCACAGTTGACAATGAAGTGCAAACAGGTGGTGTACTAGAGGGTTAATGTTTTTGTTTCTTAAAGAAAGAGCCATACAAGTGGCCACACACTTGAATGTATGCTAATAAACGAAACCACCTAGCAAATTAGATGCTAGAAATGAGGGAATATGGAGGCTCATTTTACAGTTACCAGGACACATTCCCTCTAATGAGTTGGTAACCTGATCTTTCCAGGCAGTATTTACTACATCATTTCTGCTTGGTGTGGCCCCAGCCCCAAAAACAGATGCTTTCCATACCCTTTGCCTGCACAGAGATGCATTGACTCTGAGGAAGGCGACAGAGCCTCAGCAAACATCACCTGCACGTCTCTTTTGCAGGATTAAGACATACAGTATCGAAGATCAGGGGCAAAAGGAGGAAAGAGAAATGTGAATAGCAAATAATGGGAATATTTTTTGCTTAGCTAGGGCTTGCCAAGGCAGGTCTGTCTTTAGCAAAGAAGAGGTCTCCTGTGGTATATTTTAACCCTTTCCCCAATCTCTTCCCACACCCCATTCCACCACTCTCAATGAAGCAGTGCCTCTTCACCTCCCAGAGCAACATCGAGGACAACCCACAAGCACAGGAACTGCTCACAGGGAGCTCCTGTCCCACCAAGAAAGGGTCTCCAGCAGAGCAGGACGTGGGCTGCCAGAGAGGCTGTGCAGTTTGACCTGCAAAACAGAGTGAGACATTGCAAACTGAGAATCCCATGTGTTATGGCAGCAGGTAGCAGCCTGTGAGAGCTGCCATGAGAGTTGCCTCTCCATCAGGACATCACTACTCCTGTCTGAGAGACGGATCTTCTTCCCTGCCCAAACCAGAGACAGAAGGAATGAGCTTCCCTCTGCCTGTTGCCAGTGCAGTAAATTTTAATTTTGCCTCCATTGAAGACTCATACATCCTCAGTTATATCAAGACCTGCCAGCAATGCTTCCTGTTTCAAAGAGGTTCAGAAAACACCAAGTACAGAACCCAGCTCCATTTCCAAGAGTCATTAACAGTCTTTCTCTCTAGTCACATGTTCCGCCACTGATTTCACACGCAAAATGCTGATATGATCAAACAAAAAAAAGGCATACAGAAGATGACTTAAATCCAGATTTCCTGCAATTAAGAGCTTTACTCATGACAGCACACACTTCACCTGGCAGGTGCTGTCTAAATGCAATCAGTGTTCCAGGATTTATATCCTATACCATAAAATCTGCTTTCTCTCCTGCATTGCAAGCACATTTCCACAACAGAACTAAATAAATCTCATCTTGCAGCAATTAATCTTCTTGGGACTCACAGCCAAGCTTTGGTGGCTACATGTTCCATACTGCATGGTTCCTATCAAAGGCATGGACTACCACACAAGTATCACCAACTCTGTAGGGAGAACATAATTTTCCTTACACTGGACCAAACTACACATAGCCTTCACTAAGTTGGAATAGCCTTATTTAAAAAGTGTTTTAAACTTGTCTCGTGTGCTTTTCCTCCACTGCTGTGATGCTCCAGTGCTAGTTAAGAACCCCAGTGAATCTTCAGAAAGACCCAACAACACTATAGGAAACCACAAATCCTTAACTAACATATGCTAACTTTTCTCCTCGGGACAAAAGCAGTATCTCTGTTGTCCTCTCAGCAGAAAACACCAATCAAAGACAACTCCTTTCAGGAACAAATGTTAGCCAGGAACTTCAGTTGTGTTTAATTAAGTTCTTCGGAAAGAAACTGCATGCTGTGGCACTGAAAAGGTTATCAGAGGTCAGCTGCCTGCCATGACTTTGTGACCCCCAAAAGGCAAAATAAAAGATAGAGGTATCCCTGCTGGTAAGATTGGCTTCCGCATTTGTTTCCCTCTCTTTCTGCTTTAATTTAATAGCAATCAGCACAATATGGCTGCTTTTCTTCAAACAATAGGATGGGCAGAAGTTAGATTTACAGCACCGCAAGGGGGAAAGCAGGAGAGAGGGGAAGCACACTATGGCTCTTGATCTACAATAGGAACATCACTTTGATACCCATAAATAACTTGCAAACCTACTTAAGATTCATTGCTGTCAAGAGCTGACAGATGTGCACATTTTTTAAATTTAGTATTACCTTATGGAGCCTCTCAAACACACCACTGCTAAGTCAAACAACTTCCTTTAAAAATAGAAGATAATTCAGGGCACAAATCCATGTTGAATATGTAATGTATTCTCAATATATCTCTGAACCATTATAGAAGAGCTATCATCACAGATGTACAAATGCACGTTTAAATCACTGACAGAGGAAGCAAAACTACTGAGGAGGTTGAGACACTGTCAGGATCGTCCTTCGGGTTACTTTGGTCACATAAAATGTGCGCTGCAGTCACTGCAATTATCAAAGTGCACAGAATAGACAGGATTTGACCTGAAGTGTCCAAGCGAAAAATCTGTGTAATTCCAAAGACTTCAGAACATCTATTATTACACTGCCACCCTTGTAATATGTTCAGAGCACTTCCATCATTATTAATGAGATTGCCTCCCAAATTTAGTCATTCTTTTAGTGACTATGAGGTAAAATGGAGTTGTTCAATGTTCAGATATTGTTTAATCATTTTACAGTGCAAGAACTTTAGGCATTAAGAGCCAACATTCCTGTTATTGTCTGAGAAGATGCAAGTTGAGTGGTGGGCTGGAATTTTTTAAACTATTTCCAACCTCTTCTGCTGTGGTCCCTCATGACTTTGATAATTTCTCTGTCTCATTCCTGCCCAGAAAACTGCCTTCTGTTGAACATTTCCATCATAGGAAACTTGTCAGCAGCTTCCTTCAGATCCTACATGGGATGGCATCCATGGCCTTGCTGATAGATCACCCTGTCACACAAAATCCTGACCCTATCTAAATCCCCGGCAGAAGTCTCATCAGCTTCAGTGGAGTCAGGACCGTTCCCAGCTCTTTGTTCAAAATCAAGCTCATTCTCCTTCTCCAGACCCACCAGTCTGGTTTCTAAATTGTGAAAGGCTCAAGTCTGCTCCCAAAGCAAAGGCAGAGGTGGAGAGGCTTGGAGCACGGGCAGTCTCAGCCCAGAGAGGGAACCTGAGACCACAGTTACCACAAACACCATTCCGGCTACTAAAATCTGTTTGTTCTTAGCAGTTGAACCATTCACCAAAATGAAGAGAGATCATTCTACCCCCTTTTAGGTTACATTCATTTTGTTTTGAGGAGAGGTCAGGAGACAGGAGGATAATTTGCTGTGATATTGCAAAATCTCCTGCTGGAATCAGTACAATTCTAGATACATTAGAAATACTATGTATTCATACTGTGAGTATTACCTTCATTTCTAACCTCATTAAATACAGAAAATAATCTTTTATATTTTCTAAATGTCTATAGTAATGAATCTCAGGTCATTATCGTGCTAAACAGCACAGAGCAGAAAGTTAGATGTGTTATGCCAGAACCATGGGGTTTTTTTTCTCAGTAATCCCTTTAGTGGCAAAGTATTAGCACTTTTGTTTGCCAGGTCAATTACTCTCTAAAAATTGCAGTTGGTCTTCCAAGAAGGAAGAGTCTGTACTATACTGATGTGCAAAATTATTATCAATAACTGTGTAATTTCCAGCATACATTTTAAAGTGAATCACAATCAGAACACCAGTTCCAAGATTAAAGTTATCAGAGATAAAAAGACTCAAACTACCATTAGTTTTCTGCAGCTGCAATCAAGCTTGTTCTTCCCTGGGCTTGAAGTTTCTCCTCTGTTGAAATTCTGTAGTTATGAGGCCTTAATCAATATGCAAAGCAATTACTTTCTAGAGTAAAACAACCTTAGGTTAACTAAAGATAATTGGATTCATACAAGCAGTGATTCATATCTAAATGCCAAGCTTCTGGTTCAACTTCTAGACAAATCCCAATGACAGGAGTACAATATTTGTTTTCCTTAGTAACGCACTGGGATACCACAGCATATACTTTAACTGAGTACAGTCTCCTGTGTTTGTCCTCAGCTTGTTCCACATAATTCAGTAAAATACACAGACGAGTGCCACATCTGGATTTGTTACCTAGGCAGCAAATAAACTTCGCCTGAAACCTCATAGCAAAACATGCAGTTTGAAATTTTAACTGGTGTGACGTGTGCCTCATTTATCAAACCCACAAGGAGAAAAACAAAATACAAGTGATCAACAGCATCTCCATTAAAATGAAGTTGCACTGGGGATTTTCAGCTTTAATTACTTTAGTTTTCTATGTCTTCCTTTTATAAGACAATTGTATTTTGAAGGGAGCACTAATATCTATAACACACCAATGTGACAGCAGACTCCTGCCCCTATTCAGAGAATAATCTAAAACTATCCTCAGTACAGCAATTATATTACATTAACAGCACAAAATGCAAATGGGAGTACTTGTGGTTCTACCTATTGTATCAGGTGTTCTTAATAAAAAACACATTTTGAAAAAAAAAAAAAAAAGGTGAACAAGCACAGCTCATCAAAGTCAGAAAAAAATGCTTAAAAGACCAACTGATCAGTCCTCCATGGCTCTGTACAGTTCAGTGTAGTGCAGAGATTAGGAAAATGCTTTTCATGTTTTCGTGACACTGTATTAGAGGCTATTTCAAAGAGGTTTACAAACATCTTGGCCTTCAGGAGACTTTGAGCCAGTGATCTTCAAGCTCATACTCACCTTGCTGAAAGTAGAGTTCTTTAATATGAGTTGCTTCAAAATACTTTTCCAAATTGGATAACCAAGTTACCATATTGAGGCTCTGGTCAGCTTAAGATTTTTATTGTCCCTCTGAAAACAATGCATCTTTCATCTTCCCTATAGCAGAAAGTCACTTGTATGTTGTGCAGCAGATTACTTGGTCTGATTTCTTTGAGAAAGCAGAAGAGATGTCTTTGCTGGCACTTCAAAGGATTTCATAAGTACATCTTAACCTTCTGTGTTGTGGCTCGAGACATAATGTTCAAAATCTTCAGGGAGAGTCATGGTACAGTGGGAAAAATAAATAAATGTTTCTCTGAATATTATTCACACAGTTCCAATGGCAGCCAAGAGGTCTTTTTTCTCAGGTATTTTCAGCAAGGGTATGAGCTTATCTTGCAAATTATAAACTAAATAAGGAAGGTGCACTCTTGAGGCCTGTGGAAAGCCAATAAATGTGATTACAGGCATAAAGGCTAGTTGTTTAAAGGATAAATAACTATAAGAAGAAACTAACATTTTGCAGAAGAATAGATCAAAATTGTCCAGTATATGAAAGTTAAGGCATCATTACTATTTGTGGTTAATAAAGAAAGAGGAACATTCAGAAAATAGACTGTGCATGGGTATTAGTCAGAGGTGCCGGCAGTAAATCAGAATTTCTTACCACTCCCAGGCCTTTCCAAGAAGAGTAAATCAACCAGATCTCATTGCTGAGATTATCTGGGATGAACTCAGTCATCCCTGAAGCAGAATTCAAGATGGTATGGGGGAAAAGGGAGGATTATATCTTATTAATAAACCAACTGACATCATCTCAAGTCATTTTGCCAAGTGGCAAATTCAACTGTGTAAGGAAGAGATGCACGGACCTATCAGCTTCAGTTTTGAATCTGCAAAGGATGTGTGCACCCCTGTCTATAACAAGAGTGGTCCCACTGTCCAACCGAGTCCAGATTAAGCCTATTCATAAAACGTGAGTATACATGGGACCCTGACCATTGCAGCCAGGTTTACTGTGAAAAAGAATATTGATGAAGGCACCAGCTGTATCAATATACTGGTACATCCTCAGAGGCTGGAAGGAGACACAGCAGGAGGAATCTTCCTTCCTTTTGCATCTCAGCCACACCTTCCCTTTCTTGTTTTTACCCTGACATCTTCCCTGCAGACTCAAAGGTAAATCCAGAGTCCTTTATAAGGGCACGGGTGAGACAGACCAGCATCAAAGAGGTCCCAAAAAGATGGTTCCACATGTGGAAAGAGGAGACAGTAGAACCAGGGTCTCCTTTTGAAGAGCTGTCAGGTTTGCAATGTTGCCCTCTGCCTGGTAAACTGGGTGTGAGGGAGAGGCCAGGAATTCAAACGTCCAAGTTCCTTAGCTCCATAAGTCACGAAAACTGTGCCAGTCCGGAAGCAACATCACACCAATCAGCTACACTGCCTGTCACCCACAACAACTATATTCACGAGCTAGCACTACCACGTTATCTTTCCACTAGGTTTTACCCAAATGACAAGCTCTTTTTTCAAACTCTGTTGCTTTAGTATGTTTGACCCTGAAACCCCATCTGGCAACCATGAGATTAGAGAAAACTGAGCACATTACCTACAATGGTATTTAAAAGTAAAGTGCACTGGAGCTATATATTTCAGAATAAAATCTGTCAAAAAATACCTAAATAGTATAAAAATAAGTAAAAAATGTCTCAGTATGTCATGAAAAGAACATTATAAGATCCCACAAATCATTTATTTCTTACAATTATGATATAGTGATACTTCATGTTCAGTACCTAATAAACAATTGTGCAACTTTTTGAATGTCAAACCTTGGAACATATATTTTGAAGTTCTAGTATGTGAGACCATTGTTACCTGCAGAAGAAGAAACAACAACAATTGAATTAAATCGATGTATCTCTATTGACCTCAGTACGGCTGCGTTTCTGTGCGAATCTGGTAGAAAACTTCAGTTTTAATATTAACACAAGTGAATCTTGGGGAGAGAAGCCCCAAGGGTGTTTCAACAATGCCATACAATTTACTAGCTGTGGTCTACACTATGGGCTTTGCATCCCTCCTCCATCAAAGAGGAGTTGGAGCTGCACTGCCCCAGTACCCTGCTTAAGAAAGAGTCTCTTCTCCCAGAGGAAAGAAAGGTGAATTTCGTATGCTTTTTACTTACTATATTTCAAGATGTAATCATGTT
Organism: Patagioenas fasciata; assembly: GCF_037038585.1. Classification (NCBI taxonomy): domain Eukaryota; kingdom Metazoa; phylum Chordata; class Aves; order Columbiformes; family Columbidae; genus Patagioenas; species Patagioenas fasciata. The sequence continues at coordinate 152,035,688 of NC_092520.1, read as the reverse complement.
TAATTATGATATTCAACAAGGTGTACCTAAAGTATTGTCTAGTAAAATAAAACTTAAAAATACCATACATCTACCTTCTTTTCCAGCATGCTCATATTACAATTTTCATTCAAACTAGGGGTTTCTTTGATCATCTTCTGTCCATGGTTTTTAATCAGAAGTAGTTAAATTTGTGGAATTGCTATTATTACATTAAATAAAAATTCACAAAGCTTGTTCAGAATGACCTACACAGAAAAAAAAAAAAAAATATATATATATATAAATATATATATATAAGCACCAACTGAGCAAGACTTCATGGAAAGTACAAGTGTACACTTGCACCAACTTAACTACACTTGCAATGTTAATCACAGACCACTGCAAGTGGGGTTTTCTGAAATGCATTGTCCCAATTCCCAGTAGACCAGCACAGGGTGCTCTGTGAGACATGATCAGAGGTTATTGATGATTATGGAAAGCATTACCATCACTAGCTGATCCTTTCTCCTGACTATAAGAGCAGGAAGAATGGAATGGATGAGTAGCAGCAAGATGAAGCCACATACCTTCAACTTCATTTATTATTATAAAATAAATCCTTGCCTTTCTATGTGGAAGTGAAATGGTTCTTTCTTACAAAAATTGCAAATTATAGATGGAAAGACTGGTTGAGATCAGTCCAATCCTTCCTGTGGATGGCTAATGAGAAGAAACATGCTTCTCATTCCTTGTTACCACTCCCTCCATCCCTTTTGGGGATGACTTAGGATCAGTTTAACACAAGTTTTGCTATTGAAGATTCTGATTTTCTCACCCTAGCCATAAACACCAGCAAAGATCTTGAATTTTCTTTTACTGAAGTATTTTCATCTGTTTTTCTCTTTATTGTTAATCAGCCCTTTGAACCACCACATCCTCCCTCACAACCTGTAGCTGCCTTCCTTGGCTTTCCTCGGAGTTACTAAAGGGTTGACACATCAGGAGCGTGACAAAGAGGACTCTAAATCAAAAAGATAGGTGAGAACTGTGCACTCTGCATAGAGGCCCTGAAGTAATGGTTGTGCCCTGCTCTCCCAGATAGGACTGCAGCCCATCTATGAGAGCAAGGAGCCTCATTGCAGAAACACGTGTTCCACTGAAACCTAGAGCCACAAGGCTTAGCAAGTCCCAGGTGACCTCTCTGCTAAAAAAAAAAAAAAACAAAACCAAAACAAAACAAAACAAGAAAGCCTGAAGCTAAAACAGGTTTTAAGCCTGAAGCTAAAATTTACCTCATGGTGAGAGCAATAGTTGAGTATTAATCACACTCAAATTCTATCTCTGAAGCCAACTCAGACGGATTCAGCCTGTATTACACAGATTACAGCATGGCTATCCTAATTAGTGGCACTCACTCTTCTGAGGTTGTTTTCAATTTTTCTTTTAGCAACTTCTAAATTTCATCCTGATAAGTGATAAAAAAATGGCACTATTGATTGCATTGGTTGTTCATTCCTCCTGTTTGTTTTTCTTTCCCAATAGTTTTAAATAGCGGCCATTCCTGGGCAGTATTTGTGCAGCTTTTATTCACTGCCTGAAAGTGGAGAGGATGCTTTAGGCTTCTGGTTTTGCTCATCATTTCATATTGGTAAAGTTTGTTCAAATCCCTTTAAAACCTCTAAACCTATCAGCAAGTCAAAAAGGTATAGCTTCAGAAGGCAAAAGAAATAAATCTCTTTGAGATGCTAATGGAGTGGAACATCATCTGCTATTTCAAGACATAATCTAGCTCTTTGGAAAATTTGTAAAGGGTTTGCTTTAATGAAGATATTTCAATTTATGACATGCAATTATAGTTCAGTGAAAACAATATTGCGCTGTCACAGCCTTGTTCCCTGTGCTGTGAAAATAGAAATGCCATTATGAGAGAGAAACTGCCACTTTTAGGAACACACAATGTTTCAGTAGCTTTGTTGAAGATGAACAGAGCACTGAGCTCTGCATAGATATCTGAAAGGTACAGCTTTCTTCCTGCAGTGACACTCCGGTTACTTCTCTTTAAGCGTTTTTAAAGGGAAAAAATGTGTCTAGCATGAGTCTGTCAGGAGCTTTGAGGAACTGGAATAAAAATACATACAGACAGTACAATACTTGGTATTGTACCAGAAGCCACATACATGAGTAAAAGCCTACCTAGGGCACCAGGCTGGGCCTGGTAACAGGGAAAAGATGCTATGCCCAAATATTGCTCGTGAAACTAAATTATGGATCTGGGAACATAAAAAAAAAAAAAAAAAAAAATTAAAAAAAGGTTTCAAAAGGAAAATAAAACAATGCTACTAAAGTAGGCTTGATTATGTGGGTCACTAAGTACTGTGTATTTCCCCTGTAGCATTTCATAGTCGTTACTGTTGCCAGGGGAAGCTTGATCCTCTCATTATGTATGTTTGTCTTTCACATCAGAGCTCCTCTCTTTCTTTCCATGCCCCGGCACTGTAACTGAAATAAAAATAAGGAATGAACCCCCATTATTACCCAAATACCTACAAAGCAGAGGGAGTGACCCCGGCGGGTCGGTGGGTCAGCCCCCTCATCATTGATGCACTTGCTCCAGCAGACCCCTGCCTTTTGTGGCGGGGTCAAAGCCAAGACCTCTGCTGAGTGTCCTCAGTGAAGAATTAACAAGTGTGACAATTTGCGGTCCCTCCTCCCCCAGCCCCGGGTCCAGCCTGTGTGAATGCTGTAAATAGAGACATCTGGATGGAGGCCTTTCACTGCAGTAATTGAAAATGAACATGGATCAAGTTCTGGCCTGTTGTATTCATAAATCTTCAAGCTTAATTACATTAAAGGGAAATCTAGGGCCTGGCTCTATGGAAACAGCAGATCCTATCGGGCTCTCAGATCATGAATCTTTAAGATAAGTGTTTTTCCTCTCTTCAGGACAGTCAGATGAGAAATTTCGATCAGGTCCTTCCAGCATCAGAAATCCACCAAAGATCTATAATTGTTCTTTGTGTTTTCCTTTTCCTTTGTATGTGATGCATTTTCACCAGTGGGGAGCTGGAGGACAGAGATGCGTGAGGCATCAGGCTGCCATCGTACCAGGCATTTAGATGATGGAACTCAGAGGGCCATGCATACGCTGTGTGGAAATTTAGGAGAGGGAAAATGTTTTGCTAGCTCAGTGTCACGGCCTTCACACGCACTGAGCCCTTGGTCCTGCTTCCCAGTGAGAGCTGGGGCACGATAAGCAAGTGGGGTCTGCAGTTCTGCTTGTGCATTTCAAAAAGAAAATGAGTTTTGAGTTCAGTGGAGACTCCCTTCATGTCCGTCTTTTAAAAACTTCTACCTTTACTTGAAGGAACAAACCGATATTCTGAAAAATCAATACCCAAAAAAATTTGGGGCAGAAGGGCAAAAATTTTGGATTTTGAATGAAACTGTCTAGTTAACAGCCAGTTGTTTCACAAAAACATCAACACTTTTGGCAGCATTTTCTGTCTCTGCAGCAAGCTCTCATCACAGTTACAGACTCCACAGCAAGCTTGTACATGACGCACATTCTCAATGCAGCAGAAGCTTTGATAAAAATAACACTCCAAATGGAATGAAGATACACAAGAGCCAAGATCTTTTATGTGAGGGAAGGGTTTTCCCAAACCCTACCCAGAAAATGCTCTGGTGTAGACAGACCCCTTTAATTAAATTCTGGAGGAAGTAATTTGATAGCATATAAGTTGAGTACTGTCTCCACAGCCACCAGACAATGCCAGTGAGCCATAATATGGCCTAGTAAAACTAAGCCCTCCTGTTAATTGCAAGACCATTGGAAGAATATGGTACAGCAAATAAGGGAATTTGTATCTTTGCTTTTATATGTATTCTCAATGGTGCTGTGCAGTGGCTTTTCATAATTCTATTTGTGAACACTTTAAAGCTAAAGAAATATTGAAATTCACCAGGAAATAAAGGCTCAAGATGTTTTGTAAAAAAAAAAAAAAAAAACTCAACTAAAAAAGATTTCCCAATTTCAACTTTGCTTCCATTCAGCCTGAATGAACTTCAACAACATGACAACAGATTTTCAAGGAATAATAGCAGGTCAAATTCCACACATAAACCAAAATTCAGTCCTTAGTCCCCACAGCTACAGGCTCCCCCTAGCCAATACAGCTTTCTCCACCCCACTTCTTGCAGTCTGGGAAATCTTCTCAGCACTAAGTGACAGTAGTTAGCAAGCAGATCCTCCAAATCAACAGTCTGTCCTGCCTCTCAGCTTAGGGACACATTTCAAGAAATAAGTGCTCCTAAAAATTATCTTCTGAACTGCAAACAAGAGTAACCCACCTTCTTCAACAAATCTTGATTTTGTTCCAGGAACTGTACAAACTGCTGTGGCAGAAAACTATCAATAACATTTGCTCTGCAGGAGAAGTGTAAGGTTACTTTTAGCCTTCAAAGAACCAGTGCCCCAGTAACAAGTGTTTTTGCTGTCAGCATTTACCATCGTAATGACAGAGAGGGCTGGGTAATGACTCGACAATTATTTATATAAAACCCAGAGCCAGTGGCACTGTAAGTTATGGAAAGAGGACAAGCTCACAAAGCAGCAGCCTTGTATCTGAATGAGATGGGACACACTTGCTGTCAGCAGGGCTCAGGGGCTGCAACGGAGATCCAAAACTAGAGGCTAGCGCCCAAGCTCATACATATATTTCCCAACAACGTGGAAGGGTGGCAACACTGCCAAATAATTCACATTGCAGTGAGGCCAGTCCTTCTCCCTGCAAAGCTTTCTTATCTGACAGGTTTGTTCATGTACCTTTTGTTATTCTCCAACCATTCTGTTCTGGGATTTTAAATTTCATCTTTATCTTAAATGTAGGTTTAATTGTTGAACTATTTAGGTGCAGTCCATTTTATAGAGGTCATTCTGTCATACATTTGAAGAGAACTCCAGATCTTTGGCTCCCATTCTGCTCTTACTAACGTGGAAGAGGGACTACTCCAGCAGTAAAATCAGCGAAGGCAGCAGAACCAAGTCCCAGGGGGTTTAACCACCCACATTGCTAATAGCACTTGGGAGATGCCAAAGCTGTTTTCAAATGTGATACATCTTTCCCAATTCTGAAACTTTCAAGCCATGCTGGTGATTGGGGCTAATTCCTGATATTTGGCTCATTCCTATTCCCCTCCTTCCTCTTTCTCACCAGTACCCAGGCTCATACCCCATCTTGTACTCCCTTTCTTACAGAGTAGGTCAGAATTCAGCCCCTGCACCACATTTTGACTCCTCTGATATGGGTTCAGGCAAGCCTGGATGGTGATACCAAAATACACTGTGGGATGCCCTGCTCCTGCACATGCTTTGAAAGGAAAGTAAATTAGCAATTTTACATTCCTCTTCTTCCTGGCAAGGAGTATGCAAAAGCAGCAAATTATTAAAATTAAACTAATCAATTAAACTAAAATTATGGATTTAGTCCTGGTCATAACTCCTCAGTGTCTATCTGGATTCTTCCAGAGCTAGTTGGCCTCTATCAGGGTACTTTTTTGATCCTAAATTATTAAATGTACATTAGAAAGCAGCCACTGTGCATGTGTACTGCAGTATGTCATATTCTTCCCTGTTGCCTGTACTGATGCTGGCTGTGAGTAAACTGACATCTACTTTTTCTTTTTTTTCAATTGTACTATGTGGCGATACGCTTACATGAACCAGAAGACATTTTTTCTGCACATTATTTAAATTCTGCAGGGATTGCACATCTAACCCCCAGTGGTATCCGTGACAGTACCAGTCTGCGTTACCTGCAAACATCAAAAAAAAGCCTGAAACATTTAAATGTGGATTCTCCAGAAATAACTGATAGCAATGCCTTATAAAGTCCATTAAAAACAACTCACTTTACAGCAGGCAACCTGTAAAGAAAATCCAATCGTAACAGTAAGATTTCCATTCTTTACCAATCCTAAATGTACAGCTGTTGGTGAATCCCACCATACATAATTCAGGTAAAGATCCATCATTAATGTGATGGATACTAATGAAAAGTATCTGTTCAAACATGTTGCACAGACACAGCTAGCCAAAAGCCATCCCAGGAAGTGAAGGTATGATCTAAGGAGTCCAGTTTCCCTACTCTTTCAGACCTCCTTTAAATTTGCTCACATCCCAGATGTCACACATATCTAGTCTCTTCTAACCACATAGGCAACTACTTTGGAAGAGGCAATTATTGGGGCTCTAAGATCACAGTAGTAACTCCTTTTCTCAAGATTAAGCCAATGCTTTGTCCAGCACAGCTTTTTCATGTAGGAACTACATCATTGGAGACACTAAAATATTTGGGATGAAAATGCCACCCCTCATGCTGCGGGCCAGCACCAGGCACTGCTCGCAAAAGTCTCCATAGGGAACACAAAACTACACCCTAATTTCATGGGGAGTGTCTGTAAAGACCCCTGTGAATACTGATGCATAAAGCCATATAGCATAAAAAGGAGTTACCGGGGTATTCTTCTTTCCAAGGTGAGATGTCTACCTGAGCTAGTTGCTCCAGCAATATCTGAAGCCATTTGTGTCCTTCATTGACCCATTCCTGAGATGCCTGAGCCTGCCCTATGGGAGGGAGACATCAGGAAGAAAGTTTTGCAATGGTTGCTAAGTGATAGGCAGGGGAGTCCCCCATTTTGAACAAAGGAACATAAAAAAGCTTCCTAACACCATAAAACTTACAGAGTTTCCAGTATTTTTCCAGCTGTATGGGTCAGGAAGTGATTATTTCTTAATTTGTTTCATCTTTTGACTCAATAGACTTCAGAGTCCGGTATATCCAGCATAAAGATTCTTGATGATGCAGTTACATTATGTCTTTACCATATAACAAGTTGAACATACCTGTTGCAAGCCCAGAAACTTTGGAAGACAAAGTTTAGGGCAGCAGCATATTTTATTTCTCTATGATTGCACTACTTGAATTTTTATATACATGAAAATTATCTTTTATATATAGATATGTATTTAGTCTAAGTACATTTGAAGTTTCAGTAAAGCTTACAATGGCCAAAAAACGGAGCACTCTTCCATCTAATGGAGGCCTCGCAGTGTCTCTACATATGCTGAAAAGATCCAGTGACAGCTGGCGAGGTCATTGTAAATGAGGGAAAAAGAGAGTCTTGTCTCCATTACCAAACAGCAGCAACTAATCACTGTCACATCATGATGTGGTTCTGGACTGTCCATAGGTTTATTGTGGCCATTAACCTATGCAAATATTCTACTTTAGGAGAAAAAAAAAAAAAGTCTGGGGCCCAGTCTGGATCCTTAGGTCTGCTGCAGTCATTTTAACCACTACAAACTTACCATAAAGCATCACCAAATCAGACCACATCTATACCAAATAAATACAGTGAGGCAAATTAGAGCCTGAATATATAGTGTATGACTGTCCACAGTCCTCGCACGTGATCTTCTACCCTGCAAGCAATGCAAAGTAGCTTTTGCAACTTGCACTGAAAGTCATGGCCTCTGGTATTTACTGGGTGGCCGGGACAGCTCACCAGGGAGCAACTAAGGCTTTACAAGATCCCACACCACCCCACAGTAACCTGCTCATGCCACCTCAATTTCAGTCTGATAGTACTTTATGGCCACCTCACTCTAGTGCAAATAATTACACTGGAGCAGAGAAAGGGTAAAACAGACTGCAGGAAGGAGGGAGAGGAATTGCCTTTTTCCTCCCATTTTGGAGTGAATGCTCTTTGTCTTGTATTTACATTATCTTAACAATAGAGGACTGATTCCCACACTGATTTTCTTATAGGTTGTCAACATTGTTGAGAATTATACATAAGCAATGACTAGTTTCTGTAGCCACCGCAGGTTATTTTAAGTGAGTCCCATGAATTAAAAAAAAAGTGTTAAACATAGAGTAATTCATTCTTTTGTTGTTTGGTTTTGGGTTGGGTTGGGTTTTGCCTCAAGGAAATGAACCACATGAATGTGAGACAAAACAATAATATATTGGGCATATGCCTACACTCCATGAGGCTGTCGCTCTTCAGGTACTGCATGCAGCCACCACCGTACCTAGAATCAAATCATATATACTAACCAAATAGACAGCAGGACATCCCATGAATGAACATTACACAAACCTTTATAGACAGGAACATTTCTAAGACTGTGTAATCAACACCCTGTGGTGGTCAGACACAGTGGGAAGTCCCTGCATCTTTGCAGTTCATCGCAAAACCTGGTTAATCCTCCAGGACAACTCAGGAAAGGAAGGAAGTTAGAACACAAGGCTGAGTTTCACAAACTGTGTCTTAAAATTGCCATGGGCAGGGCACTCTGTGTAAACTTTGGAGATTACATTAGGTTCATCTGATAACACAGCTGTAATATGTGTGGATGCACAGCCAAGCTAGCACCAGTCATCAAGATGAGGTACTCCAAGGGGTGTGGAAGGGGCAGCCTGGAAATCAACCCACAATAATCTCCTAAGGTGGGGTTTTCAGCCTCCCTGGCACTCTGTACTGCCACACCACCACTAGCAGTACCTAAACTACCTGGGTGATACATGTTCACATGACTTTCACAAGGACTTTAATCTCTTGGAAGGGCACCAAGACCACCTACCCAAAGAACCTAACCTGAGAGCCCCAGTTTGCCTTTCCAGCATCCCCATAGCTGAAGTAGCAATGCTCCTGACTCTAGACCTTAGACCTGTATCCACCTGTCTAAAACTGGTTTTGTGATGTACCTCCCACTGGAAATTAGGGGGAAAAATACACTACTTTAGGTGCCTGTTTAGTTTATAACCACTTTAGAAGCTCAGTGTCACTGTGTGTTTTTACGGTATCTGATTCCATAAAGATGTGTTCTCAGATGAGCTTCCTAGGCAGTGCTCTAGCATTTGTTAAAATAATGGTGTTTTATAATAAGCAAAGTAGTTATCTCATGGACAACTGCAGACCTTTGTGATCTTCTTAAACTGACGTCATAGAAAAGTATTCAGCATAGAAGAAATTGCCAGGAAAATATCAGTTAAAATACGAGCAATACTCTTTTTCTTTCAAACTGAGCAAGTCAAAGAAATAGATGAAAATAATTTATCAGTGTATATAACCAAACTCTCACATGTGATATGCAACGTATTGAGGGCACTTAATGCATCTGCCACTCTATAGCTGCATTTTATTTAGCGCTCTGGAAGTACAAATGCTTCCCCACTAGTGGAACCACATAGTTTCCAAAAGCTGTCTTCCATTGAGAGGACAATTGTTTTCTATAGAGATGAGAAACAAATACCCATGACCCACATCACCTTGCCCCAGCAGGCTTTTGCTGCGGCTTCCTCTGTGCAAATACAACAAAGTCTGGCAGCAGTCAATCCTGCCAGCCCACACTGAGCCACCACAGAGTGCGTAGCTATTTACCCTTCCTATTAATCTGTCAGTGTTCTAGTCAAACATGTAAAACAATATGGTGTGTGCATATCTTGACTGGTCATTGCTAAGTTACTGAGGAGCAACATGAATGAGTGGAAAACCATGCAACAAACTATAACACTAGATTTTTAAGGTATGGAATATTGGAGTTTTCAATTGTCAGCACGAAGGAAGAAGCCATGGTGTTCGGAGCATGGTGACAATAATGCAAAAGCCAGAAACTATAGCCAGTCTGCCTCTTTCAGCGTACAATAAGCGAGTCCTGTTTGTTTTGCTCAGATGCAGATTTAATCCCCACTCTTTTGTAGGTTACTTGCAATGTGCAGTCAGGAAACAATTAGGAAACTTGGGATCCCGTCCCTCAGTTTCCTTCAGACAACCAGACTGCTGCCACAGCATAGAAACCAATGACTACAGTTACTAGGGATGTGGCAGAGCTGTATTTTGAAGTTGAAATACTGTTTACTTACAAACCCTGTTAGAGAAACCTGGTTGAATCTAAAAGCCATGTAGTGGATAACCCTGTAGCATCCACTCCAGCACTCCTCAGTCAGATAAATTCAGCTCAGTGGTAGCAGTTCTTGCTCAGGAGAGCACCTTTTAGAACAAGTCAGTATGTGCTGTCAGGCTGCTGAGCCAGGCACGCTGCTTGCCCTTCTCAAAGTAATAATCTCATTTGATGGTGCTTCAAGGTTCTGTCAGAGCTGAAAATTCACACTGCCTGCTATCTCTTTAATCCGTTTCCTTGTCATGAACAAAAGGAAGAGTGTGCGTATGAGAAAGCAGAAATAGAGAATATAGGTCAAAGGGTATATTCTGAGTATTAGGAAGACTTTATCTCAAACAGAATAGTCTTTCTGCAGTCAGCAAACTCCCCAGAGCCAACAAGAACTGCAAAAAACCATGAGTGTAGACATTACAAAACTAAATGACAACGTACAAATAACAGTATCTAGCCATTTCCAAAAACCCTGACTCATTCTTTGCTTTATGGTCAAGAAAGTTCTACTTTGGCACTGCTGGAAGAGAAAATGAATTTGGCTTATGTGCATAAGCATGTATATAAATATACATGTCTGAAGGCATTTGTATATATACACCAAATTATGCCAAACAATTAATAATGAACAAAGGCAAATCAGGCATCCACTGCTGCAACCACTTCCATGCATAGCTTTATACTTCTAACTAGTCACATCAACTTCAGTAATGCTATTTATATATGAAAGTATACAGAGGGATAATCCTGAAAGGTTTTGGCCTCATGACCTCACACTTGATTGGTATTAACAGAACTACACAAGACTGTAAAGAATTCCTGGATCAGGCTGCAAACTAGTCATTTACAAACGGATAAATTGCAATAATTATGTCCTAATTGTCCTAGCCAATACCCATTTGAATACGAAGATCACTGTCTGATCAACTTCAAGTTGACCAAAATAGGCCATAGTATACCTCTCTTTGGACACAGTATACATCTCTCGGACTTCTGAAAGATTAATGGTCATGAGATGTCCAAAAATGTGTCTGGAACAGATCCAAAGGCAAAGAAAATATCTTAATCTCAGTACATGCTCAAGTGACAACTAGCAAAGCATACAGAATGCAGATCTACCCCACAAGATCAAGCTATCAGTCTCAAGTACTTAGAGGCAAAATATCACCCTTCTAGTACATCACTGCTGGCCATGCTGAACTAACTTAACCTCATTAGCACAAAGGACAGGTAAGCACATCAGCATTTCAAGAGGAACTGGAGAATCATGGTTTCACTGGTAAGGTAGTTAACGTGCTAAAATCCTTGACTGCACACGGCACTGCAACTTCTTTAAACCTGCAAGGAAATGCCATGTATTCACAACCCTCTTCTGGCAAACCCCACATAACTGGGAACATCAATAGCTCCCCTGCCACATCTGATGCCGTGTGCTAAAGTCTAGGAGTGACAGTGTTGTCACCAGCACACCCAGTCAGCATCAAGTTTTCACAAAATATCCCAAAGATTGCCTCAAACAAAACATTTTGTTTATATTTTAACCAATGAGAGCAGATTGCTGTTAATTCAGGGTAATTAAAGCAGTTACCAGTTCTCAAAATAAGTATGCCCAACTCATAACAGGAGAGGAACACATGCAGGTACCTTGGATTTGAAACTCCTAGATGCGACAGTGTGGCAATTAGACTTGCTGAAATGGGTAAGAACTCACAGAATCAGAGGAAGAATTTTGCGCTAGGAACCAGTGTTTTGAACTACAGTACTTCGAACTGTAGGTTTAAGAGGACAAGTCAAAACCCTATAAGGTTAAAATGCAGCAGCAGAGTTTTCACACAAAATTCCTTTTCTGCAAGTATCTTCAGAGAGCTTAGATAAAACTGAAAAGCTTCAAGTCTTAAGGAGAATAGCATCCAAAAGAAAAAACTGGGAACAGAAAAGAGGAATGGCCTGAGGATCTAGAGAATCATAATAAGTTACATTAATTTTTTTCAAATAGCAAGAAAGTCTGCTTCACACATTTTAATTTTATGAAATAGTGGACAACTTTGGCAGTTCTGGAGGGAGAATAGATTTCTCCCTGGACAGAGCTCTCCTGGATGCTAATGAGTACCTTTGTTGCACGTTTTGAAAGAAAATAGCTGCCTGTTTTGAAATGAATGGGAGTGTTTACCCCAAGAAGTTTTTGGGACCTGACTCACAATATGCTTACTGGAATGAGAAATCCTGAGGTGCAGAGACATTTTATTTCACCAACCTGAAGTGGGTGAAGCCGAGGAGCATTTTCATAGGTTCGCTTAATCGTATTTTGTTACTTTATTCCAACAGTAAAGAAGAAGATAAATGTTTTTGAGCAGTCTAATCATATTTAACTAGTCTCTAGTACCTTATCAAGAAAGTCCAGAGTGTAAGACTGGGCTCCCTTGAGCTGGGTGGGAGATGCAAAAATGCTTCTTGGACTTCAGCACAGACCCTTACTTCACAGAGCAATGGGGATATGGTGGCCATTTCAGAGACACGCTTCAGAAGGAATAATAGAGTCTTAGCTCCTGCCACATTGTCGCAAGGCAGTACTGATACCCTGCTGGATTACTAGGCTGATCTTTCCATTTCTCTTTTCATCTCTTTTCTCCGTGTCCCAAGCTCAGCATCCTCTAAATGCTGGCATTTGTATTCAGTAATATTTCTGGGGCTTTTCTAAACTCCATAGCCTCAGATGAGTTAAAAAAAACACCATTGTGCACAATTGTAACGTGCAGTGTAACTTGAAAACAATGTCTCGCCCCTCTATTTGTATATATTTTTTGTGTGTGTCCTTTACAGCTCTCTCTTTGCAAACCACAGGTGTTTGCAGGCATAATGCTCCCGATGCCGTAGAAAAGAGTTTATTGTGAGGAGCCTTTTCTTTGCCACTTGTCCTAAACCTGTTCGCAAAGTGCTACATGCGTTCTACGGATCACCATAAAAATTAAGGAACAAGAAGTCCTCTGTAAGCCTGCCCAGCAGCGCCACTATGACATTGGTTGCGACAGCTTTGTGACCCTGCATTGTTTTCCATTCATTCACAAGCCTTTTACTTTGCTTTTTTTTTTCCCTCTACTCCCTCAGGGAAAAAAAAAAAAGGGTGAAGCCTTTATAGGCATTTTTATCTACTGTAAAAAAAAATAAAGTGTGTCTGTGCCAGGGTAATAGATTAAAAAAAAACACAACACAATGTGACAGCTACTTTAGAGAACATTGCGTGGAGTTACAGTAGTTATAGTTTCAAAAACCACCTGCAAACAAATGCAGATACCATAGCAAACTGCCCTTAGGATTTCTTTTTTCTTTTTCCTTACATGCTCCTTCTTTTTCTTTTTTTTTTTTTTTAAGTTCCCTCTTGCCATTCTAAGCCTGAAGTCAGTAATGAATTTATGTGACAGCTATGAAGCTAGTATTAAATTTGTGAATAGTGACTAACAGTGTGCAAGCCCATGGTGTTCACATCCTCACACAGCAGTGAATTCAGGGCTGAGGCTGCTGAATGGGATGGGAGCGAGGGGGGCAGGCAGAGTGATGGTCTGGGTTTTCTCTCTTATTTATCTGTACAACAGCATCTGAGGTGGGGACACATGATGGAAAGAGTAAAATGCAAACACCAGGGCTCCTTTTTGTGCTTCTGCCAGCACATGCTCAGGGAGAAGGGGCAAGAAAGGAGAAACTGGGGATGTTTTTGGCTGTTTCTCTCTTGGAGAAGGGATGTGGTCAAGAGGGGAAGCAACAGGGGCAGGGAGTGAAAGGCACCAGCTTCAGCTTTCATTTAAACTGAATTAAGGAGTTGTGGTCACAAGCAGGTATAGGAGAGGACAGACAGGACAGCAAATAGAGACAGGGTCCCTGAAGCTCTCCCCCAGGGCAGGTTGGAGCAGATTTGTAATCATCTCAACCCATTTTCTACACACATGTACAGAAACAAGGTTATAAGGGAGCAGGATAACCAGGAAAGGAGAGGTGCACAATGAGGCGGTGAAGGGTGCCGTGCCTTGGTGGGTCAGGCTGAGGGCAGAAGGGGCCTCACTGCCTCCTCACCCCCATGCTGAATGGGAAAAAGGGGTGCGGGGGAACAGGGTTAAAGGATCTTGGGGGTAGGCGGGGGTGGCTGCAGCTAGAGAAGGGAAATCATGGGCACCCTTTGATTTCCCCTGCTTGCAGAGGGCTTTTCGGCAGGGGAGGAACTACAGCCAGAGCCAGGCGGGCAGAGTGAGAGCTCGGACTCCTCTCTCCCAAGAAGTGTTGTGATGGGCTGTGATGATGGGAGAAGGGGGAGCGGGGGGCGGGGGAGATGTTATTAGCAGCGAAACCTCAAGACCCAAGTTGAAGCCGAAGAAGAGAAAAGGAGCAATATGATCAATATGGTTTCATTGTTGAGCCCCGCTTACCTCGGCGGGAGACCATCTGCTCCCTGTCAATGCATCACCTGCTTGTCTGGCCTGTTGGCTGGGCAACGCGCGGGCGGGGGGATTAAGGGGGCAAGGGGGGTCCAGGGGGCCCTGCTGGGGGCTGCACCCCCCCCCTACCACCAAGGCAGGGGGAGGCTCACCCGGGATAGGTGGGAAGCCAGGCAGCCTCCTGAAGGGCTTGGCTATTTCCAGAGAAGGGCATAACACAAATGCGATGTTTCTAAACCACTGGAGAGGGGGCGGGGGAGGAGGTTTCAGGAAGGCCCTTCCTGCCCCTGGAAGTCGGCATTTTGCTGCACGCGCTGAATTTAGGGATGCATGAATGAACCTGCCACAATGGACACCCGGGGAAGAAAGGGCAGCAGAGGGGTCCCCGCAAAGCCAGGCGCGTCGCCGCAGGAGTCACCGAAGGAAAACAAGGCACAGTGCTCTCACATCCCCCGGAAAGAAAATTTGGTGTGAAAGAAGACATTGAAACAGTGCTAATATTGCAAAGTCATTTTAATGTCACCACAAAATCAGTGCATTTCCACAGGCTTGAATGCAAGGAGAAATGAAAAAAAAAAAAAAAAGAAAAAGGCAGAAAGTCTCTGATGTTGTATAGCAATGAATGCAAATAAGGTGCTGAGTCTGTGCATGTGATCCAAAATTATTTGATTTTTGGATCATTTTGGATACGTTTGATATTAAACACCATCCACTTAATAAGTAGATAAAATACAGCTCCTTGCATCCCAAACTGGGCCGTATCAAAGTATTCAACCAATCCCTTAGAAACTGCCAGAGGAGGGGCCAAGAGAGTATCCCTGCACCAGCTTACAGAGCGCACTGCTCTGTGTGATATACAATCTCGCTGATTTGAGGGGGGAGGTTATCTATCCATACATAGAGTTTTATGCACATATACATGTGCATGTTTGCACATACACCTTCCCACACACAGCATCCTCTCAAGAGGCGGCATCTGCCTTATTCGACATCACCGTTACTGAAGCAGGGCCTGCTGTTCTCGGTGTGTTACAGCTGCAGTACAGCCAGCCTGAGCGCTCACAGCAATCACATTTGGGCATTTAGTTACAAACATCACCTGTGAAGAAGATTATCCCAAGAGCAGGACGAGGTTCTTCACTCTTTGGAGTCAATGAGGGTCCATATGGATTTACAATTCTAAGTCAATAACACCAGGATCTTGGGACATCTTCACACCCTCCTGCCTAATAAAAAAAATGAACAAAACCTCTTGGCAAATATTGCTTGTCTGCTGAGTATCTCATTAGCAATAGCATTTTTTTTGAGCTTTTCTAACCCCAAATAGAAGTTCCAGGCAAGGACAAGGGGTATATAAAGAGGAGTGTAGGAGAAGCCAAGTTGAACTCTCACCCTTGCAGTTTTCGTCTTTACACATCACTCATCAGGGAGCAGATTCCTCAGATGAAAAGCTATCAGAAATGTTCATTACAAACAATTGTATTTGTATGTTATGCATTGCAAAGCTGTAACAGAGCAGAGTCAAGCATCTATTTCCAGTTGTAGAAATATCTCCTGTTACACGAGACAAGTGCAATCCAGTGGCATAAACACAGGGAGGCTGCGAGTTCACAGATGAGGTGAACTTCACCCAATCTCATGTTACCACTGTTCTAGTATCACCATAAGTCAAACAGCGTAGCACTTAACTCACCCTTCTAAGGTGAAATAAGGACTTGTAAAGCTCTAAATCTATGAGATGCTACACACATATTTTCACTAAATAATCTGTGTGAAAATGGCAACTTACTGTACCTACAAAGGGAGCTTGTTAAAGCACCACAGAAATTTTTTCCAAGCAGCTAAACCAAAACATCCAGCACATACAACCCATCAAGATGAAGAATGGTGCTTTCTTGTTAGTTTATAATCACTGTTGAAGCACTTTTTCACATGATACTGCACTCACATCACAGAAATGTTAATGGAGTTTTCTATTGACATGCTGAACACAAGCAGTACATGCTTTTAGGTGTCACAGCTAATAGTCCTCACTGCTTGCATGAATCAATAAGAAACCATACTCTTAAAGATGCATGTTTTGTTGCCCAGAATATATTATTCTTTTACGTACCATGTAGCTCAGAGCAACCTACACAGAAGGAATATGGAATATTTGCATTCTGGATTTACCTTGCATTTGATAAAATATGTTTCTAAACCAACAAAAGGTTACTGCATCAATTATAGAGTAGATGTGGAAGAAATACCAAGAATCACTTCTTGGAAAACTAAAATCAATAGATGGATAACTAATTCTGAGAAACAAAGGTAAAGCACACATCTCCTGACAATGTGTAAAGTACAGCTTTTGCAATCTCCCTTTACAAACTTGGTGAGGAAGTGGTTTGTATCTGTAGTGCTAGCTTGTTTTCCTGTTTTTTCCAGAAATAATATTTCGATAAATTCATTGCTTACAGTTCAAGATGCAAAGCACCAGGACAAGAAAACCAAAGAAACATCCTGGTTTATACAAAAGGCTTCTGTTTTTTCTTCACTGCTTTATGCACAGATTCATGAAGGCACTTAGAAAACTCCATCCACCTGGATGTGATACCCTGAATGCCTTTTCCAGTCTGAACCTTGGAAGTCTAAAAATCGAGACCTGTCCTGCACAAAGGGAGCAAAGTTAACATTTCTGTGCACTTGAGAAAATATGCCATTCAGCTCGACTGACCATGTTTCATTATTTAGGTGAATTAAATACAAGGCGGAAAACTACAGAAAAACTAACAGAACTGAGGCAATGTTTGCTATAACATTAGTGAAGATCAAAGATCTGCTCAGGTCTGTATTGTACATTAAAACATTCAAGGATAAGCATGGGAGGGCTGCAGAATGTCTGTGCAAACTCCAGGTTCCCACATGCAGCATGGAGAGACTGAACCTCAAAAGGACAAGTAGGAGAGAGCACCTAAATAAAGCTCTGCTAGAGGGTGATACAAAAAAAGAGCTTTTCTTTCTGCATTACCTAGAGAAGTACCCTAAGGACACTAATCTGCAGTACTAGCAGAATTTAAGTATACCCAAAGCATTTTTAAAAGCTCATGGCAGTATTGTTGACCCAACATCATGGTTCCCAGGCAGCCATATACACCAGCAAATATATTGAATAAGACCCAAACTGATGCTGGCAAGTGACTGGTGTTGAAAAAAACCTTTTAACGCATTATACAAGGAACTCTGATACTACATGCAAGTATTTTTGATACAATATGCCATGATCTTTAAGACTCCCTGCTTAGTGTATATATCTTAAACTCAGAAGTCTTCTTTTGCTCTTAGCCAGTATTAACCATGATTCTGGCATTAACAGTAATTTCTAGGCTCTCTGGACATAACTAGAAATGCACGTAGCTTCCTGCAAGTCATACATGCTCTCACTATGTCAAAACACATCTGAAGAACCGGTACCACTTTTACCCTAAGAATATCTATGCAGATATAACTGAACTTCTGTCTGTATTTTTAAGCAAGAATTAGACTTGCTCCTTGATGTAGTAGCTAGATAATTGCAGCATACATTTATTTGATATTTAAAATAAAAGTCTAGCAACACAATCAGATGTCAAAAAGGTGTTCAGACTTGTGGTTTCAAAACAGCAAATCTGTTTCCCTATGCAGCTGAGGTGTTAATGAGAACCAACAAGTACTGCAATAATGGGAACCGAGGGGCTCACATTTAGCTGAGAGGATAATTCTAGAGGAAAACTCAGCCTTTTTTTTTAATGCAAAGCTACAGCTCTGTCCCTTTGTAAACCACTGTATTTGTCCTAAGCTTTGAACACAAAAGTCTGTATCCAGCTGGAGTGGCCAGTCATGACCCTAGCTAGGAATCCCAGAGCTGCCTGATACGGGATGGGTGCTCCTGAAGAGGTGAGGCTGTAAGTGAAGAATGAAATAGTATCTCCCTTATGGCACTACACCCAAGGCCCATAGAGTGCTACTTTCCTTAAACATGCTTAAAATTTAGCATGGACATTAGCTCAACAGATCCAGAGACCATTTTTTTGATGAAACAATTCAAAGTGAAATAATCCATTTAAATTTTCTTGTCACAACATTGAACAATTCTAATAAACACCAAATTTTTGCACAGGATAACTTTGATTTTGTAGAACCTGACTATTTGCTCAGGAAACAATCTTGGCAGAAAGTTCCCCATTGGTCTCGTAATCAATTTGCTAATTTACTGCTTCAATCATAAGGCAGCACAGAATTCCCAAATTAAAGCTGGATAGGACCTTTTGAGATCAGCTGGCCTAACCTCCTGCTAAAGCAGGGTCCATGGGAGCACGTTGCTCAGGATTGTATCCAGTCAGGTTTTGGTTATCTCCACAGACAGAGACTCCACAGCCTCTCTGGGTAGCCCCCAAAATAACAACAGCAAGGACAAGTGCTTTCTTGTGTTCAAGATGGAATTCTGCATGTTTCAGTTTGTACCCATTGCCTCTTGTCCTGTCACTAGGATCAGCAGGACATCCTGCTGATAGCACCAGCTATCAAAGAGGATTTATCCCATATTTCCTTCCAGAAATGTATAGACTTCCTCACATTCATCAGGAGTTTTACTGCATATACTAAATTAGCACTCAGGGCCCCATTTAACACCAAGTCTCCCTTGGATACAATTATCAGGCAATCTCTGAAAGTAAGGACAGCTTCTGGTCCAAATAAGTTTGTATTACTTAAGCCAGCATACCTTAGAAGAGAACAAATACTGACAGGATAAACAGAAATAGATGCAGGCAACATCAGTAAGATTTCTTAGTTGCACAGGCCAGCTATATGCAGGTTGTCATGCATATGAATTATTATAATGATCATCTGCTCTCGGCTAGCATTTTAACAAAGAAAAGTTGAGGGGCAGACCTAGAAAAAGAAACAGCAGCAGAAAAAGTGTAGCTGGGGACAGACAAACCCTGCATCCAGCATCACTGAATAAAATGAAGGGGACATAGGGTGTTTTTTAAAAGGAGTCTAGGTACAGGAAATAGGGATGCTACTGAGGACAAAGTGGAAATAAGAAGTAAAATCAGGATATTGATATATGGGGAAAGGTGGAGAAAATACTCAAAGATGTGGAGATATTCTCCAAGCAATGAAAAAGAAAGACCTAGGCAGGTACCCTGGACAGGGCAGGCACTTGGAAATCTACAGAAGTTAATCTGCCTGGGCAAATGTTTCTGCAGTGTGGACTGGAAATAGCAGCCTAATTTCATGAAACATAACAGGAGCACTAGATGTATTTAGATGTAGCAACAAGATGAAGGAAAAATGAAAGACAAGTAAAAGCCTGAAGAAAGGTTTTGGCAAAACATTTTGTTAAACTACTCTAGTAATGGTGAATAAGACTCTTCCTTGTAAGATGACGTGCTTAGCTCTGGGTCTGAGAAGAGGCAATTTGGCTGTGATAAAGCACTGTGTAGGGTAGAAAGTTTCCCTTGAATTTTGTTGTCCTTTTAAACAGAGGAAAAGAAAGCCTCTCTTGTGTTGACCATGGCAGCTACACGGGTTTGTGGGAAGCCCTTCCACTGGGGATTCATTGACCTATACATGATATCACCATTTTTTAGGTATCTATGATGTGTAGGTTACACCCTTGTTTGTTATGCTGGTGAAGTGATTCTGCACCGTCCACTGTAGTCACACATACATGAAAATCAAGCAACATACAAAAGCCAAAACATGCCAGTACCGTACTGTCAGAAGCTCTGAAACTACAGGTCCTAATAACAGATGACATTTTCTTTTTTTTTTAATCCGAGATCACAGGTACAGTCGTTGTACATAACACCAAAGGTCTCCTTTTAACAGCTTAAATTCTAATAAATTAAGCACTGGAAAGATAAGAGTCTGGCCATTCAGAAGTCCATTTAGAAGATGCCCTACAGTTCCCTGTGATAAATCTGTGCTGTCACTCCCTTACTGACTTTACATTGTGGCCTAGGATTCACTAAATTAATTTTTTTGGGGAAAAATATTATTAATTTTGTGTGTGTGACAGTTCAAATTACACTAGAATATGGAGAGGAGAGTCCAGAATTCACTCCTCTTTTCACAAAATTATCTACATTTGGCAAGCAGAAAGCAAAACTCCATGGCATCCCCGAATAACACACATCTAGTACCTCGATGCAGCTTCTGCTCGGACCGGAACCACAAGCATGCAAACATGGGATGACATGAAAGTCTTTCAAATATGAAAATCCGTCATCACAGGTAAATAAAAATATTTGGACCATGTTTAGTGATGAGGAAAAATGACTTTGGAAGACGATGAGCTGGATAATTAGGTGGTAATGAATGCAGAGCTGCACTTGGTATTCCACTCCAACACAGAGGGGTGAGCGCGGGCGCGATGCGAAGCAGGATCCCCACCTCTCCTGCCCTGCATCACTGAGGTCATACGCAGTGTGGCCTCATGTTGATTATTGCTGCTTTCCAAGAGGTTGTCAAAACATGTAAACTGCCAGCAGGAGACACACTTTTAATAAAACACCTAGTCTCCAGCAATATTTTTCAGTTATAAAAACAGCATCCTTGAGCATGTGAGCAAGAGAGCATGTAAAACACTGCAGCAGCGCGCCCAGAGAACATAATTTTCATTACAAGCAGGCAAATTGGATGTTTATGTAGACTAACATTCTCTGTGCTGCTACACGACAATGAGATGATTCATTGCGAACTGACAAACACACTGTATTTGCAATGTGAGTAACCTGAAGTTTCATACTGCCAGTCAGTCCCTTGATTTTTTTCAACTCATGCATCTTAACTCAAGCCCAATTCAGTATTGCTTGTTTGTGTGTGTCAGTCCATGTGTGTGTGTGTGAATGGATAAGGAGTGCAGCAATAAGGTTTTAGATGCATCAAAACATCCTTAGCACTCACTATGACCTAGGACTCTGGGGATTCATTTGAAGCGGAGATGGAACTCAGCTAGTCCACAACACCTGCAAAAGTAATCTCTGGAGATGGAGTGATAGAGTTGATATAAGCATGTCTTGTTTGTCCTATGTCCCATTTCAAAACCCAATGAAGAATTTAAGAAACACAGTAATTTCAGTAATTTCACAGAGATTTAGGACCCTACATTTCTAAGCTACTTTAAAAGTCTTACCAGCTGGGAAGGAGAGGGGAAAGAATTAAAGACGTGCTATGGATGCAACGGATCTGAAAAGAAGATGAGGGCTGCCTCCTTCTAACAAACAGCAAGTAATGCGGGTGAGCATGTAGGTGAAATTGCAATTAGAGGTCTACATTTTGACACAAATTCTGAAGGGCTGGATGGACATGGCTGTGGAGGAAACTAGGAGCTCTCTTTCAAAGCCCTTTGTATCACAGCACTTGGCACAGGGAGTAAGGGTTGTAGAGACTTAGTGTGTACACATCACTCAGCCCAGCAGTCACACTTGTTTCATCATGAGTAAAGAGCCAAAACAGAACAGCAAACAAGCACTGACCTTTACCAATGAACAAGTTTTTCCAAATACAATACGTCTTGTTAAAAGATGCTTCTAGCAAGTAAATACATAAGTGTTATCTTGTTACTGAAGTCAGTTAGGATGGCTTTCTTCTGTTTTCCTGCCTCTCATGGTCACAGACTCGATAACAGTGCCCATGCTTTGTTAACTAACTTTCATTTTTTTAATCCTCTAATAAATTATTTTATTTGAAAACATGCTTTCCCTTGCATTGATCAATACCTTTTTCAAGGAAGACTAAGTAAAAATGGAAAACATAAATCCACACAATGAATCTTTCACAAATATAACTCCATTAACATATTTGTATTTGAAGCATTTGTCTTTTAAGCCAGTTTATCTAAGGTTTAACTTCAGATAGAGTCTTTGCCTCTTCCAGTAACTTGTTTTTCCTACCACTTTACTCTTCATTTGTACATCATTCTGCTCTGAAGTTTTCTCCACCTATCCTTTGTCTGCTCATTGCATGGGCTTTTTTTCTCCTCTGCATTGTTACAAACATCATAGAACTAGCAAAACTCATTCAAGTATTCTTTGCTATAGGAGAGATTTAAAACTGAGTCAAAAAAATAAGCTGACAGCAAGGGAACCCTTTATTTAAAGGGGAAGGATTATTCTAAAGTAGCACTGTCAAAAAGAAAGACAAAACAAGAAATGGTCATATTTTGTTCTTAGTACCAGAAATAAACTTTCTCAATCTCTGTTGCCAAAGAAGGCGATAGAGATCTTCTCTTTGTGTCTCAGAATTAAAGTTCAAAACAAATATGGTAAGAGCTATACATACACTAGTATTTGCATTCACGATCAGTTGCTTTGAATTTAAATTCATCGTTTGCTAAGGACTGTAGGTTTCTTTTGTGGTTGTTTTGTTGGTCGTGATGGTGGGTTTTTTTGTTTGTTGTTTTTCCTGCCCATGACAATGCCTCGAACACCTTTCTGTCGAGGTGCTCCATGATTAATAACTTAGCACAAGCAGAATAAGATAAGTACCGTACTTGATTCCTCTGCTGATCAAAATGTTTGTAAACAGGGCAAAGGAAAAAATAATCATATTATGCTGTCTCTAATAGTTAGAGAGCAGGAAAGTCAACCATAGAAACACCAGGAGCCAGGCAAGCACTCATGGCAATAGTTTCCTTTGCTCAGCCAGCTGACAGCAGGGGAAAAAAAAAAAAAAAAAAAAAAGACTCAAGCTACTTTTCATTGCTTTTCTTCATGGAGAAATATGAATGTTAATCAGGAGGCCGATAGACAAATCTAGACAAATCAATAGACAATGTCTATCAGAGCTCTAATTAGTATATATAACCCAGTAATTCTCTCTTTATAAGAGAAGCTGCTTACCACATCATTTTGGGAATCATGCAGCAAGAAGTCCCAATAGATAATTTCAATCTTCCAGTCAGAAGGAGCTCTGACTTCTACCTTTTTTAATGGCTTTAGTTTTATCGGCCAGAGTTCTGCCTCTGGCAACACACGAGTTTTGCACCGAGGCCCTCCTGCTCACCAGTGAGCAGCGTGGTACCCACTGGGACAGCATCCCCAGGAGCAGCAGCAGTAGGCGTCCATGCTGCCCTCACCTCCCTGGCTGTGCGATTCTGCTTCTCACAGGGTCACCCCAACTACCCCAACATTTGAACCTTGCCACCCACATTGGACCTTGTTCTGCTTTCTGCTTCCTGTGACACCTGTGCAAGTGTCTTTGGGCTCTGACATCAAGATCTCTCTGTTTCAGCCTTTCCTTTTTTTCTTGATGTCCTGACTGCAAATCCAATGCAACTGTATTTCAGGGAAGTGATGACCCTTTGATACAAACTTCATTCTGGAGAGGGTAATTTCTGTGGATTGGTAAAGATGAGCAGTGCTGTTTGGGATTATTTCTGAACTGCTTCACAATGTGAGGCGTTCAACTCTGGACTGCAGTCAGGACTGAAAGCTCAGAAAATTAGTTGCTGCCCAAAAAGATGAAAGATTTAATCTCAGCTCACTCAAAAATGCTTCATGTTTCATTTTGGTTTCTATTACAGATTTAGTGTGATGCTCCTCAGCACAGTTAGCCTACTCTGCCAGATTTAACTGGAACTATTGAAACACACCAGAACAAGAAGCTAGCTTCTGCCTACAGAAATAATGAGACTTTTTCTACAGTCTGTTTTTACAAACATGCACCACAAAATGGTGCACCATTTGAGGCTTCCCATACTGCTGGAGAATTTCACCACTGACAGAGCATTTAATTGCTGTTTTCTTAATCATTTTTATTCCTGGAACACCGTGGTGTTCGGAGACACCACTGTGCCTGCAGAAGCTCTGTTTCAGTCAGTCTGCCTCCTAAAATTCAGGCGCATGATCTATGTAACACCTACCTTTTTTTCCAAGAAGCTGCATCCTCAAAGGGCTCCAAAATACCAGAACACCCATACATTGTCCTCTGTTACCACAGTGGGCACTGACCTAGACGCCATCCTTCCTAGATACAATCCTTTAGCCAGAGAGGGGATCATCTCCAGGAAACTTCATTATCAACATCAGGCAATGGTTGCAGTTCACTGCAGAGTTTGCAGCTAACTTAGTATTTGAGGCATTAAAACCACTTGGGCTTCAGTAGCACAAAAACGTAATGCAAACTCCAAAGTTCACACAGAAGCTGGATAAACGATCATTTCTTCTGACATACTGAGACCACACGGCTGCATGTAGGTGTCTGCTACGACTACATGGCACTAGTAACCACTGCTGTCAGCTGAGAGGTAGCACCGCTATGGGTCCAGGGAGCATTCACATCACTTCATCACATTAAACACATACTTCTGCACTAAACATCACGTAAGCATGGCTTCTAGTCCACTTATTTATTGAAACATTACTTCCATTCTTTTAGGAAAAAAAAATCTTAAAATGTTTTTAAAAAGCTTTTTAAAGTGCCCTCTTCATTTTTCAGTGGGACTCTGTAACAAACCAATGTGCCATTCTTCAATTAAAAGATGTACGATAACATATACTGCAGGAGTTTGCTAAACGTCGTTCAGTTTCAGTGTTTCTTTAGCCTTACACATCTTTTTCACAATGTTAATGTTCTCAGCATAATTTGGCAAGGCATTTTAAAATAACTTAAAGAAAATTTGGAACAGAAGTATATTTCCCAGGGGCAGAGAAGCAATTATCTGAGAAGCCACATCTTTGAGACAGTATCATGTACAATTTCTCCAATAAAATTATATGGGTAAAATGCTGAACGTGAGACAGCACAAAGCAGAAAACTTCCTTTCATGACTGTCTTCAGTCAGTCAGAGCAGGACTCCACTAAGCTTTGTTCACAGGGACCACATCACAAGTTGGAAGTCACAAAACCTAGCCTCAAGGCAATATATAGAATCACAGAATCATTTAGATTGGAAAAGACCTTTGAGAGTATCAAGTCCAACTGTAAACATAACACTTCCAAGATCCCACTAAGCTATGTCCCTGAATACTATGTCTACACATCTTTTAAACACCTCCAGGGGTGGTGACTCAACCACTTCCCTGGGCAGCCTGTTCCAGTGCTTGACAACCCTCTCAGTGAAGAAATGTCTCCTAATATCCAATCTAAACTTTCCCTTGTGCAACTTGAGGTCATTTCCTCTCATCCTATTACTTGGTACTTGGGAAAGCCCCTCTTCCCCATTTCCCTCCTTTGTTCTCTCCAGTCCTTCCACCTTCCCCAGTCCTCCCACATTCCCCAAATGGTGCCCTGCCCTATTTCCTCTCACCTCTCTGTCCCTGGGGCTGAGGACAGGTATCAGACTGGCCTAACCCAGCATCACAGCACCTTTGGAAAAGATCTTGCAAAAATACCATCCAGCAGGAGATGGGGAGGAAGCAAGAATGTGGAGGAGGCAACTTCTGGTCTAGAAGCTCTTGGTCCATTTTGCTCCTGCTAAAGTTGGTCAGGGTTAAACCAGAGGACACCACATCAGGTTCCAGCATGTTCAATTAACAGAAACAATACCATGACAGAGAAAGATATTTATCTACCCCCATTTGCCTTTTAAACAGGATTCTTCTCTCTCAACTTCATGCCAGTCTTCATGTCTCAACAAGTTATTGACATGCAACCATGCTATCTTGGGCTCCTTGTGTCAGTCACTGCCACATATATCAAAGTGCTCTCAGTTCCCTGTTACTGGTACACCTAGTTTCATCACCTCAGGTTATGAACACAAATGTGATATATATTTTTCATATTGCTTTCTAATTTTAAGCTAATTAGACTTTACAGTAAGGGCCATATTCTACACTCAGCAAGGCTCTACTCAGTCCCAGTGTCAACAGGGTGGTATGCAAGTGAGGACAGAAGTGAGGACAGAAATTTTCCCTAACTATGTTAGATGTCCAAAAATCAGCCAAGGCAGGCCAGCTTTATTTAAATTCAGCTTGCAAGCAATCCCTTTTCAAAATTTTTTCCCTTTTCAAAAATTCCTCTTCACAAGAATAGTCAGGTGGGCTTTAGTAACAGCGTAATGTTCTGGCAAGTTAGGTACGCACAAAAAGGCATTTAGCACTTATTAAATCACTTTTCAGTGAATTGGGTCCAACTTATCAAAAGTATAATCACAGCATTTTCAGCCAATAAGACTTGTAGTTCACTTATAAAATTCATTTTTTCATATGCCTAAAATACGTCTAACGATGCTTTGCTAGTGGTCTAGAACTGTATTTTTTTTCTTTAATGTTTCAGTCTCTAATTCTAAATTCTGTATTAAATGGACATGCAAATGTTTCTATACACTTTTTAAAAAAAAAAACTGAAGATATGTGAAATAATTTAGTTCTAGTCAACTTCTTTGGATGAGAGTATGGAAAACAAACATGTTTCATCTAAACAATGGACTACCACACTTATATCTAATCCTGCTCTTGTCTGCGCTAACATAAATCAGGACAATAACTAAAGCCAATAGGATGACATGGGGTCAAACCAGTTTGAAATCTGAATGAAGACCACACACTTTTCATCCTTTAGAAACACACCATTTTGCTATTGCTTCTCCTAAGCATGCTTCACTTTCTGTTTTTAACATACCGGTATAAGACTAATACACAGACATTCATGGATTTAAATTAAAATGAAACAAAAAGAAATTCAGTTAAATTCTTCTCTCCAAGGTTAAGTCAGACAAGTTACAATCTTTCTGATTCCTTCAGTGATATACAGGATTATTAAAACAGTAATTTTAATGTAGTTTTCAAATTGAAAATTGCTATTATAAAAATTCCTGATGTGGTTATTTTTCACTGCATGGTGAGGCTAGAGAGCTTTTGCAGCTTTATCAAGGCATCAGGGGAATAGTTCCTTCAGTTTCTGACAACAAAATAAGATAGTCATTGACTCAGTAGAAGAGACACCACCCAAAAGCTCACTGAACTCCAGGAACCAACGATGGTTTGGACATGGGGCAGGTGAAAAAAGAAAAGAGTGACTGCAGCAGTAGTTTATCATTCAGAAAAGGAAGAGATGCACAACACAGGGAAAGTAGTTCTCTGTTCTGCACTCATTGACATCTGAGTATCACTGGATTTTACTGTACTTTGGGGTTACAAGGTGATGCATTAAATATTATGTAATTAACTGTATTTCATGTGTTTTAACATGTGTTTCCCTGCAGTGACATTTCTTTTTTTGTTGTTGTTTTCTTTTCCCTTTGATGTTTAAATTAAGATGAAAAATGCTAATAGAAAACATTCAGTCAATGTGTTTCCTTGTCCCACTCAAACTGCCATGAACTTTATTTAGATTTTTTTCCGTATTACGCTTTCTGAAGTTTTTCTAATTAAGTTTATGTTTTGTTTCAATTTTTTTCCCCTTTTGTTTTAAATATTGGAGTTCATATCTTATTCTGTTTATGGTACACAGATTCCTTCTGCAGCCTGAGATGGGAGTTTATCACACCCTTCAACCGCTCATAGTTCATTTTAAACAATAGCTTTGTCCTCTTCAGTTTGAGATAAAAATCCTTAAAATCAAAGGCTACTAGTTAGAAGAGCCTACATTTGAAGTGCCTTGAAGTCTTTGGTTTTCCTTTCATTTCTGTGGACTTCAGATCAGCCTGTACAGTCCTCTTTGTTCATTTATAACCACAAAGAAGAGATTCTCTTTGATTTATCAGAACTGTAGCCACTCAGATAAAAAGGAAGTTTTTTTAATAAGTAATGTTACAGAGTTACAGATATTTAATGATCTGATAAGCTAAAGGCAAATTATGCAGCCCCTTGTAGCCCCCTTCTAAGGAACTAGGCAGGACTAATGCAGAGACAGGGCTGATCTAACTAAGCTGAACCTGTGTCTGCAGAAGACCTGGACTTGTTGGAGCGTGTTGTCAGCGTAAAGCCAAGCACGAGCCCGAGGTGGCTTGCCAAAGCTGGTGGGGTAAATGGGGAGCCAGGTTTGGCCCCACGCGCCTGTGCTGGAATCTGAGCTGTCACCGCCACATGGAGCCGGGATTGACTTATTAAGAGTTTTGATGAGAGGCACTTGGTATTCTGCAAGGAAGGCAGCCTTTGCATGTGCATTGGGAATGAAGGAGTTATGGCGTCCTGCGAGCCTTTTATTTCATTCAGCTCTCTGCTGCTGCACAGCGTGAACTGACTGAGCCCCAGAAGAGGTTAACGAGCACAACAGCCATCATTTGTGAGGAGTGGGAAAGAGCCATGTGCTGCACCAGCTTCTTTTCAAGGCTCCTGATTTTTTTTTTTGTCTTCACACTGGCACAAGGGCAAGCATCCAGCATAGCTTGTCTTGAGGAGCTTGGCAGCACTCTCCTCTCCTGGCAAACCTGACAAAGCCAAATAAAGTAATCTGTGCATTGTCCATTCCTCCGCTTGGATGACTTTTAAGTTGGGAAGAAAAGGAGCCGGGAGGGGAGAGGACTTTTGGATTTGAGGCCCTGTTACCATTCACACCATAAGCATCTTGCTTTGGACAAACTGAAATTGTCTATTGAAATCCCACCTATTAAGTAGAAATAATTTTTTGAGACAGCTCCCTCTCCCCCCATATTCCTCCCTCTTTTCTGAAGCCATCGTTGCATAGATTTATTCTTTTCAGCCCTCACATTAGCAGATGTGAATGAGGGAATCTGACTGAGCCTGTCAAGGCAAAGAAAGCCATGAAAGAAGAGAGAGAAGAAACATTACACAACTATAATGGCAGCCACAATGGAAATATGCTGGCGTGAAAACAATTAATGCAATCGGTGCTCTAAGTTCATGGCTTACCCAGAAACCAAGCAGCCCCTGGAAGCTCAAAGCTCATCGCAACATAGGGACAAACCCTGAGCCACTGAGGAAAGCACAAGTAAAAAGGCTTTGCTGTGCATACAAAGAGGCTCCAGGAAGGGCCTTTAGCAAGTGAGTTCTCTGCCATAAGCTGCTGCAGTGGCTGACACATGCCAGAGCCCTGCTTGGGGACCAGAAGGTGAACGAGGTAACCCACTGCAAGGCTTCGTCTCGCTGATGTGTGTGAACCCTTGGAACCACACCACAGGGTGTGAGAGCCAACCTGAGCAGCCTTCCTCTCCTCTGCCCATCTAAGGAGCCACACTCTTCTCCTTCCCAATGGAACAAAATGCCAAAATCCTATAAAGGCTTGCAAATCAATAGCCCAGGAGAGAAAAGGACGGGAAAGGTCATCTGAAGTGTTTTCTTTTGATAATCCCAAGTGCTCCAAATCAGAAAAATAAAATAATACAGAAAATGCTGAATTGGGCAGTTTCATGAATTTGTCCTTCCCTGAAAACAGGTTTTGTTGTAAGTAAATGCCGTCTCCCAGGAAAGAAGAATGTTTTCTTGATGTATCTAACTAGCTCTGTCACAAGTACGCCTAATTACAACTGACTTCAGATGTCCCTCATAGCACTCATGAGTCACACAGGATTAGTAGTACAGTGCAATATTTGCACAGCAGAAGTGCCAGTTTCCCATAGCTCATGGCACTGATGACCCATGGTAGCCGAAGAAACAACTAGACCAAAAAAGTGAACTATTATGGAGCACAAAACTTCTTACTAGCGTACATGGCAACAGGTCTAAAACAGGATTAAAATTCATAACCAAATTTAGATTTTTTTCCCTGTCAGAACTTATATAAACTAAACAAAGGAAGCCAAGGGATAGAAGTTCTCCCCTCTGAGGTGTCACAATGCAGGAATTGATATGAAGAGAGACCACCTTCTGCTGATGTCATTGATCAGACGCGTGACCATCTAAATCACTCACCATCTCCTGGGCCTGGAGGGCAGAGATCAGGCATGCTGGAGAAGGAGTTGCTAAGGCCCCTCTGAGTGCTACCAAAGATTTCATCCACCCACCTCCATTTCGAGGAACACCCTGAGAAGGCAATGAATTTTACCCTTTAAGGCAACCTGATTGAGTGCCTTCTCCACAGCCTCAAATTTAGGGGCTTCCTTTGACCTGCCACACAGTTACAGCAGCACTTTGACACAACTGTCACTAGATCTCCCATCCAGGATGCATGTGTATAATTACTTGAGAGGGCATAAAATGAACTTAGCTAGTCCTTATTCCTTTTTCTCATATCAGAATTTACTTTTGAAAGAATGTAGCAACCTGAATTACAGGCTGAATAGATTATTCTTATTTTTGAAAATTTTCTTCTCCTATGTGATAGGTTTCTAGCCGCCTCCCTGCATTGTACCATTTAACTGGCATCTTGTTTCCTTTTAATGTAGCAACAAAAGTATGGTACATATATTCTGTTTTTATTTATAACCTATCTCCTTGTATAAACAGAAATGATTCCTTAAAACTCAAAGGAGATTTATCAGGGTCTTCTTCCTTTCTTACTTTCTTTTTAAAATCACCTCTTTCCTTTGTAGTTATAAATAAGACTTCTTTTCTTCCCTTTTGTGAAGTCTAGGGTAGCCATCAGTCACTGCTGTAGGTCACAAACTTGTTACACACTACAGTGATAAATCACTGTCAGGAACCAGCTACTGTATAGCTAAACAGGGCTCTGTCCCACATTAATGCAGCAACACATACAAGTGGACCTTCAATATCCCACTTCGCCTGAAAATTCAAAAACACACAGCTATTTTCCAGAAGTAAGACTCCTCAGCAAGTCTTTTCTCCTCTGTATTTTCCAGAGGAAATGCACATTTCAACTGAGCTTCAGAACAGCCTGGTTGTCCCAGGGCAGCTGGTGTCAGAGCACCTAGTTGAGAGATCTCGGGGGACTTTGCTGCTTTGCCATTCCAGGTCTGTCCCAGGAAACAATCAATGAAACAGAGGGAAAAGGAGGGAGGGAGAGATGGCAGGTGACACAGGAAATCTGGCCCTAAAGAAGAAGGGTTGAACAATAATTTTACTGTCACAGAAAATAAATGAGTTTAGAGTCAGCACAAACATAGGGTGCTATCAAAAAAGTCAGCTTGTTAGGAGAAGCTTTCCTGAATGCCAAAACATAAACCAAGTATCAAGTGTCATACGTCAACTGTCAAATTAAAGTCCGAGCTTCGGACTCGGAACACTATGGAATTAGTTCACATCTCAGATTTTAATTTTAAAATGACAAAACTGTATATACATCATCCAGTTATCTTATTGTTCAGCTTCATATGTGATCCCTAAGGCAGTACTTAAGCTATCCAAAGGAGCGTATTTTCTCCACTCCTTTCTGTTCAAAATAGAGTAGACAACATAAACAAGATGTTATAAGCCCGCTATGCTAATTAGATTATTATTAGAGCGCACAACTTCTAACTATTTGACAAAAAAAGCAGAGAAATGAGGAGAGCGGCAGCGAGCAGCAGTGTTTGCCAGCTCGCTATTATGACAGGGTGTAAATAGAGGTTAGGCTCATGCCTCCGTCTGCGAGGAGGTCACATCAAACTGCTCTCACCCCACAGGCAAGGTGAAAACAAGACCACACAGACAAAGAGGAATTGAGCTTCAGCTGGCATGACTGGAACCAATGCCAGTCAAAGAGTTCATTGAACAGTTCAATCATTTATCTTGACAGGATATGATTCTTTTCAGGCTCCTTCCAGCACTCAGGCACAGCCAGCTCCTTAAATACTGACACAGTATTTAATAGCTCTAATGATCTAAATGATTATTTAGTCTAGAAAATTAACTTTTGATAACAGTGGCTGATATAACCTCTTATGACATATGGTGTTTATCAAATGTTATGGTAATTTATCACTGGTGAAAACAGAATGTTAACTCTTATGGACAGATTCCAGTACTTCTTTTTAAATGAAAGTTTAGAGAGGGATTTACTGTGGTCCATACCACACAGGTTGCCAGACTATGAATTTGATGTTCTTAATGCCAAAACACATACCTCTGTCACTCAGAAGGAAGCAATAGTGCCACTGGACCTCCCATTCAGCAGGTTAAAAATCATGTTTTACACATTCATCCTGCTTAGTCTCACTTCCAAACCTGTAATTATCAGGAAGTTTTTACATTCTCATGAATTTAATTATTGATGTGTTTTAATATCTCTGCTTAGGGAAAACAGAATTTTAATACGGAACATTTAGTCAAGGCTGCAATTAGACAGTAGCAGGTCCCAGTTTTCTTGTAGCTTTGGTCTGGCTGAAGAATTTCCAGGTTTCACAAGAGTCTTGCTGCAAGAGCAGATATATGGGGA
Source organism: Patagioenas fasciata (assembly GCF_037038585.1). NCBI lineage: Eukaryota > Metazoa > Chordata > Aves > Columbiformes > Columbidae > Patagioenas > Patagioenas fasciata. The sequence goes on along the minus strand of NC_092520.1, from coordinate 152,003,156 downwards.
TAAAAGGATCCAAGTTTGTAATAGGATTTCTTCCGAGATCCATCCCATGCTGCACAGAGCACTGTGCACCTTTTTGTGTTTTATCATTGATTTTAAGAGGAATGGATCCAACACAAATTATTTTTATGGTCCCATCTATAATGTTTCTAGGCCAACTGGACACAAAGCCAACAGCCTGTTCCACTTTTTTAACCAACTTTGGATAAATATCTCCTTTTCTTACAACTAACTCCCTCTTTTTCTAGGTGTTCCTGAACAAATTTGGGAAATACCTCCTTAGTTTTTCTCCCCTTGTTCTGAAAACATTTCAGTTACGCCCAGGGGTGATTTCTCTACTCTCTGCTACCACAAAACCATTTTTCAGGCTGCAACAAATACAGTATTCAATCTATCTGATAAATTCAGCTTTGGTATCACTAACACCTCTCTGGTAATGACCCAAAAATCAGATGAAGTTAGATGTGCCATCTTGTCCAGTCATACTTAAAACATGCACCTAAGCCCAAATCTGCAAAAGGGCTAAAGCCCCAAAGTGCAACTTGGGCAGAAGTTAAGGACCAGTACTAAACTCTCCAGCACAGCACAAATTCCCACTCACAACTACTGGTGCAACTACATCGTCTGCTCTTAAAGATACCTGAAATATTCTTTCAGTGCTTGGAGAATCCAGCTCACCTCAATAGGTTGTTATCTGGACCAATTGCCCCAGCTAGAAAAAAAATATGCATTACTTTCTCTAATGAAATTGTCTAGCTATGCTTTCCTCCTACATTACTGGCTTTATTACAGAGGTACTAGCTAGCATTTTTGCTATTAGTTACCTCTTGGCTTTGTGTAATTAAACAGACTTAGCTTCTTTAAATTCTTACAGAAAACCAGGTTTTCCAAGAGCTTCATTTTAATACTAACACATTGACATTAGTGCATTGTGGCAATTAATTTTTAATATCAATAAAAGTTAAACTTAGGTTGTTGTCTATGTGTCCATGTCAGAATTCATAGCAGTCAGTGTTCATAATAGAAAGAGGCAAAATATTTAAACTAATACTTTTGGACCAGTGGCATCAATATGAAAGTTTTCATGAAAAATCTTATTTATTCTTTATATTCCTAAGTTGGGGGGGAATCATTAAAAATGTTCTGTTCCACATAAAATTTATTTGGGGTTTAGAGAAGCAAGTGCTTTCTACCAAACAAACAATTACAGAGGTACCCTTTTAGGAACACACCTTTTAAGTACAGCAGCATGCTCCTTTCCTGGGCTGGTGACAAATTTTGCAGCAAAGAGACAATGGAAAAATAGGCAAAGAGATCAAATCCCCCATTTCCTGAACAACTGCTCTAACAACTAGGCTCTTCAAGAGAAGGCAAGTGTCAAGTGGTACAAACAACACCTCTGGCACATACAAATGAAAATATATATGGCATCCACGAACCGTGTGCATCCTGAATTTGTCTCAGATTGCACTGCTTTGCACTACAGGTGAGGAAGAGCTATTATATTCCTTGGTAGCAGGCAAAGACTACGATATCATTAGCACCACAAATCAATAACACAACACACATGCTAATAGAGGCCTCGCAAGCATTTATGATGGGCAGAGATCTGTTAACTTGTCTATCAGGTTACTTAAGCCAGTTCAGTGCAACAGGCTTATAAAAGGATTCTTCACCCCTTCTCAGTGTTTGTTCTCTTCCTGCCAGTCTGGCAGGTGTTTCCAGGCACCCCTAGACTGAGAAAGCGAGGGGCTCCCCAGGCCTTGGGACAAAACATGAGTACACACCGGAATGGAGGTGCCCAGGTGTGCGTGGTGCTTCTGAGGCTCCTATCTTTCCTACTGCAGAGTGAGGGGGGCAAAGAGGCACCCAAATGCCTTGTGACGCCAGGTGTTCATGTCTTCAGTAGCACACAGTTGAGTTTTTAATTGCTTTGGCAATACATCCAAGCACTTCTTAAGCATTGACTTGCTAAAGAGAACAACACCCCCACCCCTTATGAAGTCTGCAATAAGCAGAATGAGAGAGATTTCTGAATAATTCTGTAAAGAACCCTGCATGACCAAGGGTCTAAGAGAGAAAACATCTTGGTGCATCTGTCACATGAATGTCAATTACAGAAAAGCAATCTGCAGCACTTGCTGACAAATAGTAATTTAGGAAATAGAGTATAAAATACACCCGACCTGGTACTATAAACTGTAGTTTCGCTGGGAATTTTCATGGTGTTATTAAGTTTGAGAGACAAGCTCAAGCAGTTCAAATAATAGAAATAGAAAATACAACTTCCACAACTTCATGTCTCAAAGCATGCTTCCTTTTATGTAGTATATAGGGCAGCCTCACTCCAAACACATTTGAGATTTTCTGTTCCATGTTCTGCAGATGATGCTTTCAGCTCTGTGCAGGTATCTCATTTCCAACCAATCTAACACATTACACCAGGGCCAGCATGAAGCTACAGCAGCAAGTGAGTCAAAAAACAAATTATTCAAAGACTGCTCAAAATAATACTGTAGTGCTATCTGTTGAGTAACCTTTGCTTTCAAAGGATAGAGAAATATGCTGCTCACTGGACAGGCTTTTCATTTAAATATATACATATATATATATATAGTTTAGATATTCTTATTCAACTTCAAGCAAAAATAATAAATAGTTCACTTTTTGATATCACTACCATATTTTTTCAGTTCTGTATGAGCGCCAAGTGACTGAACACTTTTAATTTATCTGCCTCAAAGTGTAAAAATAAGTGGGAGTATAAGTCTGCACCAACATCTTGGTTTTGGATAAAGAAATTATAGACAAAATACAAAGTTTTTATGGCAAGATGATGACACATCTGAGGCACCTTGGCCAAGAAACTGAGATAATAGATTTTCTTATGCAGCACTTGCAAGACTAGAAATAGATGATTAAATATTTGTTCATTCTTTAAGAGAGACAGTCTGCATTTCCAAGGAGTGTAAATCCTCAACTCCACCAGAGCTATACCCATTTATATGACATAGCCGTCTAGGCTGCAAAGTGTAGTAGCCCTTTACAAAAGCCTCTGAAAGAAGTCAAGTGTATATGTAACCAAGTTCATTCAGTAGATTATTAATTGAAACACAGAAAATAAAGGAAAGGAATAGATAGTCAAGTTTTTCACATTAGAGAGGAACTATTGACAAGGAAGTCAACTCTGCTGAAAGCGTAGGTGAAAATGGAGTTAACAATGAGGCAACAAAACATACCACATTACAAAAACATTTGAGGAGATCAGTTGTGAGGCCAGTTGAGTGAAGAGCTGCTAAACTATTTCACAGCAAGTCAACGGAAACAAGCAGCAAATGAAACCCTGTGTTAATCCACAGACATATGGCAAAAATAACCACGACTCAAGGATGATCTTTAAATTAGTATTTGCACTCCATAAAAAGATCTGGGAGCCTTGTGACTCCTTCTCTGAAACATCAGCTCAATGTTCAAGAGCAGGTAGAAAAGAGTATACATCACTCATCCACAACAAACGTGAAGAATTTTAAAGATAATTGAGAGCAAAAAAGAAAAAAAAAGACTGTTATATGGCAATAGAAATCTGAGGCACAAACACCTTGAATGCTGTAGCAACTTGGCTCATCCCATTTCCAAAGCAAAAGAAGTAAACTAGAAAAGGTTTTAGCTCAGAGAAGGGCAAAACTCAAGTCAGAGGTCCAGAAAGACCCAGCATTTAGTGGCACTCAACTACAGCATCTAACAGAAGGCTTGAAATAAAAGAGATTTTTTTTTTCCACAGAGTGTGCAACTACATTATAGAAGTCTATGCCACAAGATGCTATGATGGCAAAAGAAAGCATATAAACTAGGTAAAATAGCTGGTTACAGGCAAAAGCCTGGACAAGTACTTTAAAAACATTATTCTACATTTGGACTGTTTCTTACACTCTTTTGCTAGACATCTAGTACCTGACATTGTCAGGAAGAGGATACCAGACTAAATAGGCCGTTTATTTTATGTGGTGTGGTTGTTAGTATGCTGTTGCGTTTTCATATACCTTAAGGGTTAAATTCTGAATAATGTCTTCACCTAGGAGTTTTGCCAAGAACACAAACTTGGGCATTTTGCCTGTTAAACACTGTGGCAGGAATTAGTTAAATCCAACTTTGTAACAGACACGGTGCTTAAAACCTCCACTGCTGTCCTCATGGCTGCTGTCCCTGTGTGCAGGACTGTCATCAGTTCCCCTCAGTCTTTGGTCTTGAGGTATTAACACTAACTGAAGAACTCATCCTCACTCTTCCACTGTATCTCCTCTTATTACTTATCAGCAAATCTGGAAACTTTGCTCAATAATAGCCTTTAAGTTTTAGCTTGACAGATCCATCAACGGAAAAAGCCTGCATTGCATTGATCCTGAATTAACAATAGTACACCCAAGTGCAACTTACAGCTGCTTTGCTATTCTATTTTTGTAGAAATTGTATTTTAAGAAGCTCAAATGCTGAGAATGTATAAAGGCAAATCGCATGGAGGGAATGTGAAAATTTAAGAGAAAGAATCAGTTTTTTCAACCAAACTCAGATGCTATTTACTCACCTAAGTAATTATTAGGAGGTTTTCAAAGGAGCTCAGCACTCAGTGTGCTGAAATCTTTTGAAAACCTGGTCATAATAGCCACAATGGGAACTGAGCTCATTTGAAAAACTAGTCACAGCTAAGAGTGCCAGGCCAGCAAGAGCTGGATCTCAGACAGAAAACTTGCATCATGACATCTCTTGAAATACTCAGTGGTGGCTGATGAGAAGAGATGACTATCTACTCTACCCTCTGATTGCAGCCTACACCAGATGAACAACTAATTGTGATTTTTCCATTATATTGATTTTCCAGCAGGAAACCTGAGTTCCAAAAAAGCTTTTCTGAGAGAAGATATTGGTTCTGAGGAATCTGTTTGATTTTCCCCCAGAACATCATTTGCATGCTCTGCAGATCTCAGGACCTCCACGCAGTCTGTGTTTCTCACCTTGTGGATCGAAAGAAGCCAAACTAGTGAGCAAGAAGGAAATCTTAGAAAGTGTGATTCTGTAGAATTTTTCCTAATGGGGGTTTGGAAAAGATATATCTGCAGTCATCCTAGGCCCAGCCCTCAGTAGTCCCATAAATTCTGCAGCTCTTCATGCTTTCAGCTTTCCAGTTCCTTTGAGTCCTTATGCCCCCAGGGTGTGTTTTAGTTGTCTAGGACTGTTTTGGATGCCTTGTGGTATCCCACATGGCTGCCAGGTGCTACTGCGGAAGGCCACAGCACTCACTAGTCCTGAACATCCAAAGGCATCTAAAGAGGTACTAGATGCCTGTGTTTAGGCAGTTGAATTACTCAAAGCCTTTCTGCTCCTAAGCAGAGTTTGAGACAAGCTACAACACCTCTGAAGAGTTCAGGTGCCAGGTAGATGCTTTACCCAGCAAGCAAGGTAGAAAGAGGTGAACTTCGTTTGGTTTTTTTTTCAGTAAAATTTATTCAACTAAACCTGATAATACTTACATTCTGAGTTGGAACAAAACAAAGTTATTCGAAATCAAAATATTTTCAACAAGAAAGAAAAGTTTGCTTCTTGTAGATTCTTGCTAAATGCTGCACAGGAAGTCTGTGAGATGAAGTTTTCTGCCTGGTTTCTCTCAAACACAAGTTCTAAGAGATATGAAGACTTATCTACCTACAATTAAACAACAGAAAAATAAGAAGTTACACGAGCAGAAAAGAGTAAAAGTTTTCTAACCTCTCATTTACAAATAAAGATTTTTTTTTTTTTTAATTTGGGCTTTTTTGTTGTTTTTTGGTTTTGTTTTTTTAAAGGTAATTCTTTCAAACATTCTCTTACTGTAGAATTACAATAAAAGAAATTTTAATAATTTACCATTTACCGTCTCTACACACTTCATAATACCTCTATCTCTTTTTAGTCTTCTATCTACTCCACACAGGCATTTATCCCTTCTTATTTTTTTAATCATTGCCACTTTCATTCTCCATATCCTTCCAAATCCTTCTATATTCTTCACTAGATGGGATGATCAGAACTAGACACCAGAGTCAGAAGAAGGCTGAAGAGAATTTCTGTTATTAAACTATTCAGGCCACATCTTTGATTATCTATTTGGTCTTCTAGAAAGCAGAGGTGCTTCTCTCCTAGAGGTCAAACCAGAAGCTAACATTTCATTCACCTTAGCATATTTGTACTATTGAAGAAGGTGAAGTCCATGAGGTTATGTCACAGTGTTCTTCTGTAATGTTATTTCCCCAACTTTTAGCTGAAGCTTTTATGTAATTTCACATCTGTGGGTCGAAATTTAAAAACAAAAAAAGCTGAAGATTGAATTGCATTGTGCTGCCGTGCTGTTCCTTATCCCTAAATAACTAAGCACATCCAGTCAACATCCATCATGTGCGTACTCTCACATGGTACAACTCATCGGGGCTGCAGGGACTTCGGGATTCTGGCTGATCTGATGTCATTGATGATGCACAAAAAGAGCATGCTAAAGAGACTGTGAATGTGGAAGAGTCTGTCTTCACGCTGCTATAACATTGCTCATATGAAATGATATTAAAATACATTCTGAAATCACAGGGACAGAGATATAGTGCTGGGTGAGAGTCTTGGAAGACTATCTGGCAGGACCAGGAAAATATACATCTGTAGTATCAGTGATGTATAGACAGATCAGTATAGACAAACAATGTCACTGGGGCCAAATTGTTAACATTTCTGCTTAGAGTCTCATATCATCAGACCTTGTTCCTGTTGCTTATAACCCTGGCGGATTTGAAATAACTACATTAAAGCTCCATTTACAGGTGGGTTTGTTCCGTTTTTTTTGTTGTTTTTTTTTTTTTTTAATGGTTTGTTTTTTAATATAAGTTAGCTGAATGAATCTCCAAAATCTTAAAAAAAAAAAAAAAAAAAAAAAGAAAGAAAAAGAAAGAAAGAAAGAAAGAAAGAAAGAGAGAGAAAGAAAAAGAAAACAAGTCAAGCAGTCAAAAACTCATTTTTAAACCCTATGTAACCTATTTTTGCCTCCCTTCAGGTGAATACTTCATGTTACTGTCTCTAATTGTTAAACTGAGCAATCCTCTTGAGAAGCGCATTTAATTTTGGACTCTTCATACTTCTAAATACATAACTTCTCCACCAAAACTTTCGAAACTGTAGCTTTTTATATATATATATATATATAGGAGATATCCAAAACATCTCTACGCTTGTAGATGAGGACTTTGCACAGTTCTTCACAAGTGCCTTCTGTAGAGAGCCTTGCTACGCACACGTGAGCCTTTGAAGACGTTTTACTGCGTATGTGTGCTCAGCCTCTTCCCATTGCCAGTAACACTGGCTTTCCACTTTTATGCATATTTAGACTTGCCAGTATGTTTAGCACAAAGTATAGTCTTTTTACCATCCATACCCATTGTGAAATAACACAGAAATAATCTTGTATGTTTATTTTGTTATAGTAAGAAAACAGCAAACTTTCTAATGAGGATTAGCCTTCAACATCGAAGGTAAGAAGCAGATTCTTTTATACAGAACCGCAGGAGAGGCTCCTGTGTATTTGAAATCACTCAAAATTTTCAGTCATAGTGTATATATGACTCAGTGGGAGTCTGGGGGAAAGGGAACAGCTCGGGTTTTTTAAGATGCAGCGTATGTTTGCTGCCCTCCGGTGGTCCGATGAGGAGGGTCCGGGGTTCGGAGGCGGGAGGGTGGGGGAACCCCTGCCCTCGGCCCCGCCTCGGTGGCAGGACAGCCCCAGGACAGGGAAATCCAGACCCGGGGAAAGATTTTAAAAAAAAAAAAAATGCATGCACTGAACTGAAGAGAGATGGAGGATGCAGGTGGAAAATGTGTGTTTTATTATTGTACCGGAGCCACCCTCACCCCGGGTGACACTTTTGGAGGCGCAGTAAAACGCAGACAAGCTACAGAAGAGCAGAAAGGAGGGAAGATATTGCCAAGGCAGAAGGAAGAGCAGCTTGTCTGCCTCTCTAAGCAATCGAGCCAAAAACGCAGCCTGAGCTTCTTTACCCAAGCCCAGCTCTATTTCTCAGGGCAGCAGTTTGCAGCCTTTGCTGTCCTGCAGCCAGCTGACACACACTGGGCATTTGGCTCTTCCCAGTAATATCAGATGAAGCTGGTGAAGGGTCTGGAGCACAAGTCTGATGAGGAGCAGCTGAGGGAACTGGGGCTGTTTAGCCTGGAGAAAAGGAGGCTGAGGGGACCTTCTTGCTGTCTACAACAACCTGAAAGGAGGTTGTAGCATGGAGAGTGTTGGTCTCTTCTCCCACGTAGTAAGTGATAGGACAAGAGGAAATGCCCTCAAGTTGTGCCAGGGGAGATTTAGATTGGATATTATCAAAAATGTCTTCAACTAAAGGTTTGTGAAGCACTGGAAGAGGCTGCTCAGGGAAGTGGTTGAGACACCATCCCTGGAGGTGTTTAAAAGACACAGAAATTTGGTTCTTAAGAACATGGTTTAGTGGTGGACTTGGCAGTGTTAGGTTAATGCTTCTACTC